>NC_143386.1:46410366-47045053 GCF_980474605.1 Leiobunum rupestre | reverse complement strand
TATTTTAGAAATGTTTAAATAATAAATACTAGTTGAAACTTTAATTTTGTTTTTTTGAAAAGAAACGAAAGATGGCAGAGTCATCGTTTAAAAAGGCTTAATTTCTAAATGATTATCTATTTGAAAAATCGTGCAGACACTGCATGGTCCATGGCTCTTATAATGTTTATAGACTACAACGAAGTTGCTAAATATAAAATAAGTGCTGATTTAGTCCCCTAGTGTTAAATAGAACCCTCTTTTATCTTAAACCATTTGAAGAACCTTATTAAAATAAAGTCAACAATCAAAATTTATTTTAAAATTTTTACTAGATACCAGACTCCAGAGTGCTTTTACTTATGGTTATGTGTTGAATATTAAAAACGATGACTTTTTTTAACCGCTGTGCACTGAAGTCTATGTTTCTTAATATGTCGTTATCACAACTTTCATAAGTTTATCGTACTCTGCTTGTATTGAAGTCTAATTTCAATGTTATGCAATAACGTCTAAAAATCTTAAAAGGCAAAATTGGCGCCGGCAAAATAATTTAAAATAATAATTTTCACAATCGAAAATACTTTACCAGGGGGATCTGGGATTTCAATATAAAATACCTTAGTTTTTCAAACTCAAGATGGCACTACATGAAGATTTTTGATCGTGTTAGCAGACGAGTTTTCGAATTAGTTACTAGACTTACTACTCTCATTAAGTTTGGTATCATTAGTCCAGAGACAGCCGGGATTTTGGCTCGGAGGAAGAAATTTTACAAATAATTTTTATATTTTTTTCGTACATTTTTTAGGAGGGCACGTAACTGCATGAGTCTATCTAACTTTTGGAAATATTTTACTGAGAGCTATTCACAGATGACGTCAAAATTGGAAATAAATAGAATTCTAGCGAGGCGGGTCGAAGCTAGCGGTCGCAAACACAGCCCAGAGATATTTGTGTTCGTAGGATAACCTAGAAACTTCAAGGAATGGGTTGGCCGCTATTGCGCGAGTGTCAAAGTTGGCCGTGACTGAACCGTCCAAAAGGGTGTACCTATGTACGGCACTGAATAAACCTTTAAACCGTTAGTGTCATTTAATTTCGTATCTTTGGCCACGGCCAACTTTGATCACGCGCTGTTCGCGCTACTACGGCCAACACATTCGTCGAAATTCCGCGAGCAAGGATTTTCCCCTATAAACTGTACTATAATGTGTAGGAGTTCAGCGCCACGCTCGGTGGTTATATTGTCCCCAATGTAAAAACTATACTAAAAATAATAATCCGCTAGGGGCGCTGACGTCATACACATCTTTTGCTCATAGGTTAACACAGGAACGTCAACGAATGAGATGGCCGCTGTAGCGCGAGAGATGCGCGATAAATCAAAGTTGGCCGTGCTTTGGCTATGGCCACCATTTTGTGCGGGTTTTTTTCTCTATGCGGAAAATCATGAATGACGTCGTGTCACGTGAGACTGAAATCACAGAATTGGTGGAATTTGAAATGACGTTTTAGCGCGCGACACTACAGGTACATGTCTTGGGCACACTGTGACAGCCTTCTTTTCGTGCTTTTTTGACCATAACATGTAGAGGTAATTTCACGCGCAAAATGATTTTTAAAAGACGTCAATTGAATATTCACTTACATAATAAGCCTTTCTATAAAGTCATTACGCTTGTCGCACTTGTTTTAATGTATCGCTTTCGTCACGAGATACGTAGAAGTTCAGTTCAGTTTTGAAGGTTAGAACTTTATAAAAAGGGCAACTCTTCGAATTTTATTTCGTGTCTTGTTCAACTTGTTAAAATGTTCCACGCGCTCTTTAATGTTTTAGCGTAAAAGGCTCGCGCATTTTTTTTATTTCAGGGAGCACGCGCGAAATCGCTCGAGCCCATTTACGCTCAAATATCAAGACGCGCGTGGAACGTTTTAACAAGTTGAATAAGACATAAATAGAGTTTATGCTAGCGTCTATTGGCTGTCATAGGCTCATAGCTAAACGTCACTTCTACGTCACGAGTGACGCGCCCGATACATCTAAACAATAAGGACAATGTTACTTTATAGAAAGGCCAATTTTTGAAGCAATGCCACGGTGAGCGGCTACAGCCACTACATATTTTTCTGAACACTGATTACGTAATCGGGGAGCGACTATTGCTTCTGCGTCACGGGTGACGTATCGATGACGTTTTACTATGAAAAGCCCGGGGCCGCGTTCAGTAACAGCAAACGGTTTAGCCGTTGAATGCGCATTCGCTACTGTACGACTTTTTTCACTTCCGGGATTGACGTCACGTTTGCAATCGAATAGCAATCGAAATAAGCGGCTGGAAGAGCCGCTTATTTTGTTGATAAACGCAATCGTGACGTTGCAAGCATGGCGACTTCTAATCTGCCTAGTAGTTTTAAACAAATTGATTTGTCCGATAATGAAGGAAATATTTATAGCATAGCAGTGCCATCGGACGATTATGACAGAATACTAATTGGTAAGTGCTGTTTTATTAATTTTTCAGCTATTAAATTAACAAATTTATTCAAAATACTTAAATTAGCATAAGCCTCGGTCAAAATAACTTATTTGAACATTTTAAGATGCAGAAAAAAATAGCAGACCACTCAACGTAAAATTCAGTCAATTTGCGTGGAGCCGTTCAGTAGCATACTACGTCACGTTAGCAATCGCAACTCAACGGTTGATAAACTGTTTACTCTCCGATTACGGTTACTGAACGCGGCCCGAGACATAAAAGTAAATTCGACGAGGCACCCTGTTTTTGAGCATAAACTGAACTGAACCGCTACATATTTCGTGACGAATGAGTTACGTAAAACAAGTTGCGCAAGCGTAGCTTATTTTATTGGAAGTTCTGTTGGGTTAATTTCAAATATTTTATGTCATAGGTTTCAACGTTAATTGCCTTACTAATTATATAAATAAGGCAAAGTTATATTTTCTCTATTCTTGGCACATTTCATTTCTAGTATGTCTACTGTATATTTTTATTACATATGACTTTTGACAAAAACTTAAAGGTAAAAAATCTGAGGTCGCAGTTCGAAAATCAAAATTAGAACACCGAAACCTTGTTAGTTTTGTATGTGAAACTTCATTACATTTGTTCGCGTTGCGTTGCGGAAATTGGTATGACAGAACGCCATTTGAGTAGTTAAAGATTGGAGTTGACATTCAATGAGTCCTATTGTTTTTAGTTTAAATCCTACGCCATCTTGGAAAATGGCGGATACATTTATATCCCTGATTCTATAATTATAAGTTGCCAAAATTGTTTTTATATATCGTTTTAATTGTGTGTCGCTTATTTAGACAAGTTAAAACAGTTAAATTTTCTTTGTATCTAACGCCGTATTGGTTGATCTTAAAATTAATTTTGAGCGTGAAAATACGCCGCCATGTTAGGGTATAAAAGCGGGTAAATAAGCCTGCTATACCTCACAATGTAAAGGTACGGTCACGCGCAAAAACGTCATTTTGAAATCGGTCAATTGGAAAATGGCGGATACATTTATATCCCCGATTCTATATTAATAAGTTTGCCAAAATTGTTATTCTATATCTTTTTAATTATTTGTCGCTTTGTTAGACAAGTTAAAACAGTTAAATATTTTTTGTATCTAATGCCATCTTGGAAAATGGCGGATACATTTATATCCCCGATTCTATAATAATAAGTTTACCAAAATTGTTATTATACATCGTTTTAATTATGTGTCGCTTATTTAGACCCGTTAAAAACAGTTAAAATAAAATAGTTAAAAAATATATATCTAACGCCATCTTGGAAAATGGCGGATACATTTATATCCCCGATTCTTTAATTATAAGTTGCCAAAATTGTTATTTTATGTCGTTTTAATTATGTATCGTTTATTTAGACAAGTTAAAAACAGTTAAAATAAAATAGTTAAAAAATATATATCTAACGCCATCTTGGATAATGGCGGATACATTTATATCCCCGATTCTTTAATTATAAGTGGCCAAAATTGTTATTTTATATCGATTTAATTATGTGTCGCTTATTTAGACAAGTTAAAACTGTTAAATAACCTTTGGTTTATACCTAACGCCATCTTGGAAAATGGCGGATACATTTATATCCCCGATTCTATAACAACAGGTGACCCAAATGGTTATTCTATATCGTTTTAATTATGTGTCACTTTGTCAGACAAGTTAAAACAGTTAAAAAAAATTATATCTAACGCCATATTGGAAAATGGCGTAAAGTAATATGTCCCAGAATAGCCAAAAGTTGGAGATTGCACTAAATCTTACTAAATTAATTTTTCACTATGGTGTAGTTTATTTTCAAATTAATGAAGTTATCGCACGCCCAACTTTAAATCCCTCAAAAATATTTTCAGTTATGAGAAAACTAGACATACATTGTTTTGATTTTGGGTATAAATAGACTGGCACATTTGAACCGATAGTTTTAGAAAACAACTGATTTTCTAAGTCAGCATAATAGCGCACTAACAATACTGTATAAGTATCTTTTTATTCAAGACCATTTGCCGACACGCACGAACGATTTATCGTAATTTTGGTCTGCATTTGAAGCGATGAAATCTCGATCCTTTTCTCTTGTCGCCAAGGCATAACGATACAAATATATTATCATAATTGGTACGTATTTTCGAACCAACCTTATTTTCAAGTAATTGACATAGACCCCAATAAATAGCATGTTCTAGTTCTACTTCACGGCGTCCAACGCGTTAACATTTTGCTCGAAAAATATTAAAACGCTTTAAAATGGACTGGATTTTATCCTCATCATAAACGTTATCAGAAGTTTATAATAAACGGGGTTTATTAAGGTTCTATAGCCGCCATGGTGAAAATCGGGAACAACAGAATTTAAACGTCAATTGTAAATTTAGGGCTCGAAATATAAGATGAGTCTTCTTAATTTCTTTCGAAGCAGTGGCGACATCTTCCGTTTCGCGTAAAACAATGACGTAAGTTCGTATCCCAGCTTGGTACTGTGCAATATTTTAATACTGAAAGAAAAATTGTAACTAAAAATTAAAACTTTATTACACTTTATAATGTACATGTACATAATTATAATTATAAACATCTTTTTACCTCGAAAATAAAACTTTAAAGAACGTTTAAAATACGAAAACGATAAATTAACAGTTTCGTCAATTACTCGATTTGACTGAGTTTTCATTATAGTATTATAGTATTCTAACGCTATATATTATTAATACTCCCTGAGGGAATAAATGAAAAGCATACAAACATGATTATTCCCATAGAATTTAATAAAATAATTAGACGCTCATTTAAATTTAATTTGAAAGAAAATGAATCAGTAACACCTTTTATATTTGCTTAAGTACCCAATTAAAACATTTTAGATATTTTTCTTTAAAAATTCACCAATTAAGTCGATCAAATTTAAATAACAGTTTTTTAAATTACCTAATCCGGTTAATTGTGGCTCAGAATTAAATCAGTGGATGTACTCCAATCCCCTTTTAAATATACATTTTTTCATATCTTAGTACTTAAAATGGCCCCCAGGGTGAACGTCTTTGTCCCTAAAACGGAACAAAATAGCGACAACAGGTCGCGTTTTTTATACCTCTCCACCAGGGGGCATTTCGTAATTATTACGTTTTCATCTTCTTGATACATCTACCGAAAGTCGGGGGTAATGTGAAGCCCCTACCAAAAGTCCCGTTTAAATCTCAAGGAAGCCACTATCATTCGAAGATATAGTCCAAACCAGCTTTAATGGCCAAATAATTGGAATCATCATGGTTGTTTTAGCCCCTTTTTAAGAAGTTGAAGGTATCAAATGGAATGTAATTTGTTACGTTTGTTTTTATCGTCCTCAATTTGAATAATTTGGCTCTAAGCTTTTGTGAAATCAAAATTGTAAGGTTTTTTTGTACAACCGCATTTATTAAAATGACGGTGGTTTTTGAGTAATTTAGCCAATAATATCTTTCGCCACTGGCATTTGTGATTTCCTGAGTTACAGCTTATTTCTAGATACGCGTTTTGGAAGACAAAGCAGTTTGAAAGAATGTTTAATAGCCTGGGAAAGAATATATATATTCGACTACATGTGGTATACTATCTCATGGTACCCTGACTGTGGTTTTCAACGGTTACGATCGGCAAAACAACTTTAATTAATTGAATTTATTTAATAATTAGGTATATCCGCTTTTTACAAGATACTACACTTTGGCCGAGTTTCTTAATTTTTAGTTAAAAGGAACCACCTATGGACTGCATTGTTTTACTATTTGGTCCGAGTTTCGCGTCTTTTTGTTTGCTCGAAGACCTAACGGTACGAGCTATTAGTTAGTTTTTAAATTTCTTCAAATTTATTATCCCTTTTCTTAATGGACTAATCTACTTATTCGGTTTCCTAATTTTTAGGCATACACACGAAAAAAGCTTAAAATATTGCAATTTGTTTTTAAGACAAAAATCTTCGGTTTACTCTGTCTTTCACTGGAAGTAGGCTTACTGCAATACACTTGTGCCATGCAGTCAGCCTACTTCCAGTGAAAGACAGAGTAAACCGAAGATTAACGTAGTCGGCCTTTAAAAGCCTTCTTCTATAGACACTAAGCCTTATCATAATAGGCAAATTATTATGTAATCAACTTATAATTGGTTATATTGATATTAATTAGTTGGTTATATTGGGTATGGTGCTATGCGTTGAGACAGTTATTGCAGAGTTTTGTAATCATGTTGAATGTGTCGGAGTTTCGTCACTGGGGCTTTTACTGTGGTTGTACAAATAGTTATATTCCTCGGGTAGTATTGGGTACCCCAGCTACGCGGTAAAACGACTTGTATTAATTGATTTATTTTAATAGTTAGGTCTTAGCCGAAAGACCGAGTTTCATCACTGGTGCTTTTCCGTTGGTTATACAAATAGGAGTATATCCAGTGCTTCCTCTTGGACAATCTCATTTCTCCCTTTGTCGGTTCTATTAAATCCCTTTTTATCCCTTTAACAATTTTTTTTAACTAAAACAATAAGATTTATAATATTTAGGCCTTATATTAAGAACAAATATTTTATTAAAAATATTTTAAAATCTATAACACACACTTCCGAATCCCAGTTAATTTCATTCGTGGATTCCAATAAAGGTAGAGGTGCGGTATTTGAAGTACTAGACCAAAATATTTCTAGCGAAAATTAGGAAAATTCCCAAAATACTTAATTTTCGAAAAATCCCTTAATTTTCCCTTTTTCCCTCTCTATCAAAATAAAATCCCTTTTAGATCGGAAAATCCCTGAAAAGGGATAAAATCCCTCAAAGTGGAAGCACCGCGTATATCCCAGCTAGTGGAGTATAAATAACTTTATTTTATCAGTGCACTCTCGTTACCTCCGAAAGTGTAGCCCTGAAACTTGATCTTGATGAATAGTTCACTGTGGAGTAATTATCTCCACCAGAACAAGTTAATAGTTTAATTTGGGGTAATAGGTGTAACCTTTTGTTTCAGAACAAGCCAAAAGTATCCACGTAGTTAAAATGTTTACTGAAATATTCATATTGCAGCAGGGAAACGCGAACATTAAGGTTTGGGTTCGTGTGAAAGGTAAAAAAGGACTTTGTAAACAAATCGAGGTAACCAGCATTAAAAAATAAACAGTATTTAAAGTCCCTGCTGCTTGGTTTTGCGCTTGTTGTAGTCTGCTTCGAGGGGTTAGTAGGCCATACTTTGAAGCTCTCTGGCGCTCTTTTCACTCATCGTAGGAAAATGGGGGAAAAACAGTCATACCTCTCAACTCACCCCTTACAACTCCTTCAATTTTTTACATAGCCTTTTGAAACACTCTGTATAAATTAACACGTGGTTTTCGATTTGGTAACTTTTCTTTGGTTAACAATCGTCCACACTAATTCGGTATATAATTTACAGCTTTTAAAATTCGGCGGTTGAATTTTCTATGGTCAAAAAAAAAGACGGTAAATGGTGTTGTTTGAAGGGATATAGCGTCGCACGCAAAAACATAATTTCGAATTCGGTCAATTACGATCGTGTTAAAAATTCCGTTATAAAATTATCGACACTCGTATAAAATATTCAAATTTCGTCCCAGTTGATCGTACCCGTATCAAAAATGTCTGTCAGTTTTCTCAGCTGATCGACGACCATCCATCAAAACGACATTTTCGTCTTTTCTAGATCCCTCTCGTAACCAACCGACTCTATCCAACAAATGAATTTGGCTAATATATTTCCTTTAAGACGCAATATTACTTCAATTTTTCGAGCATTTCTTAATACGCGAAAAGTCCCGTTTCAAAGGGTGTAGCTCCATTTTTTCGCTTGATTAAGCCTTGCCGGTTTTCCCCCGTCGCGGGTCCGGTTACAACTCTCGAGCTCGAAATTTGTCTTTTTCGGAAAACGGAAATATCAGCGGCTATTGTATTGAATATATTTGAGTTTAGCGCGTCTGGTTGCGTAAATAGGATAAAAAGGGATTCGATTATTAACCTATTTTTATTTTAATAGATTCCGATTAACCTCAATGTATCCAGTTTAAATTGTGTGTCTATTTATTATTTAGGATAATAAAAAAACTTCTATGTAATAATTTCGACTTTATTATTTTCACTTGTAATCAATGAGGGTAAGGTGTCTCGTAAATTAACGCTGATATTTTGATGTTATTTTGATGCCTATTTTCAAATGTCTATAGACTTTGTTTAGCACCGCCATTTTGTAACAACAATGACTGGCAACACTGTTGTCATAGTAGTATGATTAGAAGGCATTATATTTTTTTATATAGATACAGCAAATGTAACATTCTTTAGTTTGGTATTTTCATAATCTTCATGTAGTTAATCTACATAAAGAGAGTAAAATATACTAGAATTATTATAAATGAAATATTTGCACAGTCAATGAGATAATGTAATTTTACAGTTTAAAAATTTTAACCGGTAAATTAGTAGCTTGTCGACCGACGAGGTAGACACTTAAGAAATCTGGTGTACAAACAGTGATAAATCGAAATAATTATTTCCAGAAATTTTGAATTCCACAAGAAATATAGGAAATATTGGAAATCCCTTTCGGAGCTAGCGCCGCGGTGTATTCACGACCACTGATAACATCAAGAGTGAAAATAACAGCCTCTATCCCTTTTTAACTAGAGGGGTGAGGTTAAAAATGAAGGTACAAATATGGGAGGAATGTCCCACCCGTTATGCTTCTTCAATGTATTTATTAAAATGTACAAAAGTAGGCTCTCTAGCTATTTCAATTCTGATAATATTAATTTTAATTTAGTTTTTAAATAGTAAATAATTTAATTATAATTAATTTAAATTATAGTTTACCATTTCACTCAAATTATTAATTAATTAGTCAAGCAAAAGAGGCATGATATTTTAAAAATTAATTAAATCAAAAAATCAATTAAATCAAAAAACCAATTAAATCAAAAAATCAATTAAATCAAAAAATTAATTAAAAGCAATAAAAATCCGATTTAAATAAAAATAACTTAACAACCCTGTCGTTAGGGGCCATTCGCCTACCCTAGTAACAAATTAAAGACAATTAGAATTAAGTAACAAATACTATAAACTCATCATTAATTTTAGTAGCACCTAGGAGCAACAAACACAGCACCCCACACAAGGAGAACGCAACTCGTCAAAAGTCGTGCATTTTCTTGAGTACAGTTTTCATTGGTTAGACGCTTTAGCACCTGCTGCCGTCAGAAGGGGAAAATTGGGAAATTGTCTTCCCCTTTCCGTAAAACGTTTAGCGTAAAGGCTCGTCCAATGAAATTCGTACACCACACTGTGTTAGCGTGTTTAAAGGTTAGCTGCGTTTTCTTTGTGTAAAGTACTGTGTTTGTTGCTCCTAGGTAGCACCATTAATCTCAATTTGATTAAAGTACATTTAATATTAAGCGTATTTTAACAATGTCAGTAGTCATATGGAAACCCTTTGGGTGGTCGACATAAATTATAGAGGTTATATTCCCTTTAAGAAAACTTTAAATCACGGCTAATTCGTTACGTAAAATAATCAGTGACGTAAGCCCACCCCTTTTTCAATGTGAATACCCTAAGAGTGATTGTCTGCATATCTCAGAATTTAAAACAAACCCCGGAAACGATAGTTTCCTGGTCGTTTTTGTTTTTAAATTACACCTGAACATTCAAGACCGAACATTACCTTTTGTCTTTGAGAGGCCTTACGGAAGTACCCCGTAAAAAACCTGGGTACAAAATAATATCGTTGCCAACCACACTTCTTCGCAATTTACAAAAGCGTGGGTTACTGTTACATTTATACTCTCAGCGCGGGTTTCAACTGCAAAACACTTTTAAAAGCGGAGATGTCATCGGAAAAAGGTGTTGTGTTTATAACTCCCAAATGGCCCCTCTATAGGACATCTCGTGGGTGTTTTCCGCTAATTGAAGAATCCAACGCTAAGAACTTCGGGTACTTGGCCCGTCTAGGCACTATGACTGGTAAAGGTCAAACAAACGTTTTGTATTCACCGAGGATAATTTCGGAAAAAAAGGAATACTAAAGAAATAGGACCTATGGCTTCAACGTGTTATTATCTATTTAAAATATACCAATGTTATCGAGTTTTTACTCTTTGTAGTTGGAGATTCAAAAGCTTTAAACCTAGCCTAGAAGTTTATTGTTTTTGGACAAGTACCTGCTGAGATAACCCGGATTCACTTCATTGACTAGGGGGTAATTTTAGTTATGGTCGATTTTAAACTTTCTGTTTTAAGTATGACCCGCAGAAAGTCTTCACTCTATCAAAAGTATATAATATAGTACTTACAAAGGAGACTACCCGAGGTGGTTATCACCGATTTTGTTGAAACTCGGAGGTTAGGTAGACCTTATGGTAGTATTGAAATTGCCAAAGGGAAAAGTTGCAATGGGCTTTAGTTTTCCTATGCAACCGAAAATGTTCTTGACCTGTCCATTTAAATGCATGGAATTTTCTCGGTTACCCAAAACAAGAATGTATTTATTTATACTCAGGGAGAATGAATATGTCGAGATTATTTTTAGCGTTTCTCCAATCCCACCCGTTGGGCCCCCCGGTATGCTCCTCCGCTTTAGTAAAATCAAATAATACTGCAATCTCATTGGTTCTTAAAAATTACGTTTTTCGACGCGATTAACGCTGCTGCGAGGACGCAAAAATAAGACCGCCTCCTTTTTCCCTCCCCCCCCCTTAGCGTGACGGGGTTAGGCCTCAACGTGTCCGTCGATAGTCTCCACATATTCTTTCTCCCTGAGTATAAATAAATACATTCTTGCCCAAAATTTGTTAAAATTTAACCAAAATTGAACAATTTTAGCCAAAATCATTGATCAATTTTACCCAAAATAGGTCAAATTCATCTTTTTGGATAAGTTATGAAAATTTAATCTTAAATTTCAATTTTGTTAATCGCTTGAGCTTAACTGCCCCTGATGAAATTCGTTATTTAAGAAAAATATGCCGGATAAAGAAGAAAATATCCCTACACAGTGAAATTTCTACATTTTACATTGGTAGGAGTAGACATTGTGGACCGCTTGACGGGGAAAGAGCACACGTTGGAAAATTGTACGGGAATTATTATCGGTGTGCAGATATTTCTCATCGATGTACACCAAAATTGTACCGATATTTATTATCGGTGTACAGATATTTATCATCGATGTACAGATATTTATAATCAGTGTACAGATATTTATCGACGGTGTACAGATATTTATAACCGGTGTACAGATATTTATCATCGATATTCCCTAAAATAGTACCATATTTATCATCGGTGTACAGATATGTATAATCAGTGTAAATATATTTATAATCGGTGTACAGATATTTATAATTGGTGTACAGATATTTATCATTGATGTACAGATATTTATCATTGATGTACAGATATTTGTAGTCGATGTACTGTTATTTCTCATCAGTGTACAGATATTTCTCATCGATGTACAGATATTTCGGAATTTGTAGTTTTCAAACTCGTTAAAATCCGGATGTCCGTCTATCATAACCAGTCTTAGTCTTATAACATTATAATTTAATTAACAACATCAACAATACGCAAGAAACACCCGCGGGGTTAACAACAAAGCCCACCCCCTCCCTACGATAAATACGAGTTTTAATTTTTTTATCTGGTGAGGAAAGCGTGGTTGTAGCTCGGAGATGGTCGAGGGTGACTCGGAAGACGGCTTTCGGAAGGCCGCGAGGTGGGATTGAGCTTTAGGGAAGGTTAGTTTAGATTCCGAGGTATTAGTGTCGGTGGGTCCGGGGTTCCGATTCGTGGGTGGGGCATCCTCTTTAATTCCTGGTCCTGAAACCCATTGACCCCTTTCGCGAGCCTCTAAATTGCCACCCAACAATTTGCAAAGTGGACCTGTGCCTACAATGATCGATTATAAACGAGGATGCTCGACGAATTTGTTTAAATTTGCGTATGGTGCCATGGTACCGTCATCACAATTTAAGGTCAATTGCTATGTAGATAATTAGGTTTCTTTCAAATTAGATGTTTATTTTGAGATGAGAAGGTGTGATTTGCAACGAGGGGCTATAATCGGTAAAATAAGTGCAGTAACCAATCTGTAAAATTATTATAGTAATCAACCTGTAAAATTATCAAAGTAATAACCTTTTAAATGACTACAGTAATCACACTGTAAAATTATTACAATATTAACTGTAAAAAGATTACAGTAGTAACTGTAAAATTATTACAAAGTAACTGTAAAATTATTACAATAGTAACTGTAAAATGATTGCAATAGTAACTGTAAAATGATAACAGTAGTAACTGTAAAAAGATTACAAGAGTAACTGTAAAATTATTACAAAGTAACTGTAAAATTATTACAAAGTAACTGTAAAATGATTACAATAGTAACTGTAAAATGATTGCAATAGTAACTGTAAAATGATTACAATAGTAACTGTAAAATGATAACAATAGTAACTGTAAAAAGATTACAATAGTAACTGTAAAATTATTACAAAGTAAATGTAAAATTATTACAAAGTAACTGTAAAATTATTACAATAGTAACTGTAAAAAGATTACAATAGTAACTGTAAAATGATTGCAATAGTAACTGTAAAATGATTACAATAGTAACTGTAAAAAGATCACAGTAATCAACCTATAAAATTATCACAGTAATCAACCTGTAAAATGATTACAGTAATCAACCTGTAAAATTATCACAGTAATCAACCTATAAAATTATCACAGTAAACAACCTGTAAAATTATCACAGTAATAAACCTGTAAAATTATCACAGTAATCAACCTGTAAAATTATCATAGTAATCAACCTGTAAAATTATCACAGTAATAACCTTTTAAAATGACTACAGTAATCATATTGCAAAATGGTTACGGTAATCACACTGCAAAATGATTACAGTACTAACTGCAAAATGATTACAGTAGTAACTGCAAAATGATTACAGTAGTAACTTTAAAATGATTACAGTAGTAACTGTAAAATAATAGCAGTAATAACACTGTAAAATGATTACAGTAGTAACTGTAAAATAATAGCAGTAATAACACTGTAAAATGGTTACAATAAATCACACAGTAAAATGCCTACAGTATTCACACTGTAAAATGATTACAGTAATCAACCTGTAAAATTATCAAAGTGGTAGCCTTGTAAAATGACTACAGTAATCACATTGTAAAATGATTACAGTAATCACACTGTAAAATTGTCACCCTAATAAGTAATAACACTGTAATTCCTTCGTAATAATTTAATTATTAATTTTAATTTGAGTAGTTATTGATATTTGAAATCTCATGGGAATCCAATTAGTTAGGGTCGGTTCTTCAGCTATTTGGATTCGTTATTTAATGATATAACTATCGAATTTATATTTACCTAAACTACCTATATTAGACACGATACAATAGTATATTGTATGGAAAACATATTTGATAAAAATAGTCATTGATTTCGTCCTATATTGTACTATAAACCGTGAAAAAAATATTAGAATGGTATTCTACACCTAAACTTCATACCGCTTTATTTCAAAGTCAAGAACCTCGTGTTAATAGCAGCTATTTATGCAAAAATACGACGCGCGAATTGATTTTTCGTGCCGCCAAATTTAACATTTTAAAGTTGCTGTACAAGTAAAAAGTGGGGAATGGTGTTACATTTTTACACCTCGACGAGGCTCGGCTCAAAATAGAACGCCAATGGATCGAACGCTCCCAAATTGACTGAAATAAGGGGTTGGAAATAATAGTGATCGAGGACTCTTCTTGAAACGCCGTCGCCAGCCGCTGCTAGATAGTTTCCAAAATAACAAAAAAAATCCTCCGAAAATATGGAAAAGGGTTTTTGCGGGAGCCCGCGAAATATTTCTAGTTTTCCCATTGTTATACCACCTAAGAGAAATCACAATCATTTTCTTCTTTTTATGACATTCTCCAAAAAATGATTATACACTTGGTGTCGTGATAGAACCGGTATAACTGTTCGAAATTTTATATTTCGTTGAGATGTATTTCTAGTCTACTAGCTTTAATTTTTATTCGCGAATATTTTTATTTATATTCTTTTGGGAAACAATTTTAATAAATATTGAGACATTTTTAATCGGCTTTGGAAAAAATTCTTAATTAGCGCTTACAGTCGATTCTCAGATAACAGTTGCGATATGTGATCTGAGCAAATAATTATGAGCAATGAGATATCAGATTATTTGTATTTACGTTCAGATATTATAAGGTCAGTCGATACGGGTCAAAATGCTAAAGTACACCAAATGGTGCTTCCAACCGATTCTCAGATTAACTCCTGCGATATCTGATCTGAGGAAATAATTATGAGCAATTAGATATCAGATTATTTGTATTTACGTTCAGATATTATAAGGTCAGTCGATACGGCTCAAAATGCTAAAGTACACCAAATGGTGCTTCCAACCGATTATCCGATTTACTCTTGCGATATGTGATCTGAACAAATAATTATGATAAGATAGATATCAGATTATCTGTATTTACGTTCAGATATTATAAGGTCAGTCGATACGGGTCTAAAGTACACCAAATGGTGCTTCCAACCGATTCTCAGATTTACTCTTGAAATATGTGATCTGAGGAAATAATTATGAGCAATTAGATATCAGATTATCTGTATTTACATTCAGATGTTATAAAGTCAGTCGATACGAGTCAAAATGCTAAAGTACACCAAATGGTGCTTCCAACCGATTCTCAGATTAACTCCTGCGATATCTGATCTGAGGAAATAATTATGAGCAATTAGATATCAGATTATTTGTATTTACGTTCAGATATTATAAGGTCAGTCGATACGGCTCAAAATGCTAAAGTACACCAAATGGTGCTTCCAACCGATTATCCGATTTACTCTTGCGATATGTGATCTGAACAAATAATTATGATAAGATAGATATCAGATTATCTGTATTTACGTTCAGATATTATAAGGTCAGTCGATACGGGTCTAAAGTACACCAAATGGTGCTTCCAACCGATTCTCAGATTTACTCTTGAAATATGTGATCTGAGGAAATAATTATGAGCAATTAGATATCAGATTATCTGTATTTACATTCAGATGTTATAAAGTCAGTCGATACGAGTCAAAATGCTAAAGTACACCAAATGGTGCTTCCAACCGATTCTCAGATTTACTCTTGCCATATCTGATCTGAGGAAATTAGATATCAGATTATCTGTATTTACGTTCAGATATTATAGAGCCGGTCGATACGGGTCAAAATTCTAAAGTACACCAAAAAGTGCTTCCAACCGATTCTCAGATTTACTCTTGTCATAACTGATCTGAGAAAAGTAGATATCAGATTATCTGTATTTCCATTCAGATGTTATAAAGTCAGTCGATACGGGTCAAAATGCTAACGTACAACAAATAGTGCTTCCAACCGATTCTCAGATTTACTCTTGCGATATCTAATCTGAGAAAATAATCAGGGCCGTGCAGAGGGGGGGCAGGGGGGGGGGCAAAATCCCCGGGGCCCGGATGAAAAGGGCCCATGAGGGGGGCCCGTCGCTGTAGGGCCAATCGAAGAAGCTCAAGGGGGGGGGGTGCAAATCGAAGGGCCGCGAGTAAGTTTGACCCCGGGCCCCAGGATACCTCTGCACGGCCCTGAAAATAATTATGATAAATTAGATATCAGATTATCTGTAATTACGTTCAGATATTATAAGGTCGGTCGATACGGGTCAAAATGCAAGCCAAGCCAGACAGCTTACCCCAAAACTAATCTGAATTAATTGTAAACTGACAAGTTTCAGTTGCCTCACAATTATAGTTTTTACATGGATCACATCCACAATTGATAAAATTGGCAAAGTATGAAGGACTGACTTCCTAATTTAGGTCTCGTTCACAAGAACAGTATTTTATTTATTTTTTACGTTTTATTTTTCTTCTTTGTCAGAAAGCGTGAAAATTCTTGCTTCAATAAACCAGGCATTGGGTAAAAATCGTTCGGTTTACGGAACAACAATTTCCAAAAACAATTTTGGAAGTAACACTAGTAGCAAGAATAGACGTAAACAAATTCTTCTATTACATTGTTTCGATAATTCTCTCGCCAGAGGGGCTTCTGGCGAAATACTATCTTTTTGAATATACTATACGTATACAATCGTCATAAAAAAACCCGTCGGAATTTCACGTGTTAATTGTGTGGCGAAACACGTCTCACTATCATGCGATCCAAAAAGCGACGGTTGCTATTTTAATGGAAAACAGTTCCTCTTGATAAATGTAGGACCCCGAGGCAAACAATAATGGCGTTTTTTATTCATCTAAATCGTGGGGTATCATTACCACCAGCGAGCTGGAAATAGTCTTACCCCGGGGCCCAAAGGGCTGAGTGCAATTTTTTTGCGTCCTGCAGAAACTGAGACAGGCGGTACCACGTTGCGCTACATTTTAGCGCCAAAGAATTTATTTTCCGATGTGGGTTACAATATGTCCAAAGAGTGCCAGGCTGAAATTGAAATTGGAGCTTCCGATTTTTTTTTTATTCTTTACAGGATTTAGTTTTTTTCTTGAAACGTTTACCGGATTATACCCTAATTTTTTGAAAATGAGCTAACGTAAAGGCCGTTACTTGATTTTATAATTTTTGTTTCAAACGGTAACGAAGCTTTGTGGTTTGGACCTGTTTCTAGGAGCAGTTATTTTTAGAATGTTTATGTAATCTTTATTAAGTAATTAATTAATTTACGGGGTGAAATATTATCGAATTTTGTCGTTGGAAATATTTTGTTGGGTTAAATAAATTATCGAACAGGAAGACGTTCAAAAACGCATTACCATGTTTATAATAACGTTTGATTTCGGCGGTAATTAGGAGGAATATGTCATTTGCCCGAAAAAAATTATTACATCTATACTATGGAAAAAAATTCAGTCAAACATCTCTCTAAAATCTACTATTTTTTAATATTTAACTTTAGTTTTTTCTCCCCCCTCCCAAAAAAATCCTGGGTGAGCCACTGTTGAAAACTACCTATATTATCTGAGCACAAATGTCTAACTGATCAGAAGGTGCCCATATAATAAGTTTTTAAGTTCTAACGCTTGCTGGCGTAGAGCACTATGATGATAGCCCTCCGGTGGTATGGTCTTTGTTACTAGGAACACCGGACTATAAATTCGGACACACACTTACTATGAACTAATTTATATTACCTGAAAAAAAATTTAACTTAAAAATCAAAGTTTCGAGTACAAATAATTATTTTGAAAAGTAAACGCTACCTTCAAAAATATAACTTCTTGTTTGATATACGATTGACCAAAGCAATAAAGCATGCCGATTAACTTCATAAAATACCATTTGAGTTTTATCTTACGAATGTTAATTTTGGTATTCAGGTAAAATATTTTTATAATTAAATTTTATGGTTGGTATATCAAACGTTTTGTTTTCATTTATTGAGATTTTAGGTTTTTGTTATAGTTGAAATTAAAATATGAAACAAATTAAATAATTCATTTTAAGAATTTAAGATAAACAATAATCCATATAAAATGTAATATATATAATTATCTATAAATAGTCTATTAATTAAACATTTAAATTGAACAATAATCCCTATTATAAGTTATATATATAATTATCTATAAATAGTCAATTAATTAAACATTTAAATTGAACAATAATCCCTATTATAAGTAATATATATAATTATCTATAAATAATCAATTAAATGTAGCCACAAATAAGTGTTTTAAATAGTCTAAATTAAAATATGAAACAAATGAAATAATTCATTTTTAGCATTTAAATTAAACAATAATTTATCTATAAATAGTCAATTAAATATAGCCAGAAATAAGCGTTTTAAATAGTGTTAATTAAAATATGAAACAAATGAAATAATTGAATAATTTTAAACATTTAAATTAAACAAGAATCCATATAATTTGTATAATATATATATTATTATCTACATAAATAGTCAATTAAATATAGCCACAAATAAGCGTTTCAAATAGTCTAAATTAAAGTACGAGACAAATGAAATAGCCTAATTGATTTTCAGCATTTAAATTAAACAATAATCCATATTATCCGTAATATATATAATTCTCTATAAGTAGTCAAATAAATTAAGCCACAAATAAGCGTTTTGAATAGTCTAAATTAAAATATGAAACAAATTAAATAAGTAATTTTAAGCACTTAAATTAAACAATAATCCCTATAATATGTAATATATAATTCTGTATAAATAGTCAATTAAATATAGCAACAAATAAGTGTTTTAAATAGTCTAAATTAAAGTACGAAACAAATTAAATAATTAATTTGAAGCATTTAAATTAAACAATAATCCATATAATTTATATAATTATCTATAAATAGTCAATTAAATATAGCCACCAATATAGCGTTTTAAAAAGCAAACAATCATTTAAAATATCTTCGTAAAATACCATTCGAAATTTATTTTCAAAAATAAATAGCATTTATTTAAAAAAAACACGGTATAAAACGCTAAAAGTTGTTACAAATATCCAATTCATTACAACAAACAGAAGTTATTACCATTCGAATGAGAGGTACATAAAACGTGAGTAACCACATTTTTACGACCTTACAAAAATAAAACACCCCTTTCCAAAACAGACCCGTTTTGTACACTTCGGTAAAAAAAATAACAACAAGTTAAAAAAAAAAACGACACGAGGTAGACGATGCAAATCGCAAAGACGAAACTTTTAATTCCCTTAAATGCCGACGCGCGGCGCTGCGGGAACCTTGAGAGCGGCGTTCTTTCAAAAGCCAATAATATTTCAGGGTCACGCATGACAGCTCGTGACGTAAACTGTCCCGGAGACCGGCTTCGTAATATTGTGTTCGCTTTTCAAGTCTGGGGGGTCGGAATAGGAGCCACCCTCCCCTCGAGAAAAATTTCAAGTTGTAGGCTACGGTTCATTTTTAGAGGGATGTTAGATGGTCATATTTTCCGTCTGCCCCTATTCTCCGCGACTTCCACATTTTTGGCTCTATAATAATTGCGATCTGTAAACACTGGCGTCCAGATCACTCATGAGCTCTCGCCTCTCCTGGTAGCTTTTTCTTTTGGGGAGTTTATTTTTTTGGTTTTTACGTTTTTAATTAAGCCCTATAATGGCCGTTTTTATATAGTCTCTTTGAAGTTTTTTCCTCTCTTAGTTTTATTTAGTTGTGTGTTAATTTGATTTAATAACCGGCGAAATAAATTAAGAAAAAAATCGGATTTTCGAAATTATCTTACGAATGTCAATTTTTGGATAACTTTTCTATTCAAGGTAAGCTATTTTTATGATTATTTTTGTACAGTTGGTTAATTTCTCGCAAGTATGGTTTTTAAGGTTTACGGTTTACGTTATTATTTAAATTTAAATAATAAATAAATGATATAATTAAACTAAGGGAATCTTAATTTAATAATTATTAGTATTCTAAAAAATTGTCTTGTGTTATTTGAATTTTTCCGAAATAATTAAATTTTAAGCATCTAAATTATATTATAACCAATATTCTTATATAATATATTTAAAATATCAAAATAAATATATAAACCTAGAATCCTTTTTTAATAAGTCCAGCCACGTAATGGAAACGCAATTTAGAGCCATTAATTTCAATATATAAATGCGGTGGGCACACGCCTATCTTAATCTATTAACGTTTTCTGAGACTCTGTTAAGAAGACTTTATAATGAATATTCAAAAGTACCATTTTTTCGCGTGTCATTAGCCTCGAACTATCGCCATTTAAATGACAATGGACGACGTCTTTTCGTCGCAGGTCGCTTTGTTAAGGACGGGTGTCTATTCCGCGTATAATGTCTTGGGTGTCAACGGGCATATTCGTAAAAAAAGGGCTAAAATCAACAACACCCCGGGTGCATTATATATAAGCCGGCTTATTTAAGAATATTTCTTAACGGATAAGAAACCGCTATTTTGTGGCCAGATTCGTGACCACCTCGAGGTCCATTTGCAATTAACCTCTTTGAGACGTGATTAAACTTGGAGCAATACCCAGGAACGAATATCTTATCTCCATCCCCCATTTAAACGTTGCCTGACTAATTTTTGTTATGGCTCCATTTAAACGTATTTACCGTTTAAGTTTGTTTATATTAATACTCTTTTAGTCTGGCAGAATAATGGAATTTCTTTTAAATAATAGATTTAATTCAAGGGATTTCTTTTAAATCATTGATTCAATCGAGGGATTTCTTTTAAATCATTGATTTAAATAAATGGATTTCTTTTAAATCATTTATTTAATTCGAGGGATTTCTTTTAAATCATTGATTTAATTTGAGGAATTTCTTTTAAATAATAGATTTAATTCAAGGGATTTCTTTTAAATCATTGATTTCAATCGAGGGATTTCTTTTAAATCATTGATTTAATTCAAGGGATTTCTTTTAAATCATTTATTTAATTCGAGGGATTTCTTTTAAATCATTGATTTAATTTGAGGAATTTCTTTTAAATAATAGATTTAATTCAAGGGATTTCTTTTAAATCATTGATTTCAATCGAGGGATTTCTTTTAAATCATTGATTTAATTCAAGGGATTTCTTTTAAATCATTTATTTAATTCGAGGGATTTCTTTTAAATCATTGATTTAATTTGAGGAATTTCTTTTAAATAATAGATTTAATTCAAGGGATTTCTTTTAAATCATTGATTCAATCGAGGGATTTCTTTTAAATCATTGATTTAAATAAATGGATTTCTTTTAAATAATAGATTTAATTCAAGGGATTTCTTTTAAATCATTGATTTCAATCGAGGGATTTCTTTTAAATCATTGATTTAATTCAAGGGATTTCTTTTAAATCATTTATTTAATTCGAGGGATTTCTTTTAAATCATTGATTTAATTTGAGGAATTTCTTTTAAATAATAGATTTAATTCAAGGGATTTCTTTTAAATCATTGATTTCAATCGAGGGATTTCTTTTAAATCATTGATTTAATTCAAGGGATTTCTTTTAAATCATTTATTTAATTCGAGGGATTTCTTTTAAATCATTGATTTAATTTGAGGAATTTCTTTTAAATAATAGATTTAATTCAAGGGATTTCTTTTAAATCATTGATTCAATCGAGGGATTTCTTTTAAATCATTGATTTAAATAAATGGATTTCTTTTAAATAATAGATTTAATTCAAGGGATTTCTTTTAAATCATTGATTTCAATCGAGGGATTTCTTTTAAATCATTGATTTAATTCAAGGGATTTCTTTTAAATCATTTATTTAATTCGAGGGATTTCTTTTAAATCATTGATTTAATTTGAGGAATTTCTTTTAAATAATAGATTTAATTCAAGGGATTTCTTTTAAATCATTGATTTCAATCAAGGGATTTCTTTTAAATCATTGATTTAATTCAAGGGATTTCTTTTAAATCATTTATTTAATTCGAGGGATTTCTTTTAAATCATTGATTTAATTTGAGGAATTTCTTTTAAATAATAGATTTAATTCAAGGGATTTCTTTTAAATCATTGATTCAATCGAGGGATTTCTTTTAAATCATTGATTTAAATAAATGGATTTCTTTTAAATAATAGATTTAATTCAAGGGATTTCTTTTAAATCATTGATTTCAATCGAGGGATTTCTTTTAAATCATTGATTTAATTCAAGGGATTTCTTTTAAATCATTTATTTAATTCGAGGGATTTCTTTTAAATCATTGATTTAATTTGAGGAATTTCTTTTAAATAATAGATTTAATTCAAGGGATTTCTTTTAAATCATTGATTTCAATCGAGGGATTTCTTTTAAATCATTGATTTAATTCAAGGGATTTCTTTTAAATCATTTATTTAATTCGAGGGATTTCTTTTAAATCATTGATTTAATTTGAGGAATTTCTTTTAAATAATAGATTTAATTCAAGGGATTTCTTTTAAATCATTGATTCAATCGAGGGATTTCTTTTAAATCATTGATTTAAATAAATGGATTTCTTTTAAATAAAAGATTTAATTCAAGGGATTTCTTTTAAATCATTGATTTAATTCAAGGGATTTCTTTTAAATCATTTATTTAATTCGAGGGATTTCTTTTAAATCATTGATTTAATTTGAGGAATTTCTTTTAAATAATAGATTTAATTCAAGGGATTCTTTTAAATCATTGATTTCAATCGAGGGATTTCTTTTAAATCATTGATTTAATTCAAGGGATTTCTTTTAAATCATTGATTTAATTTGAGGAATTTCTTTTAAATAATAGATTTAATTCAAGGGATTTCTTTTAAATCATTGATTTCAATCGAGGGATTTCTTTTAAATCATTGATTTAATTCAAGGGATTTCTTTTAAATCATTTATTTAATTCAAGGGATTTCTTTTAAATCATTGATTTAATTTGAGGAATTTCTTTTAAATAATAGATTTAATTCAAGGGATTTCTTTTAAATCATTGATTTCAATCGAGGGATTTCTTTTAAATCATTGATTTAATTCAAGGGATTTCTTTTAAATCATTTATTTAATTCGAGGGATTTCTTTTAAATCATTGATTTAATTTGAGGAATTTCTTTTAAATAATAGATTTAATTCAAGGGATTTCTTTTAAATCATTGATTTCAATCGAGGGATTTCTTTTAAATCATTGATTTAAATAAATGGATTTCTTTTAAATTATTGATTTTAAATATATAATGTATTTCATTGGTGAATAATTAAAATTATTGATTTTAATCATATAATGTATTTCATTGGTGAATAATTTAAATTATTGATTTTAATCATATAATGTATTTCATTGATGAATAATTAAAATTATTGATTTTAATCATATAATGTATTTCATTGTTGAATGATTAAAATTATTGATTTTAATCATATAATGTATTTCATTGGTGAATAATTAAAATTATTGATTTTAATCATATAATGTATTTCATTGTTGAATAATTAAAATTATTCATTTTAATCATATAATGTATTTCATTGGTGAATAATTAAAATGTCAAAAAATAAATTCGAAAAAAATTAATTCATTAATTTAGCAAACTGAAATATTAAGTGATAATTAAATTTAATTGTCATCTATCTCAATTTTAGATGATATAACTGATAGAAACCAGTTTCATTCGATTAAACTGGAAAAAGTCAACGAATTAGTCAAATAAAAAAATATTATTGATTTTAGGGCACCCTGTATAATTGGTTAGAATTTTATAAAACCAAAAATTAAAAATGTTCTTACCCTGCGGTTTCCTAATAATATTAATATATATAATATAGTGTTTAAGGATATTTCAATATTGAAATTTTTCGATTTGAATGGATTTATGGAACATTTCAATTATCATTATTTTTTCTAAATATTTTCACACTGGTTTTTATGATAATTAAACTATATTTCCTCTCCGAATAATCCCTTACATTGTTCGCAATGCAATTAATAAGTTCTACACAATTTAATAGTAATGCTACGTGTTTAATTATTACATTAAATATAACTTTTTTAAAAATGTACAATTTTATGTACAATTAACAAATTTTACGCAGTTTAATATTAGTACTTCGTGATTATTTGCTACAATAAATATTAAAATTTTAAGGAAATTTAAGTTAAAAAAATGCATGTTCTCTACGTGAGCTCTACCTGAATTAATGGCTTCAAAAGTCGCTTGATGACTTAGGCCTAAGGTGGTGCCTTGGGTATTAGCCTAGCTGATAATTATTATTATTATTATCATGTAATTTTTTAATAGTAGAACAGACTAACTAATAAAGCTTCTACACGTTACAATTTAATTAATTCAACATCGAGGTGACAAACATACTCTTCGATTAGAACTCCAAAAGTATATTATACTGTTATCCCTAAGGTAACTGATTCTTTTTTCACCAAAGATGGATAAACACAGTCTTTAAAATTAACTTAATTTACTAGCTACCACCCCAGTATAATTAATTAAACTATAAAACTAGAACAAAAATTTCAATCAATTAATCTTTATAGGGTCTTATCGTCACATACAGTAAATTTAGCATTTTTACTAAAAGTTTAAATCCAAAATATTTACCCGATTTATCCATTCATAAATAATTTGCTACAATAAATATGAAATTTTTTAAAGATAATTTTATTATTATTGACTAAAAATCTTTTTACGATCTCCCTGGAAACGTAACAAACCTACACTACACTATCACTATACAAAACCAGGACCCACCTGACCCTGAAATTCACCAGATTTCCGATAAAGCTATTTACACCCTGCAGGCTTAGCGTGAGAAAAAGTAGGTCAAACATATGCAAAATATTCTCGTTTTTTTTGCGTCAAATTATTGTTATTAAAATTCCGCGTCGGTTTTCCCGGTGACCTTTTCCCGTGGTTTCCCCTCGACTTGACCTCCGCGACCCCTCGTAATCTGATGGGCTGGTGAACACCCCCTCGTTGCCACCACGGCCAAGAAGACCATGAAGAAGAAAAAGCACCACGAAAATAGATTATTCGCCCTACTTAATTTCCCGAGTTAACTTTGGCACGTCCGAGAGTCGAGCGATGGTTTTTTTCCTCCTCGAAATTCAAGAAATTCGTTCCACTTTGGAGGGCTGCTCGCGAAAATCGTCTCACGATTATTATTAATATTTATAGGAAGATGCCAACTATTTTTTGTCTTTAAAAAAATGTATCTTTTATATTATAATTTTAAACGTAGGGTCCTGTGTAATTTACACAGGAATTTACCCGGTTATAAACCTGTTTTTTAAACTTCTTATTTCAATAATTTAATAAAATTATATAAGAATATTTAGAACTATTCTATGATTTTTTTCTTTTTAACATATTTCAAACTTATTACGTCAATAATTTAATAAAATGATTTAAAATATTTAGAACTATTCAATGATTTTTTAACATACTTTGAACTTATTATTTACATAATTTAATAAAATGATATACAAATATTTAGAACTATTCTATGATTCTTTATTTTGAACTTACTTTAAACTTATTATGTCAATAATTTAATAAAATTATTTAAAATGTTTAGAACTATTGTATGATCTTTTCTATTTAGCATACGTTAAACGTTGATAATTTATTTGTTATATTAATTAATTAATGCAATTAAAAGTTTCTTTTAAATCAAGGGACGGTAACCCAAAGGTTGTAGATCAATTCCTGTCCGAGGTTATATGATTTTTCTCAGTCACGCTGGTATGGAACCATACGCAGAAGTATTCCTTGATTTAAAAGAAACTTCTAAATACTTTAAACGTATTATTTCAAGAATTTAATCAAATGAAATAAAAATAGATTTTTTTTCTATTTTACATACTTTAAACGTATTATTTCAAGAAGTTAATAAAATTAAATAAAAATATTGAAACGAATATGAATTATTGTAATATTTTAGAACATGAATTATTCCAGACTTTTTCATTTAAGATACTTTAAACTTATTATTTAAAAAATTTAATGAACTGATAAAAAAATTTATTTATTAATATAGTAATTTAAAACGTGAAATGTGTAAAATAATTTAATTTTCGATTTTCGTAATGTGATAAATTTTAAATAATTAAAATTCAAACAAAATTTAATTTTTGATTTTCATAATTTAATGGGCTAAATTTTAAATAATTAAAATTCAAACAAATTTAATTTTTGCTTTTCGTAATGGGCTAAATTTTAAATAATTAAAAATCAAACTAAATTTAATTTTTGATTTTCGTAATGGGCTAAATTTTAAATAATTAAAATTAAAACTAAATTTAATTTTAGATATAAAATTATGAAATAACTTAGGAAAAGCTTAATTTTAAATAATTTAAATTCAAACCAACTTCGCTAATAAAACAATATACGTCATTTCTTTAGTTATAATACAGGGACAGGATTTATTTAACCCATCAATTATTATTATATATTCAATAATAGTTTAATAACTAGTTTATTTCCAACAAACAAAAATATAAATATTAAGTCATAAAACAACACTTAACCCATATTTTTACTTAATTAACGTTACGTTCTTTATCATTAAACAATCGTTACGTGCTAGGATAAATACAATAATTAAAAATAAAACAAGAACAACAAACATCCTACCCGCATCGCGAAAACAGCCCTCCATTTCTTTGAAATTCTAATTACAGTATTCTTGTTATCCATCAAAAACAATCTACCGTTCGCGTCCCTGGCGTAGATTGAAAGAACTAAAATAACAACAACCAAACGTAGCCGCTATCCAGCGTCAGACGGAAGATGTGGAAAACATAATCAACACCAAATATAAAACAGTAAAATAACTGTTAAAATCAACCCCTCAAAAAAACTAAAACAGAAAAATAACTGTTAATTTTTCCTTCCCAAGAACTTGGCTACCTTGAACTTGGGAACAAAAAACGCCCCTGCAACGCCCACCTAAATATACGAGCATCTTTTTCGATAATAAAGTTGTAGCCTGGAAAGATTACCCGTCGTTTCACGTGGTAGCCGTAAAAAAAATTACAGTTCTTATTTTTAGTTTTTCGCGTAACGTTTCCGGATCCTTAGATATTGTATAAAAATTGCCTCAGAATGTTCCTACGTTTTTAAATGGAACTTTGATTGTTCTACGTCGACAATTTTTATGACATTTGAATTTCAGGTTTCGCGTGTATCGACTTTACCCTTTAATGGAAGATGCAATTCGACTACCGTACGCTTATAAAGTCATCAATTTTTTATTTCCACTTGAATCGTAAAAACATTATTAAAGTCTACGAAAAGGTTTCCACTTGAATCGTAGAAAAAAATATTTCTTCCCTATTCAGATTTTAACGATCATATAATTCTGGGTAGATATTTTGTAGTTCCAAGTAGGAAGAGAATAGAAAGGTGCTTACAGTTTTATTTGGAATGTTTTTTCGGGGATAAAGTTTTTGGATTTTGATTTATGTATATTTAAAGAGAAGCGCGTGCTTTGCAATTGGCATCGGTTGAAATTTTCAACAACTGAAGCGTTCTGTTTTGGATTTTTCGTCGCTAATTTAGAAGTTGTCACGGACCATAAACTGTGATTAAGGAGTCGAATGAATATATCTACAAAAATTTATTCAAGTATAAATCCGTTTATTTTTTATACTAGCCGATTTAAAGAGGATTTAGACCTTTTTTGGTCATTGGGTTTTAAACTAATGGACCCTTACGTATGCCATATTATTTTAATTCGCTTGGCCATCACTTAATTTCCTAAAACTTCAAATGAGTCATATTTGGCACAATATTTTTGTCAGACATTTTTGAGGTAATCATAACAGTAACAGTGAAATTTAAGAGTAAATATTGTATTTATAGTATTGATATACTATTAAATATATATTTTCAGTGTAGGATTATATAGTAATATAGTTAAGATAATGGTTTACATAATTTTATTTTATCATAACCGTAACAGTGAAATGACGTGATTAAGAGTAAATATTGTATTTATAGAATTAATAAACTATGTAATATGCATTTGCAGTGTAGAATTATATAGTAATATAATTAAGACAATTATTTACATAATTTTACTTTGTTATTTAGTTTTAATTTTATTTTGTTATTTAGTATTAATTTTATTTTGTTCTTTAGTTTTAATTTTATTTTGTTATTTAGTATTAATTTTATTTATAATTATTATAAATATTATAATTATAATCATAAAATTGGTTAAGATTGATTAACCTTCTTGCAACTTGAAAACACCAAACAAAAGACTAACTATCTACAATAACCATTGTGAGCACAGACTAGCAAGTCTATTACTGAAAAAATAGAAATAAAATAATAGCATTATAAATATAGTAATAATAAAATAAAAATATAATAAAATATAATATCAATAAAAAATATAAGAAAATAAAGTATCAATAAAAATATAAGATATAATCAATAAAAAATATAAGAAAATAAAATATCAATAAAAATATAAGAAAATATAATATTAGTAAAAAATATAAGAAAATATAATATTAATAAAAACATATAAGAAAAGATAATAGCAATAAAAAATATAAGAAAGTATAATATTAATAAAAAATATAATATCAATAAAAATATAAGAAAGATAATATCAATAAAAAATATAATATCAATAAAAATATAAGGAATATAATATCAATAAAAAGTAAAAGAAAATATAATATCAATAAAAATATAAGAAGATATAATATCAATAAAAAATATAAGAAAATAAAATATCAATAAAAATATAAGAAAATATAATATTAGTAAAAAATATAAGAAAATATAATATTAATAAAAACATATAAGAAAATATAATAGCAATAAAAAATATAAGAAAGTATAATATTAATAAAAAATATAATATCAATAAAAATATAAGAAATATAATATCAATAAAAAATATAATATCAATAAAAATATAAGAAATATAATATCAATAAAAAGTAAAAGAAAATATAATATCAATAAAAAAATATAAGAAGCTATAATATCAATAAAAAATATAAGAAACTATAATATCAATAAAAAGTATAAGAAAATATAATATCAATAAAAAATATAAGAAACTATAATATCCATAAAAAATAAATTAAAAATTAGCCTAAGGTACCAAAAACCAATGACATATTTGAGAGTAATTTTAATTTGAAAACGCTTCTTATAGTTGAAACGTTGGGCCGCTCTCATCATGTGGACTTGGTTCGGATCCGTTGGTCGGCGGAAGCAGCTCTGCGTGGTCGCATTTCTATCCGTCACATTCCTAGGACAGGTGAGACACCTTTTCATTTCTCAACACTAATCACCTCGCCAAAATCGCTTCGAAAGTTTATACACATTCTAAGTCTGAACAAAAATCGGTTACAAAATATTCAAATCATGTTGAAAGTCCCCAATCTTTCAGAAAATCGGTTACGAAATACCGAAATCAGGTTAAAAATCACCAAATCTGTACGAAAATCAGTGCCCAAATCTGGAAATCAGTTTGAAAGTACAAAAATTTGGATGAAATTCCGTTCTAAAATTTCGAAATCGGGTTGAAAATCCCAAAATCTAGAAGACAATCCGTTCTAAAATACGAAAATTAGGTGGAAAATCGCTAAATCCCCACAAAATAAGTTTCAAAATATTGAAATCAGGTTAAAAATCCCAAAATCCCCACAAAATGAGTTTCAAAATATTGAAAACAGGTTAAAACTCGCTAAATCCCCACAAAATAAGTTTCAAAATATTGAAAACAGGTTAAAAATCGCTAAATCCCCACAAAATAAGTTTCAAAATATTGAAATCCGGTTAAAAATCTCAAAATCCCCACAAAATAAGTTTCATAATATTGAAATCAGGTTAAAAATCCCAAAATCCCCACAAAATTAGTTTCAAAATATTAAAATCAGGTTAAAAATCCCAAAATCCCCACAATATAAGTTTCAAAATATTAAAATCAGGTTAAAAATCCCAAAATCCCCACAAAATTAGTTTCAAAATATTAAAATCAGGTTAAAAATCCCAAAATCCCCACAAAATTAGTTTAAAAATATTGAAATCCGGTTAAAAATCCCAAAATCCCCACAAAATAAGTTTCAAAATATTAAAATCAGGTTAAAAATCCCAAAATCCCCACAAAATAAGTTTCAAAATATTAAAATCAGGTTAAAAATCCCAAAATCCCCACAATATAAGTTTCAAAATATTAAAATCAGGTTAAAAATCCCAAAATCCCCACAAAATTAGTTTCAAAATATTAAAATCAGGTTAAAAATCCCAAAATCCCCACAAAATTAGTTTCAAAATATTAAAATCAGGTTAAAAATCCCAAAATCCCCACAATATAAGTTTCAAAATATTAAAATCAGGTTAAAAATCCCAAAATCCCCACAAAATTAGTTTCAAAATATTAAAATCAGGTTAAAAATCCCAAAATCCCCACAAAATTAGTTTCAAAATATTAAAATCAGGTTAAAAATCCCAAAATCCCCACAATATAAGTTTCAAAATATTAAAATCAGGTTAAAAATCCCAAAATCCCCACAAAATTAGTTTCAAAATATTAAAATCAGGTTAAAAATCCCAAAATCCCCACAAAATTAGTTTAAAAATATTGAAATCCGGTTAAAAATCCCAAAATCCCCACAAAATAAGTTTCAAAATATTAAAATCAGGTTAAAAATCCCAAAATCCCCACAATATAAGTTTCAAAATATTAAAATCAGGTTAAAAATCCCAAAATCCCCACAAAATTAGTTTCAAAATATTAAAATCAGGTTAAAAATCCCAAAATCCCCACAAAATTAGTTTAAAAATATTGAAATCCGGTTAAAAATCCCAAAATCCCCACAAAATAAGTTTCAAAATATTGAAATCCGGTTAAAAATCCCAAAATCCCCACAAAATAAGTTTCAAAATATTGAAATCCGGTTAAAAATCCCAAAATCCCCACAAAATAAGTTTCAAAATATTAAAATCAGGTTAAAAATCCCAAAATCCCCACAAAATTAGTTTAAAAATATTGAAATCCGGTTAAAAATCCCAAAATCCCCACAAAATTAGTTTCAAAATATTAAAATCAGGTTAAAAATCCCAAAATCCCCACAAAATTAGTTTAAAAATATTGAAATCCGGTTAAAAATCCCAAAATCCCCACAAAATAAGTTTCAAAATATTGAAATCCGGTTAAAAATCCCAAAATCCCCACAAAATAAGTTTCAAAATATTGAAATCCGGTTAAAAATCCCAAAATCCCCACAAAATAAGTTTCAAAATATTAAAATCAGGCTAAAAATCCCAAAATCCCCACAAAATTAGTTTAAAAATATTGAAATCCGGTTAAAAATCCCAAAATCCCCACAAAATTAGTTTCAAAATATTAAAATCAGGTTAAAAATCCCAAAATCCCCACAAAATAAGTTTCAAAATATTGAAATCCGGTTAAAAATCCCAAAATCCCCACAAAATAAGTTTCAAAATATTAAAATCAGGTTAAAAATCCCAAAATCCCCACAAAATTAGTTTAAAAATATTGAAATCCGGTTAAAAATCCCAAAATCCCCACAAAATTAGTTTCAAAATATTAAAATCAGGTTAAAAATCCCAAAATCCCCACAAAATAAGTTTAAAAATATTGAAATCCGGTTAAAAATCCCAAAATCCCCACAAAATTAGTTTCAAAATATTAAAATCAGGTTAAAAATCCCAAAATCCCCACAAAATTAGTTTAAAAATATTGAAATCCGGTTAAAAATCCCAAAATCCCCACAAAATTAGTTTCAAAATATTAAAATCAGGTTAAAAATCCCAAAATCCCCACAAAATTAGTTTAAAAATATTGAAATCCGGTTAAAAATCCCAAATTCCCCACAAAATAAGTTTCAAAATATTGAAATCCGGTTAAAAATCCCAAAATCCCCACAAAATAAGTTTCAAAATATTGAAATCCGGTTAAAAATCCCAAAATCCCCACAAAATAAGTTTCAAAATATTGAAATCCGGTTAAAAATCCCAAAATCCCCACAAAATAAGTTTCAAAATATTGAAATCCGGTTAAAAATCCCAAAATCCCCACAAAATAAGTTTCAAAATATTAAAATCAGGTTAAAAATCCCAAAATCCCCACAAAATTAGTTTAAAAATATTGAAATCCGGTTAAAAATCCCAAAATCCCCACAAAATTAGTTTCAAAATATTAAAATCAGGTTAAAAATCCCAAAATCCCCACAAAATAAGTTTAAAAATATTGAAATCCGGTTAAAAATCCCAAAATCCCCACAAAATAAGTTTCAAAATATTGAAATCCGGTTAAAAATCCCAAAATCCCCACAAAATAAGTTTCAAAATATTGAAATCCGGTTAAAAATCCCAAAATCCCCACAAAATAAGTTTCAAAATATTGAAATCCGGTTAAAAATCCCAAAATCCCCACAAAATAAGTTTCAAAATATTGAAATCAACCTAAAAGAACGGAAAAAAACGTCAAATTTATACTCTTAAATCTTAAAAATTGGATTTTCGAAATCAATTCAAGATTCTAAATCCCGTACGTAAAAATATGTACGTGTTACTTACGGGTGGTAAAAACCGAGGTCAAAACGCCTAAATTGTTTTCTTTAAATATGCACATTTTTTGCTGTTATTTTGCATAAACGGGAAGTAAGATTGTCCTTGAATATTGGCAAAAGGGGTAGCGGGTATTGACTCCTCAGGTCAGGATCATTATTGTTACTACACGCTCAATGGGTGTTTACCATTCGTAGCAACTAGGCGGAACTGAGACAAAAATTCAGACGTAATTCGTATTTAATTAGTAAAAAAGACACACTTTTTTCTGGTGAACGTGGCCAGCCAAATAGTAATTTTTATTTCGCCGCGTACACCTAGGAGCAACAAACACAAGGAGAACGCAGCTAGCCTTTAAACACACTAACGCAGTGTTGTGTACAAATTTCATTGGACGAACCTTTACGCTGAACGTTTCACGGAAAGGGGAAGACAATTTCCGAATTTTCCCCTTCCGACGGCAGAGCGTGCTAAAGCGTCTAACGAGCTAAAGCCTCTAACCAATGAAAAATGTACACAAGAAAATGCACGACTTTTGATGGTTTGTGTTATCCTTGTGCTGTGTTTGTTGGTCCTAGCGTACGCGAACTTAAACTTAAAGTAAAAGTTCATTTCCGATTTCGGAATCAACCAAGCGTAATAACAAAGAATCCTCAAGATAACAATTTGACCGTTAATAAAATTTTATTAGTCTTTTGAGTATATTTCGGTTTTAATTGGGAAAATGTCTAAAATTTGTTTGAACCAGAACCCCCTGGCCATCTATAGACTGGAGGGAGGGTTTCTAGTTTGCGATGTACCCCGTAATAGACGCGACATTGTTATTTTGAACGAAATGAGGATGGAGAAAACAATGGGTTCGTCTTCATCCGGTGTCCAGGTGCTTTCTTTGTCTGAACGGCCGAAGCATCTGCCCCATTTTAAAGTGAAGTAAGCACCTGAAGCTCTGGATTAACGGCTCGCGGGGCAAAAGCTAATGATGATATAACGGTTACTGCACGAGAAAAATTAATTTGGCTATCGGCTATCCGAATTTTTTCTGGCATCCGGGTTATATAGTCGAGCTTCAAAAGGTGCGTTCCTTAAAAATGGGACAATTTTGGAGGTTATGATTGCACCGTTTTATTTTAGGTGCTATTTTTTATTTAATCAAGGGTGTTGCGAGGCGATCGTTATCGTAGGTGTTATTTTTTTATTCTATAAAAGTATAATGGTTCAGATTTAAATCCAATGATTTATTAAAAGCAATGTTTTAAATCACCTCTAAAACTTATATATATATTTATGAAAATGTACAAAGTAGTTACTATAGTGATTCCAAATTGCGTTAGGTTTTATTGATATTAATTTACATTTTATGATAATGATGTAATAAAGTAATTATCTGGAAAAAATTGCAAAAAAATGTTTTAAAATAAAAAATATATCAGTTAAATTAAAAAAAAATTAAATATAAAAATACGATTTAAATCAAATACGTTGTTTTAAATCCTAACTAATTATATTGATAGACATTGATATTTAAATAAAACAATGAAATCCAGATTATTAGAAGCATATAAGTTATATATAACTATAGTGTACTTTCGGCATGCTCGCGCTGATTTTTCAAAATACTTAGTGATTTGCTAAAACTATGGCATCGGAAAAAAAGTATATATTTAAATAAATAAAAATCCTTACGTAGTTTATTTTCTGCATTTGATACCGTTAGTCAGGTAATACCGGGGGTAAATGTGTTTTATAGGGTGTGAGCTTCGGCGATTCAATTTTGAATTTTCCAACCACCTCCTTAGTTAGAAATAGGAATTAAAATTTCAATTTTAACTAGAGATTATTTGGTAAATTTATCTTACCAACTGAATTATTTCAATGACTAGCAAAATATTTACCTATTGTCTCCTACGTTTGACCGAAAGATCGACTAATTCAATTTGACGCAACACTAGTGATAAACGCGACCATTAAAAATATACCATTATAATTCTCTATACGTACCTATTATATAGAAAAGAGGGTTATTACAACAAATAGAAGGATGTTTAAATACGTGTTATACTGAGTAATTCCATCCCAGAAGCGCAAAAATCCTCTCAAATTCATCTCCAAATGATGAATCGAGACCGGTTAGGTATGGCCGTGTCCGCTTCTTAATAGGGTGTTATTCAACCTGACTTTTAAAATATTTCGGGGGAGGCTTCGCGAAAAAACTTGTTCTTCGAACAAACTCCCCAAAAACCGTTTTTACAATAGTTATCGAACAAGATTTAAACAGGGGCCGGGTAAATTCCACTCTAAAATTGAGCGTGTCCAAAAGTGGTCTTTGAACGTAGGTGGGTCCACGTCCTTTACCTATAGACCTACATTCATTTTCGACCTATTTATAAAATAACATCCGTAGGAGATAAACCTTAACTTCGATTTATTTAAACTCGTCGAAGAACCTTTTTTTCCGGGAAATAAAGCATTCGTTATTTTTAAACGTTTTACGCCCAGAAAGTATTGTTGTGATCACGAGATTAACAGCGTTATCTGATATCGGGGAATTCTTTCAAAACCAGTTGTTGGCGTCGAATCTCTTCTTTTGGCGTTTCGATATTGATGGCTTGATTCGCCGATATCCGGGTTTTGGACACTTTATCTCCAATCTCGGGGTGCTTGGTTCGCCCTCGGCTGACTCTTCGTGTGAAGCGACTGTCAATGGAATTAGGATTATATGTGACGCGTAAGAGGACCACCCGCTTACATTACTTTTTAGGACAATTAGACCATTCTATAAAATACTACTTATGTGGTTATTTACTTTTGTGTATAGAGAGGCACAAGGTTTGGCCTGACTTTTCATGAACCAGGGTGGCTCAAGAAAGGATTATCTGGCAAACCTGCTAACCTAGTTGTCTGGATAAATAGCGAATTTTTGATCAAAATCCTACTCATTTAACGGTTATAGTTTTATACAAACCATTATAAATAGTTAATTAACTATATCTCATTAATTTTGTAAATAGTTCAGTTAAGGACTTACTATATTTTAAAATATACTATCTTCACTTAGGCTACCTTAGCTATATTTTGAAAATCAACTTTATGGGTGACGCTTCAGAAAATACCAATTGGATAGGAATGAGCATAAGCTAAAATTTTAAAACCAAAGAATAAATAAGATTGTGAGTCCTACGGAAGTAGCGCTATGTGGTCTGTGTGAAAATATTTGCCCTGTTTAGCTAGGAATTTATAGAACGGTCAATTGTAGTGTCTGAGGCTATACTAAGCACTTCCATCACTTGGTTAAAATGTAGTATAATAACATGTCTTATTCTTTTAAAGATAATTTTTCACTAATCTGGATTATTTAATTACATACACTGGCGGATTTAGGTGTTCATAGGCACTTAGCTCTAGATTAGCTACTATCTATCTATCTATATTTCGTAGGCCCTAAAAGCTCGTTCGTAGGCCCTAGGCCCTAGGCACTGTGCCTAAAGTGCCTATATAGTAAATCCGGCACTGACCACATAAGTGGCTAGGAGCAAAGTGTTCTTTACGATTTGGTACTACGAGCTTTTTTTTACTGGGCAGACAAGATTTATAAAAATAACTGGAGCACTTTTAAAATTTAAAAATGCTTTCTTGGGTAAAATAATACCACATTATAAAATTGGCTGCTATAACCACTCGTCCGATTAAAACAGGTTTGGTCTTTTATTTATTTGGTGACAAAGTGTCATTAATCAAAGACATTTTTTGGCACACGTATGTGTGTTATTCTTAGGGTATCATCAGTTGGTTCAAATTATCTGTAAAGTGACATTTTCTTGTCAAAAAGGTTTACTGTAAAATACAATCAAGGGGTTGGACATTCACCAAAATCACAATACATTCTACAGAAAAATAAATTTAATAATTTTGAAATCATCTTGAAAATCGTGAAATCTGGTCTTAAAATCAACATGATAAAACGGAAATCAACGATAAAATGTCAAAATAATTTTTGAATTTTCTAAATCACAATTACATTTAAAATGCTGAACCAAAAATATTTGTATTTTCCTATCAATATCCCTGTAAAGGTATTTTAGCATCACATGTCGAATAGAATAAAGCGTTTACCATCAGTGAGTCAAACCATTAAATGGTCGATTAATTGTAACTTGCGAAACGGGAGGTACCATAAACGAGACGTAGAAGATTGATTTCCATTGATGATTCCTCGATGATCTTCAACAAACCATTAAGTTAGTAATGGTACGAGCAACCCAATAAAATATAGAACAAAACCCTATTTACATTTGGAGATTTAGGCGTCCGAAGGTGGCGTACGTGATCGGGGGAAGAAGGACCTCGATTGGTTCCGCTTCACTCGCCCAAGGAGAGAGCAATCCATCCATGGGCGCCGAGACAAACTTAATGGATACGCGTCGCCAATCTTAATCTACACCGCCCAAATAGAGCCGGAGATACCCCGGGCCAAATAGAGTGAAAAATGTGACGAAGGGGGTCACCTTCCGAGATAGAACTAGTCCCCCCTATCGTAATTCGCTATAGCTTCAATCGGTAACATTGAAAAAAATGTATCAAATGTCGACAAAATGATTCCGGGGCGATGGGAAACTAATTTTAGCCGGTGTTTTACTCCGACAACCTTGATCTTGAATCTAATTATAACCGGAATAACTGGCAGACATCGTTAGCAACCACGCTTCTTTTTTATAGAACGTGACAAGATTTACCAAAAAAGGGCCCGTTTCGAAGCGATTTTGGAGAGTTTAATTTTCCACTTCCCCATATCTACCCATCTCCTAATTGTATTTCGTATTTTTATCACATTGAAAAATTCCATATATTGTTTATTCATATTCTTTGAACTAGCTAAATAAAGCTTTTTTTTTACTATTTATTTACGTATTTTAGGTCTTGGCAGTTTTACCATTGGATGGGACGTGGGATCGGCAAGATAATTGGGTGGATGGACCTCCAAACAACAAGCCCAAAGTGACTAAGTTGGAGGTGGTCTGCGGGAAAACGCACATGACTGTCCAGTTGGAATTCGATCGCATTTTCAACGGGATCGTCTTCTCCAAGGGCAAACACAGCGAACACAATTGCGTCTACGTCGCCTCCAATTCCAACCGACAACGTTTCATCTTCGACGTCTTTTACGACGCCTGCGGTACCAAACCGGATCTGCACGGAAATTTCTACGAAAACACCGTGATTATACAATACGGTAGTGATATTATAGAAGCCTGGGACGAGGCCAAAAGGTTGCGTTGCGAGTGGCACGAAGCTTACGAGAAAGCCGCCGCCCAACCACCCCCGATCCGACTGGCCGATCTGGACGTGGTGGAGCTGAACTTCCAAGGCGACAATATCGACTGTTGGATGGAAATCCAGGAAGGCAAGGGTCCTTGGTCCAGGGAAGTGTCCGGATTGGTACCATTGGGCAGTCCCTTAACTATGGTAGTGGCCATCAACGACCAGGAGGGTCAGTTCGACATGAGGGTCAAGTCCTGTTTCGCTCACGACGGTCATAAAGCCCCGATTCAGTTGACGGACGAGTGGGGCTGCGTCATGCGTCCGAAGATGTTGAGTCCTTTCATAAAGGTGCGCGATTACAACGGCAGAGCTTCCGTCGTCTCTTATTCCCATTTCTTCGCTTTCAAATTCCCGGATACGATGGACGTTCATATCAACTGTAAAGTCGAAGTATGTCGCCACGGTTGTCCCGATAGCTGTCAGAAGACCGATTACAAGCCGTTGGACCTACCAGCGTCTGGAAGCGCTGATCCTCGTCATCCCGAGCTGCCAGCGAACGAGCTCAACGTAGTCCACGAGTCCAAGATAGTGACCGTCAAGGCCGGTTCTTCCAAGTACAAAACGGCGGCGTTGTCATCTTACCACTCTTCGCCGCCACCTCATCGTTATCCCGTAATAAATGAGGCTGACAATTACGTTCCACCATCGCCATTACCCCTTCTGGTTCCTAAGAAAGAGGGTATTAAATACGTTGCCAGCGAAATTAAGAATAATAACGGCGGTATCAGCGGTATTAAATTGGTGGCTGCCAAGGATGAGGATGTGGGAGAAGCCGATGTTGTGATTGAACATTCGGAGCATGATGAAGAACCGGTACCGAAACCCGAACCCACGCCAAAGCCGGACAAGGATAAGTTGATCGAGGACATTGGAATCAGTTTAGAAGAAGCAGTTCGTACCCAAGTGAAAGACCACCAGAAAGCGGAATCGATTAAAACATACCACGTTTACAACGAAAACGACGATGACCGCAATATCAAAGAATCCCATCCATCTAGGTTTAAATATCACCATAACGAACATCAACATCAACATCAACACGGCGACCAAATCGCCTATGGACAAAAATTGAGAGACGGATATCCGGGAGGCCACGATGTAGCGGCTTCGTCACTGGTCAAAGAGAAAGAGCACCATGAAATTTACATCCACCCAGTGGCTGAACCGGAACCCTCTTTCAAACCGATTATACGTTCCCACCCTCCCACGAAGGTCGAGTTCAGTCGCGACCATCATCACGGATTGCCCAGTATAAACCAGGAAGTTTACAGCCTGGGTAAAAACCCGAGATTGGAAGACAGTCAACAACCCAGAGGCCCGGCTCCACCAGGTTCAGTCGTTAATCTCTTCCAACAACAAGGTCCTCAGGGTCATCCGCAACAGGACAAGTCTATCGGACGACAACGGTTCATCCCTCCCGTTCTTTACAAGCCACCAAAGCCCCATTATCCGTATCCGATTCCTCAGTTCGTCCCTCCGAAACCTTTGTTTATTAACGTAGCCCAACGAGCCGATGGTGGCGTACCCGTACCTCATTTTCACGAAGGCCCTCCTCAAATTGAATTAAGGTCCTACCAAGGACCCAATGGTCCGGTTCGCGGTACCGAATTTGTTCAATTTCCTCAAGGTCCCAGGTCGATCCGTTTGCGTCGGTCAGCCGCGGATGGTCGGGAAATCGGTGTCCAGCAAGTCTATCACGCCGTGTCCTCCGTGGATTTGGCCTTCGAACCGAACGCGACCAGCGACCACGAACGAGTGTACTCCGGTAGAAGAGAGGAAATAGTCTATGGCGTATGTTTGCCCGTCGCCGGTTTCGCTGTCGGTTTGGGTATCTTGTTGTTCATAACTTTGGGTTCTCTGGTTGTTTGCGGTTACTTGGTGTATTTGTGGAAGCTTCAATTAATTAAGGCTTCCGGGCAAAATACTCTGAACGGCTTATCGGCCAAAGTTAAGAACGGTAGAATGGAACTCTTCTACCGGAGGGGCGTCATGAACGCTAAAAGTTAATTTATTTAAGAAAACTCGAAGTCAGAACTATTAACTGTTGGTGATATCAGATCTATCGTTATGGCATTTCATTTGGAAACAACGAACAGGTGCCATGTAAAGAAGATACTGTCAATTATTTATCATGCCATGCTATTTAAAAATATTATTTTTTTATTCTACAAGTGTAAGACTAAAATTAAGTTATTTAATATAATTGTTTTTATTGGTTATCTTGTGGTGTGAAACTGTAAATAAATTTATTATAAGAAGGTTTTTTTCTTTGACTCTTGCTTAATAATAATTTCAGAATAGGAATTTTGTAGATGGCGCTATCCAACATTAGGAGGCTTTTTAACAACGGCGCATGCTCAGTGGAAACATGGACCAAGAGTCTAAGGGGGACTTTAAAAATCACGTGTTAATACTGGGAATCGGGAAATCAATCATAATTTTAATTTTATTGGGACCAGACTTGGAAATAGTGGGAGTCCTGGGGCCAATGGCTCTTAAAACAATCAGGGGGCCCTTAAAATAAATCATTCGAAAGGGGGTTGCCGGCCATTGGGCCCCCAAATTTAATAAAAATATCTGTAAAAACATTTCCGGAAATTTGTTTTCACGCCGTCTCAGAAACGCTGTTTTCCTGCCCTAGTCGAGAGCGAAATCTAGAGTTAAAGTTAACGTTTTAAAATCTATAAATGTTTGCGTAAGTGACGTAACCAATTTTTATTCTCGTATTTTCCCTCCCTATTTTTAAATATTTCCCCCCATTTCAACCCCAGTGGCCCTCAATAAAAATAAACTTAAGGGGGGCCGGGAGACCGTAGGGCCCCCGTTAAAAATATCACGATTTCCAAGTCTGATTGGGACATACTTGGCATCGCTGTAGTCAGTGGCGTAAATAGCGTCCCCGCAGACCCCGCGGCGCGGGGGGCCCCCGAGAACTAAGGGGCCCCCAAACGTTTATGATTAAAATCAGTGCTATTTAAAAGGGCCCCGAGTCGTTTTTCGCGGGGGCCCCGGAGTTCCTAGTTACGCCACTGGCTGTAGTCGATCCAATTTTGCATACTTTCACGAAAATACCATGGAGTTAATATCCAAAATGCAACGTTTGTATTTAAGGTGACGCAATCCGCTTTCTAGATAACGATGGCACAGTTTTTAATTTCGAAGAGCTCAAAGAGGATATGGAGTGTTTTGAAAATTAAGCTTAGTAGTTAAAGCGAGGGGCTAACCACTCTTAGAAAGTCTGTACACCGGATTACGCTTAGATTAGCACTGAAAAAGGCAGGGACTTCAAAGATTACGCGCAATACCATTAGTACAGTCAAAGGTACGGCTCTGTACACCGATTACGCGGAGTGATCAGCCCCTCGAGTTAAAGCAACTGTCGGCAATATCATGGCCACCTGTATTATGATAAGGCCCTTGTTATTAGAGATGGCAATGAATCTATCTGATTCTTCGAAAAAACGACTTTACTGGAGAGCGTGCTGCCATCTGTTAATGGCACAGGAAGCTAAAATTAAGAACATCGAAACTATAACGTCGTCAGAGAACCATTGTAGAGTATAATTAGACGACTTATACTCTACTTACAATTGTTAGTAGACTTCAACCTAAATATATTGTTATAAATTACTATAATATAAGTTATTGTCGAAAATACAAATGAGTCAATCAACGCGAGGGGTACTTTTATGTCGCGCCTTTTGCGTCCAAATGTAGCTTAAGTATCTTGTTTTGGTTTCGGCGCTAGCGACATCTGTTGAAAAAAAGAGCTACTTCACGCTGAGCTGAGACTTTCTTTAAGGGGGCCAATAATTTAATTTGAAATCCACATTTCACATTCGCCCAAATTAGCACACCGATAGGATGATAAGAGTTTTCCCCAAGTTTACGCAGTGAGTAGCTTAGCTGAATTTTCTTTGAACGAATCGTCTCCCACTAACTAAGCTAGTAACGCTCTCGCGGAAGCCGCACGTGTCGTAATTTTGCATAAGGCGATAGGAATAGACGATTCTACAGAATTTTTCACCAGCGCTCTCGGAGGGGAAAACATATCTTTGTTCCATCATCGAATTTATAACTTTATATTTAGCGCAGTTTTCTTAACTGATCAGTAGATGGCGATAGTCGTCCGCCGTTGATAGAGCAGCGTTAGCAGCAACACAAGCTGCGCCGACAATTTTGTCTCGGTGGCAGCTTTAGGGTAATTTAATCAGCGGCGGCAGCGTTTGCGGCTTGCCGGCGTAAGCATTAAAAATAAGTTTAGGAATATAAAAAGTTATTCTAAAAAAGTTACCAGTGCTACTCTTTATATACCTTAGAAATTAAGTTTGGGCCAAATTTTTAAAACTATAAACACTAATTTTATTAATAATTTCAATTTATTTAACACTAGTTTTGTTTTGAAAAGTAGATGAGTCCATTATGAAAAGGGATAATAAAGCTAAACCCTAAACCAATTTGAAGAAATTTAAAAACTTACTAATAGCTCGTACCGATCGGTCTTCGAGCCAACAAAAAGGCGCGAAACTCGGACCAAATAGGTCTTCGAGTGAAAAACTAAATTAAATTAAATGAAATAGCCAGAAATTCTAGCAACGGACTAATCTACGTATTCGCTAATTTTATCATCCTTAACAATGCAGTCCATAGGTGGTTCCTTTTAACTTAACATTTCGTAATTTTTTTGTCACTTAGAAGTTAGACGTAAACTACAGTAAACATTCCTTCAATCAACAGTACAAGAAATACATGAACCGAAATTATCAACGACCTCCTTTTTATTGCGGGACATTTTTCCATAGTACAAGGAGAGGGAGGCAATAAAAACCGAACTGATTTACTTCGACATCTAGTAAGAGGAAAGATCAATAGCCAGGTGGCGTACTCAAATAGCCTTGGTGAAATCGGGAGATGTTGAATTTCGAGGGGGGTTTTCTCCTCCTTACTAAATAGAGGGGGGAATGGGAACTTGCGTCCCGTGTTAGAGGAATAGGACAGTGATAATTTCGGTTCATATATTTCTGACAGTACGAAAAGTTTCATGTTTTTGGTGTTAAAGACAAGTTGGCCAAAGTATTCCATGCTTGGCTGAAAATTTTACCCAGTGTTTTAATTTTTAATTACACGCAAAATTTATCTCCTTTATCAAGCTCGTTTAATATAAAATCGGAATTTTCGCTGCTTGTAGATTCATGGCCATAGCTGTATCTTCTACAAAACACTCGTTATATTAATAATAATAATCAGGTAGGCTAATACCCAAGGCACGATCTTAGGCCTAAGTCATCAAGCGACTTTTAAAGCCATTAATTCAGGCGGACGGGTTACAATGCGTAGGAGGGTGGAGGCCACCTAGGAGCAACAAACATAGTACCCCACAAAAGGCGAACGCAACCCGTCAAAAGTCGGGCATTTTCTTGCGTACAGTTTTCATTGGTTAGAGGCTTTAGCCTTTAGTGCCTGCTACCGTCGGAAGGGAAAAATTCGGAAATTGTCTTCCCCCTTTCCTGAAAACGTTCAGCGTAAAGGTTCGTCCAATGAAATATGTACACAACAACGCGTTCTCCTTGTGTTTGTTGCTCCTAGATGCCACGCGAGCCAACAGCTTCCTACACTTACTATTACCGTTAACGTCTACAAGTTTTTATGGAAAGTGGAAGCCCCTCTAACCAGTGCGGATAGAATTTGCAACCTCAACGCAGGAGTTGTTCCGAGTTTTCACCTATGCGGTGTAGTGGAAGCGCATGATAATAAATTGTTCGGTGTCATACCACTCTGAAAATTGAAACACCCTGATCTATACTATACAATAGTGAAAATATTTTTCAAAAATTCCTATAGAGTATGGCTCTGTAGCTTTGAGTTATGACCGCGATTTTGAGGGCGGTTTTTTATCTACAGGAAAAACATGGGTGGCGTCGACATACGTCACGCCGATATTACTCTATTGGTTCGGTTTTTATCCCGGCAGACGTTGTCCTGCCAGTGTATATTTGTTTGTTAATGTGGAAAAATGAAAGATAACTCATACTGATATGGTTTCATTTTTACCTCTCCGAGGGGACAAAGTCCCCTAGGAGGGGTTATACAACCACCGTGTCTATCTGTAGGTCTGTGGGTCTGTCTGTCAGGCCTGCGAAAGCGTTCGCATTTTCGGTGCAAAGTGTAATCACTGCGTACGCAGTTTCTCGAGATCTCTGCGTTCGCAGTTTCTCGAAGGGTTGGCAAAACCACCGTGTGACGGTGAGCGTTAACGGATTAATTTGCGGTTTGGTTTGGATGGTGTTTTTTCGCTCACCGTCGTGACGGTTTGGTGTATTACGTTTTTGTAATGTTTATGCGTAGGTTGTGAGTGTTGAATTTGTTGTGTTTGTGTTCTGATGGTTGTGCATGTTGAGTCTGTGGTGTTTATATGGGCGTTTTCTCTCCAACTTCTTCTTAATGACTTTGGGACGGACCGTAAAGTAATTCTTAAATCTGGATATAGACCCTCTTCCAATTTTTGGGCGTTTTTTTATAACTATTTGGTTTTGTTTACGCCGGTTCATGAAAATATTTTTAATACTTAAGATAGATTTCCATGACAACTACTATTAGCATATGTAACATAATTACTCATAAGTATGCCATTAGCTCTATTTCTTCACTAACGGTTTGTTTCACAAATATTGCGTCATCCGTACCCTACGTAATATTTGACGTCATATTTGACGCCATCGAATGTCAAATGCCGATAATGTCGTCGCCCAATTAGCTCTACGTCTGATAAACCGACGGCCATTATTTTAGTAAACAAAACGGTTTGAACAACCAAGGCTTAGGAGCTAAAACGAACTACAATTTAGTGTCAAGTTCTGTTAATGTAATTAATTTGCAAATTAATGAAGTTTTCGGAGACTCACGATTTAAAATAAATTTGCATTGTCAAATAAAAGAAGCAGGTTTATTAGAAAAAATAGTTGAAATTCAGGTTGAGCTTTTCTGACGCATCTACAAGGTTGGAATCTTTGCAGATTCTTTTGGGCCTAGGCCTAACTCTTCTAGGCTTGATATGGGTTTTATTTTCCAATGACTAAAATAATATCGAAAACATCGTGGACACGTGTTTACATGGGGGAATAGCTCAGTGGTAGAGCATTCGACTGCAGATCGAGAGGTCCTTGGTTCAAACCCGAGTTCCCCCTTCCAGGCAGTTCTTCGGTTTAATATTTTCCAATGACTAAAATAATATCGAAAACATCGTCGACACGTGTTTACGTGGGGGAATAGCTCAGTGGTAGAGCATTCAACTGCAGATCGAGAGGTCCTTGGTTCAAACCCGAGTTCCCCCTTCCAGGCAGTTCTTTGGTTTAATATTTTCCAATGACTAAAATAATATCGAAAACATCGTCGACACGTGTTTACGTGGGGGAATAGCTCAGTGGTAGAGCATTCGACTGCAGATCGAGAGGTCCTTGGTTCAAACCCGAGTTCCCCCTTCCAGACAGTTCTTTGGTTTAATATTTTCCAATGACTAAAATAATATCGAAAACATCGTCGACACGTGTTTACATGGGGGAATAGCTCAGTTGTAGAGCATTCGACTGCAGATCGAGAGGTCCTTGGTTAAAACCCGAGTTCCCCTTTCCAGGCAGTTCTTTGGTTTAATATTTTCCAATGACTAAAATAATATCGAAAACATCGTCGACACGTGTTTACATGGGGGAATAGCTCAGTGGTAGAGCATTCGACTGCAGATCGAGAGGTCCTTGGTTCAAACCCGAGTTCCCCCTTCCAGGCAGTTCTTCGGTTTAATATTTTCCAATGACTAAAATAATATCGAAAACATCGTCGACACGTGTTTACATGGGGGAATAGCTCAGTGGTAGAGCATTCGACTGCAGATCGAGAGGTCCTTGGTTCAAGCCCGAGTTCCCCCTTCCAGGCAGTTCTTCGGTTTAATATTTTCCAAAGACTAAAATAATATCTAAAACATCGTCGACACGCGTTTTCATGGGGGAATAGCTCAGTGGTAGAGCATTCGACTGCAGATCGAGAGGTCCTTGGTTCAAACCCGAGTTCCCCCTTCCAGGCAGTTCTTCGGTTTAATATTTTCCAATGACTAAAATAATATCGAAAACATCGTCGACACGCGTTTTCATGGGGGAATAGCTCAGTGGTAGAGCATTCGACTGCAGATCGAGACGTCCTTGGTTAAAACCCGAGTTCTCCCTTCCAGGCAGCTCTTCGGTTTAATATTTTCCAAAGACTAAAATAATATCGAAAACATCGTCGACACGTTTTTACATGGGGGAATAGCTCAGTGGTAGAGCATTCGACTGCAGATCGAGAGGTCCTTGGTTCAAACCCGAGTTCCCCCTTCCAGGCAGTTCTTCGGTTTAATATTTTCCAATGACTAAAATAATATCGAAAACATCGTCGACACGTGTTTACGTGGGGGAATAGCTCAGTGGTAGAGCATTCGACTGCAGATCGAGAGGTCCTTGGTTCAAACCCGAGTTCCCCCTTCCAGGCAGTTCTTTGGTTTAATATTTTCCAATGACTAAAATAATATCGAAAACATCGTCGACACGTGTTTACGTGGGGGAATAGCTCAGTGGTAGAGCATTCGACTGCAGATCGAGAGGTCCTTGGTTCAAACCCGAGTTTCCCCTTCCAGGCAGTTCTTTGGTTTAATATTTTCCAAAGACTAAAATAATATCGAAAACATCGTCGACACGTGTTTACATGGGGGAATAGCTCAGTGGTAGAGCATTCGACTGCAGATCGAAGGGTCCTTGGTTCAAACCCGAGTTCCCCCTTCCAGGCAGTTCTTCGGTTTAATATTTTCCAATGACTAAAATAATATCGAAAACATCGTCGACACGTGTTTACATGGGGGAATAGCTCAGTGGTAGAGCATTCGACTGCAGATCGAGAGGTCCTTGGTTCAAGCCCGAGTTCCCCCTTCCAGGCAGTTCTTCGGTTTAATATTTTCCAATGACTAAAATAATATCTAAAACATCGTCGACACGCGTTTTCATGGGGGAATAGCTCAGTGGTAGAGCATTCGACTGCAGATCGAAGGGTCCTTGGTTCAAACCCGAGTTCCCCCTTCCAGGCAGTTCTTTGGTTTAATATTTTCCAATGACTAAAATAATATCGAAAACATCGTCGACACGTGTTTACATGGGGGAATAGCTCAGTGGTAGAGCATTCGACTGCAGATCGAGAGGTCCTTGGTTAAAACCCGAGTTCCCCCTTCCAGGCAGTTCTTTGGTTTAATATTTTCCAATGACTAAAATAATATCGAAAACATCGTCGACACGTGTTTACATGGGGGAATAGCTCAGTGGTAGAGCATTCGACTGCAGATCGAGAGGTCCTTGGTTCAAACCCGAGTTCCCCCTTCCAGACAGTTCTTTGGTTTAATATTTTCCAATGACTAAAATAATATCGAAAACATCGTCGACACGTGTTTACATGGGGGAATAGCTCAGTTGTAGAGCATTCGACTGCAGATCGAGAGGTCCTTGGTTAAAACCCGAGTTCCCCTTTCCAGGCAGTTCTTTGGTTTAATATTTTCCAATGACTAAAATAATATCGAAAACATCGTCGACACGTGTTTACATGGGGGAATAGCTCAGTGGTAGAGCATTCGACTGCAGATCGAGAGGTCCTTGGTTCAAACCCGAGTTCCCCCTTCCAGGCAGTTCTTCGGTTTAATATTTTCCAATGACTAAAATAATATCGAAAACATCGTCGACACGTGTTTACATGGGGGAATAGCTCAGTGGTAGAGCATTCGACTGCAGATCGAGAGGTCCTTGGTTCAAGCCCGAGTTCCCCCTTCCAGGCAGTTCTTCGGTTTAATATTTTCCAATGACTAAAATAATATCTAAAACATCGTCGACACGCGTTTTCATGGGGGAATAGCTCAGTGGTAGAGCATTCGACTGCAGATCGAGAGGTCCTTGGTTCAAACCCGAGTTCCCCCTTCCAGGCAGTTCTTCGGTTTAATATTTTCCAATGACTAAAATAATATCGAAAACATCGTCGACACGCGTTTTCATGGGGGAATAGCTCAGTGGTAGAGCATTCGACTGCAGATCGAGAGGTCCTTGGTTCAAACCCGAGTTCCCCCTTCCAGGCAGTTCTTCGGTTTAATATTTTCCAATGACTAAAATAATATCGAAAACATCGTCGACACGTGTTTACATGGGGGAATAGCTCAGTGGTAGAGCATTCGACTGCAGATCGAGAGGTCCTTGGTTCAAACCCGAGTTCCCCCTTCCAGACAGTTCTTTGGTTTAATATTTTCCAATGACTAAAATAATATCGAAAACATCGTCGACACGTGTTTACATGGGGGAATAGCTCAGTTGTAGAGCATTCGACTGCAGATCGAGAGGTCCTTGGTTAAAACCCGAGTTCCCCTTTCCAGGCAGTTCTTTGGTTTAATATTTTCCAATGACTAAAATAATATCGAAAACATCGTCGACACGTGTTTACATGGGGGAATAGCTCAGTGGTAGAGCATTCGACTGCAGATCGAGAGGTCCTTGGTTCAAACCCGAGTTCCCCCTTCCAGGCAGTTCTTCGGTTTAATATTTTCCAATGACTAAAATAATATCGAAAACATCGTCGACACGTGTTTACATGGGGGAATAGCTCAGTGGTAGAGCATTCGACTGCAGATCGAGAGGTCCTTGGTTCAAGCCCGAGTTCCCCCTTCCAGGCAGTTCTTCGGTTTAATATTTTCCAATGACTAAAATAATATCTAAAACATCGTCGACACGCGTTTTCATGGGGGAATAGCTCAGTGGTAGAGCATTCGACTGCAGATCGAGAGGTCCTTGGTTCAAACCCGAGTTCCCCCTTCCAGGCAGTTCTTCGGTTTAATATTTTCCAATGACTAAAATAATATCGAAAACATCGTCGACACGCGTTTTCATGGGGGAATAGCTCAGTGGTAGAGCATTCGACTGCAGATCGAGAGGTCCTTGGTTCAAACCCGAGTTCCCCCTTCCAGGCAGTTCTTCGGTTTAATATTTTCCAATGACTAAAATAATATCGAAAACATCGTCGACACGCGTTTTCATGGGGGAATAGCTCAGTGGTAGAGCATTCGACTGCAGATCGAGAGGTCCTTGGTTCAAACCCGAGTTCCCCCTTCCAGGCAGTTTTTCTTTTTAATATTTTCCAATGACTAAAATAATATCGAAAACATCGTCGACACGCGTTTTCATAGGGGAATAGCTCAGTGGTAGAGCATTCGACTGCAGATCGAGAGGTCCTTGGTTCAAACCCGAGTTCCCCCTTCAAGGCAGTTCTTCGGTTTAATATTTTCCAATGACTAAAATAATATCGAAAACATCGTCGACACGCGTTTACGTGGGGGAATAGCTCAGTGGTAGAGCATTCGACTGCAGATTGAGAGGTCCTTGGTTCAAACCCGAGATCCCCCTTCCAGGCAGTTCTTTGGTTTAAAATTTTCCAATGACTAAAATAATATCGAAAACATCATCGACACGTGTTTACGTGGGGTAATAGCTCAGTGGTAGAGCATTCGACTGCAGATCGAGAGGTCCTTGGTTCAAACCCGAGTTCCCCCTTCCAGGCAGTTCTTTGGTTTAATATTTTCCAATGACTAAAATAATATCGAAAACATCGTCGACACGTGTTTACATGGGGGAATAGCTCAGTGGTAGAGCATTCGACTGCAGATCGAGAGGTCCTTGGTTCAAACCCGAGTTCCCCCTTCCAGGCAGTTCTTCGGTTTAATATTTTCCAATGTTAAAATAATCAAGGTTACTTAAAGCAAGTGTCGGCTCTAGGTGAAGTAGCTCTTTTTTAAACAGATGTCGCTAGCGTCGAAAACAAAACAAGATGCTGAAGCTACATTTTGACCCAAAAGGCGGGACATAAAAGTACCCCTCGCGTTGATTGGCTCGTTTTAAATTTGACAATAACTTCAATTGTAGTAATTGTTTACAATATATTTTATATGGGATATATAATTTAGGTTAAAGTTCACTAACGTCGTAAGTAAAGTAAAAGTGGTCTAAATATAATAGTGTATAATGTCTCTCTGACGACGTTATTGTTTCGCTATTTTGAATTTTAGCTTCCGTTCCCATTAATAGATGGCTCCACGCTCTCAACGAAAGTAATTTTTTTCGAAGATTCGGATAGATGCATGGCCATCTCTAATAACAGGGGCCTTTTAATAATACAGGTGGCAATGATAGAGCCGACAGTTGCTTTAAAACCAATGAGGTAGAATAAATAGAGATCCAAATCCCCCTTCCAGGACCCACCGTTTCGCGGGACAGTATTTGTTGAGTTGGAAAGTTAGGTCTAGTAAATGAACTTAATCAAAATGTTGTGGGCGCCATCTATCGTGTTATTGGAATACTAAACCTTAAAATATTTAGCGAAAGAGTCTGATTATAGAAACAGATGGCGGCCACACGATTGGATAAAGTTGAAACTTAAGCCTAATTCTTTTTCTCAAATAAAACGTGTCCCGCGAATCCCAGATTTGTTTGGATTTCTATTTATTCTACCTCATTGCTAAAAACACTGTGTGTATTCACGAGGCGGGGCTTAGTCCCAATTTCTAATTTCCCGCGTAAAGACCAAACCGCCATCTCGGATCGGAACGGTTTTAAAAAACGTCGGGCGGCCATATTGTCTGTGATATCTCCTAGTCGCTAATCGTGGTGCTATTAATATTAAAATTAATTTAAATAACGAGAAGGATAAATTTTGTGCTGGATATGCCGAAGGCATTTCTGAGTGATAAAATTAGGTATATGAGAAAAATATTTCTATTACCACAACCTTGTATTGCACATTTAGACATTTTCACCAGTTATCTGCCAAGGCTTAGAAACACAGATAAACTTCCAAAATTGTGTTAGACTCGCGATAAAAAAATTCGGCCTGTCATCGTCATCAAACGTCATTCGTATAAGGCGTGGCTTAGACTAATACGTCACAAGAAATGCTAAAATCGAAAGAATGAAAAAGCAATTGAGAAGCCTAAAAGAAAAATTGGCTGATAGTAAAAAGATTTTCGATATATCAAATGCTAAGAGGTTTTTAAGTGGTTTCGCTAAAGAACTTTTCAATACTGAATTGAAACTAAAGCTCAAGCATATAGAATGTGGCAAACTGTTATATGCCTTGCAACGAAAAGAACATTGGAAAAATGGCTGGCTCGTATCAAAGTTGTTCCTGGTTTTAACCATAAAACTCTAGAAGTACTGAAAATGAAATTTCAAAATAAGGAAAAAAGTGAAAAGGTGAAATGAACCTTAACGAGAAACTCACCTATGATCAAGCAAATGACATCATCGAAGGGTTTGTTGATTATGGAGCATATGGAAGATCAAAGCAGTATGCAAATCTGGCAGTCGTAATTATGATTAAAGGGATGAAGCTTAAATGGAAGCAACCAATTCGTTACTTTCTTACGAAAGATGCTTGTCCAGGACAGACTTTGGTACTTCTGCTTAATAAATGTGTAACAAACCTAAGAAATATTGGGCTCATAGTCAAGGCTCTGGTTTGTGACCGGGGAACGGGCAATCAAAATCTATTAAAAAATTTGGGTGAATCTGAGGAAAAGACTTACATTGAAATTAATCAAGAGAAAATTTTTCGTTTCTTTAGTAACCCCATCTTTTGAAAAGTGTTCGAAATAATTTTAAAAGATATTCAATTATGGCAGAGGGCAATGTTGTTTCTTGTAAAGACCTAAAAATAATTTCTGGAAAATTTCGAACTTCCGAAGTGCTCATAAGTTAAAACGCAAGCATTTTCCATCATGAAAGTTAGTTTAGCAGCTCAAACGTTCAGCCGACGCTTTGCTAATTGTTTCCAAACAGCGTGTTCATTGGGGTTAGGAGAACTTACCATAAAAAGCACCTTAACAGCCGAGTTCCTCTTGCACGTGAATGATCTTTTTGATTTGTTTAACAGCAGGACGCGGAACAATGAAACACTGTGTAAGAGAGCAATGACAGATACATGTACAAATGTTGACTGAAATATTGGAATGGTTTAATACATACAAGCCTCAAAACTGTAGATATAAAACTCTGCCTTGTATCCAAGGCTTTAAACTTTCTATTCAGTCCCTGCTCGGCTTGTGGAAAGACCTGTAAGAAAAGTTTGGATTTCACGTTTTTTTAACAGAAAGAATAAGCCAAGATTTTGTTGAAAATTACTTTAGTACTATTCACCAAAAAGGAGAAAACAGAGACCACCCAAATCCTCACCATTTTTGGACTGCATCTGTAAACAACCTTTTGAAACCGCCTGATTCAAATTGTATTGATGATTTGGATGAATTCCTTTTGTGCATTGATTCCTTTAAAACCCCAGCCAATGGATTCATTATCAGCTGGGAAGGCCGTTAGTGAATTTACTCGCCTTGGTACAGCGGCGTAGCCAGGGGGGGCACAGGGGGCACATGCCCCCCCCCGAAACGTATGGTCATACGTACAAATATTTTTATATTTTTACTTTTTTTTCAATGGTGTGCCCCCCCCCCCCCCAAACAAAATCCTGGCTACGCTACTGCCTTGGGAGTCTTCGGCAGGTCTTTCTGTTCCGAGGAATGCGTGGGTGGATTTCTATGTTTATTCCACATTTCGCTACCCTGGTTGCACCTCTGACTAAGTTGAAACGGAAGAATCAACATTGGAAGTGGGGTCCTGACTAGAGCATAGCGCCGAACCAATTTTCAACGGCGGCGGCGGGAACGATAATTAGTTCGGCGGCGGCGTGGCGCGCCGATTTTCCGAAAATGATCGGCAGCGTTGAAAAATATCGGCGGCGGCGGCGCCTAAGGGGAAAAACTGCCCCCCCCCCCCTCAGAAATAGCGCCAGCCTTTTAATAGACCGCTAGAACTTAAATTGTTAAACACATTTAAAAAATACATGTTTAATAGAATGTATTTTATTAAAATAGGAACCACTGGTTTCCAAAACAAAGAAAAAGTAACTTTGGTTTCATACTATCAGATGTAACTTATTTAATCATAAGTGTGCCTGAAAGAATTTTTTCATAATGATACCTTGTTGCAAGGATATGACGTTATTGACGTCACTTCCCAGTCGATGACGGTTTTTTCGTCATCAAAACTAGTTCTCGCGTAGGGGGGGAAGGAAGTTAAAACCAGTTTTACGCGACGTTAGTGCTGTATTTTCTTTGGTGGCTGTCAAAGACTATATAAAGTTACGCGTAGCTTTATATAGTCTTTGGTGGCTGTGAAACAAGGTCTCATTTAAATTTTTAATACAGATATGTTAAACAGAGGCACACTTATGAGTAACTATGTCACATATGATACTATTAAACTAAAACATTTACGCTAGTAATAACAATACTGTACTAATTTACTACCATTTCACTAGTATTATTATTATCTATACACTCTTTTTAGAAACTTTTGCTGGGCGCCGCCATTATCGTACAGACAACCAACGAGCCAGCCCTCTACCGCATAAATTTCATCCCCCCAAATCCGGTTTTTTCCCCGCGCATTTAAGTCTATTATCACAAATTATTTTACCTTTGTATCAAAGGAATTTTTAAAATGTAATAGAATAGTTATTTGCTGAATGCAGCCAATGCAGCTGATACGTTTCTGTACTTATTACAAAATACGATGCGAGGCAACTCCAAAGCCGTTTTCATTTCTCTCTCTCCTATCCCAGCTATCTGCTGCAGAAAATCTTGGTGCGCGCGGTGCAGTGGTGCCAGATCTTTTGGAAATTATTAATTATTTTTAATTTTATAACGCTAGTACGGTGCACCCAACAGCCTAGTTTAGATCTCAAAACGTAATTATTATACTTTAATAATGGAAATTAATTCGGCGGCGAAATGAAAATGTTTCGGCGGTGGCGGTGGCGGCGCCGCCGAAATTAAATTTATCGGCGGCGGCGTTTCGGCGTTATCTAAATAATCGGCGGCGGCGGCGTTTGATCGGCGGCGCTATCCTCTAGTCCTGACTCCTGAGCAGGACGCAGCATTCCACGGCTTAAAGTAACAAATCTCATGTGCTACTCAGGCCCGTAGCCAGGGGGGGGGGCAGTACGGGTGCCGGGGGGCAGTACGGGTGCTCTTTCGCCCGACCTAGCCTTTTCTGCAACTCAACTCCGACGACCCCTTTTGGGACAATTCGCCCCTCCTAAAATATGGTTCGCCCGCTCTATATCGATGTCCTGGCTACGGCCCTGGTGCTACTATGCTTCGGGTTCCAGATCCAGAAGGTAAGCTCTTTGTGAATACAAATGCTAGTGGTATTGGGATTGGTGGTATGTTGGGTATGTTGTCTCAGATACAGCAGGGGGAGGATGTTCCTTTGGCATACGCTAGTCGGCTACTCCGGGGGGCTGAGTTGAATAATAGTACCCCTGAGCAGGAGAGCTTGGCTGTGGTGTTTACTGTGGAGAAGTATCGTCATTATCTTGAGGGTCGGGACTTGGGGGTCGTTTCGGATCATCAAGGCCCGTGCTATAGTTACTCAAATTACGGAACAAGAGGAGTCGGCTGATGCGATGCGTTCTCCGGTTTCAGGAGTTCTTGCCTTTCGAGGTCTTCCATTGCTTCCATCGTGCTGGGAGGAGAATCTGGTAACTCATGCCCTATCTCGCTGTCCTGTGGATTCTTGTGCAGGCGGTGCCAAAGCCAACATCGTGGATGGCTTTGTTAAGGGAGACGGGATATAAGGTCAAGTGTGTGAGGCTAGCGGCAGAGATATACCGCGTTAAATGAAAATATTCAATTGGCAAATAATATTTTCCAAAACATTGTGAAATCGAAAATATCGACGTCAAATTCTCGGAAACTAACTTAGTTCTTTTCTCCATTATAAATAAATTAAGCTAAGCCTAAAATCCTGGGTTTGTTCGTTGGCGGTCCTTAAATGCCTAGGTTTTCTTCTGCCTGTCCCCCTTTAAATTAGGCCAACGTGTTCAGCGGTTGGCCTACCACCAGGGTATTTGTGCTCCACTAAGTTAATTTAAAAGGGGACAGGCAGAAAAAGCTAAGGCCTTTAACAATTTCCCTATCATTATACACCGACAGAATATTTATCTTTGTTTTTTACATTTCTTTTGTATAAAGGATCCGATTTGTCGGTAAACTCGGAAACTTCACTTTCCTCGGCCATTTTCGCGACTAAAGAATGCATGGATTTTGCATAAAAACCGCGAGAGGCGCATTTATACAAAATAAATTCGGCAAATATGGCTCTGCTTTTTTACAGAGGGAAAGGCTATGGCAGATAGCGCATGGGCAGTCATTCTTTATATCTATAAGATAATTTACCCCCCCCCCCCCACACCGCATGGTCACTTGCATTGCCCTTTAAAATGTTAGGCAATCGAATGCTCCACCAGTGAGCCTTTTGAGCCCCTGGCCAAAGTGAGACACGTCGTTTCTTACGTAACAGTTTGTCTTTAACCTTTTGTATAATATTGCATTAGAACTAATGAATAATCATGATAAAATTAACTGAGGAATGTGAGACCTTGGTTGGATGGATGAATAATATGAAACGCTCCGTAGAGTCAATGGTAAAAATAGCGTACATGAAAGTTTCTCCATAAAGAACATAATTCACTCGAGAGCGATGGTCTTTGTGATGGACTAGCAGTTGTTAGTGACGTCACCCGCGAAAGTTGTGGCGCCTGACCTTCAGCCGGGGTTTGAAAAAATGAAGGCACGAACAACGGCGTCTTTTTCTTCCCAGTTTGGTCCAGAACTTAAATAAAAACTAGTACTGTAAAATATAATGTCATGTTGAAACGAGATCATATTTGTGTCTGTCCCGAAATAACAGAACTTCCCTAGAAAAAGAGGAAATGCGAAGAAAAACTTTAAAATTTTAAGCCTTGGTCATAATAACGCTACAACACATTTGTTAGTTTCAACTTTCATTCAAAGATATATTTCTTAAAGTAATTATATTTTACTATCTACTATCATTTAAATTACTCTATTTATTAATTGCAACCCCTGTCTATAAACTATTAACATGTTTATAGGAGTTATTAACGCCACAAATGTTAAAAAACGTTGACAAGTACAGGAAATCTTAACTTATGCTGATATACCAATTTTTTCTCGACATTTGTTATCTTTATCTTGCGTTGATGCATCGAGGCAGTACTCCCAAATGGTTTAAGAGATATTTTGTCATAATTGCTAAATTTTCCCTTTGGAAAGTTCTGAAGATTTGTTCAAAAATTCATTGTGTAACTCTAATTGCACGGAAGTACATAAATTTTCTTTAAAAGTGTTAAGTCTAATTTGCTCCTCTATAACTTAAATCACCTTGTTTAAATCCCTAATATCTCAATTTATCACTACACTACACTCTTACATGTTAAATCAGGGCCAATTAAGTCTCCCAAGAGTAGACAACCTAGGCAACATCAGATATTTTAGCAGACGATTGAGACCGCTTGACCGCGTATGAATACTACAAGCAGTAAAGCGCTGTAACTCTCCGCGTAGCTCAACGACGAAATAGGGCGAAACTTTCATATCACCATGAATATATCTAGCTATGAATATAAAACCCTACGATATAGCCCTTCTATCATGTCGATTTGATTTGGGTGGCAACTTTACTTTCGAGACCAGTGACGCGTTTTCAGCCAATCAGGAGACTGAAGGAAATGACGGCATGCTCAGACTTGGAAATAGTGATATTTTTTACGGGGGCCCGCAGGGGCCCCGACCCCCCTTTAGTTTATTTATATTGAGAGCCACTGGTCCAAGTGGGGGGGGGGGTATTAGGGGAAAAAATTTGAAATTAGGTAGGGAAAATAGGAAAATAAAAAATTGGTTACGTTACTTACATAACATTTTTAACTTTAAAACAAGCAAGTATATTATAATATCACACATAATCATTTGTAACGCTAGATCCCGCTCTCGTATAGGGTAGGAAAACAGAGTTTCAAAAACGGCGTACAAATCAATATGTTCCAGAAATTTTCGTAAAATTATTGTTTAATTAAATTGAGAACCCCGGTGGCCCGCAACCCCCGTTCGAATGATTTATTTTAAGAGCCCACTGATTTTTATTAAGAGCCATTGGCCCCAAGACTCCCGCTAATTCCAAGTCTGCTCCTCACTCGGTCGGAACAGATATGAATGATCATGTGACTAGATAAGCCCAACCCAAATTTTAGCGGGAGGTTAGAGAGGCTATTGCTATTGTATATTCATAGCTAGATATATTCATGATATCACTCAATTTTGGGCTATTTTCATACTTCCCCCCATTATCCACATCTGATAATACCCTTAAATACAGTTTTGTAGTTTTAAAATAATTTGTCAAAAAGTGTTTTTTGGTTCAATATTTAAACCTAACTATACTTTTATTATTGAAATGTTACATTTTGAAACAATTTGAAAAAATGGCATTAGTTAAAGCAAATTTGGACGTTGTTTAATTTCGAAGAAAGTTGTATTTCTAGTTACGAGCCTTAAAAATTTGTATTTACATTATTTCGCGTAAAACTGTCACTATAGCTTATCACATTTGTTAATAATAAACAAATAATAAATGTCCTACTACAAAAACGCGTTATTTAATTTAAGCCGTGTACGTACCTTTAACTATTAATCATATAATTGGTTGTCAGTCCGATTTGATAATTTCTATAAAAACCCCGTGGTTTTAATGGCTGTAGGGGGGAAGGAGTACGGCCAAGGTTGCGAAACATTTCCTTACAAAAAATCTCGCTTCTTTGAACGGTGTCAAATCGGGACACAGTTTCACAAGGGAAACACACGCGAACTTCTCTCTCAAATTAAGAAAATTCCTTTTACAATTTAATGTACTTTTAAAATGATTTCGATTTGGTAATTGCCCTGTTAATACAATAGCTAGAAGTATGTGGCTTTTGTTGAAGTTGATTTTTTTAGTTGTTATAACAAGTGGTACATGTGACGAAGAATTAATCGTTAAGACCAAGTCGGGTATGGTACGAGGAAAATTGACGCGATCTCGAAGCGGGAAACCGGTCAAAGCCTTCTTAAACATACCGTACGCCGAACCACCGTTGAAGGAACTCCGATTTAAATATCCGCAACCGATTAAACCATGGTCTGACATCCTCAACGCCACCTCTTTGCCGTTAAGTTGTCATCAAAGATTGGTTTCGATCGCGAGATTTCATCCCCACTTGAAGAAACAAACTCCAACGACACCCTTCAGCGAGGACTGTTTGAAACTCAACTTATGGGTTCCGGCCAACCAGAGTAAACCTTTGCCGGTACTAATGTACATCCACGGCGGAGGGTTTTCGTACGGTTCGACGACCACCAGTACTAATCTCGGAGATTCACTGGCTGCCGAAGAAGACGTGATAGTGTGCTCCATGAACTACCGTCTAGCGTCGTTGGGTTTCTCCTTTTTCAACCATAGCGAGGCGCCGGGGAACGTGGGTCTTTACGACCAGAAATTGGCTCTGGAATGGTTAGCGGATAACGTTGCCGCGTTTGGTGGAGATATTACGAATATGACGCTAATTGGAGAAAGTGCCGGTGGTATCAGCGTCCTGGTCCACATCCTTAACGAAGACATTTCGCCCTTATTCCAACGCCTAATATTGCTTAGTTCCGCTTACAAAACGGGGGTTTTCGAGGACAAGGAGGAGAACTACCGAAAGAGTTTGCAACTGGCGCGAAACTTGGATTGTCCCGTAAACGACATTTTGGAGACAATAGAGTGCGTTAGAAAAGCGGATCCTGGCGAAATTCTGTCCTCTGAACCCACCGAAAAAGGGTACGCCTTCCTCAACTTTTTCCCTTTTGCTGACGGAGACGTCGTAAAAGAATTGCCGCATAAGTTAATAGAGAAAGGAGCCCTGGCGAAGAAAGACGTTTTGATTGGAAACAGTAAAGACGAAGCCACCATATTTATGATTCTGATCGACCCGTTCGTCTTTTCGATCACTAGTCAAAAGGTGAAACCGGAACACGAGGTCATCCGATTATTCTTCACCGAATTTGTCAAAGGGGTTTCTGAGTTGGCCATTAAAATGGTAGACTTTCAATACACGAACTGGATCGATTTGAACAACCCCGACCAGATCTTCTCCGCCCTCAAGAATCTGATCAACGATTACGTCTTCTTTTGCGCGACAACGACCATGGCAGACGCTTACGCTAAGGCAGGTGGTCGAGTCTACAGATACTACAACACTCACTACCCGCCAAGTAGCTACGCCCCGAAGTGGTTCGGAGCTTACCACGGATCTCAGAATATTTACATTTTTGGCGATCTCTACGACCATCCAAGCCCGCTGCCCGACAGCGAATTCCTCTTCAGCAAAAGGCTCATGAGATACGTGGCCAACTTCGCCAGAACGGGGTAAGATTCCTTAAACGATCAAGTCTACAATTATTTCCAAAAACGGTGTCCGTTAGTCGAATGGACGTCATACCTTGGCGAGAAAATTGCGTAACTTAATGACAAATCATCATGCGAATTAGTTTGTTTTTTCAATGAAGTTCATGAAATATTTGGAGATAAAAAGGAGCACTGCACAACATTAGGGGTAAAAATGTGCGTTTATAAAAGCCGCCCAAGACATCACGCGTCGGTTTTTTTTTATTTATTGCACGCGCTGTCTCTTGTGCGAATGGCATAAAAAACCAAACACTGATTTAATCTCCTAATGTTGTGCAGCACCCCCTTTTATCTCCAAACATTTCTACCTCATTGTATGAATCAGCCCCCCCCCCCTCTAACTAAAATCCAGGCTACGCCACTGCAAAGAACAAGTATTAGACCTAACTTATAATTTGGGTAGAGCCTCAAACCTAGGAGCAACAAACACAAGGAGAACGCAGCTAGCATTTAAACACGCTAACGCAGTGTTGTGTACAAATTTCATTGGACGAAGCTTTGCGCTGAACGTTTTACGGGCGGAAGGGAGACAATTTCCGAACTTTCCCCTTCCGACGGCAGCAGGCGCTAAAGCGTCTAACCACGGCCAACTTTGATCACGGGCTGTTCGCGCTACAGCGGCCAACCCATTAGTTGAAGTTTCTATGTTAAACTATGAGCAAAAGATATGTGTATGGTTTGAGCGCCCCTAGCGGAATATTATTTTTATAATAGTTTTTGCATTGAAGCCAATATAAAAACGAGCGTGGCGCTGAACTCCTACAGCTTAAAGTGGGAAAATCCTTGTTCACGGAATTTCAGCGAATGGGTTGGCCGCTATAGCGCGAGAGATCAAAGTTGGCCGTGGTCTAACCAATGAAAAATATACACGAGAAAATGCACGACTTTTGACCGGTTGAGTTATCTTTGTGTAGGGTACTGTGTTTGTTGCTCCTAGCTCAAAATAAACTAAACTAATACGTTTTATATTATAATTTATTAAAGAATGTCGAAATGTTTTAAATATTTACCTAATTAGTAACCATTATTAACTATTTCATTAAATGCGTACGTAAACATAAATACGTGATTCTTTGGGAATGATAACCAGAAACAAAAATAAATGTTAGATATAATTCTTTCTACGTCGACCATAAACGATGGAATTCTTAAAGACATTGTGATTTGTGAATGCGAAAAAGTTTCTCGAGGCGAATAGAGAAATTACTTACTAACGGAATGTTTTGCGAAATTAATTATACGTCTTTAGAAGTTTGGAACGAAGATAAAATACAGGATGCGTCAATAGATCAATTCCGAAATTAACTTAGTGAAAAAATAGTCCCACCTATCTGTGATGATTGACTTACTGTACGGTATAACGTTGTCTTATCTTCCACAACACAATGGACGTCGTTCTGAAGTAAGGGAAGTGGCTCTTCACCCACTGACTTTAGGATTAGATCTATTATTGAAAAAAGTTACGTTTCTAAGGTGGACAAGGCCATACTGAAATTTGAAAGGGAGTCCCAAATCTTACCAACCGGCCATAAAAAAATTAATTAAGCTAAAAGGTTTGGACTTTGAAGGATATTTCTTAAATTCATAAAAATTCTACAGAAAGTTATTACAGGGCGCAAATAAATTTTCATTTCGAGTACGAATCAGTATATTTGACTAATCTTAAGAAATGAACAGAAGCCCAAAATTCCTTCTAAGGGTCCAAAAATTAAAAATTGGGGGTCTCATCATATACTTGGCTCACGTAATACAAAACTCCTGGCGCCTCCACTGCTGCTAAGAAGTCGTAAAAGTAGAGTTGATGAAATTTCGTTGGTAAAAAGATTAAAATTACGAAAGCTAGAATTGAGAAAAATTCCTCACTGGAAAAAACTTGCGACACCGTGTATAGGCAATCTCTCTCAGCACGCCAGAAGCATTTCTCGTGACCCCCCCCCCCCCCCAAAAAAAGATAAACTACCACCACACGTACAGCAGTATCGCGAAACAAGAATGTCTAGTCGGACCAAACTGACATCAAGGTTATCTCTCTATTGAATCGGGTTGGTAGAACACGTTATTAATATTTGGTAATAATATGTGCCATTTTCCTTCTTACAGGAACCCCAACGAGGGTCCCCAAGGTCAAATAGAGAAGATAGAGTGGCCACGATATACTTTGGAAGAAAAGAGCTACATGGTTTGGGCACCCAATTCCACAGCTTCTGGTTTCGAGTTACGGAAAAAACAGTGTGTATTTTGGCGGGAGTTGATGCCAGAAATCGCTCGTATGACTGGATTTGTGTTACCATAACATCGCAAACTGAATAATATAGTCCTTTTTATAAAGTAACGTGGCCTTCTTGTTTTAATGTGGATCTTACGTCACAGTCTCTTACTTTTACAAGTCTACGAAAGCGCTACAGTCGCCAAGGAAATATCAGAGATCCTGCTAGTCGCTGCGCTTATAGAGATGTGAAACTCTCACAAAAACGCGTCAAAATAAATTCAAGCATCAGCGCTGCCACTCGGCCGGGAGAAAACCCATTTTTCGCTTATGGCATCGCAATAGCTTCCTCCCAGACGTCGAAGGGCGCCGCCATTGGTCAAAAAAATAGAGGGTCGCTGGGGGTATTGGGCATTGTAACCCGGCCACCCGAACCACGGACTGTAAATTTTAGAGGACCGGTATTCACGAGGTATTTTACGCCCCGTTCACCGATCAGGCTGACGGGAGTCGCTCAAGGTCATAAAAAAAAACTAAAGCGCGTGTCATTCGGTCGGCCAGATTTCCAGATAACATGCGCGGGGGGGGGTCTATCTCTATGCCTGCTACAAATGACCTTGACGGACTCTCTCTCTCTCTAGTTCGAAGTGATTGATGCTCGGGGAAACCAAAATTCTACAGGGGAAGGCTACGCTTTACTCGTCCTCTAAAATTTACAGTCCATGCCCGAACTTAGGGCTTTAAAAGTCGCTTGATGACTTAGGCCTATGGCAGTGCCTTGGGTATTAGCCTAGCTGATTATTATTATTATTATTATATCTCTATAAGCGCAGGATATCTGGGAATATGGTTTTTCAAGCGCACGTGCCAATCGCGCGTGCGAAGAATATACTAATAAAGCTGTGTCTTTTGACGTAAGAGCAAAATATTATATTTTTTTACGAGTTTAGAAAAGGAATTACGAAATACGAATGCGTAAATGTCTGCCATTTTCGGTGGGGTGAAACCGAGTGGCCAGGCAAAAACTTTCTCAGACCATGCTCAGACCTTAGACGACAAAAAAAAGATACCAGTGCTGCCAGATGCAAAATATTTCGTTTTAAATATACCAAAAATGGCCAACTTTAGTTTTCCCGCCTAAATATATTTTTAAACTTGACTAGCTACAGAGTGCCAAGGCTTAGCGCGAAATTTTAGTTTCTAAACTTTTAATATACGTCTTAAATGTTCGCGTGACTTCCGAAGCTGTTGTTCAAACTTCTAGAGTGCTCTAGTTAAATTCTTTTATTTATGACTATCAAGTTATTTGGTTAAAGTAGAAGTATTTTTCTCTGAAACAGTCATTTTCTTTGGCGGTTAAATCACGCAATCCCGGAAACGACAAACGCCTGTCTCCTAATAACTCTTTGCGTAATATAATATTGTTAAAAACATGTATAAAAGTGGTATTTTTGTTGCACGTGATCATCGTGATGTTCAATTCTATAATATATATTGACTTGTGTCATTTTGCACGTGGTCTCTTAAATAAAGGTAAGGTACTACGGAAGGCTTATGTTATTTTTTCGTATAGAGTGTTGTCGTCTGAAACCCTGCGACGTCACCATTGTAATTTGCCTATTGATAAAAAACGGTAACTGTCATGGCGGCCACTATTAACACTACAGCTATGACGTTACAAGTTTTCAAAATCGTATCAGACGACAACACTCTATATATTAAACCAAATCAATAATGTGTGAAAACATTGAAGGCCCACGTCAAGCTAAAACTCGAAATGGAAAATACACGCATCTCATTCAACTACCAGTCTACCAGAAATGCATACTTTAAAGTCAATGTCAATGATGTATTTCAAAAACGGAGTCCTGTGTTGAGTCAATCTCACATTGTTTCATCAAACCTACCATAATACATTTCATCAAACCTAACATTATACATTTCATCATCTGAAAACAGAGTGTTGCTATGGTCCATAATGGTTTTTAAACGAGCTTGGTAAAGTTACGTAATAAAATATAATTACTTTTAAATTATGAAGTTAATAACCTCAATAATATTCATCTTCTCTGTGCTAATGAATCTATGAATTAAATAACCTTATAGGCATGGTTTTTGGCACATTTACATATCACTTTAATGTACATACTACACGTTTTCCGTAATAGCATTTTACATCGGCTGCTGCGGCGCGATCTGTGTGCGCCGACTTCTTGTGGGCGGCGGCGTGGCGCAGCGTTTATATGAAATTTCGTTTTCATTATAGGACGTTTTAGCAATCCCTTTTCTAGGTCCTGATCCAATCGTAGAAAGAACTACATAATTTTTAAAGACGGATATCAACGGAAAACCTGGAAACATTGTTAAAAAATATTATATACCGTCGGCGGCGGCGGCGCAAAAAAATGCTTACATCGGCAGAGAAACCTTTGAAAATATAGAAGAGAAATAGCTACCAGACCGATTTATCGACTTTCGTAATTTAATCCTATTAATTTATGTTACTGTTATAACCTAAAATTAAAGTCTATCAGAGTAGCTTGCGAAAACTTTTAGTTTTAAAACAAAAAAAGTAATCAGCTAGGCCATGGCGTAGTGAGCGCGCGAAGTTGGCCATGGATAGGCGAATACCAAAAGCGACATAAGACCAAAAGTGCGCCCTACAAAATATTAACTGAGAGCTAGTCTCACAATATATTATTTAGTCTATGGTCAGGCGCGATTTTCTACAATCGATTTACTCGCCCCTAGACCTACGATCTTAAACGCCTCACTCAGCGGCGCAGAAGACTGGGAGAAATTCCAAATTTGGACGTATTTTTAGCCCCCTCTTCCATTCCCTATGGGGCGCTGTCAGGATGGCAGCCACTGATTTCTTCTTCAGCCGATAATTATTATTATTTTTTTTTATTCAAGGAAGAAAGGGCTGATTGAGTCTGAGAAGACCGCGAGCCCGGCGAAACACCATCTGATTAATCAGGGCGAGATATGTGTAACGGCCACGCCAACGGGGGGATACGTGGGGACAGGGGTGGGGACACCCGTGGCGGAAGTATTCCGACCACCCGTTGGGGAATTGGTAATCGTCCTCACACGACCATCCACAAACTCTGCCTCCCGGACGCCTGGGATTACAGGAGTGAGCCACTACTCCCGGCAGCCGATAATTATATTAATAGTCAGAGGTTTTCACTATTGAAACTGTGATATAATCTTCCAATCTCGATAAATTAATGATTTGTACGTAGTTTAAACTTTGGTCAGAAGTATCGCCGCCTACCGACTGAGTTTTAAATCGAATGTGTGAAAGCTGTTTGCTCATTCAAAGTTCTCTCGATTTAAAAGCTGAACGTTTCAGTTAAAGGGGCTCCAAAGTTCGGTGGCAAAAAAAAATCAGCATACTTTTCCTTCCCCCAATGGATTAAACACTATACTGTGTTTAATACATGTTCCCCCCAACCCCTCACTCGGCCTTGGCAGAGGCGGGCAGAGTGAACCGTAAATTTCGCACTTTACTGACTTTACACACATTTTGCCGCCGAACTTTAGACCCCTTTTAAAGAAAATTCATATTCAAAAGTCGTCTGTTATTTCTCCACACATTTAGTTGACAGGTATTAAAGTAGATGGCGCTATCCTTTCTAAGCTCGAATGATGTTTAAACTGTTGTTGGTACTTGGTAGTACCACGGACTGTAAATTTTAGAGGACCGGTATTCCCGAGTTATTTTACGCCCCGTTCACCGATCAGGCTGACGGAAGTCGCTCAAGGTCATAAACTAAAGCGCTTGTATTTCGGTCGGCCAGATTTCCAGATAACATGCGTGAGGGGGGGGGACTAGCTCTATGCCTGGTACAAATAACCTTGACGGACTCTCTCTCTCTATTTCGAAGTGATTGATGCACGGGGAAACCAAAATTCTACAGGGGAAGGCAACGCTTTACTCGTCCTCTAAAATTTACAGTCCGTGGTAGTACGATAAAGCTTGGATAAAGCTAGTCGATCAGGCTGGCAACGCTGTTAGAAATCAGGCTGAGAAATAAGGAATTTTTTAAACTGGACCTGTGGTCAGTGAGCCTAGGTAGTTTAATTAAAAAACTGGCCACTGCCACTTACTATTTTTAACCTTCAAAATCAGGCTTTCATAATTTATAATAAACATTCAGAAAGCCCTATATGTTTATGAATGTTTATTAGTTTAACTGATATCGGCAGATCTCCGAGTAAAGCCAGAGTTCCTACACAGTTACTACTGATGAGCCCCAAAAGGGTGAAACCGGTCTACTGTTGGAATCTCTGGCTAAAATTTTGATTTTTTATATTTCATAATTTATGGTCAAATTATCTACTCTTGACAAAATGTGCTAGGGCATGATAGGCTTAGTAGGTTAGTTATTATGGGTATTTCAAAGTTTTGGAGTGTTAAATAAAGAACTATAAATCTTGAAGGGAAAAAACTTTGAATTAATTAAGTGGTCACCAGGGCCAGTAACACCCCAAGCATTTAATTTTTAAACTGGTCCAGCTAATTTTTAAACTGGCGATTGGCCTGTGATAGTGCCTTATTTCTCACACTGCGGTCTGCGGCGCATTACACAATATCGTCTGCTTCATAGCCTTCATTTCTTATTTTATCGAGGTGGTGTTTGCGTCTTTAAGTGAAACTTTGGGATTTTAACTTTTAATAGCCGAAAAGTAATAAAATTAAACTGAAATGGATGACGAAGCTGAAACCTACAAACTTTGGCGCATCAGGAAAACAATAATGCAGCTCTGTCATGATCGGGGGTATCTGGTAACGCAAGATGAGTTAGATCAAACGCTGGATCAGTTTAAGCAGCAATTTGGTGACAGACCGAGCGAAAGGAAACCTGCTAGAAGTGATTTGACTGGTTTAGTAGCTCATAACGACGACCCCACTGACCAAATGTTCGTCTTCTTCCCTGATGAGCCGAAAATCGGTATAAAAACTATTAAAACTTACTGTCAGAGGATGCAGGAAGAAAACATCAGTCGGGCCCTCATCGTTGTTCAGGCAGGAATGACTCCATCAGCAAAACAGGCTTTAGTAGACATGGCACCCAAATACATCCTAGAACATTTCCTCGAATCTGAGCTTTTGATTAACATAACTGAACATGAACTTGTTCCCGAACACGTTGTAATGACTCCTGAAGAAAAGGCAGAGTTACTTGCCCGTTATAAATTAAAAGAGAATCAGTTAATGAGAATCCAAGCTGGAGACCCTGTAGCAAGATATTTTGGGCTAAAGCGTGGGCAGGTGGTGAAAATTATAAGACCTAGTGAAACTGCAGGGCGTTATATTTCATACCGATTAGTTGTATAATTTTGTAATTTCTTTTAAGTTTTTTTAAAGAAGTCTTAAAATTGTTTTATATTGATTAAAGATATTTCACTTTTAAAAGTTTTTTTTTAAGAAAGTTCTCACAAATAAACCTACTTGTTAATATAATAATAAGCTAGGCTAATACCAATGGCACTAGTGACTTTTATTGCCTTAATTCAGGTGACAGGGTTAAACTGAGTAGGCGAGCCCTTCATGCTACTTGAGCCAACAGCTCCATACCTTTTTACCATTAACCTCTACAAATTTTTGTGGAAATGAGGACTAAAGAACCTGAGGCAGGGATCATACAAAGCTGGAAATATGATTGTCGACAGAGTAGTCAGAGAAATTCAATTTTTTTTGTAAAAATCTGGGAAATTTATGAGGGGTTTCAGAAAGTTTTCCATAATGAATACAAATTTACATCAAGTCAAATCTTTAATAAGAAAAATGTATATTTTATATTATAAAATTGAACTAGTTTAACTTAAATAACAATCATGAAATGAGTTACTTGATAAATCTTAGTTTTATTTTATCTTGCACCTGGAAAAATTGGAGAAATCTTCGTGGGAAAACCTGGAAATATCAGGTAAATCCGGTTACCAATAGCTGTATGCATCCGGCTGAGGGAAAAACCTTTTTATTCAGTGGGGAGAGAACTTGCAAACTCAACGCAGTGCCACAAGCTGGATGAACCCAGCCCTTTTTGCTGTGAGGCAAAGGTGCTAAGCACTCTTCTACCCTACAAAGTCTTTGAAACTAAGAATTGAACATATTTCAATGAGTGGATATTTAATTTCTAACGTTTTAGGGTGACATAACAGAAGAAAGGTTGAGGTGCTTATTTAGACAGCTGCCTCATTTTATAAATTAGAAAAAAAAGGAGTCAAATGACAAAAAAAAGGGTTTTATTTACATAAGGATTAATACCATTTCCCAGCTCTCTTAGGACAACGTGTATAGGGAGCAACAAACAATATTTACATTTCTTTTTGTAACGATTCATTTTTTCATTTACTCATCCGTTTATTGTAAAGTTGAGAATAAGAGAATGGTTTAGTAAAAGGCCGAGATACAACAACTTATACCCATTCTTCGACTGAACCATTACCAAAGTCCGTGTCTCAACTCTACTTTAGAAATTGCTAAAAAAATCAAAATCTATAAAATGATGTTTCCGTCTATAGACAAAATATTGTCCTAGCTAATATGACCCATAAACCCGAGTAATACCCTAGAACAGATCAAAAAGTATATCACATGATTGAAAGTGATGAATATAAAGGGAAGAATACCAAAGCAATACGCAAAAAAATCCTTATATAAATATTTTCAGCTGCTGCATACTTGTAAAAAAAAGTGCCTTTACTTCACTTAGTTGTCTTTTAACTAGACATTTCTATGGCACTTTTTACACTTATCAATATGCCATAAAAACGATTTTAGCTACCTAGAAAGTCTTACGAAAAGGCACAATTTTAACTTATCATCTAAACAATCCAATGTTTACGCGAATCGTTTTATACAAAGTAGTAGTCCCTGAGCTTTCTCTGGTTTTTGCATTACGGGCAATGGGAAGACTTCAGTTCAACACTACTATAACAATTTTAAGGCATATATTTTGAGCGAATTATTCAATCGATAAAGGATGATTTTGAAAGAATACTTGAGACACAATTTCAATTAACGTAACGCGACATTTAATAACAGAAATTGTACCAAGTACGCTTAATTTTTTTCAGAACTTCACTACATACTGCTTGCTCAAGCGCAGTGTTTTGAAATTAACGGAGCAATAACAGGGTAGCGATTAAGCTTATTAACAAGTACGTAAACCTTTGGCACTTCATACAAAAAAGTTCAACAAATAAACTATTTAGTTAGTGGGGAATTTAGTCTAGCCGCGGCTCCGACTAATTCCAAAATTTAGACACAATTTTAACCCTTAACCCAGTTAATTGTATGTATAATATATATATTTTTAATGTTTAAGTTGCTTTTCTTTTCGTAAAATTTTGCATTTAAAAAATATAATCTTTCAATATTGTAATTTTTTAGTTAACGAGTGCAGTTTTATAGCACCATTTAAGGTTTTTACGAATTATTGAAAAGAAAAACAACCGAGAGTGATTAAAAATAATACTCTCCGGAAGCACTAAAAATGAATTACAACAGGTTTTGAATGTAAAAATCTACACATGTGAAAACGCGTGACTTCCCAACAGTGTAAAAATGGAATGACATACACAGGATTGAGATAAGTTTTTGAAAAAAAAAAAATTAAAATGAGAGCTAAAAATACAGCTAAAATATGTTAAAATAATCAGAATACACGCAACTGGAGATACAAAATATCTCTATATATATACTTTGCTATGATATTTTGCAACAGAAAAACGAACATGCAAAATCACTCTTTTTTTTGTTGATTTTTTTTTACCCCTTCATTCTCCTAAACGTATCCAGTCAGTTCATAAGGATATAGGAGACGAAACAATAAGAAAAATTAGTTAAACGTGTAAATTGTAAATGTTTTGATCCATTATAAAATATAGATTTTTTTTAAGTTACTTGATTTTTGCGTTATAGAATTCAAATTTGCGAGAAAGGCACAGTTTGTCTAAAAAAGGCACTTCGGATAGAGGAATAAAAATTCGCTCATTCTTACAACCATTTTTAAAAAAAAAAAGATGCGGTTATCCAATTCAATGCGTCACAAATAAAAAATATATAACCTATTACTAATTTTTTTTAATTTTTCTAAATCTAAGAAATTTAGATTATTTTGTGTAAACTGCGTTGATTATCAATATCATTAAAAACTTAAAAACCTCGTGTAAAAGACCTTTTGAACACGTTTATAACCAGGTTAAAACGCTGTCTTTATTTGAACTTAGCAGAGCTTCGATATCAGGTATAATGTCGGCATTAAGTTCCTCCTAATTACGAAAAAAAATTTATAAATTAGAAAAATTTGAAATAAGTGTAACGTAACTCTGGTCGGTTTACCTGTAAACTTGGAACTAAATCATCAGAATCCATGTTCTCACTGCCTAAATCCAAATTCGAAGGATGAAGCTCATCCAGACCCAAATCACCCACGTGAGAGGGATCTGAAAATAGATAAAAAAGGTTAGATAATTTCTTTTGCATTAAACTTTAATTTCACAATGAATGATAAACGAACCATCATCCATGCTACTGAGGAAATTTTCGGGCGTGTGCGGGCTGAAATTAGGACCCAAACCAAGACCACTATCTGCGCTTTCTTGTCTCGAGTGGAAGTCAGTACCACCAAGGAAAGGATCCACACCAGTCGTCGTTACTGGCGGTAACTCTGAATTGGATCCAGTGGGAGATGTGGGTATTTCTTCCCCTAATGTGCGCCGTAAAAGAACCTCCTATAAAATAAAGAAACGTTGAAATTGCGACACTTTAAAATCTATATTTAAAGCAATATTTTTTACAAGAAAGTTACAATGTGTGAAACATTACCACCGTTAAAAACCTTATCGTACTGGCAGCATTAAAAAGTAATTAAAAGTTTGCATATAAGAAAACCATTTACTTAATGGGAAAGGGAAGGAATAAATTTGTTAGGAAACCAAAATAAAATTTGAGAAAACGTTTCAGAAGCTTTAAGATATTTCCTGGGTGTATAATTTCTCTTATTTCTTGTTACTCTCGACTTGGATAGAGCTCAAAGTTTTAACAGACATGGTACAAGAGTCTAACCGATCTTTTGCCAAATTGGCGCTCTTTGGAGACCAACAGAATATATACATATATATATATATATAATAAAAATATACTTTCTCCCTCTTTTTCTTTCGTAAGTTTATATTTTTAAAAACTGGGAACATGTTTGTTAAAGGCCGCGAAAAAGAAAATAATATGTATTTTAATGATGAGATAAAAGTTTTGAAAGAAAACAAATCCAAAGAGGATAAGAGATAGAGTTTAAAATTGGACTGTGTTTACTTCCATTGAAACGGCCCGTGGATTTGCTTAATTGACTAACAAAAACTAAATTGGCCATTTTCCAGAATATCCACATTAGAGAAGGGGGAGAAAAATGGCAAAAATAACTCTAGTATATTTAAGTAAATGTTATTAAACGTACAATTATAAAACTGAAAATTTTAACTATGGAATTTGGTAACTGTAGATACAAATTATGTCACAACTTTGTATCCAAAACATACTCTACGACACTATCATTTTCAAAGGGGGGGGTCAAATTGTTTGATAAAAAATGTGATATATTAAAATTAAATGGTTAATGAATGTAATTTGAGCGTTAAGAATTAGTCAAATGAGAGTTATGGATGAAATTTTTGAAATAACCAATTTATTTTGCAGGGAATGTTCAAATTGAAAAGTTCCCTTTAAAGCTAGGTCATACACACTGCGTGTCGCCGTCAAAGTGGCGGCAATTTTTTTCCAGCACCCTATGCGTCTCTCCCTAGTGATCCTACACAATACCTGCTTTTAGGGTCCAATAAAAACAAGCCTAGCTCTTTTAAAAATAGCCTGCCAACCCAATGATATGGAAAGTTAGTCTTTGCCAAACCAAGAGGTTCATCTTTCAAACCGTTTGACTACCGTAAGTATTATAAATAAATAAAAGAAGAGCACATTTTTTTACTTCTTTCACTCTCTTGCTCCGTTGAGAGCGAGCGGTATCAGAAAGCTACCTGGTTTCTAAAAATAAAGTTAAAAAGAGAGAAAGAGCTAGGTAGAGAAAAAAAGGGGCTCCGAGATCTTAATCTCAAGATATTTTACAACCAAACTAAGTTATTTCCAAATACTCAAAATCTATCCAAGCAACGAAAGAAGTGAAACTAAACATGTAGGAAACTACAAGCTTCGCTACAAAATATTAAAACAAAATAACACGTAAATTCTATTGTGGTTATTATACATTAAAACGCACTCACATTAAGCATAGGGGGTCCATTGATGCTTCCCTGGAATGCATAAAGATACAAAAGGCTTTAATCGCTATCAAAACATCTATAGGTAAATTCAAGGGTAACCAACATTTCGGTAAAAGCTCAGAAGTAATTTAACTATTCTCTCGGTGCTTTTGACCAAACTGTAGGTTTAAACCTCAAACTCTACTCTATGAACTAAGGTAGTAATAGAACTACAAAAATGAGGGTATTAGAGTGTTATTTACAAAAATGATTAGCCACACCGATGCGTAACCAAGACAGCCAACACAGTATCACACTTATTAAAACAACAATAGCGGTGATAGGCCTGATCAATAAAGGTCCTAATGTTTATAAAACGGTTATATACCTGTCGCAATATTTCTTGTTGCCGTAGTTTTAGCCTTTCTCTTTCCATCTGTAGTCTCTGGAGGCGAAGTTTCTGTTGCCTTTGTTGTATTAAGCTACTACTACTGTTATCGGACGAGGAAGATACGAGTGAAGATAATAAACTGGATTGGCTTAGTAAAATTCCTCCACTGTTACTACTTTGAACCTACAGGTCAAATTATTTGAATTAGAGTTTAAAAAATTGCACAGAAAACTTAACTTAAATCAAGCTGAGAAAAAATAATTTAAATTTGTCGCGACGTTTTGACATGGAGCTTGCATTTCAGACGAGTATTATCTTTAATTTTTTTCATTAATTATTATTATTATTATTATTATTTTATTTTAGTACTTTTGTTTGAGGTTTTTAATAGATCTAAGCTATGGAACCTGTTGCAAATACCGAAATCATAGTAATAATATGTTATTATTAAACATTTTCTCAATTATATTCTTGTACTTAAAGTTTGAAGAGTGAAATAGAGTAACTCCTTTTCCATACTGTGATAGCAGATCAGACCAATAATATTCTGGCATTTTTCCAAAGATTTGTGTCGAAAGTAGTAAATTTTAAACTGTGGCATAGCCCTTTAGCTTTTGTAAATAGCACGCATCTCAATTCAGGGCACAATAAGTGTAATAAACTATCTCATCCTAACAAAATTTGTATTATAATTTCTCAGTTGTAAAGCGCTGGATTGTACCTGGGAGGAAGATATTTGAGGAGGTTGTTGATTTTGTTGCATTACAGGTGGTCGCTGTAGGTGGATTGCTAAAAAAGGTAAAGGGAGTATTAGTCATAACTAAAAACGGATTATTGAAGACCCATTGCATAGACATCCAAATTTTGGGCGGCTCCGGAAGTGTTTATTTAAATTTTGAGATTGGTGGATGACATGTAATATAACTCTCTTGAAAATTGGGGACCATGCTTCCGAGCATCTTAACTCTACCGAGACTAGAGGTGTAAGGATAAACAAATTTTTTTAAATTTTGACTGGTGAAAATTTCATTTTACGTGACTGCATACTTATTATTTTTTGGAATCTGCAACTGACCAACCATACTTTAAATTGATGTCCTAATGCAATAGGTCCTTAAGGGTGGTAATTTCAAAGTTCATAATTACGTATTCTAGGGTCAAACCAGCTAGTCGTGCGATCAAGGTGGTTTATAAAGTAAACTTCTCCCGAAGAGGTGGTCGCTTGCTCCCATCCTTCGGGGAGAGGTCCCAAATTTTGCAAGTTTATGGAAGATGGGTGGTTACTGGTACCACCACCCGAAGACGCATTGTTACCAGACAGACCAGGGCCACTTTTGGGTCCACTAGTGGAGGGAGAACTATTGGACGAACCACTAGGTGAAGCCGATAAGCTGCTGGCTGAGGATGTGGCAATGCCAGACGAATTTGAACCTCCACTGATTGAAGTAGCTGCGAGAGCTGCCGCTAACTTTTTCCGAGGATCTTCCCATGTTGTTGTTTGCGTGTAGTGACTAAGTAGAAAATTAAAAAAAGAAAGCGTTAAAATTAATAAATAAGCTGACTTGTCGCGCGTAAAGTAATTTCAAAAGGGATAGACCAAAGACAAGAAATGTTATTTATCTCTAGAGTGACAGCTACTAAAAGGGAACCCAGATTGGTTTTATTGAACCCTATCTGTAACACCCACTGGTTTCAATTTATATTATAAATTAAAAGCCCATTCCCTCCTATGGAGTTGACTGAACGCGTTCCACAGAGTTCAAGGTTTGGGGGGTGTATTTCAGGAATTCCGAGTGTTTGAGGTTACTCAAAGAACCACTTTTGATTTAAATAATGAAATGCATCTTTTAGAATATTAATTTAACGCGTTTGGTTCACTATACAATAATGAAATAAGTCTACCATTTTTCCACAAGTATGTGTCTATGGGAAATATATTATTGAGAGCTTTTGAGTCCTCTAGGGAGGCCCTGTCATACTCTAGGTGAAGGGGGTGAGAATGAGAGTAACATACTATGAAATCATGTTATGGACTTATGAAAATACTGGTTTCTGGTTATAGATTTTTGACTCTCTAAAAGGAAATTTAGATTGGCCTCAAGGTCACAGACAGATTATTGGGAGGTTGTTTATTCAAAGACCAGATATCAACCTTCATTTGGGCTTTCATTTATTACTCCTGGAGTTTCGTTGGGCATAAGTTTTGTCAAAAAAATGGAAAATGTTTTTCAGAATTAAAAATGAAAACTTTTAACATTTTGCTAAATTATTTTTGTGGTTGAATTAGATAAAATTTCAGTAATGCATGTAAATGTGAGTTCCTTTTGCCACGTTAAAGGGAATATCACTTAAGTATTTCTGTAGCCCCCTACAAGTTCCAATATTGGTAGCTCCCTCTTATGGCGTTAGATATTTCTGGCACTAGTTAGTGAATTCTTGCTTCAATTATTAGGGGTCTTCCATAAAGAATTCATTGAGGTTACATATTCCACGTAGATAGAGTCTTAGAGGATTTTCCAGATTTAAAAGGCCAAGTTTGAAAAATCTCTAACTAAAGAATGTATTCGTATATGTATTCATTCTACCAGAAGTTTATTATAAAGTTGTTTTAAACATAAATTAAACTTTTACCCCAATAGGTTTAAACGGTAAGCCATATATTGGAGGATGTATTCCTAGTTTTAGCTACTAGAATAATTATATTATTGATCTCTTAGAGATAAGCATCCAACAAGGCCACTTTACAATTGTAAATGAAAAGTTAGAATGGCCGCGTAATTTACATATTTATCACCAAGAATTTCATTCATTTCTTGATTGAGAAAATTAAGCTTCTATATTTTCAAATTTCCCAGTTTCAATAATGTAGAGGTATTTTCAAACACCACAAGTACAGCCAACATCAATAGTTTTGACACACGCTTTTATTTTATCGCAATTGGCCAAGATGGTACTTTTGCGCGAGTCTAATTTAAGAATACGCTGCCTTATTCAATGCTAAATTTTTGAAACCGATAGATGGCGGTAATGTTATTGAAACTGGCAAATTAAAAGGGTAGTAGCAGGAAAGACATCATTTAGTCAAAATTACCCATTCATAAGATTACGTCACACCGAATTTTCCAAGACACAATTCTGATAATGAAAAGAACTTTTGCTCGCCTAAATATATCATTTACTTCTCGCAATAGTTACAATAGTAATTTTTTTATCGCTTATGTCATAAGTAAAACAACTAGTATAGTTTAAAGTTTCGTAATTTTGGTTGTCAATGGGTTAATGTTTGGTCTCGTTTTGGCCCTAAAGGGCCTCGACTTCCTGCAACGCCTCGAAACGCATAGGCCAGGTAGGCATTTTTGAAGTTCTAAGGGTAGACGCTAGTAGCGATAAAAGGTGAAAGTTCGGCGTTTGAAAGGTTTACGCCTTAAGAATTATATTTATTGTATGATTTCGATAAATTCCGATACCAGTTTTCTGTCAATATTCGCGAGGATCTCAAATTTTTTATGAATTAAATATTTATATTAAATAATGAAATTAAATAAAACACTACATCGATTTTGCTTGTATACAAATCAGTGTCATACTTATTTTTATAATTTTATTATATCATAAGTCTATAAAATTATTCTATAAGTTTGTCACTTTGGGGAATATTTTACTGAGAGCTAGTAATGAAGTGACGTCATCACAAGAAGAAAATCTCCCCCTAGCGAGGCGCTGTCAAAGGCTACGTGTGACGCGTTGGCAAGGGGACGCAAAACGGCGACGAAGCCCGTAATGCAGTCAGTTTTGTGAATAGCTCTCAGTAAAACTTTTTCATGTGAAGAATAGGAAGTATCAGACTTTTGTAATATATTAAACACTTATGGTTATACTTATGTCATTACGCGTATCAATAGCCATAGCTTTGAAAAAATCCGCCATATTTCGAGCAAATGCGAGGGTGACGCAGTGTCACGTGAGATCGTCTGCTAGCGTTTAACTAGCATCATTGCATCAATCATCTACGTTATTTTAAACCCGATTGCAGAAATGTTTAAATCGAGGGGCAGGTCACTTCCTTGATTAACGACGCACCCCTCGAAAGATTAAATCCGATTTAATCGTGATTATTTTGATTAAATTCAATTTAATCACGATTATGTTGATTAAATCACGTTTAATCATGATTAGAATGTTTAAATATGATTAAATCTGATTAAAATGATTAAATCGCGATTAGTATGTTTAAATCGCGATTAGAAATTAGAAACACAATTGCGATAGGACCATCAATATTAATAATTAATATTAAATTATCGTACTTTAGTTTTGATTTTAATTATAAAATCTTGATTCAACCGATTATATTGATAAAATCGTAATTAAAATGATGAAATATAATTAAAATGATGAAATATAATTAAAATGGTTAAATATAATTAAAATGATTAAATCTGATTAAAATTATTAGAATTATTAAATCTCGTTTAAATCGTGATTAGATTGATTAAATCGTTATTACATTTTTTAATCTTGATTACCCTGATTTAATCATTTTACTATGATTAAGACGCACCCAAAATGGTCGTTCATTGGGTTTGAATGGCAGTTCAACTCTTTTGGAGCCATAGTGTGAACTTGCCTTAAATTTCAGTTTAGCGGTAAACAGTCTGGTAGAGGGGGGTGTTGGTTCTTTTCCGAGAAATGGCCAATGGTAAAAGTAGTGAATGGAAGCGGTTCCTATGAAAGCCGCAGTCGTGACCCTCCCCAAAAATGAGGGTGCAACGAGACAGAAAACAGATCCACGTTACCCGCCGCGCGATACACAAGCCAGACCATCCGAGGGTGAAGGGGAACAGACGGGGGCTCATCTTCACCGGCCCTTTTCCGAGAATAAGTCAATAAATAAAGGAAGGAAACATAATAGGAGTGGTGGGACGTGCCCCGGCCACGAAATAACAACCAGCGCCGAAATCGACTCAAAAAAAATGAGGGTTTTTTTTCGGAGCAGCGTTGCCAGGTACTAAAGATATCATATTATAGTATCGATATCGATATCGGAAAATTATCGATTACAGAAAAGAAATCACGTAATCTGGTATCACTGTTTTAATAGACGATTCAATAAATCAACCATTATTTCCACAAGCACTATATAAACAATAGCTTGCGGGTCCTGACTGTCGGAATTTTGTCGGAAATATTACTTCTTGGCGATTTCCTGGGAGAAGCACCGTTAAGGTTCTTGGCGGGAAAGTACTAGCAGGAATTTCCTGTAAATCGGCGGCGGGAAATTCAAATTTTGCCTATTTACGGTTGAATTTCTGAGTATACCCGTGCGCGTTATATAATTTTGGAAAATACCGTATATTGTGTAATATTTCAAAGTGACAATTAATTAATTAACATAGATACTCGTTTAAAAACAGTTCGTAATTATTGATTTTTAGTTCTACAAGAGCCACGGTCCCACTAAGTTTAGGTCGGTTTGAATGCCAGTTTTGACCGCCGACGATAATTCTTGGTTCACACGCGCGAAATCGCGTCACCCCGGTTCGCTTATAGCCAAGGCTTAACGTTATTTCAAATTATGGCCAGAATTTTGAAAATACTAAAATGTAACCAAAACAAAATAGATAATCATGTTTACTATACATACAGTAATATAATTTGACATTATTTAGAATTTTATTCTCAACTATTTTGGAAAATACGACCCAATTTTCCTTCCCCGCCTGGTCGTTTTGAAAGCGATTCTAAGCGAACCGACTTGGACGAGTTGCTTCCCGAATCAACACGAAGCAATTTTTCACGCTGGTTTTGAAAACTAGTTATCTAATATAAAGCGATTTTAGGGTAAGTGTGAACCTAGCTCAAGTGAGTCCAGGGTAAGTATAGAACGGGATTACCTCGGCATTACATAAACGTGCGATTTGATGATTGTTTAAGATCAACTTGTGTTTTTCGGTCACTCTCCCTTTAAGGGGGTTGGTCAGAGGGGGCGGAAATTAACGGCACTGCGTGCGCGTCGTTTAGGAGCATAATCCTGAAAATGCGCTATGATCAAGCTTAAAAATAATAATCTACATTAAATATTTATTGATCAGTTTAAAATTAACGCAATAGACATTTCAAAAATGGATTAATATAAAACGCGTAGAAAGCATTAGGCATTCAACAGAAAATAGTCGAAATTCCCGCCTCCGATTTACAGGAAATGCATGCTAGTATTTTTCCGCCAAATGTAATAGATATTTTGCCTTTCTTAACCTGCAACTGACAAGGAGACTACCCGAGGTGTAACTCATCGATTTTGTTTAAATTCAAATATTAAGTAGACGACCTTCGAAGCAGTGCCGTAACTAGAGCGGTGCCAGCGGTGCCCAGGCACAGGGCGTAGACCCTGGAGGGGCGCAAAAATGACCAGACCAGACCACGTTTTGGACCATGCATGGTAGTTATAAGTAGCAATTATAGAATGTCGCACCGGGCGCATAAAAGGATAGTTACGGCACTGCTTCGAAGTTTCTTACCCAAAATTAGATATTTACCCAAATTTAACCATCGTTGTTTTAATTTTTTTTCCATAATTGGACCCTTAGAAACTTCGATTTTGCCATGTTAATTTACATAGATAAATATAATATTTTAGTTGTCAAAAACGTTTTCGGTTGCCATGGCAGGGTTCCCACCAAAATCTCAAAAAATAGGGAAATACTGGATTTTTCTGGCAAGAAATAGGGTGAAATAGGAACCAAATATTTTAAAGTAGGAACCAAATAGGGACCATTTCAATAAACAAATTTAAGACCTTTATTTAAACTTTTAAAAGCAGCAAATTTTTAAAACTGACTTAGTTTTAATTTAAAAAAATGTTTATCACAAAAATTAAGTACTTAGTTTTAATTTCTAAAAAAAACTTTTATCAATCCCAAAAATGACTATAAATTTTTTGTAATAATTCTATCACATTAAATCGGGTTTTTTTCGCTTTTCTACGAAATTTTTAAGCCGATGGTACTTTTCACCAAATATACTAGAAATAGGGTGATTTAGTGACCAAATCCCGATTTTATGGTGGTTTAGGGACCTCGAAAAAAAGTAGGGGCTTTTAGGCATTTTAGGGACCTGGTGGGAGCCCTGCCATGGTAAAAATAAAGCCCATCGCATTTTTTCCCTTTGGGGTTTTTTAAGTTACATGAAGGTCTACTTAATCCCTGAATTTAAAAAAAATCGATGAGTTACACCTCGGGTAGTCTCCTTGTGATTATAGTAGTACGCCGTTCGAATTACCGCAAGGCAGAAATGATCGACCTGTACGATAATAATCGTTTGTCTGGCAACGTTGAAGCGAAGCAGGTCCTGGCAAAAAAGTTTCCACAATAATAATAAGTCGTTTGCAGAATGAGGCCAGAGATAAGAGAAGACCCAACTTACTACATTACACACCTGCAAATCTGGATAAGGTAATTTTAATAGGAGTGCTTTGTTTTTCAATAATAACAAAGTTGCCATTTCACCGTAGCTTCGACGAAGATAATTAGCCGGCGTTTAGATTGCACCCCGTAACGCGTACGTCTACTTCTAGAATAATATCAAAACAAATTGCTATTTCACTGTTTACCAATTCCTTAGTATTTCTTTTTCTACGACTTTACGGACATTTACAGGGTTGCCACAAAATTTGTAGGTTAAAATTCCCTGTTTTCCCTGACCATCTTGAAGGATTTTCCCTGACTTTTTAGGAAACATTTTTATTTTATACTTTACTTTTATCAGAAGTTAATAAATTAAAATTGACTTATATTTCAGTAAAAAGGTTATTGCAATGTTGAAAAAATTAGCCAAACTTTCAAGGAAATAAATGATAATCATAGAATTTGCCATAGATCTAGAGAAAAATTACAATAAAAAAAGTGTCAAGATAAAAATTATTTCCCTGACTTTTTAGAAAATTTTCCAATTCCTCGACTTTTCCCTGACGTGTGGCAACCATGTTTATAGACCGATTCCGATATTGTTTATAGGGAAACAAACATTTAGGAGGTAAACCATTAGAGGTTCCATTTTAATGCTTTTATTCATACTAGATGGCGGCAATTTAAATTATTTGCCGAGTAGGGGAAAATACCAGGGTTGGCAAGAGCCAGCCAGCCTGGTTTAAGCCGGATTTAACCACCAAATAAAATCCATGGTAAAAACCACTTTTTTTAATTAGAAATATTGAAAAACTAAAACTTAAACTTCACTTTTTGTCGCAAGTAATGAGAGCTAAATATAAGCAATTAGGGGATCTTCAAATTCATTTGGCGCGTTAGGGTATAAAAGCAGGTAAATAAATAAGTCTGCTATACTTCACAATGTAAAGGTACTGTCACTCGCCAAAACGTAATTTTGAAATCGGGAAATTTGAGCATTTTTTAATAAAAGATTTAACCGGTTTTATCCATACAAGATTTTACAATTAAAAAAAAACGGTTTTTTGCCAACCCTGGAAAATACTGATTTATCAGGGTTGTCATAGATTTTTTCGGATTAAAATTCCCTGACTTTTTCAAGTTTCTCTTGACATTTTTAAAGCTAAAACTTTACAATTTTTAACCTATTTTTAGTAAACGTTTTCCATTTGCAATCAAAATTAAATTCACCGAAGGTTCCTTTACGTTTTTGCTATTTCCTGGCATTTCCCTGAATTCTAGGCCCATTTTCAAATTCCGAGTTTTCCAGGTAATGTGACAGACAGCTCTGTTTATCACAACAACAAATTCTACCACTATTTAAAGAAAAAAAATTTCAACTAAAAAACAAATTTTGCCAAAACCACGAAAAAATTCATATTTTTTTGCTGATTTCTAAATAATTTAAAATTTCTACGTTTCAGACATGTGGCGCCATCTGGTATTTAAATATCACCATCTCATGGAGTTAAACATATCAAAATACTTATCGGTGTATTTTGATTCGAGTGTACACCCCCGCAACGCCACTGATCAAACGTTAACAAAACAAAATAAACGTACAAAAGCGATGTAAAAATAGCGGCTAAACTAAATCGAAATTCAAGGGTGAAATTTATATAGTTGTAAAAAGGAAATTTATGAGTGTTCTTTTTAGTGTTCCTCGAGCTCCGGCTGTGACGAGAGAAACGGGCTCGCGACTGTACCAAATTTGAAAAATAAATTCGGAGGTAGGAGTGAAAATATTCCGACTACTCCACCGAGAAAGTTTCAGGCTTTAGGAATTTTGAGAGGTGCTCCGTCTTCTCAAAACGTCACTTTTTCTTAGATTAACTTCTTTTTTTCCGCGACGTTACGTACGTATATATAAAAAAAAAATCCTTAGCTAAAAGAAATTGAGAGGAATAGGGTCGACGATAGAATCTCGCGGGTCGGTTTTAGGGACACAAAAAAATACGGAATTTTCTATAAAATTCGGGCAATGGCCCAACTGAGTTTTCACAAACATTTAAAAAAATAAAACCTGACGGGAGCTTTTAGTATATTATAGGAAAAAGTTCAATATTTAACATATTTTTAAGCGATTTAAAAAAATTCATTTTAATTAAATCACACATTGTATTTTTATGGTGGTATAAAAAATGGCAAAAAATAAGTTCTTAAAAAATAAATATAATAATAAACAGCTAGGCTAATACCCTTGGCACCACCTTAGGCCTAAGTCATCAAGTGACTTTTAAAGCCGGTAGGAGGGTGGTGGCGAGCCCTTCATGCCACGCGAGCCAACAGACAATCTGTGCAAACTGAAATATTAATTAAGATTTCATTTAATTCAATATAACTTAAAGTGAAATACCCGTTAATTATACCGGAAAAGAACCATTAATTGTATAAAAAAATCCGATTTCAATAAAAAAAAAGGATTTAAATATAAAAAATCGATTGATTTGATTTTTTTTTTAAACACCAGAATTTGATTTTTATTAAAAAAAATAAAAAAAGTGCCAACCCTGGTAGGAACGCCCACAAAAGTTCTTGAATTAGGAGGGATAGAATTGCGGTGGGCAAACGAAAACGTACTACGAAATCATGACGTCAACGTATTTACTAGGAATAGTTCGAGTTACATCCGGTATAGCCACCGCCGTACTCCTACTCGGAAACAGGTAAAGCGCCACTGATAATAATAAAAAAATATTTTTTACCCCGAGGTAGCGCCGAATGACGTCATAGATAAGAAATATTATCTCCGGGGGAGAGGGAAATTAAGCCTTTTCTAGGGAAATCAATTTTAATGGGTGTAGGTGCGGTGGATATAATTCAAATTCAATAGAATGATATAGGTTTGCCTTTAAAGGTAGATTTTTATATATCTTAACTCTTACCAGATGGCGCCATGCAGACCAATTGAAAATTAATATTTTTCGTGGTTGAGCTTTTGTTAACAGTTTTTACATCAAACAGGACCCCAACACAAATATTATTTTTTATAGGAAAAATAGGATTATATTTATAAAAATGAAGGACTTTATAGGATTATATTTATAAAAATGAAGGACTTTATAGGATTAAATTTATAAAAATGAAGGATTTTATAGGATTATATTTCTAAAAATGAAGGACTTTATAGGATTATATTTATAAAAATTAGGGACTTTATAGGATTATATTTATAAAAATGAAGGACTTTATAGGATTATATTTTTAAAAATTAATGACTTTATAGGAATATATTTCTAAAACTTAAGGACTTAATAGGATTATTTTCTAGGACTATTGGACCTATGGGGGCCCTGGGCTAGATGCTAGAAGTTGGTATTAAAAAAGGTTTAAATAGGCACCATCTTGTATAAATAAAAACTTTAAAATTTAACATCTTAGAAACTGTACGTGAGCGATTCGTGAATAAAATTGGTATTTTTAATAATAAATCAGTATTTTATAAACTGGCGCCATCTAATAGAAATAAAATCATTAAAATTTAACCTCTTTTGAACTTGGCTCTCTGTTTGCTTCCCTGAACGTGAGTAATTCGTGAATGAAATTGGTATTTTTAATAACAAATAAATATTTTAGAAACTGGCGCCATCTAGTAGAAATAATCTCAATAAAATTTAACCTCTTTGAAGAAAAATAAATGATTAATTGAGAATATTTAGAGGCCTTCCAAGTATTTTACGAAGACGAGTCAACGCGCAAAAAAACCATCAATGCAGAAAAGGAGAGCAAAGGCGAATAAAAACTCTCGTCTCTAACCCAGATTTCTCTTTCTCTAGCTTCGTCAGTCCGTGTTTACTTCATTTCGGCTCGAATGAAACGGTAATTATACGAACGAGACTAGGACCTTGTCAACAAAACTAAAAATTCGCTCCAAAGGACGAATTCAATGAAATTATTACACTTGTTGAGATGATTTGCCCCCCCTACCCGTTCCCATTACATCCCCCCCCCCCGCGCTGTGCGGCGGAATCGGACGCCAAAAATGATATTCTACGACGGTAAAACTTTTCATTTCTCCGGAGCGTGTTCAGTCTTTAGCCAAGGACGATTTAGTGGCAAGGACGGAACCGGTGAGCCGTGGAAAGCACTCAACCAGTCTTTCACTATTCCACCCCCCCCCCCCCCCCGGCGCAGACCATAATCTTTGGGGTAAATCTTCCTTTTGCAGTCCTTAGTACAATGAGACGGGCTTTGCTTTAGAACCCGACGCCGCGAATATTTGATCGGCGGCGTTTATATGAAATTTAGTTTTCATTGTAGGACGTGTTTAAGAAAATTACATTTTTGTTAAAACTGCGAAGAGACTAATATCAACGGAAAATCTAGTAGCCCTGTTAAATATTATAAACCATCGGAGGCGCGCCGTTCAATATCGTTCGGCGGCGGCGCAAAAAACAAACGATCGACGTCGGCGGCTACTTTGGTTTGTCTACTGTCCCTACTTGAACGAAAGATTTACTGTTATCAATAATGTATTGAGGTTAACGGGGGCTCCGCTTCGAACAATTGAGGTATACTACACCCTGATTTATCTCAGAGAGTGTATAGCTATCTCCAGTAGTAAAGGCTCTCTTTGGGGCCCGGAATTTATATTTTACCGGGGCCCGTGCATGGCTAGGGGGCCCGGGTTTGAACAATCGAGGTATACTTCACCCTGATTTATCTCAGAAAGTGTATAGCTATCTCCAGTAGTAAAGGCTCTCTTTGGGGCCCGGAATTTATATTTTACCGGGGCCCGTGCATGGCTAGGGGGCCCGGGTTTGAACAATCGAGGTATACTTCACCCTGATTTATCTCAGAAAGTGTATAGCTATCTCCCATAGTAAAGGCTCTCTACGGGGCCCGGAATTTATATTTTACCGGGGCCCGTGCAGGGCTAGGGGGCCCGGGTTCGAACAATCGAGGTATATTACACCCTGATTTATCTCAGAAAGTGTATAGCTATCTCCAGTAGTAAAGGCTCTCTTTGGGGCCCGGAATTTATATTTTACCGGGGCCCGTGCATGGCTAGGGGGCCCGGGTTTGAACAATCAAGGTATACTTCACCCTGATTTATCTCAGAAAGTGTATAGCTATCTCCCATAGTAAAGGCTCTCTACGGGGCCCGGAATTTATATTTTACCGGGGCCCGTGCAGGGATAGGGGTCCGGGTTCGAACAATCGAGGTATACTACACCCTGATTTATCTCAGAAAGTGTATAGCTATCTCCAGTAGTAAAGGCTCTCTTTGGGGCCCGGAATTTATATTTTACCGGGGCCCGTGCATTGCTAGGGGGCCAGGGTTTGAACAATCGAGGTATACTTCCCCTGGTTTATCTCATAAAGTGTATAGCTATCTCCCATAGTAAAGGCTCTCTACGGGGCCCGGAATATATATTTTACCGGGGCCCGGGCCCGCTCTCGGAGGCCCTGGTAATGATCCCCGCACGATATTCTACGCCTAAGGGAGTGCCATTACTGGGGGAAAGCGGAAAAGATTATACGAGGAAAGGTGGATGGGCGTGGTTTATCATCCAGTGGATTGCGAGCCATTTGTACGATTGTGGGGACTTCTGGACAAATTTCTAGCTACTACTACTTTAAAAACTCGTTTGCCATGATTCCATTCAGAGGTGGCGCCACTTAACAACGCACATTGAACCGCAAATGCCGATGAGAGGCTGATCGCCCACCCCTTAGGTTCCCCTCAAAAATGTAGTAGCTCTTTCCTGCAAGGTCAGTGTTACCGAAAGGTAAAGTAAGTCTCAAGTCCGGGAAAAATGCTTTCGTGTCCTATTAGAATTCTAAATTTCCACCAAGTCATTCAAAATGAAGGAATTAACTGTTAATTACTTTAAATTTAATAAATAATACATTTTATAAAAACTAAATATGATTTTAAACTATTAATACTAGATTTCTATTTAAAATATGTTACGATATGTATTCACAACCTTTAAAAATGGCTGTCATGGAAACGTACAAATTGTTGTGATATTCATTACACGCGTAAAAATTTTCAACTTTTGGACGTATGAAGTTTTTACGCGAGTAAATATTTCAAACTTTGGGACGTACCAAGTTTTTACGCGCGTAAATATTACCAGCTTTGGTACGTATAAAGTTTTTACGCTCGTAAAGATTTTAAACTTTGGGACGTAATAAGTTTTTACGCGCGAAAATATTACCCGCTTTGGTACGTACAAAGTTTTTACGCGCGAAAATATTACCCGCTTTTGTACGTACAGTTTTTACGCTCATAAATATTACCTACTTTGGGACAAAGTTTTCAGAGCGGCATTTTCGCCTAATTTTTTCAAATCTGAAAGTAAAACTAAACCTCTAGACTAGTTTAAACTGATTAACAAGGTAATACTATTAATTAAAACCCTTAAAACGTAATTTATGTTACACTTTTTATTTTTCTGATTGGTGGAAAATTTTCTCGAAGTTTTTCCGGAAAATTAACAACACTAATACGGAACAAAAAGCGTTAAAGATCGAGATATATTTGATGATGTTAACGCCATTATTGGTCAATTTTTAAAGACCCGACGTCTTCCTAGATGGCGCTAGTAGTCTGAAACGTAGAAATTTGAAATTATCTAAAAACAGCAACTATTATTAATTTTGTATAACGCACAAAATTTCCGAAATTAAATTGACATTTATTTGCCTGATTTTCTTTGGTACCATTTTAAAATTCCCTTATTCTTTGGTGCCATTTTAAAATTCCCTTATTCTTTGGTACCATTTTAAAATTCCCTTATTCTTTGGTGCCATTTTAAAATTCCCTTATTCTTTGGTACCATTTTAAAATTCCCTTATTCTTTGGTACCATTTTAAAATTCCCTTATTCTTTGGTGCCATTTTAAAATTCCCTTATTCTTTGGTACCATTTTAAAATTCCCTTATTCTTTGGTGCCATTTTAAAATTCCCTTATTCTTTGGTGCCATTTTAAAATTCCCTTATTCTTTGGTGCCATTTTAAAATTCCCTTATTCTTTGGTACCATTTTAAAATTCCCTTATTCTTTCGTACCATTTTAAAATTCCCTTATTCTTTGGTGCCATTTTAAAATTCCCTGACTTTTCTTTGACATCTTGGAATAATTTTTAATTTCCCTGACCTTTTGGAAACCTTTTAAAATTCCCTGACCTTTTGGAACCTTTTAAAATTCCCTGACCTTTTGGAAACCTTTTAAAACTCCCTGACCTTTTGGAGACATACTTTTTCAGGTTTTCCCAGGTCGTGTACGAACCCTGTTAAAATGAATGACTTCAGCGTTTGTTTCCCTGTAAACCATTTGCGAATCAGTCACTTTTTTCGGAACTGGCATAATCTCGTTTAGTGGGTCATTCTCTTTACGTAACAATCTTCTTGGAAGCGAGACGGCGGGCCCGGTAAAAGTATGAGAAAACTGATTAGCCACGGCGCGCTACGAAATCCAAAGATGGTCACTCAAGCGTGATTATTTACCGGTTATAATACGAAACGGTATTATTCTTTAATTACGACCAGGTTCCCTCCGCGTTATTACATGTCATTCGGTCCATACGCTCCATTAGATTCTACGAAAATACGCGCCCAAACCAGATTCTTATTTCTCAACCTAAGGCAACGCGACCAGAAGGACGCGTTGAGATTCGAAATTGACGTTGAGATGAGATGTTGTAAGGGGAATTTTGACAATAGTCCTAGTCGATAGCTACGCCGCAAAATTTTCGTTTTCAAAACGAAAACATTTGAGAGAGTTTGCCGTTTTCGGTCTATCGAAATCTGGCAGCCTTGCCTGCCTTCCGGCCTGTATCTCCATACTGAAAATGGCCGACGATTACGCCGCCGGAAAATATTTTACTAACTGATCGGCGGCGTTTTTGACCGTTATTTTGAATTATCGACTAAGACTATACAGAATTAAGTAAGCTGAAAATTTATCCAAGTGAATCAAGTAATCTAGCAACAATTTTCCAATAAAATACAAGTAATCTAGCAACAATTTTCCAATAAAATACAAGTAATGTAGACAAATGTCTCCAGTAAAATCAATTAATCTATGAAATGTCTCCAGTAAAATCAATTAATCTCTGAAATGTCTCCAATAAAATTAAGTGACCATTAAAAATGTCTCCAATAAAATTAAGTGACCATTAAAAATGTCTCCAATAAAATTAAGTGACCATTAAAAATGTTTCCAATAAAATTAAGTGACCATTAAAAATGTTTCCAATAAATTCAAATAATCTAGGTAAATGTCTCCAATAAATTCAAATAATCTAGGTAAATGTCTCCAAGAGAATCAAGTAATTTCGGTAAATGTCTCCAAGAGAATCCAGTAAACTAGAAACATTTCTCCAAGAGAATCCAGTAAACTAGAAACATTTCTCCAAGAGAATCCAGTAAACTAGAAACATTTCTCCAAGAGAATCCAGTAAACTAGAAACATTTCTCCAAGAGAATCCAGTAAACTAGAAACATTTCTCCAAGAGAATCCAGTAAACTAGAAACATTTCTCCAAGAGAATCCAGTAAACTAGAAACATTTCTCCAAGAGAATCCAGTAAACTAGAAACATTTCTCCAAGAGAATCCAGTAAACTAGAAACATTTCTCCAAGAGAATCCAGTAAACTAGAAACATTTCTCCAAGAGAATCCAGTAAACTAGAAACATTTCTCCAAGAGAATCCAGTAAACTAGAAACATTTCTCCAAGAGAATCCAGTAAACTAGAAACATTTCTCCAAGAGAATCCAGTAAACTAGAAACATTTCTCCAAGAGAATCCAGTAAACTAGAAACATTTCTCCAAGAGAATCCAGTAAACTAGAAACATTTCTCCAAGAGAATCCAGTAAACTAGAAACATTTCTCCAAGAGAATCCAGTAAACTAGAAACATTTCTCCAAGAGAATCCAGTAAATTAGAAACATATATTTAAGAGAATCAAGTAATTTAGGCAAATTTAACCAAGAGAATCAAGTAATTTAGGCAAATTTAACCAAGATAATCAAGTAAATTAGAAACATATATTTAAGAGAATCAAGTAAATTAAAAACATATATTTAAGAGAATCAAGTAAATTAAAAACATATATTTAAGAGAATCAAGTAATTTAGGCAAATTTAACCAAGAGAATCAAGTAAATTAGAAACATATATTTAAGAGAATCAAGTAATTTAGGCAAATTTAACCAAGAGAATCAAGTAATTTAGGCAAATTTAACCAAGAGAATCAAGTAATTTAGGCAAATTTAACCAAGAGAATCAAGTAAATTAGAAACATATATTTAAGAGAATCAAGTAAATTAGAAACATATATTTAAGAGAATAAAGTAAATTGTAAATTATAAACAAGTAATCAATGCAAATGTCACCAAGATATGAAATACTGGTGTATAGGCAAAACCAATTTAGCGAAAATCGGTGGACAAAGTCATCTCGCAAACACAATCACGGAACGAACGGGCGTATGAACAGCGAGAACGGTTAGAAAGTTTCCAGTTACGTTTGCAGAAAAGTTCTAGTCTAACAAATCATTGACGCGCGTACAACAAAGAAGAGCTTATTTTTTCCTCGAGGCTGTAAAAAAAGAGCGTAGCTTTTGAAATATCGTCGCAAAAACCTTTACGCGGGGAGAGAGGGAAAATTTCGAATTCATCCGAGGAAGCGCGCGAGGGGGGAGAAGTTTTCCCTCCGAAAGAAAAAAAAAAGGTACAAGTTGGTGCCAAAATGAAAAAACCTGTTGGGTCTTTTTCTCGAGTCGTGTAACTCTACGCGGTTCACGGGGGTGTTCCGACGAAGATTTTGGGCGGAGTTTCGTGGCGGCAAACTTAACCGCCAGGTGCCGACACCGCGATCCCCCTACGAGCTTCGGTTAGTCGCGCGTATGTTGAAAGTAACGCTATTGTACGAAAAGACGTTAGGTTTCAACATCTCCCTTCCGAAGAATTTTGTAACGGAAAAACATAAGATGGCAAAGCTCGCTCTTCCTGCCTTGGAAGATGAAATCGTGGCTCGGTTATTCATTCATAATGACGGTTAGGGGGAAAAAGGGTGTTACATCTTGATTTTGGCCACGAAATGGGGTGTCTAAAATTGGGAGACTTTTTGGTTTTTTACCAAATTTACTCCATATATTCATTAATTAAACGTTGAGTTGGGAGGTAATGAGGTCTTCTATGGCAGCGGTTCCCAAATTTATTTTGCTATGGAACCCTAAATAGACCCATAACAAAAGAGGGGCCGCAGACGAGGCTTAAGTGAGACCTCTGGACGGAACATCCTGTTTGTGACGTTTTGAACCACGTGACCGCCATTGAAATATACAGGCGGAAGTAAGGAAACGGATGTTCCGTCCAAATGCTGAGTTGCCAGGTAAAAATGTTAATTTTCGGCCCCCCAACTTTCAACATGGGTCTATTATCCACCTAATTCTGGTGGAACCCCAACTAATTTTTTTACTTATCTTAAAAGACTCTTGACACAAAAAAAGATGGCCGCGATGCGAATTCTCGGAACCCCTGTGATCCTTTCACGGAACCCTAGGGTTCCGCGGAACACCTTTTGGGAACCGCTGTTCTATGGAATACAGAAACTTTGAAAATAGGATAGTGAAATGCTTTCAATTTGGGATAGTTTCAACAGGGTGGCCACAAAAAAAATAGATTCAAATTCCCTGACCATTTTAAGAGATTTTCCCCGACTTATTTATGGCCAAAAGTTTTATTTTATATTTTACTTTTATCAGAAGTTAATAAATTTTAATTAACTTAAATTTCAGTAAAAAGGTTATTGAAATGTTGAAAAAATTAGCCAAACTTTCAAGGAAATAAATTATAATCGTGGAATTTGTCATAGATCTACAGTAAAATTACCTTCAAAAAGTGTCAAGAGGAAAATTCCCACACTTTCACCAACTTATTAAAAATTCTTAAATTTCCATGACTTTTCCCTGACGTGTGGCAACCCTGTTCAATACTACTAATTTAATTAACATATTTATAATTTTAAATATTTTTATTAAATTTTATTTTATTACATTCAAAACATCTTGCAAATTGAGACGGGTTTTTAGGATATTTTGAGTCTACATCGCTGAGGTGAATTTGTTTCTTTGAGACCCTAGGTCCAAATTTCTTCTTTTCGGGCAGGAAGAGTTTTGGGAGCAACTCTAGAAATTAATAGTTTTTGCCATGTAATTTTTGATAAACCTCAAGACGACAGAACCGTATTAAGTTAAATTACAAGAAAAGGTAGAAAAGTCCTGAATAAAAAGGGGGCAGAAAAGGTAAAAAATATATAGTAATGATAAAATTGACGAAATTCTCGGATAATAAAATTAAAACGCGAAACCGGGACCAAATAGATCTTCGAGACCAAAACAAATTACAATGGAATTAAAATAGCCAGAATTTCCAGCGGTAGACCGGTTTCGCCCTATTTGGAGCTCATCGGTACCGCGTAGTGAATCTGGCTGGCGACTAAACCATTTTGTATTAGCATAGCTTATTATTATTATGAAGAGAAACTAAGCCTAAACATTAAAAAATTCAAAACGAGTTGCGTAGCAACGGAAGGCCAAATAGGGGGAGAGTGGTGGTGGAGAATGAAATAAAATAAAATAAAATACGGGAAGTCATGTGACCTAGGAGCAACAAACACAAGCCAGCCTTTAAACACGCTAACGCAGTGTTGTGTACAAATTTCATTGGACGAGCCTTTACGCTGAACGTTTTACGGGCAGGGGGGATACAATATCGGAATTTCCCCCTTCCGACGGCAGCAGGCGCTAAAGCGTCTAACCAATGATAACTGTACACAAGGAAATGCACGACTTTTGACGGGTTGCGTTCTCCTTGTGTGGAGTGCTGTGTTTGTTGCTCCTAGATGTGACAATGTTTTGTCTACGTCACTTAGCTGTAGCTGTAGCTCTTGAAGGTGGAGAGCACGCGCTGAAACCCGCCCGCAAGTAAAGCATTTAAATAACTGGCGCTCGAATTTTTAGTTTTTTTTTATCTAAGAATTTATTCGCGACGTAACAAGCAAAAACACCCTGTATAAATTATGTACAAGTATCTAATTCAAAATCAGGTTCAACACATTCCAATCCTTACTGGGTTGGTAATAAAAAAAATCTGACATCAGCTCGGAATAAAATCGGTGACATAAGCGGGTATAGTCAGCCCAGGTTAGTCATTTAAACAGTTGACATTCGAGAAAACGACCTAAAACACGACCTTAGTAGAGAAAGAGGAGTCAGTCTGGCCTGATAGAATTGGTAATGGAGCCATTAAGTATCGCGGCCGTTCTTTGACTTATGTTTATTCCGGGGGGGGGGGGCAGAGTGAAGCGGGAGGGGGGTGCTAGCAGAGTGAAGCGGGGGTGGAGTGCGCCAACTTCCCCTTCCGGCGGAGCGAAGCTCTTCTTCAATGGAGAGGCCTTGTTTAGAGCCCGCGTATCCGGTTCTCGCGCAAACCAATAAAAAGAGAAGCTCCCCCGCAGCATTCGACGGCTCGTGGAAGTCAGCGCGCCATCGACACTAGCCTCCGAGGCGCGCTCTGCCGGACGACGCATCACCATCCACGAATATCGCTGACGACGATGGGGGCACCTGTGGCTCCACTACGCCTGTCGCGCGGTACGTGGGCCTGGCCTTTGAAGAATCGAATTTCCTCGTTCATTCGGTCAATTGAAACCGAGACACTTTACTCAGTGTTGGATATGACTACAATTATCATAAAGTATATTAAGATATATAAAATAATAGCACCGTACTACTTCAAATTATCATCAGTCAATTTAGAAATATAAGGATAGCACCGTACTACGAATTATCACAAGTAAGCTTACAGACATAAATATAGAAACATACTACAAATTATCATAAGAACATTACGAATTATCATAAGAACAGCACCATATTACGAATTTAATAAGTATAGCACCATACTACAAATTATCATCAAGTAGTAGCTATAAGTATAGAAACATACTACGAAATATCATAAGGAGAATAATAGCTATAAGTATAGAAACATACTACGAAATATCATAAGGAGAATAATAGCTATAAGTATAGCACCATATTACAAGTTATCATAAGTACACTAGTAGTATAAGTATAGCACCATACTGCGAGTTATCATAAGTATGACACCATATTACGAATAAGTATGACACCATATTACGAGTTATCATAAGTAAACTAATAATCATAAGTATAACACCATATTACGAGTTATCATAAGTAAACTAATAGCCATAAGTATAACAGCATATTACGAGTTATCATAAGTAAACTAATAGCCATAAGTATAACAGCATATTACGAGTTATCATAAGTAAACTAATAGCCATACTACGAATTGTCTTAAAAAATTAAGAACCATAATATAACACAGAAGTATGAAATTATACGAATTATCATTAATAAAGTAATAGACATCAGAGTAGCAACGGTTCACTTTGGTCATCCATGTACCCCACTAACCATTATTTTCGTCACTGACCAGTTAGTCAGTCAGTGGGTTAATTGGATTTTTTTTCTAATGGTCAGATAAATTCCAATCCCACCAATACGATAATACTAGAAAAATGTAACTTGATGGTAAATATATTATCATTTAATAATGAATCATGAATTTGCTCATGATAAGCCTAAATTTTGGCATTTAGAAAGTTTAAATTTTTGCCAAGCCTTTGCTGAAATGTAACACACGGAAACTACGTTTCCAGAAATATAGTTCACAAAGAGGCTACCAGGTGGCACAATTTTCGAATTTTTAGGTTGAAATAAAAATTAATCTTAGTGTTTATATTATTATCAATAACTTGTAATTTATGTAACTCAATAAAACTGAAATCGAGATGAAACCAATTTTTTGGCGGGAAAAAATAAGATAAGTTAAGCAGCCCCTCGTAAGCGTGTAGGTGGAAACTTGTAGAAGCGTACAATTTACACTCCTTCAAGTTCCCCGTACACGTTTTTCCAAGGGTGGCTGAAAATGTCTAGTTACTAGACATTTTCAGCAGGGTGACCAGGAAAAGGCTTGGAAAATTTTATAGGAAAAATAAGAATTTTAGAGGCGAATTATAGGATTAGAAATAAGCGAATTATAGGAAAATAAAGGAAACTAAATAGGAAAATAATAAGGTAATTACTGCATATCGGTATACTTTGACTCGAATCACCTAGAATAGTGATAATTTTTTGTACACTGCTTTCTTGCATTATTGGATCACTTAGCGGATTTCAAGATTGAGTTCGAAAGGGGCAGTTTTTTCACACGTACTTCAAAAATTATCATTATCAAAAGTTCGTGAAATTATAGGAAAATAGTTGAAAATAAAGGAATTTATAGTAAGGCATTAAAAATATAGGAAAATATAGGAAATATAGGAAGTCTGGTCACCCTGCTAGTATTGTAATTTTCTTTAACGTAATTCTATTATTTTCCTTGATAAGGAGAGATAAGGATAATACAATGAAAATGAATTAATTTCAGTTTGTTCAATCTCTCGTACGAACGCGCTTGTTAACACCTTATCGAACGCAACGTATCATGAAATTATAAAATACGAAAGTTAATAAGCGGCCTAGAATGAGAGATAAAAGTGCAAATTCCAAAACGTGAGTTTATGCTATTTCGACCAATTTAAACCGCCACGAATTAAATGGGTCTAAAGAGTGGAGAATAACCTTTGATTTCGACGTTACTAATTTCAACTTCAAAGCGTTATAAAACACACTGTATAAAATCAGAAGTATATTAATATACAACCTAGGTATATCTCTACCTATACAGCTATACACCTTCGCCGGTTTTCTGCTGAGTTTACAAAATATGTTTCGGTAGAAAAAATATTACGCGACGAAAACTCGAGTGTAAATTTCCTAAAAATACGGCTTATAAATAATAAAATACCTAATATTTACAATTTTGTAATATTCTCAGCATAAGTAACATAATAACAATAAGTAAGTCAATTAGGAAAAATTATCTACGAATTAATTTTCAAAGCTTTTGCGCAATCATGATTTAATTCAGTGTCTAAATATTCATAAATCGAAATACAGGCCCCTACTCAAATCTTAAATTTTTTTATAGGAAAAATAGGTTAATATTTAATTTTTTAAAATTATAGGATTTAATAGGACTATATATGATATTTCATTTACTAACTTCATACATTTAAAAACAAAATCTATATTTAGTGAAATAAATCTTTGATTTTCACAATAATTAGAAACTATTTAACCATTTTATCACACAAATATACTAGTAGCTAACCATGTTAACAATAACAAAATATGAATTTATCCTATAGCGAAATGGGCAAAATATCAAAATTATAGGATTTTATAGGACTTTTTGGGGATTTTCTAAAAATATAGGATTTTATAAAACGTTTTGGGGTTTTGCTAAAAATATAGGATGTTATAGGAGTTTTTCGGGATTTTGCTAAAAAATATAGGATGTTAGAGGACTTTTCGGAGATTTTGGTAAAAAGATAGGATGTTATAGGACTTCTGTGAGCACTGGAAAAATGCCACTACCAAGTCGGAGCTGAGAGATAATGTTGGTTAGGAAATTAGACTAATTAGTATTAAAACCAATTATAACAATAGGAAATGTCATACTTATTGTTACTATGGTACTTATGTTTCAACCATGATGCGGTGCATAAAATTAGCATATGTATTTTATATTTTACTTTTATCAGAAGTTAATAAATTTAAATGGAAATCATAGAATTTGTCATAGATCTAGAGTGAAATTCAAAAAGTGTCAAGATAAATTTGAATTATCTGACTTATTCCAAAATTTTTACAAATTCTCTTGACTTTTGATGCCAATTTTTAAATTCCCAGATTTTTCCCTGACGTGGGGCAACCCTGTTATACATTCACCAATAGGCCTTAGCTCGTAATATCACATTCTACATCGCGTTAAGATGGCGCTAAAATGTGGGCGTGTTCTCGAATATCCACAATTGTACATTGGTACCAAATAACATTGTCTAAAATAAAGAAGGTATCGTGTATCGTGTCATAGTTTAAATAAATATAAATAAGACTTCTTCAAAGCGAAACTGACCCACAAACAAGGACAATTTAATTTCGACAATGGGAACACTCTCGCGTCACACTCACACACCGACTAACAAAAGTGAAAAATATACGAAACAATTGCGTCATCCTACTTATACAAATGACGAAAAAGGAAATAATATCGAGAATAAAATGTCAACAATGGCCAACTGTCAAAACAACGTTTCTAAACGAAAAGCGAACCTATACGTGGCTAGAAAACGTTGGTACGCCCCTTTCCCAAAGTCATTGTTTTTCTATATTAAACGCTTTGTTTATCCCCGCATAGCGCGCAGTGGCGACGTGTCATTTTGACGTCGGGCCTTTGTCATCGAAACGGGTCCCTGCAGAGGCGTTATTATTATTGTTATAAACCCTTTTGAAGTCTCGTTCCACGTAGATTCGTCTGCCAGACGTAAGAATAGTTTAGAAATCCGCTCATCATTTTCCGCTTTGAAATCGCCGCTACTTTGATCTACTTCCGCCCCGTCCAACACACACACACACATCGCGACAATATTCTCATTCATAATTCATATTACTCACGCATTAGGGGATTCAACGTTACTTTATATGGATTACATTTATGACGTACCATTTTTAATTTATAACATAACCCCTCTTAAGACTTTAAGCTATTTCGGAAACTAATATTACTTACAAGGAGAGTACCCGAGGTGTTTATTGCCGATTTTGTTCGAAGTCGGGCGTAATGTAGACCTATAATAGATACCAAATTTCCCAAAAGGAGAGGTTGCACTACCCATTCGATTTGCCATGATAACCGAAAATGTTTTTTACCACTTAAAACAAAAAAAAATCCATTTAAAAAAGCACGGGATTTTCTCGGATTCATATCTAGGACAGCTATGATTTTTTTTTTAATTTAAAAATCACGAAATGGGTAATTTGGACCACATTTAGGTAAATTCCATCAAGTTTGGGTAAAATTGTAAAAACCTTTATCCAATCGCATTGCACATTTTTTTTTAATAAATTAAATTGAAATTGAAATAAGGAAAAAAATCTTATTTTTGTTTTAACTGGTCAAAAACATGTTCGATTGCCATGGCAAATCGAATGGGTAGTGCAACGTCTCCTTTTGGGAAATTTCATATCTCACATTTAGGTCTACATTACGTACAACTTTGAACTAAATCGGCAATAAACACCTCGGGTACTCTCCTTGTTAGTGCAGCTATCCAAGACACTAACAAGGAGACATCCCGAGGTGACTCTCCCCGATTTTTTTCATACTCGGGGTTTGAGTATACCTTTTTCACCTTGAAAGCTCCTAAAGGGAAAAGTTTCATTGGCCATTCGTTTTGCCATGCCAACCAAAAATGTTTTTCACAACTACAAGTTTAAACTTTATCTATGTGAAAAAATACCATGGCAAAATCCCTGACAATTTCCCTCATTTGTATACCCATATTTGAATTACCTGACTTTTTCCTGATTTTCATTCCCACATTCAAATTCCCAGATTTTTATACCCACATTCAAATTCCCAGATTTTTATACCCACATTCAAATTCCCTGATTTTTAAACCCATATTCAAATTCGCTGATTTTTATACCCACATTCAAATTCCCTGATTTTTAAACCCATATTCAAATTCCCTGATTTTTAAACCCATATTCAAATTCCCTGATTTTTAAACCCATATTCAAATTCCCTGATTTTTATACCTATATACAAATTCCCTGATTTTTAGACTAATTTTTAAAAAATCCCTTAGTTTTCCCTGATTTTTATACCCATATTCAAATTTCCTGATTTTTAAACCCATATTCAAATTCCCTGATTTGTATACCCATATACAAATTCCCTGATTTTTAGACTAATTTTTAAAAAATCCCTTAGTTTTCCCTGATTTTTATTACCCATATTCAAATTCCCTGATTTTTATACCCATATAAAATTCCCTGACTTTTCCAGATACCGTAGCAGCCCTGTTAGAGCACCGTACACGTAACTAATATATACAGTTTCTTCAATAAAAAACCTAAAAGAATAAAAAAAATGGCCACCAAAGTAAAATAAAAATCATCTCCCATCAAGTAGATTTTTTCTTCGTTCAATTTGCCGAGAAAGGGGGGGGGCAAGTACTGCGAGAGGGGGGGCAAGTGCAGCGAGAGGGGGGGCAAGTGCAGCGAGAGGGGGGGGGGCAAGTAAGGAGAAGAAACCTTAATATTGTTTGAAGGTTCCCGACATCGTTCACGGTTCGTCGAGAAAATGCTTAATATTCTCCAAGACTACTCAAAAACGAGCGTGGCGGGGATTCAACTTTTCAAATTATAACCTTAGCAGCCCCCCCCCCCCCCCCCGTGCGAAAAGCAACCCAACATATCCCAATCTACCACCACAGCGAAAGTCATCAAGACGTCTGTCTGGCAAGCCCATTTACCAGTGGAGAAAAAACTACATCTCAAGGACAAGGTTATTGGAAAGTGACTGTAGATCTCTCATTGCGTCATCGGGGTGGTAATCACCCCTACGAAACCCCTATTCATTAAGGCTTCTATCTGTCCTGACCCAGACTGCCGGATTGCGTCCGTAAAGGCTTTCCAATGACGCGAGGGTCTCATAAATATGAATCTAAACTAGCAAGGTTGACACCAAATTTTGAGATCAAAATTCCATGACTATTTATGTTTTCCCTGACTTTAAGGCCAAAATTTTTGTTATATTTTACTTTCATCAGAAGTTAATATATTTTTTATTTGATATTTTACTTTCATCAGAAGCTAATATATTTTTTTATATTTTACTTTCATCAGAAGCTAATATATTATTTATTTTACTTTCATCAGAAGCTAATACATTTTTTATTTAATATTTTACTTTTATCAGAAGTTAATATATTTTTTATTTATATTTTACTTTTATCAGAAGTTAATATATTTTTTATTTTACTTTCATCAGAAGTTAGTATATTATTTATTTGATATTTTACTTTCATCAGAAGCTAATATATTTTTTAATATTTTACTTTTATCAGGAGTTAATATATTAACTATTTGATATTTTACTTTCATCAGAAGCTAATATATTTTTTTATATTTTACTTTCATCAGAAGTTAATATATTATTTATTTGATATTTTACTTTCATTAGAAGCTAATAAATTTTTTATTTTACTTTCATCAGAAGTTAGTATATTATTTATTTGATATTTTACTTTCATCAGAAGCTAATATATTTTTTTATATTTTACTTTTATCAGGAGTTAATATATTAACTATTTGATATTTTACTTTCATCAGAAGCTAATATATTTTTTTATATTTTACTTTCATCAGAAGTTAATATATTATTTATTTGATATTTTACTTTCATTAGAAGCTAATAAATTTTTTATTTTACTTTCATCAGAAGTTAGTATATTATTTATTTGATATTTTACTTTCATCAGAAGCTAATATATTTTTTAATATTTTACTTTTATCAGGAGTTAATATATTAACTATTTGATATTTTACTTTCATCAGAAGCTAATATATTTTTTTATATTTTACTTTCATCAGAAGTTAATATATTATTTATTTGATATTTTACTTTCATTAGAAGCTAATAAATTTTTTATTTTACTTTCACCAGAAGTTAGTATATTTTTTATTTTATATTTTACTTTCATCAGAAGCTAATATATTTTTATTTGATATTTTACTTTCATCAGAAGTTAATATATTATTTATTTCATATTTCAATTTTGTCAGAAGTTAATATATTTTTCAGCGCGGTTTGAAATTTGTTTATATAGGTAATTACGTTATACTTATGATAGAGTTGTTAATTTTCCGGAAAAATTTAATGCGGAAAAGTTCCCGCAAATCGACAAAATATAAAATTGAAACATAAATTACTTTTTAAGGATTTTTAACTAGTCTAGAGGTTTAGTTCTACTTTTGGATTTGAAACATTGAGGCGAAAATGCCGCGAAGTTTAAATTTGAGAACAATATTTGGCTAATCATGAAATGAAAACCTTTTTTACTTATTTTTGGAAAAATACGGAAAATATTCCGGAAAAAAGGCCTCAGTCATTTTTCAAGTGGGAAATTTTCAATAGAAAATTTCCCGACTTACAATTATAACTATAAGTCAATACTATTGTTCCATAAATTTGAATATTTTACTGAGAGCTAGTAACGGAGTGACGTCATCACAAGAGGAAAATCTCCCCCTAGCGAGGCGCTGTCAAAGGCTACGTGTGACGCGTAAGCAAGCGGACGCAAAACGGCGACGAAGCCCGTAATGCAGTCTGTCTTTGTAAATAGCTCTCAGTAAAACTTTTGCATGTGAATAATAGCAAGTGTCACACTTATGTAACAATATTATATACTTATGCTAAAACTTTGATGTTACTGGTTATAACTTATGATAATAAAATTTGTATGTTTAAATTTCATTTACATAAATATAAAATCCGAGCCAGATACCCTCTTTAAAATGAACTCTATTAAAAAACTTACAAGAGCAAATAATATGATAACAACGCCATTTTGTAATACAACAAAAAAATTAGAGGTCGGGGACGGTTAATTACTATCCATGATTAAATAGATTTTTTTGTGAAAAAATGTAAACCAAGAAATTTACCGGTTAATATTTCGGAAAATGATTAAAAACATGTATTATTCGTAAAATTTGAGCTTTTTATCGAAAAAACGTCGTTTTTCCGATTAATTTTTCAAATTTATCGGATAATACAGAAATATAAATTACTTGATCAAAACGTTTTATGAATAATTTTGAGAGCTTTATCTATTGAATAAAAGTTAACCATCCCCGACCTCTAAAAAAATTTTCTATATTTTCACCGGCGTTCGATTATTTAATTTATATTATCATAAAATTTTTAACTTAAAATCTGAAACGGAAGTTAAAAAAACTTTCAAAAGGATAATTTTTGACACTGTGTAGACCCAATTCCTAATTTATACCTTTTTATGTTTTAACTTAGTCTTTAATTAACTTAGTTTTATGTATCGTATGTTAGGTTCTTATTTGTATTATTGTATTTTTCTTTGTTAATTTATATTGTATCCGTTTTGCATAATACGTATTTTTTGATATTGTAAGTCGCCAGTTGACTTGGCCCTCTAACCAAAAATACAAAAAATAAAAATAAAATATTTTTGAATTTGAATATTTGATGTTACGGGGTACAAATCAGCTAGAAGGATTAAGGAAACGCTTTCGTGGTCATTCGAAAATGAAGTAGTTTTGCATAAAATCGCGTAGGTTCAAAAGCCTTTCAGTTGAGGGTGGTCGTTCTAATTTAAACTATACGAATCTTCCTACGTTGTCAAATTGGTAAAGCAGACACGCTAAAAACAAATTGTCCGACAAGGGGAGGGGGGAATTGAATGAAAACGTCACCGTGAATGGGAGCACCCCAAAAATGTATATAGAAAATACATAAAAAGAGGGGTAATATTATAACTTTTGGTTCTTTCGGTCTCCTAGTCACTCGTGAAGCGTGCGTGCAACGAAAGTATTGAGACTTCCGAGAGGACGAAGCAGACAGAACCAGGCTGAATTATGGGTAATAATCGAGGAGGGGAACGCGAGAGAATATGGGAATTCGTGACCTCAGTTCACAATGTAATTGCTCGATGGAGGAAATGACAAGTTCCACGACCTCCCAGCTACCACGTTGACGGAACGTAAGAGAAGGGAGGGTTACTGTGATCCTAATCACCGAACATTACTAAATAATTTACTTGTAAATTCTTTTTTCCCCAAAAATACACGTGGGAAAGAGGATATCATAGTATTTTATTATTACATTATTATCTATTTTTGCGTGGAAAATTTAAATCAAGGGACTAGGGTTGTGGCTGATTTAAATCATGATTTAAAACAAGATAAAATTAGCGAATAAGTAGATTAGTCCATTAAGAAAAGGGATAATAAAGCTAAACCCTAAACAAATTTAAAGAAATTTAAAAACTTACTAAAGCCCAATTTTCATGCTCGCTGGTAGCGGGTAAAAATCGACAAAATCCGCTTCCGCTACACACTTTTTCACTTTCCGCGTCGATCTGTTTCAAACAGATATTTTAGCTTTATTTTCACGCTTGCGAGTGGCGGATGCGAATTTTGACGATTTTTATCCGCTACCAGCGTGCATGAAAATGGGTCTTAATACCTCGTTCCGATAGGTCTTCGAGCGAACAAAAAGATGCGAAACTCTGACCCTATAAATAGGTCTTCGAGTGAAAAATTAAATAACATAGCCAGAAATATTAGTAAGTTTTTAAATTTATTCAAATTGGTTTAGAGTTAAGCTTTATTATCCCTTTTCTTAATGGACTAATCTACTTATTCGCTAATTTTATCATCCTTTACAATGCAGTCCACAGGTGGTTCCTTTTAACTTAACATGATTTAAGAGACACAATGTATAATAAAAAAATGGCAAAAAATAGGTTCCTAAAAAATTAAAATACATATATAAAATCAGAGCCAACTAAAATATTAAATAGTAATTAATTTAATTCAAGATGCTAACTGATGAAAGTAAAATATCCGTTAATTATACAGAAAAAGAGCCAGTAATCAATACAATCGATTGATTAGATTTTTAATTATTGAATTCAACTTTAATAATTTCAGGGAAAAAACTGAGAGAAAAAAAGGAAAAATAGATTTTAAAATTAATTATACAATAAGATTGTAATATTGCATAAAATTTAAAATGAAGTGGTGAACCGATAGAAATAGTCGAAAACTATCACCGAACTGTGTTGGAAGTAAGCATCTTTAAAAATTAGGATGTTTTTAAGAATTCTAAGGATAAAACCTCAACTATTTTAATTTCTTAAAATTTTTTAGTTTAATTATAGGATATTACATTAAATTATAGGAGAAAATATGGATGACGTTAAATTATAGAAAAAAATAGGAACTGTGGTCACCCTGCTTATTTGCAACCTGCCGCGATATTTTCATATTCAAAATTCCCAGGTAAAAATTATAAAATTATTAACTTTATATTTATACCAAAAGTAACATTATAGTAATAATGGAATGACAATTAGTAAAAATTATCATCGAAATGATTTTCGGAGTTATTCCGAAATCAAAGTTTATTTCTCAGCACAGAGCCCCCTAGTGTCTAAATATGGCAAATACACTACTTCAAAAGGATAATATATTACATAGTTCGCTGGGTTAGAGTATCAGTGTTAAATAAAGGATCGGTTAGAAAAATAAGCATTAAAACAATAGGAAGAGTCATACTTATTATAATTGTGTTACTTTTGCTTTTACCAATAATTTACTTCAGCCGATATTTTAGATAAAGGTTAAAGTTCATTGCAATATTGCAATAACCAAGGATAAAAATGACCAAACATTTCTAAAAAAAAAAGACTTATCGCAACGTGTACAAACGTTTAGTTTTTTAGCTCTCCTTCGTAATGACTTATTTTCGGGGTTGGCCGATTTATATCAAGTTTTTTTAAATCGTTGATTTAAATCACACAATGTATTTTAACGGGGGGAAAATGGCAAAAAATAGGTTCTTAAAATATTAAAATAGCAAACTAAAATATTAAATAGTAATTAAATTTAATTAAGATTTTATTTAATGCAAGATTAGCAAACTGATAAAAGTAAAAAATCCGTTAATTATACAGGAAAAGAGCCATTAATTATATAAAAATCAATAAAATCAAAAAAATCCGATTTAATTAAAAAAAATCGATAGATTGTATTTTTATTAAAAAAATCAAAAAAGTGCCAAGATTTTGTATTATTTTAGTAAAGGTTTCCAATTTATAATTGAAATTAAATTCCCTGATTTTTAAAATTCCCAGACTTTTAGACCCATATTTAAATACCCCGACTTTTCCATAAATTCCAGGTTTTCCAAGTACTGTGGCACCCTACACTTACAAAATTCTAAATAATATTTAAAATAAAGGTCAATCAACTTATAAAAAATTCAGTAACCCTAAAAACATTTTCGATAACAATAAATAAAGTGAATAAATATTATTAAAATATCTAGCTATCTCAAACGAGAAAAAGCAATATATACAGTATACTTAAATACCCGATTTAAAAGAATATATTTACGTGAATGTAACGGATGATAACAAGGTTTCGGAAGAAAATGAATATTTAAATTGAAACTTGATACCGTCCTTTCCCAAAATAGCATCTTCGAAATAAAAACAATAACAGGAAGTTGAAAAGCATATTTGCATATCCCGAAAAATAACGCCACACTTCAATACGTTTATAACAAAAATCAATCATTTAACGCGAACCATTAAAGACCTCTATGGGGAAAAGATAAACTTAAAATTACTTTATTCGGTTAAAGCGAAAAAGTATTGAATTATAAGTCACATTATGCTAATAAGTATGTAAATTATAAAAAAATTATCTTAGTTATTTTGTAGTCCAGGTTTAGTTCAACACAGAGCCCCCTAGTGTCTAAAATATGCTACTGCCAAGAAGTTATTTATACTAACAAGGAGACTACCCGAGGTGGTTATCTCCGATTTGGTTCAAACTCGGGTGGTAAGTAGACCTTCATGTAACTTGAAAATCCCTAAAAGGGTTTACAAGAATGGGCTTTCGTTTTGCCATGGCAACCAAAAATGTTTTTCACAACTTAAAAACTGATTACTCGTATTTACCCAATATATGTATATTTACTCATATTTACCAAAATTGACGTATATTGGTCCAAATGTACCAGATTTAGCCATGCTCTGAATTATGTATCTAATTGATGAACCTTTTTATTTTTTTGAAAAATGTTGTTGCGGGGGGACCCTTAAAATCAGTAAAAATCAGTTTTTAAGTTGCGAAAAACATTTTTGGTTGCCATGGCAAAACGAAAGCCCATTCTTGTCCACCCTTTTAGGGATTTTCAAGTTACATAAAGGTCTACGTACCACCCAAGTTTGAACCAAATCGGAGATAACCACCTCGGGTAGTCTTCTGTAAGAGCAAGGTGACCACAGAATATTTCAAAAATCCTTTAAAGGAATTATAGGAAAATATAGGTAGAAAAAAAAGGGAAATAAATGATATAATAAGAGAAAACAGTGGTCAAAATTGTTTAAAGGGCGTATAACCTTCAAAATAAAGTTGATAACCGAAAAAAATAAATTAATAAAAAGTAGGAACCATCTTTACTATAAAATTATAAGCAGACGACGAAGCTGACGTTTGCGGCTCACAAGAGATAACTGAACTGTCTGAACAGTGTTGGAAATAGGCATCTTTAACAACTAGGACGTTTTGAAGACTTCTAAGGGTAAAATATCATATATTTTAATTTCTTCAGACTTTTCAGTTAAAATATAGGGTATTATTCATAAACGCAAAATTTAACCATGGTTAATTTAAACTAGTAAATAGTAAGTAATATACTATAGAGACAGATACTTCATGGTTTAAAATTAACTTTTATTAAATTATTATTTAATAAAAGTTTATTTTAAACCATGAAGTATCTATCTCTATAGTATAGGGTATTATTATTATTATTATTATTATTATTATTATAATAGAAAATTTAATGAAATAAACTTGAATATTTATGGTGGATCTTCCAATTTCTCTTTTTGGCCACCAGGTGTAACAGAGGCTAAGGGTAAATGGCGCTAGTTACGTTATAAACAATGTCGCAGTGAGTGCTAATGGATAATTTTCCGGTTTGAAATATAGTAATGATAATAATTATAATAAAGGTTCGGTCCGAAAAATTGAAAGTGTCATACTTATTTTAATGTTACTTATGGTCGAATGTTATAGGAAGTCTGGGTAAATTGTCAACGCGGCATCGATTGGTTTTGTGGCGCGATTGTGCAAGGCGGTGCCATTGATCGACTGTTTTCTTCCTTTATTTGCAGGAAGTGGACTTTATTTGGATTTTGGGGGTAATTAGCATCCAGCCAAGTCGAGATACCCGCATTTTATTCACAATTATGGTTGACACTGTTTTACTACCGGTGTTACTACATTCACAGAACGAAAGTTAACGTTTTAAATTAAACTTTTTCGATATTTTAAACCGATTACGATTCTAAGTAACGAAGCGGATTGTATAAAACTCGATTAACTTAATTTTAAACCGCATTATTGGGTTAAATAATTGTACCACAAGCCTGTGATTAGATGATTGTATTAAATTATAATAAATAAATAAATTTTTTCGCTATCTCACGAAAAATATGATTATATTTCTAAAAATATAGGACTTTATAGGACTATATATGCTATTTAATTTACTAACTTTATGCATTTAAAAACAAGATCAATATTTAATGAAATAAATCTTTTATTTTCATTTAAAAAATAGAAACAATTTAACCATTTTATAACCAAAATATACTAGTAGCTAACCATGTTATCAATAACAGAAGTATAGACTAGAATGACTTTTTATAGGAATTTATCCTATAGCTAAATCTAGCAATTTAACAGTGGCGGGATTTGAAATATAAAAATTATAGGATTTTATTGGCCTTTTTTTGAAAATATAGGATTTTATTGGCCTTTTTTTGAAAATATAGGATATTATTGGGCTTTTTTTTTGAAAATATAGGATTTTATTGGGCTTTTGAAATAATAGGATTTTATTGAACTTTTGAAAATATGAAAATATAGGAATTTATTGGACTTTTTTTGAAAATATAGGATTTCATTGGACTTTTGAAAATATAGGATTTTATTGGACTTTCTTTTGAAAATATAGGATTTTATTGGACTTTTTTTGGAAAACATAGGATTTTATAGGAATTATAGGACCTCTGGGAGCCCTGTTGTATTAAATTATATCTAATAAATATATTTTTTTCGCTATCTATGCAAAGCAACTCAATTAGAAAACTTTATTTCAATGGAAAAACCATAAAAAAGCCCTTAACAGTTGTTTTTGGAAAAATCAAAGTACCTAAATCTGAATGAAACAAATGCAATATCGTGCTACGCGCCGAAACACTTCAAACTGATAAGAATAAAATTGAATGCCTAGGCAACTTCAAAAAGTAATATGAAAGGAAAGAGGTTTTCGATAGGGGTAAAAACTGAGCGATTTCAAAGAAAATTACCTACAGGCAAAGGATGGGGGGGTCTCAGGAATGCCAACCAACAGGTGAGCATCCTTACGGAATGTATTTTCTATTCCGCGTCTAATCATCAAAAATACGCCATCCCCACTCGCCCCTTACCGGACAAGGGGGCAAATTATCATCAGAAAAAAATCGAAATTCTTCATCTTCACGGTTCCATTCGCATTGCGTTCGAGAAAGAGTAATCAACCACGGTGTCTGTCGCGTTGAAATTGGGGCCGGCCGAAATGACGTCATTGAATTTATAAAAAATTGTCTACCAATATGGCAGCCACGGCTAAAGCTACGAAATGCTATTACCATATTCAAATACCATCGGTATATTGGCGGAAAATGTTAATGAGCTTGCTTCTAAAACAGGATCCAAGAAAGCGGGCCAGGGTGAAAAACACAAATTTCGGGCCCCGAGATAATATTCCTCGATTGAATAGACCAGGGCCCCCCAAAAGTGGGCCCGGGTGTAAATCAATAATTTTGGGCCCGAAATAAATATAACTCAATTGAATAGACCAGGGCCACCGAAAGCAGGCTCGGGTGTAAATCAATAATTTTGGGCCCGAAATAAATATTCTTCAATTGAATAGACTGGGGCCCCCGAAAGCAGGCTCCGGTGTAAATTAATAATTCCGGGCCCGAGATAAAAATTCCTCAAATTGAATAGACCAGGGCCACCGAAAGCAGGCTCGGGTGTAAATCAATAATTTTGGGCCCGAAATAAATATTCTTCAATTGAATAGACTGGGGCCCCCGAAAGCAGGCTCCGGTGTAAATTAATAATTCCGGGCCCGAAATAAATATTCTTCAATTGAATAGACTGGGGCCCCCGAAAGCAGGCTCCGGTGTAAATTAATAATTCCGGGCCCGAAATAAAAATTCCTCAAATTGAATAGACTAGGGCCCTGAAAGCAGGCTCGGGTGTAAATCAATAATTTTGGGCCCGAAATAAATATTCTTCAATTGAATAGACTGGGGCCCCCGAAAGCGGGCTCGGGTGTAAATCAATAATTCCGGGCCCGTGATAAATATACCTCAATTGACTAGACTAGGCCCCCAAGTCTGCACGGGCCCTTGGCAATTTGAAACGGCTTCCCCCTCTCAGGTCGGCCTGGTCTATTGAGTAATTGTAGTGTCATACCTAATTTTCAGCAATGTCAGGCGGCGGCGCTAGGATTTTGGGGCCCTTAAAAGGATTTTGGGTCTCCTAAGGCAAGCAAAGCATTGTGATTCATACTCAATCTTTCCCTGTGGTAATAGTTGATTTTATAAAATGTCTTGTTGAAATGTTGCTCTGGAATAGTTCAGCCAATGTCTAAGAATGAGTTCATAAGCTCTTTAGTGGGAGAGAAAACGGATCCACAGCTGAAGTGGGGAGGCAACATTTCAACAAGATGGTCAAGGTTATTTTATAAAAAGAACTATTGTTCGTAGAATTTTAAGAAATTTAAAAATATCCCTAAAAGTTTCCACTTGTTGGAAATTTTTTAGGGCCCTTTGGTAGGATTTGGGGCCCTATTTCAAATAAAAAGGTAGGCCATAACATTGCGTACCTACCGCCTACCATGGCCCCCAGCTGAACTAAATACCAAGGGCAAACTTCATATACTACAAAAAAAAATCATTAATTACGTGAATTAAATTTAAAGTCATACCTAGAAAACCACCTAAAAAATAATGGGTAGAAATCAAACGAAAGAATTCGTATTATACTATCCCATCACACGACATTAACATTCGCCACGTGAAAAAAATCCGAAACCAAAATATAATCTCCAATGCGAACCAAACAACTGCGGATTCCAGGGAAATCTGCAATAAAATTGGTCTGCCTATTACGAGTACCTGCTTTACCAGTTTCACTAGCCTCCCTCCCCTAACAAAAAAACCGTCACCTTACCCTTCGGTTTATACCCGCACAGACGCAAACTGTACCTCTCCTTTCAACTCCCAATTCGCAGTCGGATGAAGAGGGTAGATTGGGCAAAAACCTATTGAAAACAACAACAGAATTTTGCGGGGAGGGACGCCTTAAAAGCCGATCAAACTGCCGGATTAAATTCTTAACATTTTGCAGACAAAGGGGGTAAGCCCGCCAGTCTCCTCCGCACGGAGATCAAATTATACAAAAAAAACCCTAGCGTTAAAAACCTTAATTTTAAATGCTTAAACATCGAAAAGTCACCGGTAAAAAATTTCCGCCGGTAGCTTAGGGAGGAGGGAATACCTGGGATTCTTGACATTTATTTTTAAATCCTACGATTCTCACGTGCAAGGGCGCATGTAAATCCCTCTTACCTGTAGACCGTAACGAAGGCTGGTTTTTTATCTCATTCTTCGGCAGTAATAGAGAAGTTATTTCAACTCGAAATTACAAATTGGTTAGAATTTAGCATTCACCCCGGCTAAAAATAGTCGGAGTGCGACGGGGTTATTTAAGCTTCTCACTCGCGACGTCTTGTTTAAATTTAGAGCCTATCCTTCCGCCAAGGTTTTTATTACGCGCTCGGCAAAAAATGTCGAGGTCAATTTTAGCAAAATCTAATTTAAGCTACGGATCCAATAGTCTCGCGTAGATTTTACTTCGATCCTTGCCTTTGACGTAACTTTCAGCTTAAATAGTCGTCAGATTCTCTTTTTCATTAACATTGTCGTAAGTAACGTAATAGGTTACCTATTCTAACAATGATAATTTTTAACTTAAAGTTACAACACTGAACATATAAATAACTAAGTTGTTACGGACTGAGAGCTCATTAGGAATTGTTACTAGATTTGGCGACTTTCTGCTAACGTCACAACCGCCAAAACTTAATGGAAAATTAAATTTAATTATAGTAAATTATTTTGCTTTGAATTACCGTTGCTACAACTTAAAAATTTAACTGATATTTCTATATTTTCTTAAATATATTAAAATATAAATTATTTAAATTAATTGTGTGAAAATAATTTAATTAAGATAAGTCTGATTATGTCTGTTAGGATAATTACGCTATTGCTAATGCCAAGATAAACGATCTGACCAATATAATCTAAATTTTATAGATATAAGAGAAAACGGGATCAGTACTTTTATTGTGAACCTCAAAAGTCAAAATGAAACAATAACACGATATTATTCAATGATAGTAGCCATTGTGAAAATATTTCGTGTTATAGGCTGGGTCCACCCAGTATTTATATCAATACAAAATATTAATTATTAAATCCGACGTGCCTGGACCATTAATTAACCTTACAAGAACTCCAAATATTCAGTCACACGCCAACTTTTTATATCCTGACGTAAAGCAGACATACATTTTTTATTTTTTACCGCGAAGAAAAGATAATTTATGTTTTCTGGACATTCTTTAGAAATTTTTGTTACTAAAAATAGATGTTTTTAAGAGGCTAAAGAATTAAAAAAGCTTGTGGCGAAAAAAAGACACTTTTTACACTTTTAGCGTACTTTCGGGGGATAAAATTAGCATCCTTAAGGATGGAGTTTGTTTATTTACTTTAAAAATAAAATTCATCCTAAAAATAACGTTTCACTCTCCTGAAAAAAAGGTTCAACTTCCGGTACGAATATCGTTGAATAAAAATGAAATGGCGCTAATTTTTAATAATTAATAATTGAATTCCTTGGAAACGGACTCCCACTTGCTTCTAATAAATCACTTTGAACAATTTTTTCTATATCGCTTAACATTGATAAAAGCCATACACGCGAGGGTGCCGGCTAGTCTCCTTAATATCCTTATAGACTAAGCAATCGAACGAGTTGAGAACAAGGACCAACCCCTTATTGTCAAATCTGCCATCCTAATCTTATTCACTTTTTCACGCCTTTAATTTTTGGGAATCGATTAGATTAGGTTTTAATAAAGACATTTTGACTGGTTAAGTGCGCTCGTATTTCACCTACAAAATGCACCGTGAGAATTGAATGGGATTGTAATTATAGTCCTGCGTATTCCATAGTTTGAGGTCGAGGGTATTAGATGGAAAATAGGATTATATTTCTAAAACTATAGGACTTTATAGGACTATTTTTTATTTATAGGATTTTATAGCACAATATACTCTATTTCATTTACTAACTGTATCAGGGTTCGTACAAAATTTCTCGAATTAAATTCCCAGACATTTCCAGGTTATCCTTGACCAAATTGCCCAATTTCCCTGACCATTTGTGTAGAATAAATTTATGTTTTGAGGAAAAATATTGATTATGTATCTTTCATACATCTTTCAAAAATTTATTTGCTGGATTTTTTTGGGGTCATTTTAAAATTCCCTGATTTTCCCCTGACCATTTGGAATAATTTTTAAATTCCCTGACTTTTCCAGGTCGTGTATGCATTTAAAAATAAAATCTACATTTAGTGAAATAAATCTTTGATTTTCATTTAAAAAATAGAAACTATTTAACCATTTTATCACAAAAATATACTAGTAGTTAACAATGTTAACACGGTTGGCTGATTTAAATCATGATTAAAATCAAGATATAAATCATGATAAGAAAATCATAATTTAAATCACACAATGCAAAAAATAGGTTCTTAAAAAGTACATAGAAAATCTGAGCAAACTAAAATATTAAATAGTAGTTAATTTAATTAAAATTTAATTTAATTCAAGATTAGCTAACTGATAAAAGTAAAATATCGGTTAATTATACAAATTAATTGCATAAAAATCTAATTTTATATTATATAATATTTTCTAACTCAAAATCTGATTTTTTACTGATTTCCATGACAATTTATATCATATTACAAATAATATCAAATTACAATTTCATTTTCCAAATCCCATACACAAAATTTGTAGCGTCCGATCCCTTGGTTAGAATAAAACCAAATTTATTTTCAATTAACAAGCTAATACCATTTCAGACGATACTTAAAAATCAGGTTTTAATCAACTATATTCATACAAATTTCAGTATAAAAAAGTTAGTTTTGGATTAGTGAACTATATAAGCATTGTTTGAATAGCTTAATAATTTGAGTGCAGCGCTAATCAAAAGTAAAATTTAAATTAACCTTTATTAATTATTAATTAAGAATTAAATTTAATTGAGTTCACTCTGAACAGGTTTATTGAGTGCAGCGCTAATCAAAAGTAAAATTTAAATTAACCTTTATTAATTATTAATTAAGAATTAAATTTAATTGAGTTCACTCTGAACAGGTTTATTGAGTCAGCGCTAATCTAAATACAAATTTAAATTAACCTTTATTAATTATTAATTAAATTAAATTTGAGTTCGCTCTGAACAGGTTAATAAATTGAGTACAGCGCTAATCACAAGTAAATTTAAAATTAACCTTTATTAATTATTAATTAAGAATTAAATTTGAGTTCGCTCTGAACAGGTTAATACATTAAGTGCAGCGCTAATCACAAGTAAATTTTAAATTAACCTTTATTAATTATTAATTAAAAATTAAATTTAATTGAGCTCGATCCGAATTGGCATTGCTACGTCCTTACAATTTCAAAAATACATAGAAGTACAACAGGTGATTTAAATCAATAACTTCTTAAAAAATCACTTTATTTAAATCGATTTGTTTTAAATTAGATAACCCCGGTGTAAAGAGTAAAGTGCATCGTCAGGGGCATATCAACGGGGGAACAAAATGAGGTAACATTCATCGGTAGGCCAAGGGTACTCGACTGGTAATTCTATTTTGGACACGAAATTCCACAGCCAGCGGATAAATATTCGAGAGTTCAAAAGAAAAATGCTTGGATAAATTTTGGCGTCCGCAAAAGCGTGGGTCTCTTGGTCCTGGCGGAGCCACGTGCGAAGGCGAGTAACGAGAAATACCCCCTATTTTAGGATACCTTCGTTTACATAATTCTATTTTAAGAATTCACACTTTTTGTGAATGGTTTTTCTCCACTTTTTCGTCTTCGAACGATTAATTCACACGCCGAGTCTCCCTACTTTTTCCTATAGCAGGGTTGCCACAAAATTTTGAGATTCAAATTCCCTGACTATTCCCTGTTTTCCCTGACCATTTTAAGTGATTTTCCCTGACTTTTTAAGGCCAAATTTTTATTTTATATTTGACTTTTATCAGAAGTTAATAAATTTTAATGAACTTAAATTTCAGTAAAAAGGTTATTGCAATGTTGAAAAATTTAGCCAAACTTTCAAGGAAATAAATGATAATCATAGAATTTGTCATAGATCTGGTCTAAAAAATAACCTTAAAAAGTGCCAAGATAAAATTTAATTCCCTGACTTTTTACAAATTTTAAAAATTCCCTGACATTTCCCTGACCTTTTAGGTCCATTCTTAAATTCCCTGACTTTTCAATGACGTGTGGCAGCCCTGTATAGAATCTGAAAAACACATTCCTGGAACTTTTAAAATAACTTACTAAGTTTAAACTTTGTTAATTTCATTTTATAATAGATGTCGCTAGCGTCGAAATAAAAAAGGCGGTACTTATAGGTACCCCTCGCGTTGTTTGGATCGTTTGTATATTGGTCAATAACATAAATTACAGCAATTATAAACCATATTTTTACATGGGGTGTATAATTTAGGTTTAAGCCCACTAAATAGAGTATAAGTTGTCTAATTATAATACTCTACAATGGCTCTCTGACGACGTTATCATTTGGCTATTTTAAATTATAGCTTCCTTTGCCATTAATAGATGGCAGTAAGATCGGTTTTTTTTCGAAGAATCGGATAGACTCCTAGCCATCTCTAATAACAGGGTCTTTTCATAATACAGGTGGCAATGATAGAGCCGACACTTGCTTTAAGATTGGTTTTGAGGTAGTTCCTCAAACCTAAAAGTTACGTTTTCAAACGTAATACAATTCGGATGTACAACTTTTTTTGGATAATGTACAATTTATATTAAGTACGTAGACGTACTTAAATTATTTATTAAAGCATAGCTTATTGTTAAATTAGAAGCGCTTTATAAAATTAAGTCGTTTTAAAAAATCAAAGGCTTATATCGTTTTATACATGGTCAAATTTACGTTATGTTAAAGTAATATTATTCATACAAGACTTCAAGCAATTTTCAATTTTTAAAACTTCCCTGTACAGTGGCGCCATACATTTCTAAAGCCAAAGGGAAGAGCGGCCAGAACTGCAAACGTTGGTTTTCCACACCAAATACCTGAGGTTATATTCAAGAAAACATTTTTGTCAACTCGAAATACCCTCAAATAAGTCAAGTATCCTTCATATTAAAAAAACTAATGGTAAGTGAAAATTACCCGTATGAGAACCAAATTTTAATTTTAAAATACCCAATTAAAATTCCAATATGTTTTAACGTTACAAAATACCCATTTAAAATTTTAATATCTTATACGTCAGGTATAGAGCTAAATACTTAAACGGGGCTGTAGAAAAAAGCTTACATTCTTAAATAAGGTGGTTCAAGACACGAACTTTTAACTTTCACTAGAAACAATGGAACATAGTGGTCCAAAATTGAATACTACCTACAAACAAGCTAGCTAGGCGTTCCCCGCCAACCGTAACCCCGACACTCCCATCGCGTAGCTCTCACGCCTTTTACCAGCTAAGACAATACGTTTACGTATGGCGTTGCTACGAACGCGTGTACAGCTAAAATCGTGAGGCTGCAAAACTCGGAGAAAATATTCAAAGGCGATCTTATCAGACAACTACGCTCGTCTTAAAAAGGGCGCGGATTGTACCTTATCCTCGCCTTCGATTTAACTATTAATTGAAACTGACGTAAAGGCTTAATTCTTAGCTGAGATCGGTTTCTATTGGAAACGCGAGAGCTCAAGGTCTGGGCGTTATGCGGCGCGGGGTCGCGACCTTACTTACAAAGCTACCCTTATCTCGAATAACGGACCCTCCCCCTTCCAATGGCACCCTTTCATAAATATCTCTCTATAAAAAAACAATCAAGCGGCGTATACAAAAAGAAATACTTTTCAATGAATAGAACTTAATTGTATTATTGTTACGAATGGTGAAAACGTTATTCAATTTTGAAATAATATAGTTGTCTGATTTAAATCAATTTGTTTTAAATGTTATTTAAATCCAATGATTTCTTAGAAAAATCATCGATTTAAATCACCTATTTTATACTGTTTTTTTTTCCTCAAATTTTTATTATTTAAATCACCTATTTTATACTGTTTTTTGTTTCCTAAAATTTTTATTATTTAAATAACCTATTTTATACTGTTTTTTGTTTCCTAAAATTTTTATTATTTAAATCACCTATTTTATACTGTTTTTTTTTTCCTAAAATTTTTATTATTTAAATCACCTATTTTATACTGTTTTTTGTTTCCTAAAATTTTTATTTAAATCTCCTATTTTATACTGTTTTTTGTTTCCTCAAATTTTTATTATTTTAATCACCTTTTATACTTCAAAAGTATTTATGAAAATAAACAAATGTAGGCTCAAACTAAAATAAATTTAGTTTTTAAATATTATTAAAATTTAATTAAAATTTTAGTTTACATTATCGATTTAAATTATTAACCAATATGTCAAGAAAAAAAATCAAATTAAAAATCAATTAAAAGTAATCAAAATTCGATTTTAAATCAAATTAATTTTTTCGATTTTGAAAATAAAATCCAAGAAATCAACAACACTGTAAAATAACACATAACGTGAGTCAATTTCGCATATTTTTTCTTCTTAAGAATCTCCAAGTTGCTATATTAAGATTTTTATTAGAGTTAAAAAAACGCCGCGAAAAAAAGTATCCATTATAGTAGGCCGGGTTGAGATTTAAAAAAAGGGTTAGCTACGTCACGATGACGTCAAAGAGTATAACAGTTCGTGTCTTCGGAAAATTGGCGTAACGCGTACCCAGAACATACACACACCCTTCGCGAACAGCCCTCCAAGTCGCCAATCTTAAGTGACTGCGCGCGGTTGGCGGGGGTATGGGGTAAAAGCTACGCACTTTTAAAGTTGGGGCGATGGTATAGGGAAAAGGACGTATTGCTACAACGTTAAGCTAAACTTAACTTTTTTCTTTTTCTAGTCGGTTGGGGAGGCGCCAGTATCTTGGAGCAATATCAAAATCTAAGAAAAGTGACATTTAGCCCCATAAATTGATTATTTACACTTATGGCCTTATTGAAAACCCTTCCGCGGATAACCTAATCATTCGCTATTCAAACAACCTTAAAAAACAAATATAATTAACAGGGTTGCCACCAAATTTTCAGATTTAAAGTCCCTGACCATTTTAAGCGATTTGCCCTGACTTTATTAAGGTCCAAATTTTAATTTTATCAGAAGTTAATAAATTTAAATGGACTTATATTTCAGTAAAAAGGTTATTGCAATGTTGAAAAAATTAGCCAAACTTTCAAGGAAATAAATGATAATCATAGAATTTGCCATTGATCTAGATTCTAGAGTAAAATTACTTACAAAAATTGTCAAGATAAAATTAATTTATCTGACTTTTCACCGAATTTATAAGAATTCCAAAAATAATCTGACTTTTCCCTGACATTTTAGGCCCATTTTTTAATTCCCTGACGTGTGGCAGCCCTGTTAAGGTTCAAGACAATTATTGAATATTCAAAAAATTAAATTTTAGGGCAGCAAAATCAATTTAAATATATAATAATAATAGTAATATAATATATAATATAATTAAGTAAAAACGTTTCACCGTACACTGAAGTAAAAAGTTGCTTTTAGTTCATTTTATGAAATTAATTTACAATTAATTTTCCGGAAGAAGTATTGCCAGTAAAATTTAAATATAAAAACCAAGTCATAAATTAAAAAAAATAACGAAGTTAACAATTTAAAATTAATTTTCCGGAAGAAATATTGTCCGCAAAATTTAAATACAAAACTCTTAAGTCATAAATTAAAAAAATTACAAAGTTAGAAATTTACGATTAATTTTCCGGAAGAAATATTGCCTGTAAAATTTAAATAAAAAAAAACTGGAAAAAGTCATAAATTAAAGGAAAAAAAGAGTAAAGTTAACAATTTACAATTAATTTTTAAAAGTAAATCTTCAGGAAAAGGGTAAAAATATAAGAAACCAGTTTTTCTACTAGAAGTTAGGTCAACATACTTTTTTGATAATTATCAGAAAGCCAGACTGGTTTTATAGCAATCTGGATAGTAAAGAAACGAAGCTTCTTCTAAATTATTAAAACTCTAACCCGCTACGCTCAGGCGTTTGACGTATACGATCGACAATAAACCAAGTCGAAATTGGATACGTCCAAGGTTAACCTGTTAATACTAAGGTCACCTCATTTCAATAAAAATGATAAAAACAACCAGGGAAAAACCGGGAAAGGTTACCTGAACCTGACTTCTCAGGGTCGAAAGAAGATTTAAAAAAAAAACAAAAGAGGTACACCTCTAAACTATAATTATTCGGAATAATTATCGAAAAGCGCAAGGTCGTTTTGGAGCCCCAGTCGTCAGGCTGTCCCGCTTAGCTCCGGAGCCAGCGGGGAAACAAATCTATTTATACCCACACAGAGGGGGGAACGGGGAAGGGGGCTAGACAGTGATAGATTAATAATTGAACAGAGAGAGCTCCTTAAACTTTGGAGCCTCTAAGACCATATTTTTCCCTTAAAAAAAAGTTAATTTTAACTCTAGTTGCTAATATTATCGCAAAAATTGCGAATAGCTAGGGAGTGTAAAACACCAAACGTCATTTAGGTGACTAATACACCATCTAGCCTCTTATACTAGAATCTTATGAGCCATTTTAAGGGGGGGGGGTGTTAAAAAAAACTTAAGACATTAACCACGCGTATTGTGGAATTTTTCAAGAGCGTTTTTTGACAAAAGGCCTAGTTAGACTATAAATTAGCATTTATGGAGCGTATAGTTTCTCAGAGCCATTCATAGACTGAGCTATATTAGACTAAAGTTGAGTCATCTTCTCCTCCCCCCCCCCTGTAGGAAGGCCTCACAACCTCCCCCCCCCCCCCCCGAAAACCGAGATGATAATAACGCCACACATCCTACAGCTATAACAATTAGACTACTATTTTCTTTAACTTCATTCGAACAGAGTACGAAATAATAATTACTTTCCTAAGTAAATTATTTATAAATTCTAGTTGAGTAGTTTTTACGTACAATTTCGTTAATATTTAAGTTAAAACGTCGTAAATTTTCGCCATGTTTAAAAGAAAAAGAAAAACATAAGTCGCCTCCTTCGCGCGGGATCTCAAAATAAAATTAGAATCAGGAGCAAAAAAAGTGACGGCGCCCGATTGCCGTTGGGGCGCGGGATGTTTCAGCCGCGACTAACCCTACACAACTCCCCGTCGTCTCGGAGAAAGTTCGGGGAGTTAAGAAGACCGAGACAAGAATGAAAAAAATAACGAGGCTCTTCTACCCCCCCGAAAAATCCGTTGGTAGGCCCAGTCAAGGGGGAAAATATGAGAACACCCCGAAAAAAAAAGGGACAATCAATCCAAAGCAACACACCGGGGCTGCTATATCTAAAAAGAAATCCAAAAATAAACGCTCGCGACCCTGTTTATTATAGGACTTATCTCTCCCCGAAAAACCCTCAACTGTAAGAAGGGGGAAAATAGGCCTACCTGTACAACCAAACATATTAGGCCAAGGGTTACTTTTTGAAACGCGTTTACTTCGCGTAAACAACCTGTTGATTGTTTAAATACGCGATTTAGGAGGACGATTTATTAACGTGGGGAAGCTTAAAAGGGCGCGAATAAAAAGTATACGAATGGGGAAAAGCTTAGTTCGATTAAGTGAACGAAGAGAAGGTGGTCTTACTTGAGAAAGTATCTCTGACCCGTCGCGGTTTTCGCCATCGCCCATCCAGGTGGCAAAGGTATTTCGTCGGTAATGTCATAGCTGTGCTGCCGAAGGTGCTGGTGTTGCAAAGTGTTGCTATTATAGGATTGCTGCAAAGTTGCCGGTGAAGAATGGGCACGGGGGTGGTTGATAGGAAGCCCGCTGGGGTGTTGAGGAGGGTTGAGCGGCAAGGGTGGCGGGGCGGCTTGAAACGTGGAGTCCGCGCTCGATTCGCGGCTATGCGAAGCCGATTTGGAGCCCCGTTCGGGTTGTTGAAAAAACGAAGGTGGAAGGTTCCTCAATCGCATGGGAACGCCAAGTTGCACTTGGCTATCCTTAGGATGGGTCACCGCTTTGAAAAGGTCATCCAAATTCGTTTCACTGTCACTACGTATGCGGACGATTTGATTCGGGCCTTTTTGCTGTTCAATGACGTCCCTGGCGTTTTGGGACATCTTGAAAAGTTACGCGTTTTTCGGACTATAATTTTTTCTTCCCTGATATTTCGCTTATTTCTTGTTAAAGGTAAATCCAGGGTTCGTAGTGGGGTTCGAAAAAAAATTTAAGGAGGGCACCCACGAAAAAAAATGAAAGAAAAATCCCTTTCTTAGGCGCGCACGCACCACACCGCTTCCTACGGGGCCTTCCGAATTGCCAACTTGCCAAGGGGGCAACTCAGCGCCTCCACCACTGTCACTTTGGGGACTCGTCTCGCTACCCGCTCACTCTCTTCGCCTACGACTCGCGTCTGCCGCTTCCTTGGTACCGTCAGGTGCGAGAGACATTTCTCTCCGTATCCTTCCGCCCCGAATATAGTCCCCTCGTTTCCTGCAAATTATTTTCCAACTTTTATCATTTCACACCTAACTTATAATTTAAACGAGTATAATTCGCCTATTTAAAATTCTACCCGACAATATCGTTAAAGGTATTACTTAAGCGTAAATAAAAGTGAAATGTTTTAAGTTATCACATTATCACATGACGTGCACTTGTAAACTAAACAAACTTGTAGTGCAACTTTTTTTGGAGTGAAAACATTTAGAGACTATTTACCTGTTTCCCGTGGTTCATCGTGGCTGTCTGAAAATGGTTGTACGTTGTTCCGCAGCTTTTCAATAAAAATACGAATTAACTATATCATCAGTCAATTAGTACCGATTCTGTTTAGGATAAATTCATTACATTAAAACTTTCTGATTTCTAAGTTTCTGACGCAAAATTCGTCAAAATGGAGTCGAGTCAGTCTACGAACATACGTTGCCATCTATCGACGTTATAGGAAAGCTTTAAAGCGCAGAATAAGTGGCGCGCCAAATTCAAAACGCAATAAACTATATGTAGCACAAAGTTTATGATAATTTTAATTAATCTCTTAACATTTATCAAACTTACATAGTGTTGCGGAGAAAGTTTAAACCCAGCTCAATTAAAAAATGGCATAAATAAATTACAACAGTAGAAACTGGCTTTTAAAGAGAGTTTGGCAACGCAAACTTTTTTCTTAATAAGAAAAGTTTGATATTCTAAAAGCCAAATATAAATGATAGTGGGCAGGATACAAATTGAAAGTGCTTCTAAACAAAACTTAAATTTTTTAAAGAAATAGTTGGTCTAAACTGAGAGTAGTTTTCTATTAATTATTAACTGAATTTTAACAGCAACGTTTACCAAATTCTTTAAAAATTGAATATTTTTCATTATAAGGAAATTAAAAAAAATTAAGACTAGAGTTTTATTTTTCCTACAAAATATTTCAATCCACTTACCAAATTTTTATACAATCTAATATAAAACATAACTCCGTTGTTATCACATTAAACTCTTTCTGAATAAAACAAAACAAAATAACCAATGTCAATTAACAATTATATCTACCTGTCATATGGTATTTGAATTACCAGTATTTTCTTTTCAAAAATTAAATATATACTGAAAACTTGAAAAGTGAAATAAATTCAAATAATACTCTAACTAGATACATTTAAAAATAGAAAGTTATATTACAGCAATGCAGGTATATTTTCTCAATACCAAAATTTAGCGAGTGCTTTTTTTATAGACCATTTCTTTTTAATAATTCAAAGGCAGCGCGATTTCAAAATGGTAGCCTCCAGAAACAAAAAACAAATAGTCTATACGCCAAAAACAATATATCGGTGTATTTATATCTGTTTTGCACTCAACAGTAAGCGTTAATTGAAAAAACTATACTTATTCTCGCATCCATGAGATAATTTAAATACAATTGGAAGTATATCTGACGCAAAAGTAACGAGAGCTAAGGTGCAATATCATTAGGTTGAAATTAAAAATTACTACTTTTATCTCTTTATCAACCTGTACTCCGAGAAATATGATATGAAATGGAAATATTGAAAATACTTCTATTTATGTAAAATATTTTAATCAATAAGCTTATTTATATATATGGGCAAAAACCTTTGTACGTATACGTTTTATTTGTAACCACAAAACATTTTAGCAAATATAAGCGTCTATTATTCTACGCTTAACTAAAACACTAATGACAATGCACCATTTACGCCAAAAATTATATTATTTTCTTATTAATCTAAAGCTAAACGTCCACCGTAAATTGGGGAAAATATTTATCTCCTTGGTATGATAGTTTTACTGGTTTGGGTCTAAGACACGAGACAAGACCCTTAGAAGTAAACGGCGGACTATAACCTATAATAGTTATATTAACAGTTTAATACTATTAAATACCATTAACGTAACTTTCGATTAAAATATATAACCTAAGAATATAGTTCTTACGATTAAAAAATAGCTAAAGCCTGTACATTAATCGGTTCACGTGACATATTTTAAGCCAGAGAAAGCTTTATATAATCGTAACATTGCGTTTTAGAAGTATAGATTAACCTTAAAGATATCTTCGTCTGGTTAAATATTGTACTAACAGTTCTTTATAACCAGATTAGTTTTAGTATTGAATTTCACTCAGTTCCGAGAGATTGAATTAAGGGAGGGTTCCTAATGATGAAATTTTGGTCATAGTATCGCGTTATTTTAGGGGTTTGAGAAGTTTACATAGATCATAGAAAAGGGTTGCTCGGGTTCGATCTTGGAGTGTTGGATACGGCATTGCTCTAAAAATTGAACGATAAGTTTCTTTACAATTATTTGAAATAAAAAAAATTTACAACTTACCATAAAGGGATTGGCTGGTGTTTGAATAGATTGCGGACCAAGACCACTATTGTTCATCTTTGGATTTTGTAACATACATCTTATTGCATCCGGTGAAGAGCCTATTCCCCAAAAATTGTTAGACGTAACTTGGTTAGGAGCGTTGCCACCCCAGTGATTAGCTAATCCGCCATTTTGTTGATATTGAGGGCTTGGTATTCCGTTAGGCGACCCAATTAGCCCTTGCGTGTTATTGAAATAAACTTGTTGCATGTTTGCTGGAGGAATTTGGCTGTAGTTGGTATAGTTGTCTATAACAGGGCCGGTTAATACTTTTGACTGGTTGTTAAGACCAAATTGACCAAACCCAACTGACTGCTGTGTGGGATTAGCTACTGGAGCTTGCTGTTGGAATGGATTTGCCTGAAATACGCCTTGATTTGGGTTTACGCCATTATTAGCTGAACTCCAAGTAGATGTTGTTGATGTAAATGGGTTAGCCGTTGCTTTAAAAAAGAAAATCAATAAAATAACAAAATAAAATTATGTCAAAGCTTACAAGAAAAATCCAAGTAAATAATAATCAAGGTTATTTAATATACTCCAATGTTGCCTCTTGTATATTTACTTGGTTCCTTCGTAATAATAGTAATTACCAGCAGAAAATATAGAATTTTGCTGTTGAGGGTTGCCAAATAAGGAGGAACTATTGTTATTGTTGTTAGTTAGAGTGACGGTCGTGTTGGTGGCCACCCACGATGAGACTGGAGCAGGTGGCGTCACAGATTGGGTTGGTTCTTGATGAAACAAACTGTCTAAATCAGCCAGGGCAGCGTAGCGATCCGCCGAAGGGGGTTGAACCGGCTGGGGCTGATTAGCTGGTTGAATGGGTGAAGTGATTGTCGAAGGAGGCGACGTCACGTTTTCAAATGCGTTGCTGGAAAAAGTGGATGACGCGCTGCTCGACGAAACTGGAGAAAACATTCCAAAACTTTTCGAAGTTGTTGTGGCTGGAAAAAAGTGCCTCGGTTGTGAGGAAGTCGCCGGTCCAGCATCCGGAAAGTTTGCTTGGTTGTAGTCGGTAGTAGTATGGTCGGTAGAGTAGGAGAAGGGATTTGATGGCGTCAAGGATGGGCCAGGGGTTTGCGGAGAGGGAAAGGGTAGATCTGAAGGGCGAACTGGGGTGGCTTCCATACCACTACTGCTGCTTTGATTTGGTAAAGAAGGGGTTATTCGATCGGGGGTTTTTGAGCAGCTTATTTCGGGGAAGAATGAGAAAGGATTGGTCAAATTAGGCGAAGGACTAGACATGGAACCAAAACTGGGTGTTATTGGAGAGCAAAAGGAAGAATTGGAGAGGTTCAAAGAAGTTGAAGCGCTTGGAAAAGCGAGAGTGGAAGTGATAGGTAAAGCTAAAGAAGTTCTGTCTGAAAAGTGAGACTCTGAAGCGTTTGGAGAATGGTGAGATTGAGAAATGGGAGATACGGGTCGCAGATAAATTTTTGAAGGTAAAGATAAGGCATTAGTGCATATATCGGAAGCAGACTTCGAGCTTTGTTTAAGTTGGGACTGAGAGTTAGTCGCAAGATCATCCTCAAAGGACATCCAACCAGGAGGAGGAGTGAAAGCTTTGCGATGTTTGGCTGTGGAAGCTTCAACCCGCAAATGAGGGGAATAGAAGGAGGAAGAAGGTTGAGGGGAAGGCCGTGTCAAAGGGGTCGAGAAACTGTAGGCCTGAGGAGAGGATCCCTGCGTGAATGAGAGGCTCGAGGGGTGTGCTGCAAGGGAAGCCCAAAGACCCAAATGGCAGTGCAGTTTGAAAAGAAGAAGTTAAAGTGAATCTTAAGAAAAATAACAGACTACACTAACTAGGCCTCAGAGAGTAACAAAAGAAGCAAAGTACCAGGAATAAACAAAAATATACAAATTGCAATAACCAAGGTTCTTAAAGAGAATATTTAAAAATGCATTTCCTCAAACTTGGCCTTAACCATGGTTCATACAACATATGGAAAGCTGATTTCATTGATTTTTATAGCTTGTTTTAACCTATTTTTACCTGATAATTTCAGATACAAGAGCACCTTAGGTTTAAATATAAGAAACCAAAGCAGCCCAATCATTTCCAACCCTCAAAATTTTCAATAATTCCCTGGATAGTTTCCTGACTTTTGTCAACAAACTAATTAACCTATATTTCCAGGTTTGTATGAACGATGCATAAATTTTTTAAATGAGAAGCAGAATTGTCAGTACTCAGTACAAATAAAGACAATCACCAAATTAAATTAAAAAATTTAAGCAAATTAAATTGAAGAAGTAAGGCTGCTAGTTGATCAACCAACACTTACAAGGAGACGACCCAAGGTAATAATCACCGATTTTGTTCAAATTCGGGTATGGTGTACACCTCAATGTACCTTAAAAAACATGTTAGGGAAAAGTTGCGACGGGCTTTCGTTTTGCCATGGCAACTAAAAACGTTTTTGACAACATGATTTGGGATTTTTCCATTGAAAATAACATGGGAACCTTTTAAAAAATTAAAAATTTAGAAAATTTCAAAAACGTTAAAAAAAATTAAATTTAATCAAGTTTAAATGCAATTTGGTCAATTGGGGGACCCTTAAAATCCTTCAGATTCCCATGTTATTTTCAATGGAAATAATTCCAAATGATTTTGTCAAAAACGTTTTCGGTTGCCATGGCAAAACGAAAGCCCGTCGCAACTTTTCCCTTGCAGGTTTTCCAAGTTACATGGAGGTGTACATTATACCCGACATTGAACAAAATCGGTGATTATCACCTCGGGTTGTCTCCTTGTTAGTTGAAAAGAATATATATATATATTGCAATTTGCAAGGATATACCCAACAGAACTGCGAAACAATAAAAGTAAGCCACAAAAAAGCTTTGAAGGAAAAAATAAATAACTGCAACACATGAGAATATAATGCACGCCACCAAACAAAAACTACTAGGAAAATCAGGCAATAAATCTACGTATTAATTGTAAATGTACACCAAATAAAGATATTTCTTCCTTTATAATTGATAATAGCTTAGAATACAATTAGACCATACAAGTTCACATTGTTAAAATGCGGAAGAAATAGAAGAGTATCTGACAAGTACATTTTCAATAAAGTAGGAAAAACACGTACTCCAAAATGAAGCAGCAGTAGATAGCTTTGCACCATGGAAGGGCTACTCATTGAAATATTATCAGAAGTATATAGTATATCTCTTATGAGGGTAGTTTCCGTCTAAGTAAATAAAATAGCGAAAAGCGTAGCTTGCTGTGTTCACGTTTTAAAATATAACATTAATTATTAGGCCTGATGATGTAAATTGTAAAAATTACACCAGCCAGGGATATTTATTGATCTAGTACTGATATTTTATTGGTCTAACATGTTAGAAAATGCGTGCAAATAACATTTGATGTTGAAGGAAGAATGATATCTAAGAGATATACTATACTCTCTGATATTACGTATTTCGATAACTAAATTTTGGCAAAATTTTAATTTAAAATTTTTATCAAACCACAAATCCTAGCAAACTTTTCTAAAGTGGACCGATATGTTTAGTTCATATTGGCATATTCTAAACTAAACCGCAAGTATAGGGTTAAAAAAATACGAATAATGATAATTTATACAGGAATGCATATACTGAAAACGTAAATAGGGGAATGCATATACTGATAACGTAAAAAAGGGGTACGTGCAACTTTACAAATGTCCTTGCTCTAGCTAATATCGATTCAATGAAAATTCACTCACCACTATCATTGAATGCATTTTCAAAATTGGCAAAATTGCCATTGGCAATGGAATAGGAAACTACAATGATAAAAACGGATTTTTTTTCAACACTTTTAAGAGTGAAACTTAATATTAATCTTACTAACCTGAATTGGCTGTTTGAGAACTTGACTGAGAGGCGCCTAAAATACCCGCATTTGACACCTGATTAGGGCTGGGAGTTCCAAAAAAGTCCGGAGACCCAAATAACGAATCTACAGATTTTTCTTGAGCCATGTTTTGTCTCGTATTGGTCAAAGTATTTGGATTTACCCAATTATTTGAAGAAGCCTAAAAAAAAATATAACTAAATAAATTCTCAAGCGAAATAACATAAAATAATAAAGGTACAATATAATAATATCAAAGGGGAAGCTGCTGAGGGTGGTAATTTGTAACCCAATATTTATAAAGAAATTCATTAGAGAAAGGTCTTTGTTCCCCCCCCCCCCCAGCTGGAAAATTTAATTATTTTAAGAGGTATTAAATGACTGAAATATAATATGCTAAAACCTTCTAAGCATACAGTGTAATTAAATTAAATGAAGAGGTAATAATTTCAAGCTACCACATTTTAATTATCTACTAAATAGGGTACAAGCTAATATAGAGTGCCAGCAGCTTGAAACCCTGCGACGTCACCAATGTTAAACGTCTATTGAGAAAAAACCCGAGTTTTCATGACAACCATTACGGAAGCTACGGCTGTGACGTCACTAACTTTTAAAAACGCATCAACTGCTAGCACTCTATAGTAACGTATTTAATTTTACTCTCTAATATTGAAACAGACTTTACACTATCAAAATAATCAATCCACCCCCATATCAACTGTCAATACGCCTCCTATTATACTTACCATGGGCGCCGGAGAGCTATGGACGACTAGAGGAGGTGCGTTTCTACCCAATAAATTGGACAGCGGTTTTGTCTCGGGCATATGTTCGCTTTGCGGCGTGGAGCTTTGACTGGATGGCCCACTGCTGCTGGTTGCTAACTGAAGACCAGAATGATGAGCGTGATCTTCCAATATATGATCTTGCATGTTCCTAACTGCTTTATCAGGATCAACGTACCACCGTTTACGTTCGTATTTCTGAATCATAAAGTCTTTCACTTTCTGTTCATCTCTCGGTTCAGGTTCCAATAGTACTGATCGTGTGTCGTACGTTCCTAACCATACATATCGGCAATACTAGGAATATTATCAATCATGTTAGATAAGCTAAGAATATTCAAAGGAAACTACGAAATTCCTTTACTTCATTTCCTTTATTTCTGATAAACTCTATTTCCTCTGGAGTGAAAACAGTCATCGTTATAGATTTGACTCTGTGAGGCGGATTCAGCCCTCGTCTAAAGTTAAAATTAAATTTAGGGGTGAATTAATTATTCTAGTTTTGCAATTTGCATATGAAGTATTACATTAACCCACATAATTTAAGCTGAAAAGGTTCTTCACCCAATTTTCAAATACACCACCTTTACAGTGACCCCTTTGTAAGCTTATACCCCAATTATTTTTTTAAAGTAATTTTTTTTTCTGTATAGCCATGGCCCAAAAAACTAATAAGCATAACTAAATCACTGAACAAGGCGGTTACCCACGGTTTAGTTAACGGATCGAAATAGACCAAGGTTTCGACTTGAAGCGATTTTTAAGACCTAGGCTTAAAGGATACGCGTGTTGTCAATGAACTAATACCAGTATTACTTACAGCATCCCACTACAACTTGTACAAACGAAGGATCCGACTGTCATATTTACGTAAGTTGGACCCCTCTGATGACAATCAAAGCATTGTTTATTAGCTGGCAAGGAAGCGAGCTCACGCAAAGTTCGAAGAGTTTTCTCTTCTTGCGATCTTTTTCTAGCAGCCATTTTGCGTGTCGAAGCCAAGTTACAAGCCAATTTTCCCGAAATAGTTAATCAAATTAACTTCATTATCTCATTTTCCGAATACTAATATATACAACTAGAGAAAAAACACACAAGCCGAAAGACGAACGAAAAAACCGAGATTTTGGAAGAAAATAAATATTATCCTTCCCCCCGATTTCGAAAAAAATGGGATCAAAAGAAGCCGACTGTCGCGCAACTAAATCGTCGAATCACTGAACTTCCGCAAGTCACAACCGACCAACGTCACGCCGACTTACGTATTTCGATTTACCTTAAAAAGAGGTGGGAATACTCTCGCCCCCTGGTGACGGAACTGAAAAGCAACGGCGCCTAATCTTTCGTAGGAATGAAAATTAATGCAAATGCTCCGATAGCCGAAAGATTAATACTTCTATCTAATAAGTGGGAAACCCACCAAAATAAATACGATTTAACCTTTATCAAAAAAGGTCACTGCTGATGTTTCATATTTTTATCTCAAAGGTTACCCTCCACAATATTACCTTATTTAGAACTTCAAACGAAAAAATATACCTTTATATTTAAAATCGTTCTGATAAAAACGAATTTATTAACAGTACTTTGTACATTTTTTCCTCTTTTTCTATGAAATCATTAAAATGGGAGTATAAAAATTACAGTGCCTGGTAAATAAATGGGGGTTTTACTGAAATATATTTACAAATAATTAGAATAATATGTATAATATAAAAACTGCATATCGCTTTCTTTTTCTTACATCAGTTCTTTTTTTTAATGGGTCTCTTACTGGCATATTTTCCAATAATGTCTTTAACGTGGGGTTTATGGTCTATCACTTTCACAATTTGCTGTTTTACTTCGCAAACTTGATCTTGAACTATCTTACTCCGTTGCAAATTACCCTAAATAAATAAATATTTAAAAAAAAAAGAACAATAAATTAAAACAAAATATAACATTTACTTTAATAAGATCAGTGACTTTTCCAATAATTCTATCCTCTTCGGCAGTCAACTTTTTGTTAGAAACAGGCCCTGATTCAATAAAATTGAGAAGACTTGACATTTGATTGTAGACATTGTCTTCTAAATCGACCTGAAAATTAATTATAGCGTTAACATTATGATTTATAATTGTTTACAATGAAAAGACTTACTGTATCTTCCATTTGAGTCATCAAATGGTAAACTTTCCAGCCGTTGATTTTACTGAGGACACCTTTTTGATTGGCTAACTCATTTACGGATTGTTTCTTTTCATCTACAAAAAATTTACCATAACACTTCGAAACCTTTTTTTTAACGGTTATCTAACCGACTTACCTTTAGGTTTAACGTCGGTGTACTTCAGAAAATGATTATGGCGAGATTTCCAAGTGTGTCTATAACATTGTAGCAGCGACATACTGGGTCTTTTACAGAAAGTAACCCATTTAGCAGATTCCTCCTCCGCTAATTGTTTTTGTAACATTAATTCGCGTTCCTTTCTCTCGATTTCGCGGATCTTTCTTTGAAAATAATCTTCATCCATTGAATTTGACTCCAAAAGTTCATTGGCGGCTCTGTTTAACATACGACGCATTTAAAAAGATTGAATTACTAAATATCAACTGAAGGAAATTACAATTGTTGTTTTCTGGGCTTCTTGCGAGGGGAAGCTTCCGCGGTTCCCTGCTGTTGGGTGCCATTTGTATTTGACAGTTGGGAAATTCTTTTATCAACAACAGAGCTTTTTACAGTTTCAACGGCCTCCGTTTTAAGCACCACTGGTTTCTCCTGATTATCTTTAGCAGCCACACCGTTTTCTTTCGATGTTTCACTACTGAAGATAAACTACTTCGTGAAAATTTTATCTCTTTACCTAAATTAAATAACACTACTTACGTAAAAGGTTTCGGAGTTGTGCCTGTTGTTGCATTTGACGATGTAGATGCCAAATTGGAGAGTATATTGGGTATAATTGGCGAAGAAGATTCTGTATTTGACATTGCAACCAGATTGGATAAATTTTTTCTAGCCGTAGACGATGGTCTGAAGAAAAAAAGTTAAGAAAATTATATACAGTCTTACTGGTTGTTGATTCGATAAGTGTTTAACGCACCCGTCTAAAGTTCGTTTGCGCAAAATACTGGGTCGTGGAGAAGTATTATGGTTTGTATGCATAATTTGCGGCTGTTGAGCTGCAAATGCGGATGTTATAGTTGCTATTTTAAAAATGAAGCTTAGTTACGTTAAATTTTAACGCAGAAAATGTGGAAAACAATGCAAACCTGGTCTTATCGGAGAAGCTAGCGTTGTAGTTGTAAAGTTTTGGTTGGTGGCATTAGCCGAATATGGGTGCATCGCAATTGTATTTTGCACTTGGTAAGACTCGTAATAGTAAGCCGTTGGTTGGACAGCGTAAGGAGTTCCCGATGCAGGAGCAGGTCTGGGGATGGATGCAAATCTAATTGGTCCACTGAAAATTAATAAAATTTAATTGACAGTTTTGAGGTCAAATTGTTATTGAAAGTATACCTCTCGCTTATATTATCCGATAAAACAACAGTTGTTGGCATTCCAGCTGTATTTGAGACTGCAATGTTCTGCGGTGCATGTGCTATATAAATATTCCCTCTATTCTCCTGAGTTTGCATTTCGCCTTGTTTTAAAGGCGAATTCAGAGGCTGAGGGTAGACTTTTGCAACAGGTATCCCGGTTGCAGTCGGTGCTGCAGCCTGAACCACTCGTGGTTGGCCGACTGATGGTGATATTTGTTGATTGGTTGATGGTGCCACAACTGCGTTATAAAAACCAAGATTAAATGATTTTCCAGCCACTCTTCCTCCAAAAACATACTTTTCTTTAGGCCAGCAATCTCAGTCACTTTCAAATGATGACCGGGAGGTACAGTAATAGTGCCGTGTTGGCCACCAGTCGTGACTACATGACCAAATGATTTTCCTGAGACAACTGTGAGTGTTTGATGAGATCCCATAACAGAGGAGCTTTGGGGCACTAATTGTTGCGACGCTGTTCTCAAAGTAGAGCCCGGTGCTATAGACACAACGCAAGTTGTAGGTATTGTCCGGCTCGCTTGGTTAGTCGTTGATAACGCAACCGGAGTAAGGGAACCAACAGTATTTCCAGACATGGCACTTTGTGGAATTATGTGCGCCTGAGAGGCAGCCAAAATGGTTGTGCCCGCGGGTTTATAGTAGCTTTTATCTCCAATTTGTTGAACTTGGTGCACTATGGGTTGGGAAATGTGTATAGGCTTGCCACCAGAAGCTATTGCGGTACGCACAGTGGCCGTATCAAAGACACGGGCTGAAGGATATCCTAGTTGGACACTGGCCGTATGACCTCCACCAGGGCTGGAAAGGCGAGGTATATCTAATACCTGCGTAACATTTCCTGGTGTGGTTGTCTTTGCTAATGTACTAGAGGTTGTTCTATTGACCAAAGTCGCAGTACGAGGCTAAACAATTCAGATTTAAAAATGTATTATTTACACAGTCATATGATATTATTGAAAAATAGAGCTTTTCAGACGAGGCTTAATGTTTTAAACTGAACCATATTTAAGCCCGGTTATATAAGGCTCCTCTGAAGTAGGTATAAATATAAACTTACCACAGCAGTCACGCCAGTTGGTCTAAGCATAGGAGTAGCAACTGCTGATTTTGGACCAGCACTAATACTAGCTACAGCTGCTGGACCTTCAAACATTTTTTTAAATTAATTTTAATAATAAAATTTCTAATAAAAGTATTTTGAAAGTACCTCTAGGTACGTGTGAAGAATACAATGTTGGATGGGATGGTATATTTTGTGGAAGGGGGTGAGAGCTTCGAATTATTGATGCCATAGGAACTGGAGTATTACCAGTATTACTCGTCAAAGACATGACAGGGAAAACAGTTGTCATGACATGACGAGGTCCAGAGGTTGTACCATGACTTAAAACAGCAGTTGTGGCATGAGCTTGATCAGAGCTCGGTCTAACGACTAAAAAGGTAAGAGTTTGATTTAAAATGTCCAAATTCTGAGTCAAAGAATTTAATGAGAATTCTGTTTCTAATAAATAAAAAAAGGTAAATGAAAAGTAATTACTGGATTTAGAGGTTAAAATTTGAGTAGAGCCAGTTGTAGGCAATAATGGTACTGAGCCAGCAACTGTTAATCTTGGACCAATAGGCATTCTTAAGGTCTAATAATTTGGATAATTTGATTACTTCCTTATTTTAGAATATTGTAATTAATATTATTTGGAACTTACCGTAAAATTAAGTTTAGAGCCATCTATTACATTAGGTGCGTGTATGGACACAGCGTGAGTTGATGGTAATTGAACAGTTTGGTTTGAGACTGGGCTTATATTTGATGTTGTAATTATTGTCTTTTGAGCTAAATCTATGGGTTGCTGTATTTGCTCAATTGACGGTTTCACATCAGAGATACTGGGTTTTGGGTTTAAATTCATTTTTTTATAAATTAAATTACTCCTGGCTTCCTAAGTTAAGTCGGAAGGGGAGTGGGGGCACCAAAGCAGCAAAAATGCTTGAATAAACACATGGAAGTCCTAAATGCTGGCAAGTTACTGTTCACGCGTAAGAAATCACGATACTTCAATCAGATATATCAGCGCGTATAGTTATGCAACACAACATTATAATTAAGGCCATTATTATATCAATAGAGTAAAATTCAATTTAACATGACGTTCAACATTAATGCCCAAACTAAGCCTTTGGTCACTACTATCATAAATTTTATATCAAATTAGGTACGCGGTTTAAATACTAAAATTTCCAATCTTATGAATATAAGAAGGAATATTAACATGATATTAAGAGAAACACCGTATCAACATAATCCTCAATTCTCTGGTTCTCGCTAATACGACTTTTTGTTCCATGCTGAAGCACTGAGCAGACCGCTAAGTTAATTACTTTTTTTTTTTCATTTTGAATTATTGATCGACGCTATTCCTACGTCACGTAAAACGTAACAAAATGATGCCAGTAAGTGGCGCCATCTAGCTGAAAAACTTTAAAAAGGCGTTACCATTTAAATAACCCATAAAGTAAATAGTTAATAATTATTTATAATCAATTATTATTATTTCCAATAAATAGGTGTTTCCATAAAATAAAACAATAAAACAATTCAAAGTATAAAATGTTTTTATCCGCGTCACGAGCTCAAGCTTTTTAGTACTATATGGCGACTCGAGCCCGTGCTTCCGATCTTCAGTATAGGTTTATAGGTTTATAGGTTTATTTTGCCGTACAGAGGTACACCCTTTTGAAACAGGGCGGCTCCTTACCTACAAAAGGTAAATCAGGAGATTCAATCTCTTCATTGGGCAAAGATATTAATTTTGAAGCGTTTTTTAAAGTCTACCACTGAAATTATATTTAAAACAAACAATTTATGACTATATCGATGATAATTAAAATTGTAATACTAACCATTCGGCTTTTTAGATTTGGGTTGTTTCTTTTGACAATAATCGTGATCCCTTTTTAGCCCGAGGCCCGAACGAGGTCCAGATACCGAAGCAGACGAACCCGCTGAAGCTTTTCAGACTAAACTTCCACCCTTAACCTCTCCCACTAGGGAATCGCATGAGACAACGCATTTCGCGTACGTTTCTACCCCCTGCTATGGCTAGTGGCGTAGATTTGAAACTTTTTTTAATCCTAGTAAATTTGGGAGTCACACTATTGGCTTCCTAGGAGCAAGAGACAGCTCTTGCTAGGAGCAACAAAAACAGCAACCCACACAAGGAGAACGCAATCGTCAAAAATCGAGCATTTTCTTGTGTACGATTTTCATTGGTTAGACGCTTTAGCTTCGGAAATTGTCCTCCCCCTTTCCGTAAAACGTTCAGCGTAAAGGTTCGTCCAATGAAATTTGTACAAAACACTGCGTTAGCGTGTTTAAAGGCTAGCTGCGTTCTCCTTGTGTTTGTTGCTCCTAGTTGGCTACTAACATAAGCCAATGGAATGGTGTCGGAATTTTAGTCAGCCCAATGTAGTTTAATTGAAATTTATAAACTCGCTCGGTTAAATAATGAGTAGTTTAGAAAAAGAAAAGGTTGGCCCTGGGGAAAACTGACCAATACTTTTCAGTTCAGTGATCACGTTCTGAAAATGGAACAAGTCGTCGAAATGGGATATTCCACAAGCGTTATTAAAACCCATATCAAGCCTAGAAGAGTTAGGCCGAGGCTCAAAAGAATGTGCAAAGACTCCAACCTTGAATTAATAATATCATATGTAACATAATTACTAATAAGTATGCCTCTGTATAACATTTCCATTTAAAAAAAATTCAATGAGACCTTGTTTTACGCGGAACATAAAAATGCAAAAATGGTTATAATCCTTGCGCTTTTGAAAAGTTTACCATGGAAATGAAATCATGTGATCGCGAGGCACGAACTAAACTTGACATGGGCAAAGCCAGAAACGCGCGAGGAATTCTCACTAACTTCCGTTTCCAATCAGTAAAGTTGATGACGTGTATTTCGTCACGGAATTGTAAGTGACGTAATTTACGTCATATCCCATGAACAAGGTTTCATTAACGAAAATGCGTTTATGGCATACTTATGAGTGATTATGTTACATATGATAATATGTAACATATTATTAATCCAAGCTCCAACCATGCTCCAACCTTGCAGATGCCCCAGAAAAGGTCAACCTGAATTTAAACTATTTTTTTCCAATAAACCTGCTTCTTTTATTTGACAATTAAAATTTATTTTAGAACCCGAGTCTCCGAAAACTTCATTAATTTGCATATTAATAGCATTAACAGCACTTGACAGTTGATTGTAGTTCATTTTAGCTCCTACGCCTTGGTTGTTCAAACCGGTTTGTTTACAAAAATGTTGGCCGTCAGTTTATCAGACGTTGAGCTAATAGGCGCTTAAATAAAACATCTTCCCAGAAATTGCCGTAATATTTTCGACAGCCAGGACTCATAAGTTACTATTTATATAGTGCTTGTTGAAATAATATAAAACTGGAAACATAACATCGGTTTTTTGCTAAGCCTTAACATGCCAAAAAAAGTTACCTGGTTAAAAGGAAACACTTGTTGCATACCGTACTGCAAAAGTAATACGTTTAGTTCTAAAGGAATTAGTTTTCATCTTTTTCCGAAAGATAACGAAATGAATGAACTCTGCCTCCATGAGAAGTATTAAAATTGCCCGGTAATATAAAAATATTCCGTATAATTTTAATTATTTATACCATAAGAGGATGATAATAATAATAATATTATTTTCTTATACTTAGTTTTAGTAACATTATATATTTTACTTTAAAATGTATTATCGAATATTAACATTAGTATGTTCCTTATACACGTGACCAACGCATTTCTTATCTGACGCAAAATTATCATGAGGGCAAAAACGTGTCTCAAATTGGCTTCAATTTGACTTTTTGCTAGCCATTCTAACAGTTTAACCGACCGACCGGAAATATTCCTTCCCAGATGAATTTGGAGAGGGGAGTAAAAACCGAGTATCTTTTATTGAAGCGTCCATTGTGCGACGGCATTATTAATCGGCATTTGAGATCATATATAGAGATAGAAAAGAAATAGAGGCACTATTGAATCTGGCGAAGTTGACCGCGAGTGCCGACCCCTTTTCGCCAATGTAGGAAGCCATGAGATGGGCAGATTACGTGGCGCCATCGACGCGCGGTGAAATGAAATACATTATGCCTTTTGGAAAATCAACTGTCATTTGATGTAAAAAAAGGAAGGATAGATGGCGTTGCAAATTCTGCCCATCTCCGCTTTCATACCATTGAGTTGGGAATAAATAGAGGTACAACTAAATCTGGCTGGCGCGGGACCAATTTTGTTCAATATGGAGACTTTTTCAACTATATCGTTCAACCGTGGCGGCATCTGTCTCTAGTGGTGGCAACTATATTGCAATTGAATTTTTGCGCGAATCATATAAATTTACAAAATATAGATGGCGCTACCGCTTAATTATAAAGATGAATTTCGTACAGTCTTCTCAGAACAGGTCCCGCGTAACCATGGCAACCGAAATCGTAATTGTAATTCTAGCAGTATTATTCCCAATTCAATGTTCCATACATGCGTGTGGGGGAATGAATTTTCCCGGTCAAAAACAGGGGTGCCTTAACGCGGTAATCTTCCCTCTATTTCTTTTCTATCTCTATGTTTGAGATTCGATGACGTCAAATATTACGATTTTACGTAGGGTACGGATGACGCAATATCTGTGAAACAAACCGTTAGTGAAGAAATAGAGCTAGTGGCATACTTAAGAGTAATTATGTTACATATGCTATTAGGTCTTAATTACCCTCCTTTCGCTTTTGGTGGTTTATTTTATTTGAACGGTTAGTGGTTTTCCAAAAAGGTGACTACATTTTAAATAACCCATAAAGTTTATACCAATAAAAATGGAAACGATAAAATACTTCAAATAATCCACAATGGGTGCGTATTTTATTTTAAAAGGGCGTTTTCAGCGGAAACTGTCTTGATGAGCACCAGAAATTTTAAAACCGGCGAAAACCATTGAAAACGGCGAATTTGCGGCGTAAATATTTTCAGTCAGAAAAACTATAAAATCATGGTCTCTGTAGTCCACCTACTGGGCCCCTAATGGCAACCCATTAAATTGTTTGGCAGAGATAAAATTTATCTCATATGTTTTTTTATTTAAAAAATTAATAGTTACCTTTTGTAAAAAATAAATATATTGCCTAATTCTATGATTGGAAATAAAGAGAAGAAACATTATGCAGTGACACTAAATCTATGGTGGGAAATTGTGGCGAAAACGGCGGCGAAAATCGACTATAGGACCGGCGAAAACTGGTAAAATTGCCCCTAAAATAGGCGAAAATCTCGACCGCAGAGTGGAAACACTGATTAGGCGCCTCTATCAATCAAGCCGATATCCGTTTAGCGGTAATTTTGAATAATATAGGCCTAAGATTTAAGTATAAAGAAATAAACTCGGTAAATATCACAACATAAATTTTATTTTCAGTAAAAAATGTCTTTTTTATGAGCTTTCGGACTAACCCCGCGGAAATCAGAAGATCGCTATTGTTATAATTGATATTTAATAATAGTAATTCTTCGTTTAATATCAATGTACAGTAACAAGTTCCCTTTATAAAAATTTGGGGGAAAAAGAAACAGTGAACAATTTACTTTTTTTTCATCCCCCCTGTAACGAAATTGGAAAACTATTTTCGTATTCAAGTTTATTTCGAAGGTGGTTTAATTTGACTGTTAGTTTTCAAGTCCATTTTGGTCACATTTAAGACCATAATGAAAATTTAACTATCTTTAATTACGATGTGGGCAAAGGAAATGTAATAAAATGAAAATTTGAATAGAAATAAAACCGTTATAAAATTACTTAATTTTTATACTTTTTTTAAAGACGACTTAATATTTTCTCTTTAAACCTTTTCTTCCCCAAATTTAAATATAACAAAAATATATTGCAAAGCATATTGCTGGAAAAATTCATTTTATTCCGTTTTTTGATAACAATTGAATCTACTAGATGGCGATAGGTCCTAAGCGATAGACAAACTTCCGTTCTACCTCGAGGTAAAAAGGGGTTTTGGAAATGTATATTTTGAATATCAAAACGATTTCAATTAAGGTAAAAAGATAATGAATGGAATGATTATTTGGTTTTCGTCCATTTTCAGCGTTTCACAAGACCGTGACGCGGTTAGAAAGTTAAATGAAAAAGGTGACGTATTGAAACGACCTTGAGCTGTAATCCACCCGCGTGGATAACCGCGCCATCTCGCGACGACAAAAGGGATAAAAACATAAATTGATAATCCACGAAGACCGCTAATCATAGGTCTATAAAATGGCGGCAAGGGTAACACGTAGGGAAAACAAAACGGTTTAACAATCACCCCGTCATGTATGAAGTATTGCGGCCGGGGCTGATCAGTCGCCATTTTGAAAAGGGAAAAACTTAAATCTTCCCCCTTTTGGTTTTTCTTTGGGACCAACTAAACACCAGCGCAATAATATTTTAAATTGTTTTCACCTTAATCTTGAAAAAAAAAGATTATTTTAATAATAATTATTATTTAGTTTAATTTAGCTTTCTCGAAGCGTCGTAAACTTTCATTTATTTCAGTTTTTTGTGGGTTTTTTTACTTAATTATTAATAATATATTTATTTCTTCTCATTTTTTCTCGCGACCCACATTCGCACGTGGTCAGTAAACCCAGCTGACCGGCACCCACTGCGTGCTGCTGTCTAATTTTTCTATGGCTTTTTCTAGAGTCTGAATGGTTTCGTCCAAATCATTGTTCACAATGACCAAGTCGAAAAAATGGCCGTAGGCTTGGCGCAAGAGGTCACTTTCCTTCGAGAGCCGTTCCAGACTGCCGTCCACTTGCGTCAGGAAATGAGGACCAGACTGCGAGTGACAAGAGCGACAACAAATTAGTTAAACTCTGGTTCGAGGCAAGGAACATTTTTCCTGTCGAGATTTCCTCGGTAGGATAAATCCTCCTTGGTCGAAGCGTGACGGGAAGGAGGCGGGGAAGAGGGTAAAGTCCGCGGTTACGGAAGCGTCTTAGCGTCTACGGACGGAAGTCAGGGGTCGCGAGGACAAGTACTCACGTCTTGTACGTTTGAAATGGAAGGAGCCGCAATGAACACGACGTAGGGAGCGTATTCCGCCACTCGTAAAACCTTCAAAGCCTGCAACGATTAGTGGATTAAACAAATATATGTATAAGCAGAAGTAAATGAACTGAAGTTATCAGACCGCATTTTCCATATGAGATCTAAATAAATAATAATAATAATAATAATAACCAGCTAGGCTAATACCCAAGGCACACCCTTAGGCCTAAGTCATATCAAGCGACATTTAAAGCCATTAATTCACGTGGCCGGGTTACAATACGTAGGAGGGTGGTGGCAAGCCCTGCATGCCACACGATCGAGCCAACAGCTCCCTACACTAACTATTACCGTTAACCTCAACAAGTTTTTATGGAAGGGGAAACCGAAGAACTCGGGGGGGAAACCCCTTAAAACAGTGGGGAGAGAACTTGCAAACTCTACGCAGAAGGAGTGGTTCCGAGTTTTCACCCAGTGCCACAAGCTGGGATCGAACCCGGCTCCTCTTGCCGCGAGGCGAAAGTGCTAATCACTCCGCCACCCCACCTAATCAACGTTTTAAAATTTCGCGCTTTCATAGCTCTACTATCGCCATCTATCGACTAGTAGGTGATGACGTGAATATCGAATGTGGATACCCACAATTCCCTAGTGCGATTTTTGGCGGGAACTAAAGGGGTGGAACTCCGATGGATTTTCATCTCACCACTTTAAAGTTTTTACCCTCTACAATAACTTCGGTTCATTTACTTCTGGTATAAGCAGAATGTATTTATCCCATGAATATTCAACCTTGGTGTTTCTGGAGGATAAAAATTCTGAACCTCAGCTCCGAAAGGGGAAGTTTATTTTGGTCAGACATCGTATAGTGCTGCCATCATTAGGAGGAATTTGAAACTAGCAATGTTATTTTCATTGCAAAGAAGAGCTACATATGACAGTGTTAACCACTAGATGTCTTTAAAATCGTACGTCGGACTAAAAATATTACTCCCGCTAAGGAACATTGCACTCCCACTGCCCGGGATTAGGTAGACCATTGAATTGAGAATAGTACCACTAAAATAGCCATTTCAATCTGCCTTCCGCGAAACAAATTTTTAGAAATTGAGAACTCTATCATTTGTCGGTGGTGCCATCTACTGTTAGCGGCGGGAACTATATACTATTAAAATGATTTTTCCCAATATTTCCCCTTGAAAGCGATAGATAGCGCCACCCCTATAATGATAGAGTTGACGGCTGAGTGCGCCGACTCGAAATTTCCGAATTTGTTTCGCGAAACCAAGACTCCCGAACGCGCCTATGCCATTCTAGCATCTCCTCCAAGATTCAACAAGTGTTGCCAGTTCCTGAAACTCAAATTATTGCACCAGAGCCCAAAAAATATCGATTTCAGAAAAATAATATCGTATGCTAGAAAACTGGCTGTAATTTATAATTTTTACTGACGTTAAACTTGTGAAATCAAATTTTTTAATAACACTTCAGCGAAATTAAAAACATTATCGTACGTGTAAGCTGAATTATCGAAAAATGCATACTATATAGTACCGCATTAAAAATATCGTACGTCCCACATATTAGCTTGAAGTTTTCGACGTGTACAATAATTATCTTGCGTCTGGCAACGCTGGATCCAACTCTATCATTACCCTGTTGTTCCCTCTCAAAAAGCGAAAGGTGGAGCCTATTTTCGCGTACTCACCAGCTACCAATGAAATAACGCCAAGTGTCCCAACTTCACCGCGTTTATTCTATCCGTGGCTACTGGCTAGGGTGTAGCGTTAAGGATAATATAGAACTCCAAATCCGTACAGTTCCAGTTTCATATTCATGGGTGCTAAGAGCAACAAACACAGCACTCCACACAAGGAGAACGCAGCCCGTCAAAAGTAGTGCACTTTCTTGCGTACAGTTTTCATTGGTTAGACGCTTTAGCGCCTACAGCCGTCGGAAGGGGAAAATTCGGAAATTTTCTTCCCCCTCCCGTAAAACGTTCAGCATAAAGGCTCATTCAATGATATTTGTACACAACGGTCAACACCGCCTTAGCGTGTTTAAAGTTTAGCCGCGTTCTCCTGGTGTTTGTTGCTCCTAGATGGGGTAATAATGTAACGGGTAGAAACTAACCTGCGGTTCGACGTCCAAGATGGCCATTTTCCCGTCCATGTGTATCCTTCGGATCGTTTCCAATTTGGTGCCGTACATGGCGTCTTCATGCGTACCATATTCGAGGTATTCATTAGCCGCTATGTCCGCCATCATTTCGTCGTGCGAAACAAAGTAATAGTTTTTACCATTCTCCTCGCCCTTCCTGGGCGTCCTCGTCGTATCTACAGAGACACGGGAAATTACCATCAAACCATACCGTAAGTCCATTTGGCGCATATAGACGCATTCACATAATGCCTACAGGGAAATACGCAAAAAGGGACGAAATCCACCCGAGGTACCATCCTATTTAATCATGTTTGGGTTAGATGTAGACACTATAAAGTTTATGAAAAATGAACTTTTTTCAAAAGTTATTAATTAATTACTAAATTATAGTACTTTAAATTCTTATTAAAAATATATAATTTTTGTAATTTAAAATAACAATTAATTTTAACAGAAGTTAACACTGTCCGCCATAGATGGCACTTTAATACGATTTTAAACTATCCAATCAGGGAAGAGAATTTTGTATTTTAAATCTCGACAAAACCGTTCTCCACTAAAAACTGAAAACTTTCAACCAATCGTTGAAAATCTAAATTATGACGTCATGCTGCTATCAGAGCGCCGTCTACTAACAAATAACGCCATCACCACGTTACCTCGGATGAATATTACCCCCTTTGCTCCTTAAAAATTGTAAATCTATCTATTTGGCGGTTTTCTAGGGCTGTGCGAGTACTCGAACATCATCGAGTACTCGGCATTTTTTGAGCTCGAGTATTCGAACTCGACCCCGAATAAATAATTGGAAAATAATCGACAATTACCGAGTACCAAAAAATTTAATAAGCTGCTCTCTAAACTCGTCGAGTATTTGTTTTTTTCTATCCTCGTTGCTTCAAAGTTGTGGAAACTGTGGTTCATTTAAATTAAAGTAATATTTTTCAACATTGAAAGTTACTTTATACTCCTTTTAAATTTAATTTTATAATTACTTGAATAAAACCAGCTCCTAATCAAGTACTCGATAACCCGACTCGTTAAAAATATTACTCGAGGGTTTTTTTTTCTGAATTAATTGACTGGAATATGAGAAAATTTCCCCTTGATCAAGCACTCGATTACTCGATTCGACTTCAATATTACTCTACTCGAATACTCGATGAAAAAAATTGATACTCGATAACCGACTCAATTGCCTAAAACCACTAAATCCACAGCCCTACAGTTTTCACATAAGTCATTTCATCGAAAACTTAATTTGAATAAATAATGCATGCATTTTTTTCCTTAAATTAAAATGCAACACGAAAATCTCAACCTAACCTAACAACTATTTCATTTGATTTAATTCCTATTTAACCTGGGAAAAGATAAATTTTCTAGATATATTACGTCAAAAATAACAGTTGAGTTATCCGATATATTTAATATATCCCCCAATTAATTAAATTCCTTTAAAAACTTTAATTGCCGTTTATTTTAAATTTGCTTTACTCAAGATTATATAAGTCAGATAACTGTTCAGCAAACTGAATCTGGTCAGATAAGATTGGTTACTTGTACCAGATACAATTTGGACTCTGATTACTGGGTCTGACTAACTGATTACCTTCGGGCATCTTGCATGGTTTCCCCGACTTTATTGTTAACAATCTAATTCTATAACTTTATTGTTGACAATCTAGTTCCCTGATGTTTCATTTACTTTTTTTATGACAATCTAGCTCCCAGATGTTTCCCTTACTTTTTTATGACAATCTAGCTCCCAGATGTTTCCCTTACTTTTTTATGACAATCTAGCTCCCAGATGTTTCATTTACTTTTTTTATGACAATCTAGCTCCCAGATGTTTCCCTGGCGTTTTTGTCAACAATCTAGTTCCCAGATGTTTACCTACTTTATTGTTGACAATCTAGTTCCATAGTGTTCCCCTGACTTTATTGTTAACAATCTACTTCCCTAACATTTCCCTGACTTTATTATTAACTATCTAGTTCCCTGATGTTTCGGTGACTTCGTCAAAAATCTAGTTCCCAGATGGATTTGGGCACATTTGTCCGAATGATCATTTGTCCGAATGCCGGGAAACAGGATCGTATGTCCGAAAACGTATTTCATTTGCCCGAAAAATTTATCACAACTTTTGTTGGTGATTTAGTCGTTCAATTAATGTTAACTTTACTGGCGAATTTCATTTGTTCGAATAGTCGTTTGTCCATTTTTTCGAACATTAGGAATTGGTTCTTTTTTTTTAAATATTGTTAATATAAGAAAATAGTAACATTAACGTGAACCTAACCTAACCTAACCTAAAATATCCACAACATTCAACGCAATTCCCACTTACTAACAAACAACGATATTTACAATGAGGTTTTTTTTAAATTCTTGCACTAAAAAAATCCGGACCAAAAAAACAGCAATAAGAAATACTAATTTAGCGACAGAATTCGGACAAGTGATGCTACCGATTCGAACAATTGAAACATTTTGTTATTTCGGCGGTTCGGTCGAATGAAATTCGAACATTTGTTCCACCGTTCAGACGATTGAAATTCGAACAAATGTACCTACCCCCCCCAGATGTTTCCCTGATTTCATCAACAATCTAGTTCCTAGATGTTTCCCTGACTTCTTTGTAAACAATCTAGTTCCTAGATGTTTCCCTGACTTCTTTGTCAACAATCTAGTTCCCAGATGTTTCCCTGACTTCCTTGTAAACAATCTAGTTCCTAGATGTTTCCCTGACTTCCTTGTCAACAATCTAGTTCCCAGATGTTTCCCTGACTTCCTTGTCAACCATCTAGTTCCCAGATGTTTCCCTGACTTCTTTGTAAACAATCTAGCTCCCAGATGTCTCCCTTACTTTTTTATGACAATCTAGCTCCCAGATGTTTCCCTGACTTCCTTGTTAACAATCTAGTTCCTAGATGTTTCCCTGACTTCCTTGTAAACAATCTAGTTCCTAGATGTTTCCCTGACTTCTTTGTAAACAATGTAGTTCCTAGATGTTTCCCTGACTTCCTTGTCAACAATCTAGTTCCCAGATGTTTCCCTGACTTCCTTGTCAACCATCTAGTTCCCAGATGTTTCCCTGACTTCTTTGTCAACAATCTAGTTCCCAGATGTTTCCCTGACTTCTTTGTCAACAATCTAGTTCCTAGATGTTTCCCTGACTTCTTTGTCAACAATCTAGTTTCCAGATGTTTCCCTGACTTCCTTGTAAACAATCTAGCTCCCAGATGTCTCCCTTACTTTTTTATGACAATCTAGCTCCCAGATGTTTCCCTGACTTCCTTGTTAACAATCTAGTTCCTAGATGTTTCCCTGACTTCCTTGTAAACAATCTAGTTCCTAGATTTTTCCCTGACTTCCTTGTAAACAATCTAGTTCCTAGATGTTTCCCTGACTTCTTTGTCAACAATGTAGTTCCTAGATGTTTCCCTGACTTCCTTGTCAACAATCTAGTTCCCAGATGTTTCCCTGACTTCTTTGTCAACAATCTAGTTCACAGATGTTTCCCTGACTTCCTTGTCAACAATCTAGTTCACAGATGTTTCCCTGACTTCCTTGTCAACAATCTAGTTCACAGATGTTTCCCTGACTTCCTTGTCAACAATCTAGTTCCTAGATGTTTCCCTGACTTTTTTGAGCGCAACAATTGGGTAAAATATCAGTTCTCGTCGTGAAACCTTCGCTTTAAGCAAGACAACAAAATAGTGAAACATCTTACGTGGGATGGGATAGGCGTATTTATGAGGATGAGAGCTGATTAAGGTATTCTTGATGTGACGTCGTCCAACTCCGTGGGCCCCTGCGCGAGAAGAAACGCAAGTTAGAACCATCAACTACTCTCGGGGGTGCGTCACTCACCTAATAACACCAGCGTTTTCCGTTTGAAACAGGATAGCTTGACCACTTCTTCGTAGGTCACCAAATCCAGTTGGTCGAAGACAGCGTTGTGCTTGGCTAAGTATTTGTCTCGGTAATGCTTCTTTTTCCGACCAAACAAAGAACAATTCACTAGACGGAATAAGCCCAAGAAAAACATTCAAGTATCTCAGCTAGGAGCAACAGTGTGTCAGAATTTATAGCCCGGTGTACCTAGTAACAAAGACCATACCACCGGAGGCCTATCATCATAGTGCCCTACGCCAGCGTCCCCAAACCCGGACAGGTGACAAATCCAGCATGGGTAGCGGAACCCTACTACTGATGGTCTCACCTTTGACGCAAGCCACTCAACCCAGCAGAAGGTGCAGCAATGGGTGGACCAATCCCCACTTCGCACACAGCAGTGGGATTTAGAATGGATGCTGTAGCAACTCCAGCCGACACCCTACCTACGTAGGTAAGGAGTCAAACCCTTTGGAGAGAGCTCCTAAAGGGGAACGACGAGCACACAGCAGCCCAAGTAACCTGGCACAGCTGGCTAGGAGCAACAAACACAGCACCCCAAACAAGAAGAACGCAACCCGTCAAAAGTCGTGCATTTTCTTGCGTACAGTTTTCATTGGTTAGCGCCTGCTGCCGTCGGAAGGGGAGGATTCCGAAATTGTCTTCCCCCTTTCCGTAAAACGTGCAGCGTAAAGGCTCGTCCAATGAAATTTGCACACAACACTGCGTTAGCGTGTTTAAAGGATAGCTGCGTTCTCCTTGTGTTTGTTGCTCTTAGTATCTCAGTATGGTAAGATAAGACTATATTTCAGTATTTATCACGGCGCCATCTTGAAGTGGATATTATCAGAAGTACATAGTATGTATCTTACGAGATAAGTACGCTATTCGCGTGAAACGTAACTTCGTAAGCTAACACGGATTAAAAAAAAGTTTTGGAAGAAATAATAGTCAGGTGAATAATAAGTAACATAATGAAAATAAGTATGACAGTTACCAAAAATTATCACCGAACTAATTTTCTGTTATGGCGTAATCAAGGTTTAGTTCTAAGCACAGAGCCCCCTAGTGTCTAAATATGCCTAAGACAAAATATAATACTACGAAGGATGATAAAATACTACTCAGCAGGAATCCATGCTTCTACTAGGAATGCTTATCGCGGCAGATTTTCGTCTCGATGTGGCTGACGGTTTTTTTGACGTCACAACGTGAGAGGGGAGCGCGCGCAAAGCCGTCAGAGTGACCTTACCATATGCGATACGCCAGAATAAGCATTCCAAGTAGAGGTATGGATTTCTGTACCCAGTTATTGTGCAAGTCCACTTTGGAGCTTGGTGAGAAAGTCAGTGTTAAAAAAAGGTTCGGTCAGGAAATTTGCATTAAAATAATATGAAGTGTCATACTTATTATATTATGTTACTGACGATAATATTCTAAATGAAATATACGTTACAGAATCTAATATGCAAAGTGTGATTTTATGGTTTCACCCAGTGGTGCGAGGTCAAAGGGCTAACCACTCCGCCACCCCACATACTAACAAGGGACATCCCGAGGTATTTCTCCCCGATTTTTTTCAAACTCGGGGGTTAAGTAGACCTTCATGTACCTTGAAAGATCAAAAAGGGAAAAGTTTCAATGGCCATTCGTGTTGCCATGGAAACCCAAAAATGTTTTTCACGACTCAGGATTAAACTTTCTCCACGTAAAATAGTATATGGGAAAATCACGGTACGTAAACCCTAACGATTTTACCGAAATTTTATTCATTTTACCAAAAGTGACATAATTACCAAAAGTGTGACAATCCCTGTACTTTCGTATGCTAAAGGTTTAATGAAGCTCGACTCGAGATCGACCACATAAAAGACTATTTATTGTCGCCTTTCTAGATCTTTTATTAGTTTATGGTATTATATCGTAGGTAGATGGCGATAGCATCTCCACAGAACGGCGAAAAATCAAAAACTACCCTAACTTTGACCAGTGCTACTTAGTTCCTCCGTTCCTCACTACGAGGCGTTACTTGTTGGTTTTAACTTCCTTCCCTCCCCAAGGCATACTTTCCCTTCTCCCCTACCAACTGGTATTTCGCTTGTAACATTCATTCAGAAATAGGTCCGATTGACACACTTTTGGTAATTATGTCACTTTTGATTTTACCCAATTGTTTTGGCGGGGGGCAAGGCAGTTCAATATGATTTTACATAAAGATCTATTCGTGTTTTTCACATGCTATTTTACGTAGAGACGGTTTAAACCTAAGATGTGAAAAACATTTTAAACGAATTTCTAAAATAAATGCTCTGACTACTAAAATTAATCGAAATCTGGGGGTTCACTAGTCTATTTGACTAGAGAAAAATTTACCTAAATATTCATAAATAATGTCGAATATGGCGTATCATAAATTCATCATTCATCAATGCCATTTTATTTAAAAACAAATTGTGATCGGCCAAAGTCACGTAACTTGATAATAAACTCCTATTTTAATTCTGTTGGGTCAAGCAAAATGTTGGCTGTCCTTCTTGTTTTGAAAGCCCCATTTTTACCCCCACTATAGTCAGTGACTACTAAAATAAATTTAGATAGGAGGCTTACGCTTTTGTCCCATTGGGTCGGTGCCCATCGGGTCGATTCTCATTCAACAGCCGGTGCCATTCGACCGACATTTTGTTTGCTCACAAGTGAAAGCATGAAACCTAACCTAACCAAACCTAACCTAACCTAACCTAACTTCTATAAACTTTTTCAAATAAATGGGATTCGATCAATTGGGAAAGTATATTTTTTGATTCGATCCATTGGGAATTCGACCCAATAATATTCTATCCAACGGGAATATACTAGTCTGGCTGACTACTAAAAACAATATCCGTATGTCCAACCCGGGAAACACGTCGGGATGTGTCCTCGTAAGAAGCGCATAGGGTGGAGCGACTGACCTTGGTCGTTTTTCGAGCGCTCCATGGCTTGGCAGGCCATCCTCCATTCCTGCAGTTCGGGCGAGGGCACCAGCCCGGCCGTGCCGTCCGCCCCCTCCTTCCTCGCCTGCCACCAGTTGTGGTCGTCTTTGCTGATGACCTCCAGGATGTCCCCCGTCTTGAACGGAATGCCCGCTTGCGCGCAAGGAATCAGGTCGTCTTCTAAAGGATTGTAGTCGAACTGAGTCCTAACGTAAATCTGTGCGGAATATTGTTTCAAAAATGTCTTATTCGTTAAAATAGGTTACTTAAAAACGGTCTTTTTCGGTGCGTTTAGAAACGTTCGTGTAATCAGGGTTCATACAATATTTCCAAAACCATTTTCCCTGATATTTCCAGGTTTTCCAGAGTAGTTTTGAATATTTTCCAGGTGTACTTTTTAAAACAATAGGGTCTCTAAAATGTTAAAATCATTACTGTTACACTTTCTAATATAGTCAAGATTGAACGTATGAATTCAATACTAAGTAATAATTTCAGTAATACTAAAACAAATTGCACATAAATTGGAGTTCTCATAATTATTTTCCCTGATTTCCCTGATTTTTCAGAAAAATTTTCATTTTCCCTGATATTTCCCTGACTTTTTTGCTTAAAATAAAATTTCACTGATATTTCCAGGTTTTCACTGATTTTCATGTTTGTATGAACCCTGTGTAATGCACACCGCCACTAAACGCGCTTAAGGGGGAAGACTACAGTGGTTATTGTCGACTTTCGCGCTATTTCAAGCTGAACTCTTTTAATTTTGTATTTTAGCTTATAAAATTAATATTTAAGTGTAGAACCGCCTCTTGTTTAGTAACTAAAATAATTTTGATAATTTTAAATTTAAAAGTAATTAAGTTATTACGTTTTAATTCGGAAACCCGGAGCTAAACAAGTTGGGCCAGCGCCCAAACTACCTTTTAGTTAGGACCTTATATCTCGTTAACTATTAATATTAGAATTATCAAAATTATTTTAAACACTAGAGGAAGGTTCAGCCTAATAAGAAAAATATAATTAAATTATGTAATTGTTAAAACAGAATCGTTCAGCTTGAACGAAAAAGAGGCTTTTACTGTATTCTTCCCCCTTAAATCCAATTTTTACATAAATTTGAAGAAAGTCTGTGATTATTTTTTTTGTGAAATAAGCGAGCAAATTGCAAAAGGACAATGCGGAAAAATTATATAAAAGAGCACGCATACTCAAACGTTTTAAAAACATTTATAAACAGGCGAGAGTTTCTTCAAATTTATTTTCGGAAAAATTTGCGTAAAAAAATAACGAACATATACCAAAATTAAAACCAAAATATTTATTTCAGGCTATATTTTTCAAATTACAAATAAACGAAATAAAGCTATATAACTAAAATTATAAAAGTGTATCAGAAAAATTAGAAGAAACTCTACCTTTTCAATCAAACACAACATCACAAAGAAATGGAACGAACGAAAAAAAAATAGCTCTTTAGCGCCAAATTGGTAAAAATTGAAAATATCATAAAGACAAAATTAACAAATATCTTGTAAAAAAGGAATGTTTTCGAGAAACATGCATTCATTATGCTAAGATATAAAACCAATCCAAAAAAATTCAGTATAAACCACGATCCAAACATCTCAATCGTATCAAAATCTACTATATAATCCCGCTAAATAAAAACAAATTGAAAGAAATACCAATATTTTGCTTCCCTTAATAATAGCATTAAATGAATACATAAAATGCATTTTAAATATTGGTAATTTTTTTATTAAAGTTTAGTGGCCCTAATTCCCAACTCCGTAGCGCCACCTAACGCCAACCACGCGAAACTATAGGGGTACACGTGGTTTAAGAATTTTCAATATTGGCGCGTTTACTAGCACGCCAAGGCAAAGGTGAAATGCCGGTACAGTTTGCGTTACTTTTAATGGTAATTACGGAGTTGTAGAGGGCAACTATCTTATGGAAATATATAAGGATAAACTTAAAAATAAAATCACACGTTTTTTTTTGAGGTGACTGAAATTACTTACTAGGACTGGGGGTGGGTTAATCCTGAAATACTTTTGCAGCGATAAAAAATAGACAAAAAAGAAATAGAAAAAAAAGAAACGAAAAACACGTCACACATTTTAACTCAGCAAGATTTGGACACTGATTCGTATTAACAACGATGGTCAATTTTGGTCATGCAGTGTCTGCTATATCTGTGACCATTTGATATATATCCACAATTAACTATGGCACCACCTTTCAAAGCAATTCAACTAAATATTAAAAAAAAACCTTAAGTTTGAAGAACTATTATTATGCGGCAAATTAGTTGTTCATTTAGTATAGTTTCTCCAAACTTTTACGTGCAACAACCCGTCATGGGTCCTTTCATTTAGGAATTTGTACTATAGAGCAGAACTTTCAAACCATATAATATTAAATAGGTTCAACAAATATATCTGTATATAGCTACCAAGTGAAATTGGGGGTAAATAAAAAAATATATAAAAATAATAAAAAAATTAAGTAGATAATAAAGGTTTTTGTTCGTCATATATGGCACCTGAATGGCAGAAACAAAATAAATTGGGCTGATGGTAATTATAATAAAAATAAATGGTTTTCTATCATGAATATGTGAACATCATAGCATGGGAAATTCACAATTTAGGCGGCTGTCTTTCAAGAGAGCTTGCAGGAAAGGCACCTCGCGGGCGTAAGTAAAGGTTACCTCGCATGGCGGAGGGGCGCTCCTGTAACTGGGCACAATTTTGAACGTTACGCTCCCTCTGGCATCTCTCTGGAAAGACCAAAAATTCAATCGTATTACGTATCTCTTACAACAGAACTATCCCTTTAAAACACTATGAAATTATATATATATACACTCGGAATGTCTAAGGCGTGGTTTAAAGATTTCGTTCGCGATATGCTTAGCTAGACTCGGCTCGGCTCGGTTCGGCTCCTGGTCGACCTTAAGCCTTGCCTCATTTTCTCTTTTTTCAGCATTTAAATACGGGATTTTACGCGAAAGTAGATCAAGTTTGTGAATAACATGAAAAAGTCTCCTAGATTTTCAATAGGGTTACCACAAAATTTTCAAATCCAAATTTCCTGACTATTCCCTGACCATTTTAAGAGATTTTCCCTAACTTTTCCAGGTCAAAATTTTTATTTTATACTTTATTTTCATCAGAAGTTAATAACTTTAAATGGACTTATATTTAAGTAAAAAGGTTATTACAATGTTGGAAAAATTAGCCAAACTTTCAAGGAAATAAATGATAGTCACAGAATTTGTCATAGATCTGGAGTAAAATTACCTTCAAAAAGAGTCAAGATAAAATTGAATTCCCAGATTCACAAATTCTTAAAGGCCTAGGTTTTTTTCTGCCTGTCCCCCTTTAAATTAGGCCAACGTGTTCAGCTTTTGGCCTACCACCAGGGCATTTGTGCTCCACTAACAAGGAGACGACCCGAGGTGTAACGCACCTAGAGGTCGGGGATGGTTAACTTTTATTCAATAGATAAAGCTATCAAAATTATTCGTAAAATGTTTTGATCAAGTAATTTATATATCTGTATTATCCGATTAATATTTTGATAAATTTGTAAAATTAATCGGAAAAATGACGTTTTTTTCGATAAAAAGCTCAAATTTTACGAATAATACATGTTTTTTAATCATTTTCCGAAATATTAACCGGTAAATTTCTTTGTTTACATTTTTTCCCCAAAAAAATCAATTTAATCATGGATAATGATTAACCGTTACCGACCTCTAAACGCACCGATTTTGTTCGTAGACCTTCGTGTAACTTGAAACACCCTAAAGGGAAATGTCTCCATAGGCAACCGTATTGCCATGGCAACCAAAAATGTTTTTGACAACACGAAATGGAAATTTTCCCAAAGAAAATAACATGGGAATCTGACCAATATTAAGTAAAAAATTTTAATTTTTGAAAATGCTAAAAATAGAAAATATAAATAAGAAAATAATGAAAAAGTTCGAAGTTGATTAAAATCATTACAGGGGTATCCTTACATTTGGTCAGATTCCCATGTTATATTCAATAGGAAAATTTCCATTTTGTATTGTCAAAAACATTTTTGGTTTCCATGGCAAAACGGTTGGCTATGGAGACATTTCCCTTTAGGGTGTTTCAAGTTACACGAAGGTCTACCAAACCCCCCGAGTTTGAACCAAATCGGGGCGTTACACCTCGGGTCGTCTCCTTGTAAGTTAATTTAAAGGGGGACAGGCAGAAAAAAAACCTAGGCCTTTAAGAATTTGTGAAACATGAACATTACATTCGACGAAGTTTACGCCCCGCCCTTTCTCAAGACGCATTCGCAGCACGGTGACAATGCATCCTTGGACATTCAAGTGTATTCATATATAGTTTCATGGTAAAACCACACAAGGAGAACGCAACCCGTCAAACGTCGTGCATTTTCTTGCGTACGTTTTTCATTGGCTAGACGCTTTAGCGCCTGCTGCCGTCGGAAGGGGAAAATTCGGGAATTGTCTTCCCCCCCGCCCGCCCGTAAAACGCTCAGCGTAAAGGCTCATCCAATGAAATTTGTACACAACACTGCGTTAGCGTGTTTAAAGGCTAGCTGCGTTCTCCTTGCGTTTGTTGCTCCTAGGTGAAACTCAGAATGCATTCAGGTACCTAAGATATTCTGAGCTGTGTTATGATAGAATTAGTGTTTGCAGAAAAATTAAATAAAACCAGTTTAGCGATTTGCCTAGAATAGACGCTTAAATAAAACCAGTTTAGCGATTTGCCTAGAATAGACGCTTAAATAAAACTAGTTTAGCGATTTGCCTAGAATAGACGCTTAAATAAAACCAGTTTAGCGATTTACCTAGAATAGACGCTTAAATAAAATCAGTTTAGCGATTTGCCTAGAATAGACGCTTAAATAAAACCAGATTAGCGATTTGCCTAGAATAGACGCTTAAATAAAACCAGTTTAGCGATTTGCCTAGAATAGACGCTTAAATAAAATCTGTTCAGCGATTTGCCTAGAAATAGTGATAAAGAGAGCCAGGACATACTAGTAAAAACTTTATATTTTAAAGCGCGCGCTGCTTAATATTTCAATACAGAAGTTCTCATTCAATTTCGCATACGCCTCCTGAAAGAAAACAACTCGCGCGCTATCACCTTTCGCCTTACAAATAATACTAACATAAACACGTGACTATTTTATTCAGTGGTTCGCGCATGCGCGTAACGGAGAAAAGAAAAACGGAGCGTCATTTATTGAAGCGTCTATTCAGGTGCTTAAGAATGTAAGACAGTAAATATTCTAAGCTCCACCATACAATACGTTCGTCTGCTTTCGTGACACTCGTTCATACAGACAAACGCCATCTATGGGTACGTTTTGATATTAAAAAGCAGACGAAGCCTTAGGTATCTGAATACATCCTTGATTTTATGTATCTTTCACAAGAAAAGTACTCAAAAAAGCTTAGGTACAAGTGTTTCCAGGAAAAAAAAACACTATCGGTGTAGAGGTGGAAACTTCTATTCAAGAGCGATCTTATGCACTTCTGATAAGTGGAAAATGTCTTACCAGCATTCGTTGAAGACTGTCCACAGACTGATTGGCAACACTGACCCCATTGATCTCCCTGATTTCGTCACCGACGTGTAACGTGGCTGAAAGAGGTTGTTCGTTAATTGAGAAATTAATTAATGCAAATTAATTAATTACCTTGGCGATGTATCATGCCGCCGTGCATAATTCTGGCCACTATGCACCTGCCCTCTTCGTCAACTTTCAAAGTTATTCCCTTTGGAAAGGAAAAGCGAGAAGAATTCATTATTTAAATTATCAAGAACCTACTTAGGTTACTGAGAAGGTACAAGTCGACCTTTTAACAGAAGCACGTCCGTGAAAGAAGTGGGTAAACGACATTGACTACGCGCGAGGCAGTTATTTCGAATCTAGGTACGAGGTATAATATCAGGGTTGCCACAGATTTTTCACCATCAAATTCCCTGACTTTTCCAGGTTTTCCCTGACTTATTTTGTGCCAATATTTGGTACTTTGTAACCTATATTTTTGAAAAAGTTTCCTATTTGCAACCGAAATTAAATTCCCTAACATTTCCCTGATTTTAAGACTAACTTTTAAAATTCCCGGACTTGTCCCTGATTTTTAGACTAACTTTTAAAATTCCCGGACTTTTCCCTGATTTTTAGACTAACTTTTAAAATTCCCGGATTTTTCCCTGATTTTTATACCAATCTTAAAATTCCCCGACTTTTCCCTGGTTTTATACCCATCTTAAAATTCCCCGACTTTTCCCTGATTTTTATACCCATCTTAAAATTCCCCGACTTTTCCCTGATTTTTATACCCATCTTAAAATTCCCCGACTTTTCCCTGATTTTTATACCCATCTTAAAATTCCCCGACTTTTCCCTGGTTTTTATACCCATCTTAAAATTCCCCGACTTTTCCCTGATTTTTATACCCATCTTAAAATTCCCCGACTTTTCCCTGGTTTTTATACCCATCTTAAAATTCCCCGACTTTTCCCTGATTTTTATACCCATCTTAAAATTCCCCGACTTTTCCCTGACCTTTATACCCATCTTAAAATTCCCTGACTTTTTCAGGAATTCCATGTTTTCCAGGTACCGTGGCAATCCTGTATATAATATCTTTGGTTAGACCAAACATAAATATCGCAATTCAAATTAAAAGAGTAACGCCATCTGTCAGGGTTTTATAAAATAGCTTTCATCGATACAATAATTGAGAATCTACCAATTCTTTTTCTATTCATGATGAATTAAAAAAATTGTTAAATTGACCTTTAATGAAATTTACAAGAACTAAACCAAATTTAACTTTTTCTAACTAATTATAGACGTTTTAACGAAATATTAACGAATACGTTCTTACGATTGATACTAGATGGCGTGATACAATGAAACGTAGACTTTTACATTCTCGGTAACCTTAATACGTTTTGTAATATATAGGAAACGTAAAAAGCCGAAGAGTGCAATTTAATCCTAGAAGAAATAAGTTAGAGAGGATAACCCTACTAGTTAACTAGCTTCCGACAACACTCACTTGGTGGCACGACAGTTCAGAACGTAATTCTCTCCACTTACTGTCGCGGCTCCCTTGGGGCTCAAAATTAATATTTGATCGGGGCCAGGGGTCGCTGGCGGCGGCTATACATATACCTGTGTAGCAGGATTTTCTACTACGTTGTAGACTGTCGCGCCACGAGTGATAATTGAAGGAAGCTCGACCTTCCCTGCTCGAGTTATATCAGAAGTAAATGAACCGCAGTTATCAGACTGTTATACTCTCCATGTTGGAGGCGTTTTCCTTATGAAGTTAAATTTTTACCTCGAAATAGAAATTTTGCGCGCTCCTAGGTAAAAAAAAAACGTTTTTGTTTTTATGAAATCAATTTTTATACATAGAAATAGCTATACCCACAATTCTCAAGTGCAATTTATCACTTCAAAAGACGGGGATGGAAATTAGCTTTTATTTGACTCGATTTTCTCGTCATTTTCATCAGGAAAATGCCACCTGATTCTGAGCGCTATTTCGATAACTTCGGTTCATTTAGTTCTGGTTATACTTCATTTAATACGTCTGTGGGAGAACGGGTGTTAAGTTATTTTGACAGGACTTAATTTTTACACGATATCATTAAAATCAGGCAACAATTGTCATTAGGATATATATATTTAGATAGCACTAAACGAGGCGTAAGTCATGAAGAAGTTAGTTTACAAGGTATGGACTTCTAATGCCATCTACCGGGGTGCTGTATTGAACCTTGAACTGACCCTCTGGTTTCCCCAAAACAAGCGAGTGTATTGTAAGTTTTGGGGGTAGAAAATCAGACAAGCATAGCGAATAGCCCGACCCCCCAGGTGAGTGCCAAAGGAAAATTAGTTTACAGGGGGAAGGTAATTAGCCACAGCGAGTGGCGGAAAGTAATTAGCCACATCGAGGGGCGCGAGATAACTAGCCACAGCGAGTGGGGGAAAGGTAGTGGCGGAAAGATATTTTAGCTCCCGTGAGTGGGGGAATAAATATTAGCTACAGTGAGAGTGGGAAAGTAATTAGCCACAGCGAGTGGGGGGAGGTAATTAGCCACAGCGAGTGGGGGGAGGTAATTAGCCACAGCTCCCGTGAGTGGGGGAATAAATATTAGCTACAGTGAGAGTGGGAAAGTAATTAGCCACAGCGAGTGGGGGGAGGTAATTAGCCACAGCGAGTGTGGGGAGGTAATTAGCCACAACGAGAGGTGGCGATTGACAATATGAGGGCTAGTCGTTCTCCTCAAACTTAATAATTATCCAGCAACGCAACAATCCCTATACAGAGAAGAGTTCTACAAGCATAATTGTTCAGCGGATATAAATTCTGGTAAAATACACCTATTTTAATTTGTCCAGGGTGACCACAGAATATTTTTAAATCCTTTAAAGGAATTATAGGAAATTTCTCAGGGAAATATAGGAAAATATTGGAAGATAAATTTTTGGAGAAAAAAAAATTAACTATACAATAAGAGAAAACGGTAAATTATAGGAAAACATAGGAAATATAGATACTGTGTTCACCCTGTTCGTCTTGAAATATTTATCTAAAAATTTAGTAAAGCGATTTTAAAAAGATTAATTTTGGATAACTCCAAAGGGAGCAGTTACATGGCACGCTGGTACTCGAGAAGAGGTCAAGGATCAGATAGAATATCGACCATCCAAGACAAATAAAAGATACGTTCTAAGGGGTGGATAGGGACAGAAATCGGCTTAAGAGTGCTTAAGACCAGATCTATCTAAAGAGAAGAGTGTTCCTTACTAATTATAGCCCAGGGTAAATATTGTTGAAGAGAAAAGATTCCCTTCATTAATATCTCTATATTTAAGGTCTTCTTTTGTTTTTGGGATGCTGAAGATTTAAAAGAATGACTGTAGTGATTTCTACAGACCACAGACATATATGAAAAATATTTCCAGGGACGTCTGAATTTTTATGAGCTAAAAAAGTTCAGGAATTTTTCTAACAGCAATTTAGAATCGGATGAAGAACAAGCAATATAATATAATAATATTAAATTATTATCCTGAAAATCACTAGGTAATAACTATTTCGATTAAAAATCCCAAAAATAATCGTTTTGAGGCGTTTTTTCCAAGGTGCAGCTTACTCCAATGATTATTAGGACACCGTCGTATGATTAAATCATGATTAGATTAAAATTAAATCTGTAGCTTTGGCTGTACAAAGATTAAAAATTATAAATTTTTTAAACATTATTATTAGGACAGCCTGTAACTTAGGAGCAACAAACACAGCACCCCACACAAGGAGAACGCAGCCCGTCAAAAGTCGTGCATTTTCTTGCGTACAGTTTTCATTGGTTAGACGCTTTAGCACTTGCTGCCGTCGGAAGGGGAAATTCGGAAATTGTCTTCCCCCTTTCAGTAAAACGTTCAACGTAAAGGTTCGTCCAATGAAATTTATACGCAGCGTGTTTAAAGGCTAGCAGCGTTCTCCTTGTGTTTGTTGCTCCTAGCTGTAAGTTGTCATCTCCTCAACGTAAGCCTACACTTGGGGATGGCCAAAGGGATGAACCGGAATTGGGTACAATATCCGGTTTGTTCCTCTTTCGGTATTTATCGATTTAAAAATTTCATAAAAATAACTTCCAGGGCGCCCAGCGATCCTATAATTCCTATATTTTTCTTTAATTCTGAAATGGTCCTATAAAATCCTATAATTCGATTTTTTCAATCCTATATTTCCTTTATTTTTAGCATATTCGTTTTAAACGCAACTGATAGTGATAGCCAACAAGAAATATTTAATTTGTAATTTTTCTCGAAATCTAATGGCCCTCGCGAAAATTGAAATGAAGGAGCAGAATCGAAATGAGTTGGAATTTTCGGTTCTGATATGTTTTACATTGTTATACCTCTTTTTAAATACACGCTATAAAACTTGCTCATTTCTATATTTTAACCGTACAAAACTTTTTTAATTGGTAATTTATCCTATAATTTTGAATATTTATCCTATAATTTTGAATACTTATCCTATAATTTTGAATACTTATCCTATAATTTTGAATATTTATCCTATAATTTTTAAATATTTATCCTATAATTTTTAAATTTTCACCCTATAATTTTGAAATGTATCAAATAATTATCCTATAATTTTTAAATGTTTATCCGATAATTTTGAAATGTGTATCCTATAATTTTTAAATGTTTATCCTATAATTTTAAAATGTGTATCCTACAATTTTGAAATGTATCCTATAATTTTGAAATGAGTATCCTATAATCAAAATAAAATTTTAAACGCTATTGGCTGGGTGCCTTGAAAGTGTACCCAAAATGACGTCATTTCGCGGGTTCACAATTTCTTTAAAAGGTGTCGCTAGTAGTCGAGGGTTACGTCGAGAAGTACTGACCATGGGTTCGTCGGTGTTCTTCTGGAACTGGACGAGGCGGACTCGGGTGACGTTCTCGACCTCGGACTCCCCGGACGTGTCGTGCATGTCCAGCTGGTTGCCGTTGAGGTAAGGCATGACGGGCGGCGGCGTGACGCGGATCGCTTCCTCGCCGTACACTTCGTGCGCCACGACGTCGTGAGCTTGCAACAAACACTGAAACAAAGATACAACAGTCATCTTAAAATAGGCGCTTCAATAAATGCCGCTCTCTTTTTCTTTCCGTCCCCACGCGCATGCGCCAGTCTCTGAATAAAATAGTCACGTCCAGGGTTGGACCCAAGACTATATATACGCTTCGCTTACTAGACAGGCGTGTTCAATGGACCAACTTGCATACAATAGCAGACGCTGTTCCAAATTTTCCCCACGCTACAGCAATGCAACTAGTGGCACCTCTAACGGCTGGTCAAAGGCTTCTCGCGTTTTTCGAAAGTGTTAAAAGTTTTTTTTGTATATACAGGATGTTTCAGAAGTCAGTGCAATAAATTTGAGGTGTTATAGGGGTTGAGTAAAGATGTTTGACTGTCTTTGTCGCGATCCTCTCCGACGAATAGGAAAAGCGCTAGAGAGCGGTCAAGTTTGGCACAAGTCATCGAGCGACTTTTAAAGCCATTAATTCAGGTGGCCGGGTTACAACGCGTAGGAGGGTGGTGGCCAGCCCTTCATGCCAAGCGAGCCTACAGCTCCCTACACTCACTATAATTTACCGTTAACCTCCGCAAGTTTTTATGGAAGGGGAAACCGAAGAGCTCGGGGGAAAACCCTGTTAACCAGTGGGGGGAGAACTTGCAAACTCAACGCAGGAGTGTTTACGAGTTTTCACTGAACAGTGGGGGTAAAAATGGGGGTATAAAAACAAGAAGGACAGCCAATATTTTGCCTTACCCGTCAGAATTAAAATAGGAAATTATTATCACTTGAGTTACGTGACTTTGGCCGATCAAAATTGTTTTTAAATAAAATAAAATGGGATTGATGAATGATGAATTTATGATACGCCATATTCGCCATTATTTATGAATATTTAGGTACATTTTTCGCTAGTCAAATTGATAGCGCGAGTCCTTTTTTTTCAGGAAGTGCGTGCGAGATTGAACGAACCCGTCAACATTAAAATATTAAGCAGCGCGCTTTAAAACGAGGGGTAAGACACTCTGCGAACTCGGTGTACACTGCCGTACCTTTGACAGTGCTAAATGGAACTCGCGAACTCTTGAAAATATGTACCTTTAACAGTGCTAAATGCACGAACTCGGTGTACAGATTATCTGAGACTGCCTTACCCCTCGCTTTAAAATATCACATTTTTACAAGTATGTCCTAGAAAGAGGAAACCGAAGAACTCGGAGAAAAACCCATTTAACCAGAGGGGAGAGAGCTTGCAAACTTAACAAATCCGAGGTCCCTTCCAGTGTCACAAGCTAGGATCGAACCTGGTTCATCTTACTGCGAGGAGTAAGTGCTAACTACTCCGGCACCCCACTTATACATTTTACAGGGTGTTTCAAAAGGTGATGCAAATATTTTAAGGAGTTGAAAAGTATGCCAGTTTTTCCCCCATTTTCCTACGATGAGTGAAAAGAGCGCCACAGAGCTTCGAAGTGTGTGGCCTACTAGCCCCTGGAAGTAGGCTGCAACAAGCGCAAAACCAAGCAGCAGGGAAATGCGAACATTAAGGTTTGGGTTCCTGTGATAGGTAAAAAAGGACTTTGCAACCAGCGTAAAAACGTAAACTTAAACCGTATTTAAAGTCATTGCGGCTTGGTTTTGCGCTTGTTGCAGCCTAGTGTACTTCAAGGGGCTATTAGGCCACTCTTTGAAGCTCTCTGGCGCTCTTTTAACTCATCGTAGGAAAATGGGGGGAAAACCGGCATACTTCTCAACTCACCCCCTACGACTACTTAAATTTTTTGCATAACGATTGAAACACTCTGTATACTCAAGTTACAATTTATCACAGCTACAAGGTATAATAAACTGACTCATCAACTTTAAAAACTTTAATACTTTGACTAGCGGCAAATACCTTAGGCAATTAAAACAATAACATTGTTCTACAGACAAAACGCTATCCAGCCAACCACGAAAAACGGAGCTGGTATAAAAAAAACACACGCTATTAGGCAAATTGGTAAAAGCTCTTCCAACTGTATAAATCAACGTTTACGCGCTTCGCTACGTCGAAACAAAGGTTTTTAACTTTTTATTCCTTCGTAGCCGAGGACTCCTACTTAGCCAACCTGGATTCTTCGGGTTCGGAAGCGTAACGAGAGATAGTACAACAACATCGCGTCCATTACCAAACGGAACCTAATTTTAGAGGGCACGCGGAAAACCTCTTTGGTTGCGAAAACGAAATAATTTTATTACCAGAATGCTAGACTGGTCCTTGAATTATTAAAATAAAAAAATTCTAGTCTCTATTTCGGCTGCTAAAATAAGTCTGTTTCCAAAAAAGTCAATAAAGTGAATATCGGAGAACGGTTAAAAGGTTTCGATGGTGGGATAAAATTATCTGGGCCGCCTTTTTTCGATTCTTCTGTCGATATAATAAAGAGGACTATAATATCGAAAAGACGAATTAAGGGCAGTAAGAACTCTTTTTTATAGCGATAATTTTGTCTATACGGATCGATTATCAAAGATCGTCGTTAATGGAATAAAAGTGGTCGCTAATGTCTCACTTGACGAAGCTTTACTATCTTAACTGTATTGAAATAGTTGAGAAAAATAATATCGATACTTTAACAAAGAAGGTCATTGGTCAAAATTCACTGAAATCAATGTTTCGTAGTGGTAAATGTCAGTTGTCAAATAATGTGGCAAAAAGTGGTAAATACCGACATGGCGAATAATACATTTACTGGCTAATATGCCAAATAGTGGAAAATTATCAATTTTAATAGAATTAAAAAAATACCAAAGAAAAAATTTATTTGTGCTATTTTAGACAAATATACTGGATTAGTTGCCAGGTTTTGGGCTAGAAACTGAATTATAGCCCAATCTAGTTATTTCTTTTGGCTATTTTCCAACGATTTTTCCTGGGTTTGAATTCGTCTGCTATATATCTTTAAGGTGATTTTAATGGTTTTTTGTGAAAAACTTAAACATTATCTCCCATGTAAGTGATGCTACATATCTGAAAGATATTATTTACAACATTTAAATGTGACATTTAGGTAACACTGACTGAAATTCAAAATAGACAGGGAGGCTATTCTGTAAAAATCAAGTATGACAAAAAAATCATGATCCGTCCAAATTGACAATGCGCGTGTGCAGAAGAGGTTGCTATCGAAATGTCAAACTATCGATGGTATTGGTCAAATTCGAAATCTTGGCTGCATGTAATTCCAACGGAAGGGATTTTAACGAAATGCTTCGACATACGGTCGATGGTGCCAATTTAAGTCTTGGGCACCAAAAATAAACGGATATTTGTCGTCCGCTTAAGCATTTAGTTTATGATTTGACTCAAATACCGGATATAGCGTAACATACTGCCACCTAGGAGCAACAAACACAAGCCAGCCTTTAAACACGCTAGTGCAGTGTTGTGTACAAATTTCATTGGACGAGCCTATACGCTGAACGTTTTACGGAAAGGGGGAAGACAATTTCCGAATTTTTCCTTTCCGACGGCAGCAGGCGGTAAAGCGTGTAACTAATGAATACTGTACATAAGAAAATGCACGAATTTTGACGGGTTGCGTTCTCATTGTGAGGGGTACTGCGTTTGTTGCTCCTAGCTGCCACTACTTAAAATTGAACTTACACAATATTTCGATATTTCGATATCCGCCCCTTCTCCACACGCGCATTGCCATTTTTGACGGATCGAGATTCTAATTGTAATGTTTGATTTTTACAGAATAACTTTGCAGGTTTATTAACGTGTTTTATTCTTTGGTCGAAAGCGCGATTGAAATGACCTTGAGGGTCACAAACTTATACCACAGCATTTCATTGCCTGTGGGGATTTTATTTTACATGGTCACTTCAATTCGTGAATCGATCGAAAGACGGTTCCTACGCGTGGTAACGTATCCCTTAGCTTTTCTAGGCCTTGTCAATAATACACCGTCAAAAACTTAGACAATTAAATTAATGGACCCGAATCGTAAGCAAAAACCCCATTCTTCAAATTGAATCGCCCACCAGCGCTTATAACTTTTCCACCAAAAGCGCGTCCTAAAGATATTGGGCCTAACGTAATTCCCTTAATATGGCGCACGTGTTTCACATTTGAGTGATAATTTTTCCAATATCGGACACCGTGGCGCTACAAGCGTCTTTGCTCTATAGCGTGTAGGGTTCAGTAGTTTATTTGTCCTAGGTAAAATCCGTTTTAAAATAATAAAAATTCAGAGCAAAGGATAAAAATATTTGACGCATTAAAAAGCACTACATAGATATTATTTTGGGACCTTAAAAAGCACTTCATAGATATTACTTTGCGACCTTAAAAAGCACTACAAAGATATTATTTTGCGACCTTAAAAAGCACTACAAATATATTATTTTGCGACCTTAAAAAGCACTACATAGATATTATTTTGCGACCTTAAAAAGCACTACATAGATATTATTTTGCGACATTAAAAAGCACTACAAAGATATTATTTTGCGACATTAAAAAGCACTACATAGATATTATTTTGCGTCCTTAAAAAGCACTACATAGATATTATTCTGCGTCCTTAAAAAGCATTACATAGATATTATTTTGCGTCCTTAAAAAGCACTACATAGATATTATTCTGCGTCCTTAAAAAGCATTACATAGATATTATTTTGCGTCCTTAAAAAGCACTACATAGATATTATTCTGCGTCCTTAAAAAGCATTACATAGATATTATTTTGCGTCCTTAAAAAGCAGTACATAGATATTATTTTGCGTCCTTAAAAAGCATTACATAGATATTATTTTGCGAAACGTTGGAACAAAAAAATACAAACATTAAAAATTATTTCGAACGTTGATATTGTTTAACCCTTCAAATGCAAACATTCTAAAGGGGGGGGACATTTCATTTCCATCCCCCGGGACGCTATCAAGCTGTAGAATAAACCTTAGACAATCAAATATTTCACAAGCCATTAACTCAGCCAAAGAGGCTTCACCTCAAAAGATACCATCCCGGCGTCCTAACCTGACAGCGCCTACAAAGAACGAAATGATGGTAAATATACGAGCGTTAGAGTAACGCGGTCCTTAGCATCGCCAACGCTACCAGGAATAAGTCGAAAAATCCCTCTTGGTTATTGCCTTCGCAATAAAGAAAAAACATTTTACAATGGTCTGTACGGAGATCGGTTTGCTAAAGGAAGAGCCAGCCCTGATAAAAAACACTCCAATATTATCCTACTTTGGAAACGCGACGCTGTAAAAAGGGTTAAATGCACTATCTCAAAAACAGTTCCCGGAGCAAGCCTCCAGAAAAAAAAGGAACTAAAATACTGACACGGGGAAGAGAATGGCGACCTTTTTAGTGGAGAAATCAGCGGAGGACCAAATATTTCTTCTATTTAGAGGAAGGCCTTTCTTAGTTTAATCCTCTTTTTTTATTTTTTCGGGACAGAAACGCATTACACTTCGGGGTGTGTTTCAAATGGGACGGACATAAAAGCCTAGATGGACGGGATTCTGCGGAGAAATGTGAAGATGACATTGCAGGGGGGTCGCCAAAGGTCCCTTCCCCCTGGTCGAGGGAGACGGTAGTTAGTGCCAGCAGAAGCTTATAATAAATCCACTTTGGTTCGAAGTATCTAGCTCCTTACTAAGCCTTTGACCAAAACCACAAATGTATAAATATTTTTCTCATAAGTGTTAAATTTTTACTGACAGTCATTTTTGGAATGACCACTCATTTTTTATGGACTTCAGACTAAGGCATTAGGCCTAATACGCGGTCTTTGGATAATCACTTGTTTTTAAGGTGCGTGTTGTTCTCGATAGAGGCGCTTATCTTTTTGGGTGTGACGTCAATTCGAAGTCATTTCTCGCATAGCTAACAGTAATTACTTACACTCACTAACACACATTAAGCAACGTAATTAAAAATTTATGTAAAAAAGTGCAACGTCTTTTTATAAAAAAATGACTACGTTAGGTTAGGTAAAATTAAGTAACTATAAGAATACTAAGATCCTTTGAAAAATTACTTTGTGTTGCAAGAGGATTTTTGACCAACTGAAATAGGGTACCATTGTTACGTTCAGTGACGCGTCACAAAAGCATATTATAAAAAGCACGTGTAGTTAGACACTTTTCCATGCGAAGAGGACTCTTATAAACTTCTGGTGTAACCTTTGACAAATGCATTATTTAAATGTATTCTAAAATAGATAAGGTTAAAACCAAAACAATATAATAATATAAATAATAATAATGCAATATTGTAATATAATTAATAATAATATAATATAATATAATATAATATAATATAATATAATATAATATAATATAATATAATATAATATAATAATAAAATTATAATAATATAATATTTTTTATTATATATTAAATAATAAAGATAAACTTTGTTTTTAAATAATTATAATATAATATATAATAAAAATAATATAATATATAATAAAAAATAATTTAACATATAATAAAAATAATTTAACATATAATAAAAATAATTTAACATATAATAAAAATAATTTAACATATAATAAAAATAATTTAACATATAATAAAAATAATTTAACATATAATAAAATAATTTAACATATAATAAAATAATTTAACATATAATAAAAATAATTTAACATATAATAAAAATAATATTATATATAATAAAAATAAAATATATAATAAAATAAAATATAATATAAAAGTTAACGATTTACTTAGCTAAAGAAAACCGAAATTTAGGCTAAGAAAAAAGGTCAGACGCCCAAAGAAAACATCACTAGAGAACATCTTTCTAGCAGACCAGACCTTTGAAACACCAAAAGGCAAAGAAGGGGTCGGAGTGCCGCTGATGTGATAAGAGAATCGGGGGGGGGGGGGGGAGTAGGCGGGGTTAAGAAGTTTCCGAAAGGGCGCAATTCGCAAAGAGCAACAAGGGAATGATTCATAACCCATCCGAGTCCTAAGAAACTCATTAAATTACAACTTCAAAATCGGTAGAAGAATAAGCAAATTAACATACGAATCGAGACTTAATTTACCGTTCACAAAATATTCCAATTTTGCCTAAATTATATCGAACAAAAGAAGGTCATTTTCTTAAAAAAATATATCATTCATCATTAGAAAATGATATCACCCTATTTTTCAGGATGCCATTTGTCAGAAGTACATAAAATACTTCTTACAAAAGAAGTATCTATTTCCCTATAATTTTTAAGAGTTCGTAGGTTTCCGCTTTTTTTTTCATGGAGGTTTAGAAAGAAAAACCATTGTGAATTTAGTGGCCAGTCTGGCCAATAAAGATTTTGACCACATAAAATTATAAAATAATAATAAAGAAATATTTTAACACCAAAATTTCAGATTTGAGCTACTTAACGCAAATATATATAAATATATAAATATATATATATATATATATATATATCAGATTCTGATTAACGTTAGAATAGCCTGTTAATTTTTTTGTAATAATTAATTCTAACATTGTAATTTCAGTGTAAGCTAAGACATTTTTACAGTAAACTTCTGAAAAATGTATTTCCAATTGCTTTTTTTAGCTTTTAAATGCAATTTTCCTTTATTAGCCACTATTAGCCAATTTTCCACTATTTGCCACTAGCCTGGCCTTTTCTTCAAAAAGGTGACTTTTTAGGAACACTGTTAATTTTTACCATTTACATCGTCGCAAATTTTGAACCATGATGCAACTTTCCTATAAAAAGTATTTCGATAAGTTTAATGACCAAGATGGATACCAAGAATGTATTGAAGTGACTAAGAATATTGGACAACAGGATTCTGATTCCCATCCTCGCAGCCTTTGGAGCTTAAATTCGTCCGCTTTCCCATTCAAGTTTGCTATATGGTTTGACCTTGAATGCGCCTTAAAAGCTGTGAGGATGGTACCAGGGGTTAATGCTATGCTCAAATATTCTTTTTTTTTAAATTTATTGATGCTTTTAATTACATATTTGTACCTATTATTAGTGTTGCATCTTCCCATTGGCCATATGAGTAAATATTGCTCGTGCATGGCCGGGAAATATTAGAAATATATAAATTGACTTATACTTGGAGTATAATTAGTAAAGCCATAAATCATAAGTGAAATCGAGGTAATTAATTTTATGTATACATTTAAGAATTCATGAAATTTTTTATATCATCGATCCTAAAATTGATCAACCACTCATTTAACAAGGTTACAAAAGATTTTATAGTAGTACATTTTTTAATATTTATATCTATTTTCTTGTATAATTTTGGACCCAAAAAAATCACATGGTTTTGGCCAAGGCTTTTTAACATTTTTTCACCAATCACATTTTGACTTGTTATATTCCTAGTATCATATCTTAGTAACTTCAATACATTCTTGTGGATACTTATAGAGATATTAATGCACTTCCGACTGCACTCGTATGACAGTCGGAATTTTTCCGACTGCGAGAATAATCGGCGATTTCATTTAAAGAATGCGGTACTTAGCTCTAGTAACACCTTCGCTAGAGTCGCCCTAATCTGACAGCGTTGCCGAAGCTACGTAGTTAGCTTAAGAAGCTATTTCAACAGTGTCGGGTGATATCGTCTGTAGGATAGAGAAAGGATCATCATACATCATAGGACAAAATGATATCGATGGCGCCGGGGGGAAGCGATAGAAGGACCCCCGTAGGATCTTTTTTTTGGAAGGGTGTAGAATTTCTAAGTAGGTCGGCGGGGGTGTGACTAAAGAAATTATACGGACCATATATATTCTTATTTATGCATTCACCGCTTTTTTGGCATTTTTTTGTTCGGCAGGCGAAAAAAGCAATTTGAATATAAAGCATCCGTAGTGGTACTCTATAAAGTCTTAAACTAGAGAGTACTTCAATCGTTAAATATGTTCTAGAAGCTGTAGAAAAAAACTTTAAACATTGTATCTATGGGAATTGAATTTTGCGCAGAGTTTATATATGAAAATTTACATCAGATACCGTTAGTTTTCAATGTTTCAAAGGCATACTTTCATATCGATGGCTTCTGTTTTTTAAATAGATTTTGAAGGAAGTCACGGAATATTTTAAAATTCTTTAGAGGAATTATAGGAAATGTTTAAGAGAAATATAGGAAAATAAAGGAAGAAAATTGGGTGAAAAAAATAAATTAATTATACAATAAGAGAAAACGATTGTACAAATTGTTTAAAGGGGTATAACATTCAAAATAAAGTTGATAACCGATAGAAATAGTTGAAATTAAAAACTAGGATATTTTAAAGGTATTTAGGGGTAAAATATCAACTATTTTAATTTCTTCAGAGTTAAAATATAGAGTATTACGGGAAATGTAATGAAATTATAGGAGAAAATGGAAAGACGTTAAATTAAAAATAGGAAATATAGAAACTGTGGTCTCCCTGATAAACTAGAATATTTATGGTGGATCTACCTTGGATTAATAATAGAAGCTAACGCTTCGTTAGCTTCTATTATTAATCCAAGGATCTACGAATTTCACTTTTCAGCCACCAGGTGTAACAGAGGCTTAAGGTAAATGGCGCTAGTTACGTTATAAACAATGTTGCAGTGAGTGTTAACAGATAATTTTCCGGTTTGAAATATACTAATGATAATAATTAGCTAGGCTAATACCCAAGTCAGAAAATTTAAGTACGTCTGACGCAGTGGCATAGACGGGGGTTTCCGGTAGCTTTAACTGTACTAAATTTTAACCCACTTTGAAATATTACATATTCTACGCTATTGAATCAAAGTGAAGCTTATATTAAGTTACACAAAAAAATTGCTTTTGAAAGGAGTGTAACTAATCGTGGGAGCTAATATCTAAACTATATATCATAGATTTAACAAGCAAAAGATACCACACACGAACCGAGTCAAATTAAAATGTTTACGATCGAATGTAAACAGAAGAGGTTCACGAGCCTCCGAAATCGTAAATATCATAAACAGAGGAAACATGGTTGCCACAAAATATTCAGATTCAAATTCCCTGACCATTTTAAGAGATTTTCCCTGACTTTATAAGGGCAAAATTTTTATTTTATATTTTACTTTTATCAGAAGTTAGTAAATTTAAATGAACTTATATTTCGGAAATTTTTTTATCGCAATGTCGAAAAAATTAGCCTTACTTTCAAGGAAATAAATGATAATTGTGGAATTTGTCAAAGATCTAAAGGAAAATTACCTTCAAAAAGTGTCAATATAAATCTGAATTCCCAGACTTTTTACAAATTATTAAAATTCCCCGACTTTTTACCAATTCTTAAAATTCCCTGACTTTTTACCAATTCCTAAAATTCCCGAACTTTTTAAAAATTCTAAAAAATCCCTGACTTTTTACAAGTTCTCAAAATTCTCGGACTTTTTAAAAATTTCCTAAAATTCCCTGACTTTTTAAAAATTTCCTAAAATTCCCTGACTTTTTACAAATTCTCAGAATTCCCTGACTTTTAACAAATCTTTAAAATTCCCTGACTTTTAAAATTTTTTTTAAATTCCCAGACTTTTTAGACCCATTTTTAAATTCCCTAACTTTTCCCAGACGTATGGCAACCCTGGGAAATTCGATACCCGACTAAAATGTGCCAGCAAGACCCCACATTGAAAATATTTAACCCAGATGCTCCACCAACCTAAAATTTCAAACAACGACCCAAGAGATAATATGGAAACTAAAATATTGGCAAGAAACACTTACGATTCGAAGCTAAAAATGAGGAAGTTGATTCCCAGTCGCTGTCTCTACGGCAGTACGTTTCGATTCATGATTTACGAGCGCGAGTTTCGGTCGGGCCAAGGCCCGTTCACGAACGACGAAACGTCAAAAACAAGAGAGAAACGTCCGGAAATATCAAAACGGTGGCTTTCAATATTTGATTCGACGCCGTTGAAGAGTTGCTCGACTCCAAACTAGTTTCATCTTCCCACGCCGGCCCACAACAAAGAGCCTCTCGCGCTCCAGAACCCGCCCGTGTCCGCGTGTGTGTTCCAAGCCCACGCCACCAAAGACTAGTACTATTTCGAGAGCGGACTACGATCCCCCGTGTCCCCAGGACGGGGGCCGCTTCCGTCGCTTCCCTCCCCCCCTCTTGTCTTTAACTACACCATTTGCAACCCCCCCCCTTACTGCTTACCCCCTCCCGGTGATGAGTGAAGCTTGGCCTCACGCTTCTGGTTTGGCCACAAACGTTTTTCCAATCGACCATTGCCTTCATAAATTGCGATTGAAGATTGGCTTAATTGGAAGAAGCAATTAGGTAATAGAATGTATGATTGAATGAGCTAACGTAAATTTATAATTTAATTGTACGTTTAAAATTTACTGGAGGAGCCAATAAAAATATGGAATGGTTATAGAGTTAAATAAATTAAGTTAATTTTATTATTTAATTGTACGTTTAAAATTTACTGGAGGAGCCAATAAAAATATGGAATGGTTAAAGTGTTAAATAAATGAAGTTAAATTTATAATTCAATTGTACGTTTAAAATTTAACAAAATTGCCATTAATATTAACAAAATAATAAAAGTTTAAATTAAAATTCAATTGTTCGTAAAAAATTTTAAGAGCCATTAGAAATATTGAATGTTTTTAGTGTTAAATAAATTAAGTTAAATTTATAATTCAATTGCATGTTTATGATTTTAAGAGCCATTAAAAATATGGAATGGTTATATTATTAAATAAATTAAGTAAAAATTAAATTTCAATTTTCCGTTAAAAATTTTAAGAGCCATTAAAAATATGAAATGTTATAGTATTAAATAAAAGTTCTTTCTTTATATTCTATCAATATGTATTATCTAAAGTAAATAATATGTATTTTACTAAAAAAGTATCCATTCTAAAAGTTAACTTAGTAGGCTCGAGGTAGTCAAGTCTACAAGTTTCCTCGTTCACATTTCCTTAGATAAAAAATATATTTTCACCGGTGTAATAGCTTTAATAAGTCACTATTTGACGTATTTGAAGCCTCACTGTTTAAATTTCTTATGAAAACCGATACCCGTATCTTAAGTTTGCTATAGCTGGAATTTCTAATCTTCGTAAAACCGAGAGCAAATTTGGTATCTGAATTTTTTAAGAGCTCTTTGTAGCGATAAATTCTGCGCTAAGATCTTAGCGTGTTCTGTTATCTGAAAATCCGCATCCAGTCGTTTAAAAATGCAACAACAAATTTAAGCAATCTGTCAATCTAATATTTATTTCGGTAAAGTAGGTGTCACGACGGCGAAATCTGTTTGAACAATAGTAAATCAGAAAATTCCAAAGGTTTACGATGTCGTCGTGTACTAAAATTGGTATTTATTATTTCTTTCCAAACAGATATTTGCTAAACGATTTTGAGAATCTTAGAAACGATGCTTAAGATGTCTATTACGATTTTGAGAACCCTAGAAACGTGGCTTAAAATGTCTACTACGATTTTGAGAACCCAAGAGCCGTGGCTTAAAATGTCTATTACGATTTTGAGAACCCAAGAAACGTTGCTTAAAATATCTATTACGATTTTGAGAACCCAAGAAACGTGGCTTAAAATATCTATTACGATTTTGAGAACCCAAGAAACGTGGCTTAAAATGTCTACTACGATTTTGAGAACCCAAGAAACGTGGCTTCAAATGTCTATTACGATTTTGAGAACCCAAGAAACGTTGCTTCAAATGTCTATTACGATTTTGAGAACCCAAGAAACGCGGCTTAAAATGTCTATTACGATTTTGAGAACCTAAGAAACGTGGCTTAAAATGTCTATTACGATTTTGAGAACCCAAGATACGTGGCTTAAAATGTCTATTACGATTTTGAGAACCCAAGATACGTGGCTTAAAATGTCTATTAAAATAAAATAAATATAAATAAGAATAAGAATATATAAATATAAACATAAAATAAAAATAAAAATAAAAATAAAGTTTATATTGGGAACATATTTTCAATAATTAAACTGGTTTAATAATAATCGTAGAACCTCTCATTACTCACTGAATATTAATTAATGACGAGTAGGGTGATACGTTTCCCAATATGCTCTTCGCGTGCGTGGACCGACTTGGTTCGAACCCGGGAAGATTGGGTCATTTATATGGTAGCTCCCCCTAATTTCCCGATTTTATCCGATCGCTGGCTAATGTTTAATGTCCGATATAAATGCGTGATAACGCGAGAGAGAAAAATATCGGGAAAAGGACTCGAAACTAAACGCTGCGAGGAATTCGTGAAGCGACGCGATTATCCCCGGAGGCACACGCCAGAGTATATTTGGTATGAATTAAAAATGACCAACTTCCAGGTCACCTCTACAGCTATACCAAGACCATACACCGGAATATAATTGAATGTAATCAGAAGAAAATAGGGGAAGTACGTATCTGTAGCTTTGAGCCGTAGAAGTCGTCGTGTGACCCACGAAAATGCCTTTTTACGCATAATAAACCAAACTGAAAAAGTAGTTCCAATTTTGTTTTGATTCCACACGGCTATAAACGATGAAAGCAAATACGCCTTAGCTCAATTAGCAGAGAATGAGAAGTACAATATGTCACAATTGTTCAATTTAAGAAAAATTGATTTTTTAAACGATGTAATCATCCGCGATTTCCCGCCAAACCATTTTAGCGCGAAAATTCGTGAAAAGTGACGCCTTTCCAAAGCTGACTAGAAGCGTACTTCCCCCTATTTTCTTCTGATGTAATTCTTTTTTTTTCTTGGTGTTTTTGCTATACGCGCAAATTATCTCGGCGATACAATTTCTGTCGGCCTTAATTAGTTTTCCAACGCGACTTCAACGTTGCAAATGTATTCTCTCCAGTCGCTAGCTGGCACGACCAAAATTTTAAGGGCTTTAAGGAATTTTCAATTATTTAATTTAATTTGGAATTCCTCTCGGGGTGTGCGGCTTAAAAACATTCGGGCAAAGTGACAGTGTTTGTTACGATTGGATTTATTTACACATAGCTTAATAGTTGATTTTATAAAATGTCTTTCCGCTTGCCCAACTTGTTGAAATGTTGCCCTGGAGAATAGTTTAGCCAATGCCTAAGCATGAGTTCATAAACTCTTTAGTGGGAGAGAAAACGGATCCACAGCTGAAGCGGGGAGGCAACATTTCCACAAGATGGCCAAGGTTATTTTATAAAAAGAACTATTTACAAATTTGGGGCCACGAGAAGATGGCGGCCATTGAAAGGGAGATGACACTAGCCTTCCATTCCAGCGATGATGACGTCACGAGAATACACATATCTTTAGCGGTCAGCCCAAGACGTTCAATTTATTCGGGTGGGGAAAGGAATAAGTATTTACAGATTCAGTACAAAAATATACTCAAATTCTATTTTAAAGGTTCACATTTAGTTTTTTTATTGATTTAAATTGATTTATTTTAAGGTTTTATATCTCTTAACACAATGATTCCAGTGCAGTGGTAAAAATGAAATTTAAATTAATCCATTAAATGTAATTATTATTATTAATGAAAAATAAAATTTGAGTTAATTTGCTTAGAATTAAAATTGCTAGAGAAAACTACATTGAAGTATAATAAATGATTGGTTTAAAAACCAATTCGATTTAAATCAGGCAATGATGACCGAATTGTTTGAAAATTTCGGACAGAATTTTAGGTAGCTTCTACCCTTTCATCACGTAACTCAAACATACTCGTCACGTAACTCAAACATACTCGTCACGCAACTCAAACATACTCGTCACGCAACTCAAACATACTCGTCACGCAACTCAAACATACTCGTCACGCAACTCAAACATACTCGTCACGCAACTCAAACATACTCGTCACGCAACTCAAACATACTCGTCACGCAACTCAAACATACTCGTCACGCAACTCAAACATACTCGTCACGCAACTCAAACATACTCGTCACGCAACTCAAACATACTCGTCACGCAACTCAAACATACTCGTCACGCAACTCAAACATACTCGTCACGCAACTCAAACATACTCGTCACGCAACTCAAACATACTCGTCACGCAACTCAAACATACTCGTCACGCAACTCAAACATACTCGTCACGCAACTCAAACATACTCGTCACGCAACTCAAACATACTCGTCACGCAACTCAAACATACTCGTCACGCAACTCAAACATACTCGTCACGCAACTCAAACATACTCGTCACGCAACTCAAACATACTCGTCACGCAACTCAAACATACTCGTCACGCAACTCAAACATACTCGTCACGCAACTCAAACATACTCGTCACGCAACTCAAACATACTCGTCACGCAACTCAAACATACTCGTCACGCAACTCAAACATACTCGTCACGCAACTCAAACATACTCGTCACGCAACTCAAACATACTCGTCACGCAACTCAAACATACTCGTCACGCAACTCAAACATACTCGTCACGCAACTCAAACATACTCGTCACGCAACTCAAACATACTCGTCACGCAACTCAAACATACTCGTCACGCAACTCAAACATACTCGTCACGCAACTCAAACATACTCGTCACGCAACTCAAACATACTCGTCACGCAACTCAAACATACTCGTCACGCAACTCAAACATACTCGTCACGCAACTCAAACATACTCGTCACGCAACTCAAACATACTCGTCACGCAACTCAAACATACTCGTCACGCAACTCAAACATACTCGTCACGCAACTCAAACATACTCGTCACGCAACTCAAACATACTCGTCACGCAACTCAAACATACTCGTCACGCAACTCAAACATACTCGTCACGCAACTCAAACATACTCGTCACGCAACTCAAACATACTCGTCACGCAACTCAAACATACTCGTCACGCAACTCAAACATACTCGTCACGCAACTCAAACATACTCGTCACGCAACTCAAACATACTCGTCACGCAACTCAAACATACTCGTCACGCAACTCAAACATACTCGTCACGCAACTCAAACATACTCGTCACGCAACTCAAACATACTCGTCACGTAACTCAAACATACTCGTCACGCAACTCAAACATACTCGTCACGCAACTCATACATACTCGTCACGCAACTCAAACATACTCGTCACGCAACTCAAACATACTCGTCACGCAACTCAAACATACTCGTCACGCAACTCAAACATACTCGTCACGCAACTCAAACATACTCGTCACGCAACTCAAACATACTCGTCACGCAACTCAAACATACTCGTCACGTAACTCAAACATACTCGTCACGTAACTCAAACATACTCGTCACGTAACTCAAACATAGTCGTCACGTAACTCAAAACGCGTGATATTGTAGCTCCACCCACGAAATTCAAAGTATTATGTGGAATTTTAAGCGATGTAAAAACTATAAACAAAAGTTTAAAACTCGGGAAAACATGGAAAATATAATATTTTTTTCGAATTTTAGAAATTCCGCGTAAAAAGAAACGCGTTGATTTTAAATAATTTTTAAAATTTATTTGTTTCAGACTGCTGCTGGTGCCATCTGGTGAAAATAGCGTTACCCATGTAAAAGATTCTTTTATTGTTGTCGAATGTTTATCAGTCTGGTAAAGGGATTAAAATAAAAGTTTATACCAAAAGTCGACAAGTAGGTTGATCCTACTACTTCCGCGTATACTTTTCAACTTTTCTCCCCACTTATTAAAGGGGTTTTCACCCAAGTTGTTTGGTTTAACCTTTCCACAATAGTAATAGTGAGTGTAAGGAGTTGTTGGCTCGCGTGGCATGAAGGGCTTGCCACCACCCTCCTACGCAGTATAAAGGCAATAAAAGTCACTCGATTAACCCTAAATACGCAATTACTGCAGATGATTTAGTGTTGTATTATTTTCTAAATTAAACGTACGCTAAAAGCACGAGCGAAATTACAAAAATATGCGAAACGAAAATAAAACTGAATTTGCGAAACCACATTTCCTCAGCAGAGACCCGCGAAACAAGATCATAAAAATAAATTATATTTTATAATATAATTTTATTCTTAGAGTTCCCGCAACGAGAATTAAAAATAATTCAGACAAACAATGAGAAATTTGCATCGCAAATATATAAAGATTCTCAAACCGGAATATTAACAATACCACGATAAATATTCGAAATAATATGATATTGGTAATCCTTGTACCAAAAACAGCGTCAAATATTTTAATACCGAATCCGTATCTTCGCCAAAAATGCAGAAAAGGCGTACAGAAATAGGTCAGGACACGAACGCTCTCACCTGACACCAAACCGTCGCGAATAGTCCGCGTTTCGATTAGTGAACGAAGTAAGGAAGACTATACCTTCGACAAACCTTTAATAACACTACCGGGTTAAGCTATAGACGGGACTAAAATCCGATACAAAATCGTTCAACGTGTATGGTAGCGGGTTAGGTTGAACGACGGGGAGTTACGGGCCTCCTACAATTTATCTGCCCCGCAAAGCCTAACGAGCGGGACCTTTAGCTTGAGCCGTCACTAACATTCTGAAGCTTAGAATCATTTTTTTGGCCGCCATCTAACGGACGTTAAAAAATAAAAAATAAAAATATTCCAAACCCGAGATTCTGCTCTGCCTAAAAAAATGCTTAAAAAATATATATATATATATTTGGCGTCAGCTGGTACAGCCTCGCTCGACAAGGGGCGACCTCAGATGTGACAAGGCGTCAAATCAGGGCCCCTCCTCCTTCCCCACCGTCTCCCCCCCCCTTCGCTGTCACAACCCGAGACACCGTGACCTTTCAACTCGGAAGGATGGTACCTTGTAGTTTTACAAGCGAAAAGTTTGTTGGGTATAGAAAAAACATTCGACGGACAGCCCATGTTTTGAAAGGAAGCGAATTAAAATTTGGCAGGATTTAAAGGTGACAATAATGCGATGTTTGTTCTAGGCGCTGTTATTTGGTTAATTGGCTAAGGGATTATTAATTTTGATACGATGTATATCAAATACTTTGAATCATGATATTTGATTTTCCATATGCCGAATTTAAAACACGCTTTTCAAAATAACATATTTAAAACATGTTTTCAAAATAACATATTTAAAACACGCTTTTAAAAATTTAGAATTTAAAACACGCTTTTAAAAATTTAGAATTTAAAACACCCTTTCAAAATTATCGAATTTAAAACACTCTTTCAAAATTATCGAATTTAAAACACGCTTTTAAAATTATCGAATTTAAAACACGCTTTTAAAATTATCGAATTTAAAACACGCTTTTAAAATTATCGAATTTAAAACCACTTTTAAAATTATCGAATTTAAAATACGCTTTTAAAATTATCGAATTTAAAATACGCTTTTAAAATTATCGAATTTAAAATACGCTTTTAAAATTATCGAATTTAAAATACGCTTTTAAAATTATCGAATTTAAAATACGCTTTTAAAATTATCGAATTTAAAATACGCTTTTAAAATTATCGAATTTAAAACCCGCTTTTAAAATTATCGAATTTAAAACACGCTTTTAAAATTATCAAATTTAAAACACGCTTTTAAAATTATCGAATTTAAAACACGCTTTTAAAATAATCGAATTTAAAACACGCTTTTAAAATTATCGAATTTAAAACACGCTTTTAAAATTATCGAATTTAAAACACGCTTTTAAAATTATCGAATTTAAAACACGCTTTTAAAATTATCGAATTTAAAACACGCTTTTAAAATTATCGAATTTAAAACACGCTTTTAAAATATCGAATTTAAAACACGCTTTTAAAATTATCGAATTTAAAACACGCTTTTAAAATTATCGAATTTAAAACACGCTTTTAAAATTATCGAATTTAAAACACGCTTTTAAAATTATCAAATTTAAAACACGCTTTTAAAATTATCGAATTTAAAACACGCTTTTAAAATTATCGAATTTAAAACACGCTTTTAAAATTATCGAATTTAAAACACACTTTTAAAATATCGAATTTAAAACACGCTTTTCGAATTTAAAACACGCTTTTCGAATTTAAAACACGCTTTTAAAATACGCTTTTAAAATTATCGAATTTAAAACACGATTTTCAAAAAGAACCAAATTACGAAATAAAAACACGATTTTCCAAAAGAACCAAATTACGAAATAAAAACACGATTTCCAAAAATAACCAAGTTACAACATACTCGATATACTTCGATCGGGGGCTGGTAAACCCAAATGAGAGGCCAATACCTACAAGACCTATTTTTTAGTTTTTCAGAAGATAAACTCGTGTAAAAAAATGTTGACAGAGACACACTCGTGTAAAAACGCGCTCTTTGATAAAAGTAAATTGTTCTTTTCTCGGGTGTCGCTCCAGACTCATCAATTCAAGAAGATACACGGATATTCGCTTAGTGGACATCCCAGGAAGCTCAAGAGCGGGGTTGGCTCATTTTTAGGGAGCACCTACACTCGTTGCGAGCGTTAACCGACAGTGCGTGTAAGGCCGTGTTAGAAATAAAATAACATGCGCCCTTTTGATCGAGTTACGTGTTAAAGTAAACCTCGACTATATCAACAAGATTCGCGGTGCAGATGTCATTTATAAAACAACATACGTAAACCTTTTACGCGCTATGGGATTTCTACAGATACCCGAGCACAGTTTGGGGGAGGGAGGGGGGTGGATTGTAGTTTTCCCCCCAGTAAATGGTGATAAATCTACCAGAAACAAACTCGTCATCGTACCCGGCTTTGGCTAACACTAATGTCGACCAGCTTGGCTTCTTTGAAAGGTGCGGTTTTACATCAAGGAGAACTTGTTTTTCTCGATTCTTTTGGCCATTCTACGCCGATTAAACTGGTCTTCAATAGAACCAGGTTTTTTTAATGTATAAACAGGTGTATTATTATTTTCGTGAGGTTTACAATGTAGGTTAAAAGGCGGTTAGGGCATTTACCGCTTGACCTATAATTTACAAAGACGATATAATTATCTAATCAAACAATGAAGGTTTTTTCAAATAGTCCTTGTAAATAGGTTATTGAATTTTTAGCTCTTTAATGTGAAAATAAATAAAGATTTTATTTACTTTCACAGAAAGATGGTCAAATTATAAATTAGTTTTGGATAGTTTATTAAAAACTAGCATATTGATAACAAATTTAATTACAATTTTATAAATAACGATTTTTAGTAGTAATTTCTTGTGTCGGTTTGAGCCAAATAAGACTCCCTGGAATAAGAAACACTCTGTATAAGTAATGGTAATGACTTAGCTTGCAAAAGGATCGATATCATTGCTTCCTATCTTATGTGTACAGCGTGTTTCTGTTACGTAAAATTCAGGCTAAAAATTCAGGGTTTCCGCCGTTTTTTTAGATAAAAATTGAAAATTTTCCAGGTTTTCCCTGACCATTTTCGAAGAATTCTTAACCTGTACTTTAGTAAAGGTTCTCTATTTGCTACCGAAATTAAATTCACTACCTTTTTCCTGATTTTTAGACTAATTTTAGAAATCCCTGACATTTCCCTGATTATTAAGACTAATTTTGGAAACTCCCTGATATTTCCCTGATTATTAAGACTAATTTTGGAAATCCCTTGACATTTCCCTGATTATTAAGACTAATTTTGGAAATCCCCTGACATTTCCCTGATTATTAAGACTAATTTTGGAAACTCCCTGACATTTCCCTGATTATTAAGACTAATTTTGGAAATCCCTTGACATTTCCCTGATTATTAAGACTAATTTTGGAAACTCCCTGACATTTCCCTGATTATTAAGACTAATTTTGGAAATCCCTTGACATTTCCCTGATTATTAAGACTAATTTTGGAAATCCCCTGACATTTTCCTGATTATTAAGACTAATTTTGGAAACTCCCTGACATTTTCCTGATTATTAAGACTAATTTTGGAAATTCCCTGACATTTTCCTGATTATTAAAGGGGAACGGCCAAGCTTTTCCAAATATGGCCTTATTTCCGTATCAAAAGATTAACAAGACGTTCAATATACTAACACGTACCTTTTTTTGTCTTGAAAAAATAGCTTTTGGCCCAAAAAGTTGAAACGAAAAATAACGCCAGGTGTTTGGGTTTGAATTTTCGCCGCCATCTTAGGGGCTGCCGCCAGCGCCCCTAACCCCGTATGAGCGATTTGCGAACTATCCTAACTTTTAAAATCACGCAATTTAGTCTTAGGTTTCTTATAACTGGAACGCGTCGCGCGTGCAAAACAAATTTTTGCGTCTTCAGCAACGCGCGCTTTTATGTTGTTTTTCTGTCTCACCGACTTCTCACCAGGTGTCGCGGCGGACGCGCACTTTTCGATTTCCCGAAATATCTTTATTTTATTAAAAATTAACCACTCAATATTTTATGATGTGATTTTCGCCATAAATTTTAGTTTTTAATGGGCTATAGGGCTATCTAACTGGTTAAAGCTTGACCATTCCCCTTTAAGACTAATTTTGCGAATTCCCTGACATTTTCCTGATTATTAAGACTAATTTTGGAAACTGCCTGACATTTCCCTGATTATTAAGACTAATTTTGGAAATCCCTTGACATTTCCCTGATTATTAAGACTAATTTTGGAAATCCCCTGACATTTCCCTGATTATTAAGACTAATTTTGGAAACTCCCTGACATTTCCCTGATTATTAAGACTAATTTTGGAAATCCCTTGACATTTCCCTGATTATTAAGACTAATTTTGGAAACTCCCTGACATTTCCCTGATTATTAAGACTAATTTTGGAAATCCCTTGACATTTCCCTGATTATTAAGACTAATTTTGGAAATCCCCTGACATTTTCCTGATTATTAAGACTAATTTTGGAAACTCCCTGACATTTTCCTGATTATTAAGACTAATTTTGGAAATTCCCTGACATTTTCCTGATTATTAAAGGGGAACGGCCAAGCTTTTCCAAATATGGCCTTATTTCCGTATCAAAAGATTAACAAGACGTTCAATATACTAACACGTACCTTTTTTTGTCTTGAAAAAATAGCTTTTGGCCCAAAAAGTTGAAACGAAAAATAACGCCAGGTGTTTGGGTTTGAATTTTCGCCGCCATCTTAGGGGCTGCCGCCAGCGCCCCTAACCCCGTATGAGCGATTTGCGAACTATCCTAACTTTTAAAATCACGCAATTTAGTCTTAGGTTTCTTATAACTGGAACGCGTCGCGCGTGCAAAACAAATTTTTGCGTCTTCAGCAACGCGCGCTTTTATGTTGTTTTTCTGTCTCACCGACTTCTCACCAGGTGTCGCGGCGGACGCGCACTTTTCGATTTCCCGAAATATCTTTATTTTATTAAAAATTAACCACTCAATATTTTATGATGTGATTTTCGCCATAAATTTTAGTTTTTAATGGGCTATAGGGCTATCTAACTGGTTAAAGCTTGACCATTCCCCTTTAAGACTAATTTTGCGAATTCCCTGACATTTTCCTGATTATTAAGACTAATTTTGGAAACTGCCTGACATTTCCCTGATTATTAAGACTAATTTTGGAAATCCCTTGACATTTCCCTGATTATTAAGACTAATTTTGGAAATCCCCTGACATTTCCCTGATTATTAAGACTAATTTTGGAAACTCCCTGACATTTCCCTGATTATTAAGACTAATTTTGGAAATCCCTTGACATTTCCCTGATTATTAAGACTAATTTTGGAAACTCCCTGACATTTCCCTGATTATTAAGACTAATTTTGGAAATCCCTTGACATTTCCCTGATTATTAAGACTAATTTTGGAAATCCCCTGACATTTTCCTGATTATTAAGACTAATTTTGGAAACTCCCTGACATTTTCCTGATTATTAAGACTAATTTTGGAAATTCCCTGACATTTTCCTGATTATTAAAGGGGAACGGCCAAGCTTTTCCAAATATGGCCTTATTTCCGTATCAAAAGATTAACAAGACGTTCAATATACTAACACGTACCTTTTTTTGTCTTGAAAAAATAGCTTTTGGCCCAAAAAGTTGAAACGAAAAATAACGCCAGGTGTTTGGGTTTGAATTTTCGCCGCCATCTTAGGGGCTGCCGCCAGCGCCCCTAACCCCGTATGAGCGATTTGCGAACTATCCTAACTTTTAAAATCACGCAATTTAGTCTTAGGTTTCTTATAACTGGAACGCGTCGCGCGTGCAAAACAAATTTTTGCGTCTTCAGCAACGCGCGCTTTTATGTTGTTTTTCTGTCTCACCGACTTCTCACCAGGTGTCGCGGCGGACGCGCGCTTTTCGATTTCCCGAAATATCTTTATTTTATTAAAAATTAACCACTCAATATTTTATGATGTGATTTTCGCCATAAATTTTAGTTTTTAATGGGCTATAGGGCTATCTAACTGGTTAAAGCTTGACCATTCCCCTTTAAGACTAATTTTGCGAATTCCCTGACATTTTCCTGATTATTAAGACTAATTTTTGAAATTACCTGACATTTCCCTGATTATTAAGACTAATTATTGATCAATATTCAAATTCGCTGCCATTTCCAGGAATTCCGGGTCATAAACGTTTCGCTCTTTTTACTCCTTCTGAAAAGGAGGGTCAAGAGAGTAAATTGGATTTTGTCGTCTGCTAGACAGAATTTATCTGCTGAAAAGGCCACAGGTAGCCATTTTGGAAAAAAGTTTTTACTCCGATTCGAACTATTCGCCACCACAGATTCGGAGTAAAATGACGTCATAGCCTTACTCTTCTTACCCTACTCCGAAATCCCGGAACAAGCGAACAGGAACCACCTAATTGCAATATGTCCATAAAACATTTCTTCAAATATTATGTGGACAATTCACTCATGGCACTAATATTGTAATATGTAAATAACATAAATACGGTAATAGTTAGTGTAGGGAGCTGTTGGCTCGCGTGGTATGAAGGGCTTGCCACCACCCTCCTACGCATTGTAACCCGGCCACCTGAATTAATGGCTTTAAAAGTCGCTTGATGACTTAGGCCTAAGGTGGTGCCTTGGGTATTAGCCTAGCTGATTATTATTATTATTATTTTATTATTATACTTTATGTACTATTTAGACGGGAATCCATACCTCTACTTGGAATGCTTATCGCGACAGATTTTCGTCTCGATGTGGCCGACGGTTATTTTGACGTCACTATGTTAACTTAACAAACAACAACGTGGGAGGGGAGTGCGCGCAAAGGGCATTTTTGGTCTCGTAGGCGGGGCCAAAGCCGTCAGAGTTATCTTACCATACCCGATAAGCATTCCAAGTAGAGGTATGGATTCCTGATTTAGACAATACCCCCAAAAACCCAACAAACTGACTGTAGTATCTTATTTGTTTGTTAATTATATATTTATATATATATAAATAATGTTTGTTGCGGTTAGTTTTGAGGATAAACCAACGAATCCCTTTAAAACCAGTGAGATATTTTGGACTCAATTTGACCCAAAAAAGAACAACCCACCAAATTTGTACTAATCCTACAAAACCACCCTGTATAACAAATCTAATCGTCTAAAAGTACAGTAGTCTAAGAATTCCATAAAAAATACGCCGATACATTTATAATTAATTTATAAAAACGCCACTTTCCTTAAATAAGACATAATTCAAACGTTATAGTAAGAGAAAAAATAGCCCCTGAAGAAATGAAGTTTTCGTGGATACGCGAGTGTCTTGATAAGTGGCGTCTAAATTTTCCCTTTCCTTCATTGTTCAAAATAGATTTAAGGTTCCACGCGTGATATCGAGACCGCCGACCTCTCGCGAACGACCTGTCAGAACGACTCGTATATTTTCAAGTTTAAGAAATAGAGAGGGAAGAAAAGCTTTAATTTAAAAATAAAATCGAAATCTAGGTTTCCCAATAGCCGCGGGCTTTTTCTCACGCAACAAGTTTGAAAGACATTAGGCGAAATTTGAATGCGACGCGGTTCCAAGCGGGAAAAAAGTGAACGTGTCTATAGGGCGATTGGCCGACTGGCACTAGCCTCATTTCAGTTCCAGACGCTCAACACGTCGGGGTAAAGTACCGCAACTACTCGTTTTCGGTTTAAGGCCAAGTTCGCGAATCTCCAATTACTTCAGACGCAACAGACGCTTCAAATATGCGCGGAAAACGAGCTTTGGTCACGGGTGCCAGTCGGGGTAAGTCTCCCACATTTTCATTATTTTTCGTCGTTAATATTGGATAAAGTAGACTTGGATATTCATATTTTTGGAGAAGGGGCGCTATTATTGGAGAATGTAAACTTGTACATTTATATTTTGGAGATTGGGCGCTAATATTGGATTAAGTAGAATTTAATATTTATAGTTTTGAGATTGGGCGCTAATATTGGATAAAGTAAACTTGAATGTTTATATTTTGAAGATTGGGTGCTAATATTGGATAAAGTACCCCTGTAGCATTAGGGTGTCGGTCAAGAGTCGGGTATGGGTCTAAAAGTCGTTTTCAGGTCGACGACCGTATGCCGACTCAAATTGTTCAATTTTTTTATCCCAAAAATTACAAATTTCCATTTTGAGACTTTATAAAGTCGGCAAGTCGACTTTAATGTACAGTCGATATGCCGACTTGATAAGGACCACACGTATTTTTTTCATATTTTTAAAATAATTGTATTTTATTGTATAATTATAATTATACTTGAAGTTCATTTTTACTAATTATGATTAATTAATTTTTAGAAATTAATTTGCATAAGAAGTTACTTCCCTGTAGCAAATTAGAGTCGGGCCGACGTCGGCAAAAGGTACTAAACGCTAAAGTCGGCCGACCTTTGGATTGAGGGTCGAAATGTCGTAGGGGTAAAATGGTCGGCCGACTGCAAAACGTCGACTCTTTACCGCCAATTAATAGAACTAAGAACCGACTCCGAAACGACGTCGGGCCGACTTTATATTAATGCTTATTTCCGACCCAAAACTGATCTCATTATTAGATTTTCGAATACAAATAAGTTTGAAGAAAAAATAAAAGTGAATAAAAAATTCATCATCATCAAATAGTCAGAAAATAATTAAAATATCCCCTTTTCCTAAATAAATATGGTCGGTTTCATAAAGTTAATGTCGAATCCAATAATTAAATGTAAGGTCTATTTTAAGTTGGATAATGGTCGGCATACCGACCATAAATAGTCCAAAAAAAATTACGGTTTTAGTGTCGAAATAATACTGCTAGAATTAAAATTACGATTCCAGTTGCCATGGTTACGCGGGGCCTAATCTGATAAGACTGTACGAAATTCATCTTTATAACTAGGCGGTAGCGCCATCTATATTTTGTAAAGTTATATGGCTAAAAATAAATAATTATTAGCTAACTCACCGTAACTTGAGTTAAAAAGAATCGTGTTGACAGAATAAAATTATTTTTAAACAACTTCAAAGGTTTGTTTGTTACGAGAAATCATAGATTTCAATTTCGCATCAGATTCGCGAAAAAATTCAATTGCAATAGTTGCCACCAATAAAGACAGATGCCCCCACGGTTGAACGATAAAGTTGATAAAGTCTCCTTTTGGAACGAAATTGGTCCCGCGCCAGACAGATTTAGTTGTACCTCTATTTATTCCCAACTCAATGCTATAAACCGACTTATCGACCGTACCCCGACCCTAAACCAAAGACTATATATAAATAGATTGGCGTGTTCAATGGCTCAACTTGCATACGATAGCAGACGCTGGTCAAAATTTTCCTCGCGCTTCAGAGTGCTACTAGTGGTGCCTCTAACGGCTGGTCAAAGGCTTCTCCCGTGTTTCGATAGTGTTAACAGGTTTTTTGTATGGAGACGCCTGTCTAGTAAGCGAAGCGTATATAGTCTTTGCTCTAAACCGACTTCATGTGTTACAGGGGTTTGCGATTTACGATATTATTTCAAAATATTAATTCCTGATTTTTATTTATATTGATTAATTATACTCTAAATAGATTAAAAAATTTAAAATGTATTAATAAATAGGCCTATTGATACGATCACAAACGCTTCATAGTTTAAAAAATTCAAAAGCACGCGCCAGTTAATACTTTCGCAGCGCCATCTCCGGACTAGCAGCATTATAGAATTTTATTGGCGAACTCGCTTGAGATGGGAGGTGTAATTGTTGACTTGTGCGCTTAATTTTCTATTCAAAATTAATGGAAAATCATTGGAATCTTGAGAAATACATTAAATCTAAACTAAAAAAGTAAGTTTTTCAATAATATATCAATATAAATAATATCTATATCAATTAATTATAGCTTTGTGAACAATGTTTTGCATGAGCTGTTAGGCCTTGGCAATTACAAGGTCATGTGTTTTATAAATAAAATATAATTAGACTACAACATCAAAAGATAATGATATTTGTTAAAAGTATTTGAATTGTAATTGTTTTTACGTATTAAAATCTAGAAGCTTAATTAAAATGTTTCTTTTCTATATCACTACTTTATTAATTCTATGTACTTCGCCAAAAGATTTTCAGACTTGTATATTGTTTGGATTAGTTCTATTAATATAAATAGCTCATTTTTATTGAAAATTATTATCGATTCAATCTCAGCTAAATTACTGTTAAGGCATGAAATTGGTATTAAGTGGGAGTTCCGAAGTGCGATTTAATTTGACGTCGGCACAACGTCGTTTCCGAGTCGGAAATATGCCTATTTGAAGTCGGCTCATAGTCATTTCTGAGTCGGCCCATAGTCATTTCTGAGTCGGCCCATAGTCCTCTCTGAGTCAGCCCATAGTCCTTTCTGAGTCGGCCCATAGTCCTTTCTGAGTCGGCCCATAGTCCTTTCTGAGTCGGCCCATAGTCCTTTCTGAGTCGGCCCATAGTCCTTTCTGAGTCGGCCCATAGTCCTTTCTGAGTCGGTCCATAGTCATTTCTGAGTCGGTCCATAGTCATTTCTGAGTCGGCCCATAGTCCTTTCTGAGTCGGCCCATAGTCCTTTCTGAGTCGGCCCATAGTCCTTTCTGAGTCGGTCCATAGTCATTTCTGAGTCGGCCCATAGTCCTTTCTGAGTCGGTCCATAGTCCTTTCTGAGTAGGACATACATCGGAAGTGAGTCGAATTTTCTTGTCGATCGACGGTCGGCCGACTACTTTTCTACTAGGACATTTCGACCTTTCAGAGTGGGGTGGCCCGACAGTAGGCCGACCTTTCTGTTTTAAGACACTAGCCGACGTCGGCCCGACTCTAAAATGCTACAGGGGTAGACTTGGATATTCGTATTTTTGGAGATGGGGCGCTAATATTGGATAAAGTAGACTTCGATATCTATATTTTGGAGATTGGGCGCTAATATTGGATAAAGTAGATTTGGATATTCGTATTTTTGGAGATGGATAAAGTATACTTGGATATTCGTATTTTCGGAGATGGATAAAGTATACTTGGATATTCTTATTTTGGATAAAGCAAGGTACACGACGATGGGATTGTGACCCAAGAAATTCTGGTACACTTGAAAAAGGATATACTTTATACGAATTTATATGATTTCAAGCAACTACGATTTCGTTCAAATACTATTCACTCTAGGTACTACTGGGTTGCCACAGATTTTCCCATACAAATTGCTTGACTTTCCAGGTTTTCCCGGACTTATCTTGTGTCAAATTTTTGTTTTTAAACCTGTATTTAAATAGTAAATGTTTTCAACCCAAAATTAATGTCCCGGATATTTCCTCGATTCTTAGACAAATTTTTAAAACTCCCTGATTTTTAGACCCATATTGAAATTCCCCGACTTTTCCAGGAATCTCAGGTTTTCCAGATACCATGGCAACCCTGTACCATTTAATTTAATCTACCTTGATTACCTACAATGGAAAGGGATTTTTTTAAATTGAAATTCGAAATTGTTTCAATCAAAAGAGAAATCAAATTCTTGCATCTGATAAAACTACGATCAAGTATCCAAACTAATTGTTTTAATTTATACCACCGACATCAAAATTCCAAATGTGAAGAAAAACGGAAAATTTACTTCAAAAGGGCTTTTCAGTTCACGTACCAACGTTTTTACAATCAAAACTAAATTTCCAACGTAGAGAAAAAATATTCGTCTAGCGAGTAAAATATCTTTGGAGAATTTCAGTTGATAAGTTAGTAAGATTTATTGTCTATTGAGTTTCAATTGTCAGAAGTATTTTAAGCACTGTAGAGGTGAGTGTACCCTCTACGTTAATATTAGTGTTCATACAAAAAATAACGAGAATACGGGAAAACTTTGTAGCTTACCGTTTCCAATAATTAGTGCCCGAAGATTTTTATATTTTTTTAAATATTTATCATAGTAAATAGGCTAGATTATCGCCATATTCCACTATCGATAACTTCTTTAATTATTTTTAATTGATTGATTTTTTTTTTAAATTAAATCGTTTTTTTTATTTTTAAGTAAAATCGATTTATTTATTTAAGTAAAATCGATTTATTTATTTAAGTAAAATCGATTTATTTATTTAAGTAAAATCGATTTATTTATTTAAGTAAAATCGATTTATTTATTTAAGTAAAACCGATTTATTTATTAAAGTAAAATCTATTTATGTATTTAAGTAAAATCGATTTATTTATTTAAATAAAATCGATTTATGTATTTAAGTAAACTCGATTTACGTATTTAAGTAAAATCGATTTATTTATATAAGTAAAATCAATTTATTTATTTAAGTAAAATCATTTTATTTATTTAAATAAAATCGACTTATTTAAGTAAAATTGATTTATTTATATAAGTAAAATCAATTTATTTATTTAAATAAAATCGATTTATCTATTTAAGTAAAATCGATTTATTTATTTAAGTAAAATCGATTTATTTATTTAAGTAAAATCGATTTATTTATTTAAGTAAAATCGATTTATTTATTTAAGTAAAACCGATTTATTTATTAAAGTAAAATCTATTTATGTATTTAAGTAAAATCGATTTATTTATTTAAATAAAATCGATTTATGTATTTAAGTAAACTCGATTTACGTATTTAAGTAAAATCGATTTATTTATATAAGTAAAATCAATTTATTTATTTAAGTAAAATCATTTTATTTATTTAAATAAAATCGACTTATTTAAGTAAAATTGATTTATTTATATAAGTAAAATCAATTTACTTATTTAAATAAAATCGATTTATCTATTTAAGTAAAATCGGTTTATTTCATTTAAATCAATTTTATTTTAATTGATTTTTAAACATTTCATGAAAAATGTATTAATTATGTCCGTGCATTGGTAACGATAACTAAAATTATATTAAACGTAGCCTTTTAATTACATTATATTGTAATTTAATTTTATATGAATTGGCAATGTTTCAGATAGTAAATACAATTATTAAATAGCTGATTTAAATAAAAATGCTTTAAATCAGACCACATTTAAATATTATCGTGTCGGAATAAAACATGTCTACCTACAAGAAGAACATTATCAAACTGTATTTATAATTTGCATTCAATATTTTCTAAACAGGAATCGGTCTGGCAATAACGGAGGCCTTGATAAATAAAGGCGTGAACGTTGTGGGGCTTGGAAAAACTCCCGAGAACTTGGCCAAATTAAAAGCAAAGGTACAATACGACCCGGTCAACCGGTTTCTTATTATTACGCAAACCGACTAAATATTATTTTAAAAGAATTTGCCGATCACTGATTCTAGGAATTGATATTTTGTTTTCGCGCGAGTGTAGTTCCCTCAAGTGGAAACCGTGTGCGTGGATTTGAGCGACTGGAACGCCACCCGGGAGGCGGTGTCCAAACTAGGACATTTCGACTATCTAGTGAACAATGCCGGCATCGGGAAAAGGGTGCCTTTCTTCGATATGGACCCTGATTTCATCGAGAAGTAATTACCCTTAAATCAATCAGGGCTACCACTAAAATTTGGAAAATAGTTAGAGGAGAAATAGGGTAAAATAGGAACCATTCTTAAATAAAATTAAATCTCTATTTGATCTCAATATTACCAAAGGTTGACTGAGTTATTAGTTATGGGGTACCAAAAACTAACTTGTGTAGGAAGTTCAGTGCTCCCAGCCAATAGTGGCCCTTTAAAGAGTAGTCTTTATACTCCCTTTAAAGAGTTATCTTTAGAAGACTAAAGACTAAGGTACTTTCTAGAACAAATATCTATTTTTAGGGTTGTTTAGGACCATAAACCAAAATAGGGTCTTTCGGGTATTCTAGGGACTTGGTGGGAGCCCTGTTATTGGAAATAATATGTTAAAACTAACAATTTCGTTTTAATCGTAGCACTTTAGCCGTCAATTTGAAAGCGGCTATAAACGTATCACAGGTAAGTGTTCCTTCATTTATTATCGTGGTGCACAACAACAGAGAGGATAAAATAAATAAAAATACAATTAAGAAATGACTGAAGTATAATATAAAGTACTCAGATTCCCACTCTATTTCACCATAAGTATATAATATACTTCACATAAGTGTGCCAGTTCCCTATTTATCATTTATCCCGTGTTAAATTTCGGCTCGGAACTATTTCTAGAATGACCAGACATTTTTTGGTGAACTTTAGACTAAGTCATTTCGCCTAATAAGTGATCTGTGCTTCAGGTGAACTGATAAATTATTATTTTTAAATTTCGTATTTTTCTCGCCAGTGGAGTTTATCGATTTGGCTATGACGTCCAATCTACGTCACTCCACACATGGCTTTCGACTTTCAGTAAATAATAGAGAGGTTAAGCCACCCCTTGTGAACGCGAACGAGGGAATTTGTAGTCGTAGCTTATTTGTGTACAATTTAATCTTCTAGAAGTTCCCTCTACACGTTTTGATGAGGGTGGCTTACGAGGGGGAAATAACTTGACTAACCTGGTGTACACTCGTTAGGTAATCCCTCGGGTAATCCCAGGATAAAATAGTAATCCCACGTAATTTGTGTAATCTCAAGTAATATCCGTAATTATTAAATAATCTCAAGTAATATCCGTAATTCGAAAATAATCTCAAGTAATATCCGTAATTCCGCTGCCTTTTGGTGGAACCAATTCTCCCTTGAACAATGAAATGTGGCATGTATTCCCAATATTTTGAAGGAAATTGAAATATAGGGGGTTTAATAGGTACGTGACAATAAAATCTCACGTAATATCAGTAATCTCGCGTATTCTCTAGAAATCTTCAGTTATCTCGCGTATTCTCTAGTAATCTTCAGTAATCTCGCGTATTCTCTAGTAATCTTCAGTAATCTCGCGTATTCTCTAGTAATCTTCAGTTATCTCGCGTATTCTCTAGTAATCTTCAGTAATCTCAAGTATTCTCTAGTAATCTTCAGTTATCTCGCGTATTCTCTAGAAATCTTCGGTAATCTCACGTATTCTCTAGTAATCTTCAATAATCTCGCGTATTCTCTAGTAATCTTCAGCAATCTCGCGTATTCTAGTAATCTTCAGTAATCTCGCGTATTCTCTAGTAATCTTCGGCAATCTCGCGTATTCTCTAGTAATTTTCAGTAATCTCGCGTATTCTCTAGTAATCTTCAATAATCTCACGTATTCTCTAGTAATCTTCAGTAATCTCGCGTATTCTCTAGTAATCTTCAGCAATCTCGCGTATTCTAGTAATCTTCAGCAATCTCGCGTATTCTCTAGTAATCTTCAGCAATCTCGCGTATTCTCTAGTAATCTTCAGTAATCTCGCGTATTCTCTAGTAATCTCATAATAATCTCTAATAATATTATTTGGATTACTCGAAATAAGTTATCCGACCTAATATTTGGTAATCTGTAATTTTTTTAAGAAATGTCTTGAAATATGTAATCTGGTGTACACATTTTCAGCGAGTTATTTCCCCCTCGGAGGCTTACTTATATACTTATGACGTTATTAAGTCAATAGGAATGTTGTTCTTCGTGGAACACAAATTAACCAAAGCATACAATACATCTTTGTAACATCAACGTAATTTTAATCGCTTTTACGACTAACTGACACACTTATGTACCATAATTATACTCTTATATTTATTTGTCAAAGATGGGGAAAAGTAGGCTAATTACGCTTCTAAAGGCAATACCAATATCTGGAAAAAAATGGTCTTCTAAATTCCTAATCTAAGAAAAATTACTTTTACGGAAAATAAAACATCATAAAAAAAGTAATAATATCAATTTTAAAGACAGCCTAAAAAAATTAACGGTAAAAAATATCCTATCAAGACCAGGAAAGTGATTAAAGTTTAAAAACCTTTTTAAAAAAGGGTTTCTATGAAATTGAGAAAGTATTTTCCTCGTAGCGACGTGTTTAAAAATAAAACTGATAGTCTAATCTTCGCGCCTCAGGTAGTAGCCAAAGGAATGTGTGACCGCGGCACGGGTGGCGCCATTATCAACGTCTCGAGCGTGGCCGGCCAGAAAGCCTACAAGAAATTCGCCGCCTACTGCGCTTCCAAGGCTGGACTTAACCAGCTCACCAAAGTGATGGCCTACGAACTCGGACCTTACAAGATCCGGGTCAACGGAGTCAGTCCCGGCATCACGGACACAGACATGGCCAGCAAATTATTAAACCAGAAACATCTGATTCAAAAACTTAAGGATAGCATACCTCTTGGACGATATTCTGGTATTTTATTTCAAATTATATTAACTTACATCATAAGTAACATTAATAATATTAAGTATGACAGTTTCTCAGGGTTCGTACAAAATTTCCGGAATTAAATTCCCTGACATTTCCAGGTTTTCCCTGACCAAATAGCCAAATTTCCCTGACCATTTTTGTAGAATAAATGAATGGTTTGAGATAAAAATCTTGAAAAATATTTATTTGCCCGATTTTTTTGGGGTCATTTTAAAATTCTCTTACTTTTTGGGACCATTTTCAAATTCCTTGAGTTTTCCCTCACCTTTTGAAAACATTTTAAAATGCCCTTACTTTTTGGGATCATTTTCAAATTCCTCGACTTGTCCCTGACATTTTGGAATAATTTTCAAATTCCCTGACCTTTTCCAGGTAGTGTACGAACCCTGCTTCTGTTGTTTTAATGGCAATTTTTTTAAGAAAATTTTCCGACACTGCAGAAAATAGTTAGTTTACAATATCAATTTTGGTAATTGAAGACGTGTTCATATTTTACACTCTCGGCCAACTCCGACTGAGATTCGCAACAGAGAATATTAGTATTATTAAAGTATTGATCTATATTTAGGGACTACGTCGAGACAATTTTTAGCGTTGCTTCCAATTTATCGATTTCCGAAATAAATTATCGTACGCTTGAAAACTGGTAGTTTATTTGATTTCGTGTAAAATACTGACGTTAAACTTGAGAAATCAATTTTCTTTATATCACATGGATTTTGAGGTATTGAAAACTATGTTTAAAAGTCGCAGTTTTTCAGCCAATTTAAAAATTATCGTACGTGCAAGCTGAATTATTGAAAAATACGTACTATATAGGACGCCATTAAAAATATCGGAAGTCCCAAAAGTTAGCTCGAAATTATCGACGTGTGCGATAATTATCGTGCGTCTGGCAAAGCTGAGTATACCCCTTCCCCCCAAAAAATAAAATCAGCTAACTAAGTGAAAATTCGACCATGAATACGAAGTGCATTCTTATTTAATCCGATTAAATGTATTAGATTGTGTTAATCGCGATAAATTTATAATCCGATTTAACCACTATTTAACCTTTTAATCTCGATTTAATTACAAGTTAGTCAGTTTTATCACGATCAAATCTTTTATTCGCAATTTAATCGATTTAATCACAATCTAATTTTTGTAATATATTTATTTTTAACCGTGATTTAAACAGGTTAATCGAGATTTAATCAGGTTAATCGAGATTTAATCAGGTTAATCGAGATTTAATGAGGCTAATCGAGATTTAATCATGTTAATCGAGATTTAATCAGGCTAATCGAGATTTAATAAGGCTAATCGAGATTTAACCATGTTAATCGAGATTTAATCATATTAATCGAGATTTAATCAGGTTAATCGAGATTTAATCAGGCTTAATTGATCAAGGGTGCAAACTTAATTATGGAAGTGAACTGCTCCTCGCAATAAAATATAGTTATTCTTCATAAATACATTATATATAAACATATAAATTTTATAAATATATAAATTTATAAATATATTTTGCCTTCGTAATATTGAGACACTAGGGGGCTCTGTGCTTAACTAAACCTTAATTGTGCAATATCAATTGTCATACTTATCTAGTATTGTTACTTATGCTACCAAGTTTATGTTAAACGTTGTTTCGTTCTATTTCCAGAACCCGAAGACGTGGCTAATGTGGTGTTGTTTTTACTAAGCGAGGATGCATTTATGATTAACGGCTCCATACTTCCCGTCGACGGAGGCCTACTGAGTTATTGAGCTCTATTTCCTACACGCTATTTCACACTCTGTTTTTACATATTTTAAAAACTTGTTTATATTTTAATAAATTTAAAGTTTATATTGTATTAAAATACGAAAATGTATAATTTTTATCTTTACCGAATAAATTAAAACGAAAAATTAATAATATGTTTATTAATTATCTTCATCCCAGTGAAAAAAAGATAAAGAAGACAATCGAAAAAATAAAGAAATTAGACCCCAAAAATGGGAAACTTGACCGAAAATTCCGGGAAAAGGTAAATTAGACCGAAAGTTCGAAAAAAGGAAATGAAACCGAAAATTCACGAAATATAGAGAAATTCAAGGTGGGGATGATTTTGAAGCGAAGCTATAAAAAATTCGGAAAATCTGACAAATTTGATTAAATTTAAAAAAATAAAATTAGTAAGGTGGTCGAATTTGGTTGAGTAGCACCCCTGCAATTTTTTTTGGTAGTTTATTTAAGTTTTCGGTAACTAAATGGAAAAAAATAAACCATATTCGAGATAAATTATGGGTATATAGTTCGATTTTGAGAAAAAGTGGCAAATAGATGGCGCGCCCGACACTGTGTATCCCCTTCAGATACTTATGGGCGTTCCCCCAATGCATAGAAGTACTGAGGTGCAGCCTAATTTAAAGGAGACAGCGGGAAATTTAAATTTTACAAGCTAACTGGGATCGCTTAAATTTCTGTTTCGTTTTTACACGTGTGAATTTTAAGGAAATTTATTTTTTTAATATTTATAATTAGCGAACCTTAAATTTCAGTTTCTCAGATATTTATATGAACTGAAATACAAATTTTGTACTAGAAGTAATAACACTGACCGTAGTTTTGACAAAAATTAAATTGTTAATTAATTTATAACAAAGCGAAAATTAACTAATTTAGAGATCATAAAGAACCGAGATCGATCGACACGAAAAATTGGTAGTGTTCCCTTTCCGTAGGTACTCCAGTGTAATGAGGTAAAGCCCACAAAATATCTGTAGGGGCTACGTCACTAGCGCCATCCGTGGTAGAAAAATATTTCGCCAAATAAAAAATCTAAGTGATCGAACCATCTCTCTACAATCCTGCTTATGTAAGTAAATAACTAAAAACTAGGAAATTGTTGGTCCGAAAAGGGGATTTTTAACGCCGTGAAAGGGAAATATCATGTTCGCGATCTGGCATCACTGCTTCATCCCGTTCCCATACTATGGGAAAATCCAAGGTTCGTAAAGAAAAGCACTGTATGTGGAAAATAACGCGGAGTATAGAGACTGTGGCGCCATCTAGCACAACGCGACGGAACTAATCAATGGAAAAGGAAGCGCGGGAGCGCCTAACGTAAAAGCAACGAAAACGGGACTTACCCTGAAGTGAGGATCGGTGAATATCGACCGCAGCTCCTCCACGTCGCTGGCGTAATCTGGTGAGCAATTTTGTAAACATTCTAACACCTGATTTAGAAAATTATTATAATCTTAGTAAATTATAAGGAAAATTAATAAAATAATTTTAAAAGCAAAGACTTACTTCTTTTGCTCTATCCAAGGCATCAGAGGGTGGGCACTTGATGGGGCAGTAGGACCTTGTATTGATACGATCATAAAGCTACACAGCCAAAGAGAAATAAGAGAAAATATATTAGATCGCCAAAGTCATTAAAATACCTATCAGCGCGAAACGGAGAAACGGAATATAAATACGTTAGCTTATCCGCCAATAATTATTCATAAGGGTTTAATTATTGCCCATATCACGACCGTAATCATATTCCCTCTAATATTGGAACATTAACAACTTTATAAAGATAAATTATCATAGACAATTATTAGTTTAACGACACTTTACAAAATTATAACATTGTTTACGTAACCCGACTTCGTATTTCGAGAAACCTTCCAAGCTACTAGACACAATTAGCCTAAAGAAACTAATGGATGTAAACAGGACCATTTCGGGGTATTTTTGCTTAACTTTGACACTGCTTGGACAAATTATACCCGAAATTGAGGGGAATGCGACCTCAGAATTTTTGCGTTAACCTAAATATTATACGGCCGAGCCAAGAAATTATAACGAAACATTATCCGCAACGGAGCCACGTGTAATTTAACTCCTAAATGCGTAAATGCGTATAGCGACTCCTGGTGGGAATTATTGTCACTAGAGAGGTATTTTGTAACGGGGCGTTAAAGGTAAAGCGGGAAAACAAACGCTAGCCCCCTCTGTCGGTACAAACGTCAACTGACAATGGCAATTATGGCCATTCTCTCGGAGACAGCGGATTTTAATACGAAATCAATACGCCTAAGTGTTACCAAGTTACAGTGACTTTAACGACACTAGGGAGGGTGTCCTTCCCATATTTATCCTGGGAGCTGGCTATTTAGGCGGGAGACGCTTTGGGACACGCTCCGCAGTTTTCCGAGCCATTAGATTATGGACTCCTTAAATGGCTCATTAAGAGAAAAAAGATTAAGCCTCTATCCTCATTAAAACAACGAGCATTTTGAGTTATGGCGGATGGGTCAACGACAATAATTTGTTAGTTGGTCGACGATGAATTAAATCTATTTTTGAAATGGTTGAAACTTACAAGGGATACTCTATTTCGCATTTTAGCCTCAGATTTAAAATAAGTTAAGGGTAATTGGCGTTACGATAATAACAAGTTGCTGTGGTTCTTGTTTAGAGATATAAAGGACATAACTAATTTTTATTTCGTTTTTAAAATATCACAATGGTTATATTCAAATTGTTTTTTTTGCTAAAGTTAAGGGTAATTGGCGTTACGATAATAACAAGTTGCTGTGGTTCTTGTTTAGGGATATAAAGGACATAACTAATTTTTGTTTCGTTTTTAAAATATCACAACCGTTATAATGTGGGGTGGCGGAGTGGTTAGCACTTACGCCTCGCAGCAAGAGGAACCGGGTTTAATCCCAGCTTATGGCACTGGGTGAAAACTCGGAACTTCTCCTTCTGCGTTGAGTTTGCAAGTTCTCTCCCCACTGGTTTAAGGCGTTTTCCCTCGAGCTCTTCGGTTTCCCCTTCCATAAAAACTTGTTGAGGTTAACGGTAATAGTTTGTGTAGGGAGCTGTTGGCTCGCGTGGCATGAAGGACTTGCCACCACCCTCCTACGTATTGTAACCCGGCCACCTGTATTAATGGCTTTAAAAGTCGCTTGATGACTTAGGCCTAAGGTGGTGCCTTGGGTATTAGCCTAGCTGATTATTATTATATTCAAATTGTTTTTAAAGTGCTTAATGATTTTTAATTGGAAAGAAGCAAAAAAACAATATTTAATTTAATTTATTGTATTTATATGTTATTTAATCTATCCGTCTACATTTTTTCTATTTACCGTCATATTTTTTCGAATAGAAAATACGTAGCCTGGCAAAACGCCAAAAACATTTTAGTTATTAAATTTAGTTAGTTGTCAAGGGCCTCTATAAAGCGGTTTAAGCCCCCCTTGTATCGCGTAAAAAGGTTCCCCTGACCTGTTGCAATGCAGGTTATTATAATTTTAAATTTCCAGCTGGCTGTAAACTTTTCATCTTACGTACATTGTACATCACCACGAAAAGCCCATAACGCGAAACCCAAAATATGAACTTAAGCGCGACAAATCAATACGTCGGCGCAACAAATACCAAATCGATAAAACAAGGTCATCACAATTTTAGATTATTTTTCCTTTACAGCAAAACCCCGCCACAAAGAAATTTCTGTAATATCAACCCACGCGACTAAAATGGGCCAGTTAGGTTGACATTTCGATTGTGTCACCTACGCGAAGGGAAAGGGCGATAAGCGGGGGTTCAGGGTGTCAGGGAAACAATGAAGGGAGACACCCCGATGGAGATGAGAATTAAGCAAACGATAAGGAAGACAAAACCACTAAAAAGTAGACAAAAAAGAAGCCACTGGTCTCTTCGAACACGGCGCAACGTACCAAAGAAAGACAGATGACAGACAGCCTAATTCTTTGCATGGTATAATTACTCATCGCGGCGCTAGATGGCGCGAGAAACCTGCCTCCACCGGCCTTTTCCTCCCTTCGCAGCCAGAGATGAAGAGCATTTTGAAAAAGAGAGAATAGGGAGCTATACATCAATCATCGGAAGCTGAGGAGCAGATGGGAGCGGGGGGACGGGAAGAGGCTCGGAATGACGTGTAGACCGGAGGAGAAGACCATAGAAAGGAGACTTGCGGGAGGGTGAAAGCGAAAGAAAGGACGTATTTCGAACTCACGACATAGTCGACGAGAGAGTGTGTAAAGGTAAAGCCGACTTTGAGGGGAGTTTTTCAAAACGATGCTAAGTAGGACCCCTTTTAGACCGATGAATGGAAATCATTTGCAATAGCGGCTCGCTAACGACGGCGTACCAGCCTCCACTAAGCCGCCATTGCTTCCCGCCAAGAAGACTTTCCGTGACACGAGCGCCGTCGTCACCTAATTCATTCCCCCTTTTGATGCCCTCCCCCCGGGCCAATGCGCACGCGCGGACTTTTGACTATCTCCGTTGTCTTTGGACGATGCTAGCACATCCAACAAAATATGTTGTTTCACAGTAGGCGAAATTATAAACTAAGGCGCTGAGATCGAAAAGAAGTTTATCTTTAACGTGATTAATATCCATCCAGGAGGTACAAACGAAACGCGTAACTTCGAAAGATCTGGGAAGTTTTCAATGGACGCGATTTTCCCGCCAAATCGCGGAAGCATACACCACGTTGCGGGTCAATCTTTCCACGTTTATCACTCCACCTAACGACGTAAAATGTTAATATTACACTACCTAGATATATTTACATATTTATGAACGATATTTTCACCATGAAATAGTTTTAAAAAATCTATATGTGACGTATTTTGCTCCGCAATATTTTTTCTTCTAAAAAGTATTTCGAAAAATAATATTATCAGTATAAAAAGATAAAAATTCACTGCACCTAAGAAAGTAGAATTTGTTTTATTATAATAATATTATAGTATAATAATAATATAATATAATAAGACTATTATAATATAATAATAATATAATATAATAAGAATTATATAGTATAATAATAATATAATATAATAAGAATATAATAATACTATTATAGTATAATAATACAACATAATATAATAAGAATATTATATAATAATAATATTATAGTATAATAATATAATAATATTATAGTATAATAATACAACATAATATAATAAGAATATTATATAATAATAATAATAATATTATTATAGTATAATAATATAATAATATTATAGTATAATAATACAACATAATATAATATAATATAATAATAATTATATATTATAATAATAATATATAATATAATATAATATAATATAACATAATATAATAATATAATATAATAAGAATATTATAATATAATAATAATATTATAGTATAATAATACAACATAATATAATATAATAATAATATTATAGTATAATAATACAACATAATATAATATAATAATAATATAATAATACAATATAATCTAATAATAACATAATACAATATAATCTAATAATAATATAATAATACAATATAATCTAATAATAACATAATACAATATAATCTAATAATAATATAATAATACAATATAATCTAATAATAATATAATAATACAATATAATCTAATAATAATATAATAATACAATATAATCTAATAATAATATAATAATACAATATAATCTAATAATAATATAATAATACAATATAATCTAATAATAATATAATAATACAATATAATCTAATAATAATATAATAATACAATATAATATAATAATAATATTATAATATATTATTACAAAGGATAGGAATAATTTCCGATTTATAATAGTTTAAAAAAATCAATACAATTCGTGTGACAGTGTACGAATCCAGATCAGCTTGCGTTTGCTAAACTCGCGAAAAGTCAATTGGGAATACAATTGTGAAAAGGAAGAGTTTGCGAGCGGGCGTTTTGAAAGCGATGCGGCGAAGATGCATTGTTGCTCGGGGGGTTTGGTGGATGATGAATTTCCGGATATTATTTTGACAGACAGTAACGAAGATGAAAGATGACTTGCGCCGGAAGAAAACAAACAAGGAACGCTTGTCAGAAACGCGTTATTTGAATTATTGGTAAAAATACCAAGATCAACAGTTCTTTAGAGATTTTTTCCCCCCACAAGTTTGGATTTTTTAAAATGAAAAAGAGAGAAACAATTACATCCGGCATCGACTCAACATTTTCTGCCGCGCTGTTTTAGCCACTGAACGGATGAAATTTCAGACCACTGAAAAAAAACCCGCCAGAATGTTTTTCAATATCTGGAAATGAGATAAAACAGAGCCTAGGGCGTCTGAAGTTTATTGAAATGGTCGAAATCAATTTCAAACTACCAAGAAAGAATGTACACGGCCGTACCGGATTTTCTAAAGGAGGGGCTCTAGGCACTAACGTCGTAAGTAGGAAGATTTTGGTGGGGACCTATGGATTTTTACCGATTTTTTCGGTGACATAATATGAGCAATTTCAATCAGTGAATAACGGTAAATCAGTTATTTTTAAAACTAAAACTGTTTTCAAAAACTAAGAGACGTCTGCTACAAATAAAACAGGGAAGATAATAAGATATTTTTGATTTTGTTTTTTTATTCATAAAAAAAATTCTTTGGTCGTTGGTGGGGGCCCATATGCCTGTGCCTAGTGGGCCTAGTCCCTAATCCGGCCCTGGTACACGGGTTAACTTCAGTCTTCGTCTTCACGATTGACTGGAGGTATTCTCAATCTACACGGAGAGAGCACGTGCCTGTATCGGAGTGCTTGTGGCAGAAGGTGGAAACTCGGAACAAAATCATCCACGCGGATTTGTTAAAGGGGTTTCCCCTCGAGTTCTTCGGTTTCCTCTTTCCATAACACTTATCGAGGTTAAGACTAATTATTGAAATTCCCCGACTTTTCCTTGATTTTTAGACTCATTTTCCAAATTCCATGATTTTAGACTAATTTTTGAAATTCCCTGATGATTAAGACTATTTTTTTTAATTCCCTGACTTTTCCCTGATTATTAAGACTAATTTTTGAAATTCCCTGACTTAGCAATATACAATATACTGGTTAGACGGGTTTTCCCCCGAGTTCTCCGGTTTTTACACACAATCCTAAGGATTTGTGTGTATTAGTATCACGTACAGTGTAGCCGATGCCGATGCCGCCGTGTCGCGCATACCTCTTCAACGGTTAGGGCTAGAAAAGTCAATGATATTTCGTTCGAGTGTACATGCAACGCCATTGATATCCTTTCATAAAGTTTTCAAATCGGAGCCCAAGAAGTTGGGAATTTGCCCAATTTACAATTTTCGGTGATTTCCTTTATGTGGTAGATATTTTCTTTAAAATTAAGTCCGATAACGTTAAAAAAAATATTATTGGATAGGTTAGGATTCAGTTGAACTACAACTGCGGTTATATCAGTAAATATTAAATTTAAGTATAGTTTTCGGGGTTATTTACGGGACCCCAATGTTCGTGGTTTTATATTTCCGCCTGAAAGTCGACATAACGTTCCTTAATTTAAGTCCGATTTTCATGAAAGTTATATTTTTGAATAGCTGTGGTTTACATTTAACCTAGAATTGCAAATACGTTCCTTAAATTTAATTCTAAGTAAGGTTTTTTGGGCAGCGTATACGGACCCCCGCAATTTCCAACATTGTAAATCCGCGTGTTTATATTTTATAGAGGTCTGCGCGCCCGTTTCCCTCTAGCGTTTTTCAAGGCCGTTCAGAGTGGGCCGCGCTTTCAACGTATGAGCAGAAGTAACAATTAAGTATGACACTGATCGGCCTAGTCTTCGGCGTATGACCAGAAGTAACAAATAAGTGTGATCAGAAGTAACTAATAAGTTATTAGAAGAAATAAGTGTGACACTCCACGGCTGACTAGTAGTAACAAATAACTGTGATCAGAAGTAAAAAATAAAAGTGACACTGATCGAAGGAATCTTCGATGCTTTCAAAGTATGACTAGAAGTAACAAATAAGTGTAAATATGTATATATGTGTGACCGTGGATATATTTTGGTTGCGATACCGGCGTTGCAGGTTGCTGTGAATAGCTGTAACAAACTTAACACATTAGAAGGATTGTGTGTATTCTGACCATCGTACGTCTTGTTTCGTATATTTTTTGGATAATTTGCGGTTGTTCTTTACATAAAAACTTGTTGAGGTTAACGGTAATAGTGAGTGTAGGCAGCTGTTGGCTCGCGTGGCATGAAGGGCTTGCACCCTCCTACGCATTGTAACCCGGCCACCTGAATTAATGGCATTAAAAGTCGTTTTAGGACTTAGGCCTAATGTGGTACCTTCACGTACGAATAAAATGGTATGACAGTGTACTGAACCGTCTTTTACAATGCTGTTATCATATAAGCCGCGTTCACACTAGACACTTTGGAACCGTTTTAAAACGGTCTCGAAAGTACAAATTGTAAATTTTGTGTGTCGAATGTATTTATCGTACGGCTATTAATACAGTTGACACCGAAAATGTTCAATTTTAGCTTTCGAAACTGTTTAAAAACGGTTCCAAAGTGTCTAGTGTGAACGTGGCTATACACTACTGTTAATCCAGACGTCAAAAAAGTAATATATTTAGGTAGTATCTATTCTACCAAAAAAAAATAAATACCAGGCTAAATCGAGATAAAACATTTAAAAACCTGAAAGTCCCGAATTTTATGAAGATACGTATAAATAAAATGCCCAAAAAATATAAATACCACGCTACGAAAACTTTTTATTCCTGTTGAGATTCATTCCGGATTTAAATTACATAAGCAGATAAAATTTAAAAATTGAGCATTCCAAGACGGAAGGAAATGAGCACGTGCGAACCAAGAAACCAGTGCAGCGCGGCTGACAAAAATAATAGCCTATTTAGTTTTAAAAGGGTCTTCATTTCGGGGACTCTCACGTTTAGCAAGCATAGGGACACGATCCTGGTTGCTAGATGCTAGGTATTTTTGCGCTTTGAAAACCTTGACGCCTTTATAGAACGCCTTATCTAAGGGGTCAACCATAACGGTCGTCAATTTGTTCTAGAAATTTAAACTGAAAAAACGTTTACAAGTGGATCTAGTAATTTTAGTAAAGAGTTTAAATGGCTTCAACGGCATTTAAAACGGTCAATAAGCCGATCGTGGTGCCATCTCTATATTAATTGCTGAACTATTAATTTAGTAATGTTCTAAGGACACTAGAAACTGTCGTTGGCTAAATATCGGTTGAAAATCCTTATATTAATTGCTAAGCGATTAATTTAGCAAAGTTTTAGAGAGCATAGAAATTGTCATCCAGCTGTTCTAGCAATTTAAACTGAATACACGTTTAAAAGTGGATCTAGTAAAGAGTTTAAATGGCTTCAACGGCATTTAAAACGGTCAATAAGCCGATCGTAGCGCCATCTTTATATTAATTGCTGAACCATTGATTTAACAGTACTCTTGGGACCCTAGAAACTACATAGCTAGAAATGCTTGACTACAAACTAAATAAGCGTTTAAAAGTTGGTCTAATGCGGTGTTTAAAGGACTTCAACGGCATTTGTAAAAGTCAATAAGCCGATCGTGGTGTCATCTTTATATTCATTGCTGAACTATTAATTTAGTAATGTTCTAAGGACCCTAGAAACTCTCGTCTGATAGATATTGGTTGACCAACGAATCGAAATATGTCTAGAATTTACAGTAGGTTGAATCTTTGATATACCGATCTAATAAGCGTTTATCCTTAAAGCGGGAAAAAATGTTATTTCTCAATTTCCATCTGTTTTATGTATTCCGAGGAGCTATAGAAATCATAAAATTCAACACGTTTTATGTATTCCGAGGAGCTACAGAAATCATAAAATTCAACACGTTTTATGTATTCCAAGGAGCGACAGGAATCACCAAATTCAACACGTTATATGTGTTCCGAGGAGCGACAGGAATCACCAAATTGAACACGTTATATGTATTCCGAGGAGCTACATTAATCACAAAATTCCATCCGTTTTATGTATTCCGAGGAGCGACAGGAATCACCAAATTGAACACGTTATATGTATTCCGAGGAGCCACAGGAATCACCAAATTCAACACGTTTTATGTATTCCGATGAGCGACAGGAATCACCAAATTGAACACGTTATATGTATTCCGAGGAGAGACAGGAATCACCCAATTCAACACGTTTTATGTATTCTGAGGAGAAAATGTCGCTTTCTGGTTGCGTATATAATTCTCGGTTATAAAATGAATTAATTTGCAAAAAATAAGTTTTTATTCGGATAATTTTCGGCTATGGATAAAAACCAATAAATTGGATATTTCTCATCCAAACGCCGAGCTCTAACCACAGCTAAGCCTATTCTTTTTTCTAAGCTTATCTTAGATTAGGTTAGGATAATGATCTAAAAGTGATTGGTGACCAAAACGGATATAAATCTCATCAGTGCCTAGTTATACTTTTAGGCATTGGTTTAAGGGGGCACCAAAAGTCTAAATACGTCACTGACCATAGGTATTAAATAATGCTTTTATAGCACTGTAAAGTTAGATTGGTTAGTGGCAGTTACCTAGTTCTTGAAATTCAAAATGTACAAGCAATATTATCTATCGTTATTAGTATCCTTTATTTCTTGATGTAATAATTGAAAACCGCCCAAATATTTTAATATTATGATGAACCCTCAACATTTATTTTTTTAAATTCGGTTTTAATTAAATTAGGTGTTAAAACAAATAGGTCGGTTTACAGTTCGTTCGACGCAGAGTTTGCTTTACAGGGGTACGCAAAAACTCGGATTATTTAGCTTCTTTCAATCGAGAGATGGCGCCAATAGTTCCTAAATTGTATTGAAAACGTACTAGTGGCGCCATCTCAAGAACTTCTGAAATTAAAAACAAAATTCTAACATCGCCCTGCCCCTGTGACTTACTACCCAGTTATACATCAGTTAAAGGGAGTTATGAACATTCAAACGATTTTTTAAAATTAATTCATTCTCCCTTTAAGACCGTTATAACATAATTCAACCGCAAAAATTGTGGTTTTTATTTCTATAAATCGTAAGAAAATTCTCGTGGGGGTTCAGGAAACCAAAGTGAATGAATACATTAACATAGTGGAGTGGATTTTTCATATTTATCTAAGGATTTTAAGCTTCTCCAGAGCCTCACAAATTATTCACAAAGCAGATTTGAAAATACTACGAAGAAAAGATATTACACCTGAAAATCATAGCATATGAACGCGAAATATACAAAGGGAAATAGTTTAAATTTGTCTATTATCGCGCCTGTAGAATAACTACGCCCAAGTTAGCAGAGACAACTGAATCTACATATAGGGATTTCTCGACGACTTCTTGCTAAAAAATGTCTTTAAATTTAAAATAAAGAAAATAAATTATTCATTTTATCGATATTTTCTAGTGCTCGTGAAAAAAAGGTAAAATTTAAACCCATCTAAACTGTCGCGAAAGATCCAAAGGAAAATAGTTGAACTTTGTCTCTTATCACAATAGTTTGGAGAGTAATCTGAATCTACCGATAAGAACTCTGATAACATTTTCACGAAGAAGATTTTGGAATTTACTATGAAGAAAATAAATTATTCATTTTATCGATATTTGGTAGTGAGTTTGGAAAACGTACAATTTGAACGTAAGCCCGTCTAAACTGTTTCAAAAAATTGAAGGCTAAATTGTCTATTATCACAGCAGTTAAGAGAGTCAACAGAATCTACTCGGCAGATATTTTTCACAAAGAATAAATTTAATAAAAAGAAAATAAATTATTCATTTTATAGATATTTGCAAGTGGTGTAAAAAAAGGTAAAATTTTAACGTAAGTGCATCTAAAATGTCGCGAAATATCCAAAAGTCGTCTACAGGGTTGCCACAAAATTTTAAGATTTCAAATTCTCTGACCATTTTTAGAGATTTTCCCTGACTTTTTAAGGCCAAAAGTTTTATTTTATATTTCACTTTTATCAGAGGTTAATTAATTTAAATGGACTCATATTTCAGTAAAAAGGTTATTGCTATGTTGAGAAATTTAGCCAAACTTTCAAGGAAATAAATGATAATCATAGAATTTGTCATAGATCTAGAGTAAAATTACCTTCAAAAAGTGTCAAGATAAAATTGAATTTTACAAATTCTTAAAATTCCCTGACTTTTTAAGCCCATTTTTAAATTTGCTGACTTTCCCCTGACTTTTTACAAATTCTTAAAATTCCCTGACTTTTTAAGCCCATTTTTAAATTTGCTGACTTTCCCCTGACTTTTTACAAATTCTTAAAATTCCCTGACTTTTTAGGCCCATTTTTAAATTCCCTGACTTTTTACAAATTCTTAAAATTCCCTGTCTTTTTAGGCCCATTTTTAAATTTGCTGACTTTCCCCTGACTTTTTACAAATTCTTAAAATTCCCTGACTTTTTAGGCCCATTTTTAAATTTGCTGACTTTCCCCTGACTTTTTACAAATTCTTAAAATTCCCTGACTTTTTAGCCCCATTTTTAAATTTGCTGACTTTCCCCTGATTTTTTACAAATTATTAAAATTCCCTGACTATTTAGGCCCATTTTTAAATTCCCTGACTTTTCCCTGACTTTTTACAAATTCTTAAAATTCCCTGACTTTTTAGGCCCTTTTTTAATTCCCTGACTTTTCCCTGACGTGTGGCAAACCTGGTCTATTATCACATGTCTTGAATGACTACGACAAAGTTAGCAAAATCAACAAAATCTAAATTTAAATATCAAGAAAACAATATATCCGCTAGTGCATATAAAAAGGTACAATTTGAACGTCAACCTACCTAAATAGTCGCGAAAGAGCAAAGGAAAATAGGCTAAATTGCTCTATCATCACGACAAAGTTAGGCGAGTCTACAGAATCTAAATATAGAACAAGGTTAACGGGAAAAATACATTTTTCACGGTTAAAGATAAAAGGTAACAATTTTCGAGACCCATCTAGTTGATTCAATTTATCAGTTTCAGAAAGACGTAAAAAATAAAAGTAACCACACGGTAGGTGGCGTGAAAAAACGGCCGAACTGAAAGAAACTTTCATAAAACGAATGAACTGCCCTCTCTTTTCCAGCCGTAGAACTAAAGTTATCAGACAATATAATATAGGAACCAAAGAAAACTTTCTATAACGGAAGATTAGTATACGACGTCAGGTGACAGCGGCGTGGAAGGCGGGGGTGCCGCCAGTTCAATATTAAGTGAGCCGCGAGTTATTTGATGGCGGGAAATACATAGAGTACATATCGACAGTACAATATCAACGAGAGAAAAAATGTTCACCTTTCCTTTGGCGGGAACGGAAAAACAATATGAAAGGGCGGCCTGGTTTTAGTTTCGCCAATTTATCAGAGAAATGTCAATTTTCTTCGCAACTGGACGGGGGACCAAAATTCTTTATTATACGCTTTAGGTCTTTCCCCTTGGCGCAGTGAACTCCCATCCACGACCACCGATGGATTGAATCGTACATCGTCAGAACACGTCTCGCTTTTATTAGATAGACCAAGAATGCATTTAGGTTCATGGAGAATACGCAACGGCGACTGTAATCTCCGTTTTCATGATTTCCGGAAGATATTCTCCGCCTACCCGGAGAGAGATAGCTAGCAAGAGCGCCAGGGTGTATTGCCATCATAGCAGATAGGCAAAGGGGCGTGGTTCTTCTTAAATAATTTACCATGTTGAACGCCGAGGGGGTAAAAATGGTATACCATATTTCTGATTTCCTAATATTTCAGATATTTCTTAAATATTTCCAGTAATATCAAAAATATTTCCGTTTATTTCTCGAGATTTCTAGATTTCCAGAAATATAGGAAATATTTCCGTATACCTCTCTAGATTTCTAATATTTCTTTGGATTTCTCGAGATTTCTTATATTTCTTTGGATTTCTCGAGATTTCCAATAATTCTTTGGATTTCTCGAGATTTCCAGAAATATCGGAAATATTTCCGTATATCTCTCGAGATTTCTAATATTTCTTTGGATTTCTCTAGATTTCAAATATTTCTTTGGATTTCTCGAGATTTCTTATATTTCTTTGGATTTCTCGAGATTTCTAATATTTCTTTGGATTTCTCGAGATTTCTAATATTTCTTTGGATTTCTCGAGATTTCTAATATTTCTTTGGATTTCTCGAGATTTCTAATATTTCTTTGGATTTCTCTAGATTTCAAATATTTCTTTGGATTTCTCGAGATTTCCAATAATTCTTTGGATTTCTCGAGATTTCCATCTCTCTAGATTTCTAATATTTCTTTGGATTTCTCGAGATTTCTTATATTTCTTTGGATTTCTCGAGATTTGCAATAATTCTTTAGATTTATCGAGATTTCCAGAAATATCGGAAATATTTCCGTATATCTCTCTAGATTTCTAATATTTCTTTGGATTTCTCGAGATTTCTAATATTTGTAATGTTTTTCTAGATTTCTCGAGATTTATAATATTTCTAATGTGTTTCTAGATTTCTCGAGATTTCTAATATGTGTGATGTATTTCTAGATTTCCAGAAATATCTAAAATATTTCTAATGTTTCTTGTGGATTTCTAATGTTTCTTTAAATTTCTCAAGACTTCTAATATTTCTTTGGATTTCTCTAGGTTTCTAATATTTATCCTGTATTTCTAGATTTCCGGAAATGATTATTTCGATTTCTCACTATTTGTACACCAGATTTCATAAGTGACAACCCCCTCAGTTAACGCCCCCTTACAAAAAAAGGGGAAAGATTACGGGAAGAAAGGCGGAGGGGCGTGGTTTTTCTTCAGGGAATCACCCACCTTACAAGCTACTAAATATAGGGAAATTCGAGGTGGCGATGATTTCATAGCGATGTTAATAATTAAAAATATCACAAGCCTTAATTCGCGTGGCTTGAAGGGCTTGCCACCACCCTCGTACGCATTGTAACCCGGCCACCTGAATTAATGGCTTTAAAAGTCGCTTGATGACTTAGGCCTAAGGTGGTGCCAAGGGTATTAGCCTAGCTGATTATTAAAAAAAAAATTCTCAATCGATTGGAAATTTTACGTAAAAATAAGTTGAGCTGGCACCCCTGCTATCTTGCTTTGGTATTTAAAAAAGAAAAGAAAAATCAAACGATAATACCCACGGTATAAATGCTAATACCCTTTTAAGGGTATTTAGTTCTGTACTGATAATATAGATGGCGCTACAGTTTCAATACCAGGGCAGAATTATTTCTAAATAAATACCACTTTTCCCAGTCTTACTAGCACAGGGCTCCCACCAAAATTCCAAAAAAAAAATAGGGAAATACGGGATTTTTCTGGCTAGAAATAGGGTGAAATAGGAACCAAATATTTTAAAGTAGGAACCAAATAGGGACCATTTTAATAAACAAAAATAAGATCTTTATTTAAACTTTTAAAAGCAGCAAATTTTTAAAACTGACTTAGTTTTAATTAAAAAAATGTTTTATCACAAAAATTAAGTACTTAGTTTTAATTTCTAAAAAGACTTTTATCAATCCCAAAAATGACTAAATTTTTTGTAATAATTCTATCACATTAAATCGGGTTTTTTTTCGCTTTTCTACGAAATATTTTAAGCCGATGGTACTTTTCACCAAATGTACTAGAAATAGGGTGATTTAGTGACCAAATCCCGATTTTATGGTGGTTTAGGGACCTCGAAAAAAAGTAGGGGCTTTTAGGCATTTTAGGGACCTGGTGGGAGCCCTGCTAACATCATGTTTTCCGTTAATATGATTGATTCTAGGGATTTCGAAAAATAAGGGAAATTTTAAAGCCCTAAAAAGAAAATTTAATTTACGTAATCTGGCATCACTGTTTTAATTAGATATGACGGCATTTAAAAAATGAAATAAAAGCACCAAACAATCGTTAAAGTTCTTTCTACCAAATAACCACCAAAATATTTAATTCTTTGGTAATTTTTTTTTACGGCGAGGCTTATTAAGCCATGTTGACACTTACCCCTAAAATCGCTTCGTTTTAGATATATATATATATATTTAAAATATTTATGCGTTTTTTTATTTATTAATACCAGAAGTAAATGAACCGAAGTTATCGAAATAGCGCTCAGAATCGGAGGGCGTTTTGCTTAAGAAAATAATGAGAAAATCGAGTTAAATAAAAGCTAATTTCCATCCCCGTCTTTTGACGCCATAAATTGCACTTGGGAATTGTTGGTCTAGCTATTTATACTTATAAAAAATGGTTTCATAAAAACCAAATCGTATTTTTGTTTCGGCCTAGGAGCGCGCAAAATTTATAATTCGAGGTAAAAATGTAACTTCATAAGGAAAACGCCTCCAACAGTCTGATAACTTCGGTTCATTTACTTCTGATAAATCATAATAACTAGTTTGCAAAGCCAGCGTGAGAAATCGCTTCGTGTTGGTTCGGGAAGCAACTCGTCCAAGTCGGCTCGCTTAGAATCGCTTTCGAAACGACAAGGCGGTTAAGTATTTTCCAAAATAATGGGAATAAAATTACTAATAATGTCAAATAATATTATTGTATGTATAGTAAACATGATTAACTAATTGTTTTGGGATAAATTTTAGTATTTTATAAATTCTGGTCATAATTTGAAATGACGTTAAGCCTTAGCTATAAGCGAACCGGGGTGAAGCGATTAATTAATTAATTTTGCGGAAAAATAAAATTCGGAAAATTTTCCGTAAATCGGATAAAATAAAATAAACATATATTTATTTTTTAAGGGTTTTTATCTTTTTATCGATATGAAATGTCTAATATCAGTAAACATACTACAAACATAACATTAATAGTGTTACATTGTTAATCAGTTTAAACTAGTCTAGAGGTTTAGTTTTACTTTCAGATTGAAAAAATTAGGCGAAAATTCCGCTTTATTTAAATTTGAAAACAATATTAGACTAATCATGGAATTAAAATCTTTTTTGCTTTTTTTCGGAAAAATACTGAACATTTTCCGGAAAAAAGCCCTCGGTCATTTTCCAGAAAATATTCCGACTTACAACACTAATTTGAAATGACGTTAAGCCTTGGCTATAAGCGAACGGCAGTCAAAATTAGAATTCAAACCGACATAAACTGGGTTTTAAGCTCAAGTGTGTCCGTGGCTTTAGTCTCGTGCAAACGTGGACGCTAACGACTGTTTTACGTTAGAAAATATGAAATGCGACTATAAACGAAAACGCCCCTTTCTTAGGTCTATAGGCGTTTATTTTTGGAGAATTCTTCCCATTAGGTTTAATATTTAAAGACGACTCCGCACGCCAAGATTGCAGAATGGTGGCCTTAACTTTTCCAAGTCACGAAATATACAACTCGAACAACAATGGTTCAAATTGGGAACTTTTTACCGCAATCGAAAAACCAAAAAAAAAAAACCAAGGCTTAAAAGTTATAAATACCACCCGGAAGACTTCGTCTATGATTGAAGTTTCCAGTCAGACAGAGTTCCCGCCATATTACGCAAACGCAACTCGGATATACAATACGATGGTAAAAAGTTCCGTCCATCCAAAAACCAAAGGCAAGTAGCGGATTAATAATTGAGGCCATCTGGTGCCGCAAAAAGGAACTAAAAAGCGCGGGGTCTCCCTCCCCCTGAAGACGAGCGAAATGTTACCACCCGCGGACGCTAGGGGGCGAAACTTTCGCCGGATTCCCAAGCGAGTCTCTTTCCGAAATGGAAAAACTTGGGAAAAAATTTATAAACTTCAATTATTTATGACTTTAATCCAGTTGTAGGGAAAAACCGCGCTGGCGGTGAAGAGAGGGAAGTTTTAAATGGAAGGAGCTAAAAAAATGAAAACCATATTTTCTCCATTTCATAAGATTCTGGCAAGAGTTATAATTCGGAAGGAAACAAGATGTCACGGACAGTTAAGTACACACAACCCCCCGGATGTTATAGCTATATTTTAAATATTAAATTAAAATTTGAACCAATTTTCAATTATCTTGTATATCAACTTAATAAACCCAAGAAGAATTTTATCAAAAATTAATTTTTAGAGTTACCTGGTTTTGGAAATAAGGTAGCGAAACACGACGCGTTAATAAATTAATTTATAGACAAACCGAATTTTTCGAGTTACCTGGTTTTGGAAATAAGGTAGCGAAACACGACGCGTTAATAAATTAATTTTTAGACAAACCAAATTTTTCGAGTTACCTGGTTTTCGAAATAAGGTAGCGAAACACGACGCGTTAATAAATTAATTTTTAGACAAACCGAATTTTCCGAGTTACCTGGTTTTGGAAATAAGGTAGCGAAACACGACGCGTTAATAAATTAATTTTTAGACAAACCAAATTTTTCGAGTTACCTGGTTTTGGAAATAAGGTAGCGAAACACGACGCGTTAATAAATTAATTTTTAGAAAAACCAAATTTTTCGAGTTACCTGGTTTTCGAAATAAGGTAGCGAAACACGACGCGTTAATAAATTAATTTTTAGACAAACCAAAAGTTACCTGGTTTTGGAAATAAGGTAGCGAAACACGACGCGTTAATAAATTAATTTTTAGACAAACCAAATTTTTCGAGTTACCTGGTTTTTGAAATAAGGTAGCGAAACACGACGCGTTAATAAATTAATTTTTAGACAAACCGAATTTTTCGAGTTACCTGGTTTTGGAAATAAGGTAGCGAAACACGAACGCGTTAATTTAAATTAATTTTTAAACAAACCGAATTGTTCGAGTTACTTGGTTTTGGAAATAAGGTAGCCATGTTTTTGCAGTTTGATGGCGCTTGTATCAAGTGGTACGAAATTCAAATATCACAAAAGTGCGTTAGCGGGTTATGAGGTCCCGCAAATTGGCCAGAAATCTCATTTTAAATTAAAATTTCTAACTAAAAATGTAACTTTCCACCAAGTCGCTTTTAATTTAAAAAAAGGATGTAGATTTCAAGTCGAAAATCGCAAAACACCACAAAAATGGAAAAATTATTAACTTCTTGGGCCCAGATTAAAAAAATATATTGGGATACCGAGGCCGGTAAATGTAACGTCGAACTAAATATCGTTGGACACGGCGGCATCGGCGACACGGTAGGTGAAACCAATACATACAAATCCCTTGGATTGGGTATAAAAACCAATAATTGCGGAGTTGTCTTTAACCGAAATGTGAAATGCCAAAGAAAAAAATCAAACATAAGATAAAAATAAATATTCTAGAGATTGGAAATGAAAATTTTATACGTTTTACTGCTGAGAGTAGTACCGAATTTACATAAACACGACTTTTATTTTTAAGCTTCGATTTCTAGGCTGGTTTGAAATTTCCATGACCTAGCATCCGACTGGAGTCTGGGGATGACAAAGCGATTTGAAATTATGTAAATAAACAACGTATTTCAGGCAAATTTCAATACGGCCATCACGGGGTGACGGAGTGGTTAGCACTTTCACATCGCAGTAAAAGGAGCCGGGTTCGATCCCAGCTGGTGAAAACTCTGAACCACTCCTTCCGCGTAGAGTTTGCAAGTTCTCTCCCCACTGGTTAAAAGGGTTTTCCCTCGAGTACTTCGGTTTCCCCTTTACATAAAAACTTGTAGAGGTTAATATATTTGGTTTATATTTTAAGGTAACTTAAGCCACGGTCACACTAGTGCTTAAAACCCAGTTTAGGTCGGTTTGTATGCCAGTTTTGACCGCCGACGATAATTCTTGGTTCACACGTGCGAAATCGCTTCACCCCTGTTCGCTTATAGCCAAGGCTTAACGTCATTTCAAATTATGACCACAATTTTGAAAATAATAAAATTTCTCCCAAAACAATTAGCTGTTGACTCGCGTGGCCCTCCTACGCATTGTATTAATGGCTTTAAAAGTCGCTAGATAACTTGCGCCTAAGCTGATTAATATTATAAGTGGTGCCTTGGGTATTAGCCTAGCTGATTATTATAATTATATTCAAATCTATAGTTTCGAAATAAATATATTATTAATTATGAACGCTTTGCTTTCCGTAACTGAAACTGGATCTAGTTGTACAATTACACGAAAAAACAGTAGTTGAAATTGTTTGGGTCGATTTTTAATGATTAGTTAATTAGATCAAATATCACGGAAAAACCAACAAATTTACTAATTAACTGTTGAATTTAAAATTGCCAAACAACATTTATTAATTTAGTGGAGAGTACCAAGGGGGGATTAGATCTTGAAATAAGGAATGCTAAAGAAAAAATAGAAGATAGTTGCCTCTTCTGCAAATAGATGGCACCAAAGGCGTGTGTAAATAAATACATTCTTGACTATATACAAAGCAATTTGTTTCACGAGTGTAAATCCAAAAACAAAAACGTGGGATTAGAACTGGAAAAAAGGAAAGCTAAGGAAAATAAGTGTATAGTTGCCGCCATTGCAAAGAGATGGCGCCAATGGCGTGTGTACCCTCTTTCTTAATAGTGAGACTTCAATAGCTTGGCCACCACATTTCTACAAGTTTTATTTCTATAAAGCAAACCCCCCAAAAACGCGAAGAAAATCTCGTTTCTACTGATTTCCAAATTTATTTCCACCTGAGGTTCAATTTGATTCGTTTGCCTCAAAGACGGGTAAGCCGGCAGTGTTATCAGGTGGATTCTCAATGACGTCACGAAAAAGCTCAATTTATCTTAGCCGAAATAATAAAAAAGCAAACAGCGTCATTAATTAGTTAATTAGTCATAAGAGGAAGATCCGAGAACCTACAAACGAATACAAAGAAGACAAAACACAGGGTTCGTACCAAATTTCCGAAATTAAATTTCCTGACATTTCCAGGTTTTCCCGGACCAAATTCCCAAATTTTCCCGGATCATTTTTGTAGAATAAATGAATGAGGAGTAAAAACGCGAACAAGTAAAGAGACCAAGAAGTGGGGGAGAAAACTAAGCTTTATTGGGGAAAAATATGCGGTACTTCAAGGCGAAAAACTTAAGAAATAAATTAATGGTTTGATGTAAAAATCTTGAAAAATATTTTATTTTCTTTCAAAAATTTATTTGCCTGATTATTTTGGGGTCATTTAAAAATTCCTTGACTTTTCCCTAACATTTTGGAATCCTTTTAAAATCCCCTGACTTTTCCCTGGCCTTTTGGAAACCATTTAAAATTCCCTGACTTTTTCCTGACCTTTTGGATACCTCTTAAAATTCCCTGACCTTTTGGAAACCTTTTAAAATTCCCTGACCTTTTGAAAGCCTTTTAAAATTCCTTGACTTTTCCCCTGACCTTTTGGAAACCTTTTACAATTCCTTGAATTTTCTCTGACCTTTTGGAAATGTTTTGAAATTCCCTGACCTTTTGGAAACCTTTTAAAATTCCCTGACCTTTTGGAAGCCTTTTAAAATTCCTTGATTTTTCCCCTGACCTTTTTGAAACCTTTTAAAATTCCCCGACTTTTCCCTGATCTTTTGGAAACCATTTAAAATTCCCTGACTTTTTCCTGACCTTTTGGATACCTCTTAAAATTCCCTGACCTTTTGGATACCTCTTAAAATTCCCTGACCTTTTGGAAACCTTTTAAAATTCCCTGACCTTTTGAAAGCCTTTTAAAATTCCTTGACTTTTCCCCTGACCTTTTGGAAACCTTTTACAATTCCTTGAATTTTCTCTGACCTTTTGGAAATGTTTTGAAATTCCCTGACCTTTTGGAAACCTTTTAAAATTCCCTGACCTTTTGGAAGCCTTTTAAAATTCCTTGATTTTTCCCCTGACCTTTTTGAAACCTTTTAAAACTCCCTGACTTTTCCCTGACCTTTTGGAAACCATTTAAAATTCCCTGACTTTTTCCTGACCTTTTGGATACCTCTTAAAATTCCCTGACCTTTTGGATACCTCTTAAAATTCCCTGACCTTTTGGAAACCTTTTAAAATTCCCTGACCTTTTGAAAGCCTTTTAAAATTCCTTGACTTTTCCCCTGACCTTTTGGAAACCTTTTACAATTCCTTGAATTTTCTCTGACCTTTTGGAAATGTTTTGAAATTCCCTGACCTTTTGGAAACCTTTTAAAATTCCCTGACCTTTTGGAAGCCTTTTAAAATTCCTTGATTTTTCCCCTGACCTTTTTGAAACCTTTTAAAATTCCCCGACTTTTCCCTGATCTTTTGGAAAGCTTTTAAAACTCCCTGACTTTCCCTGATCTTTTGGAAACCTATTACAATTCCCTGACCTTTTGGAAACCTCTTACAATTCCCTGACCTTTTGGAAACCTATTACAATTCCCTGACCTTTTGGAAACCTTTTAAAATTCCCTGACCTTTTGGAAACCTTTTAAAATTACGTGACCTTTTGGAAACCTTTTAAAATTCCCTGACCTTTTGGAAACCTTTTAAAATTCCCTGACCTTTGGGAAACCTTTTAAAATTCCCTGACCTTTTGGAAACCTTTTAAAATTCCCTGACCTTTTGGAAACCTTTTAAAATTCCCTGACCTTTTGGAAACCTTTTAAAATTCCTTGACTTTACCAGGTTTTCCAGGTCGTGTACGAACCCTGAAACATTAGCGAAGATTGAAGAAGCTTGCGCTAACAATCTAACGTGGATTTAATTCCGAAACCAGGAAGAAACCAGCCTATAATTAAACCTCCATTAAGAATAGAAAAAGTGCCTTAGCATGGCGGATGTATAACGACTATTAAATGACTCGGCTTCGGGAACCTGCAGACAAAAAAATAAGTGTCTCTTCTTTAAAAAAAAGAAAAGAAAGGTGATTCTCTATTTTTTGCTCCTCCGGCCACCGCGGATCAAAAGGGAAGCTCAAGAGCAACGAGATGCGACGGAAGATGCTGGAAGAGGAGAGAAGGGGGGTAGTATGTGGGGGCAGAGCACGTGACCAAAGTCACAATGAAACGAGCGGGGTAATCAAGCGAACCTCTGTCGGAAAGTACCGAATAATCCCGACAAAGAACAAGAATTCGGAACAAGCGATACAGCGTGAAGCTGCCCACAGCAGCCGACAAACTTTCGCAACTTCCGAATTCAGGGAGAAGAGAGGTTAAAGACGCGGTCGTGTAGGCTATTTAGTCGAACATATCGGAGAAAGCGGATTGGAGGGTACGGTTTGCGCCCGTTGGTTCGTCGCGTAATCGCGAGGTGAGGTGATGAAGCTACGGAAGTCGAGAGAGCGCCAACCAACGTTGAGACAAACACGCCGATAGCGATCAAAAGAAAGTAAAACGAAAATACGAGGCTTAAAAAAACAGATACAAACAAGATGGCGCGTTGGGGGTGTTAATTAAACGAGAAATCGTTAACATTTTGGTTCCACCCTCTTTGGAGAAATTTACTGCTACGACTGAGTAAGCAAAATAATAAAATCACTGATAAATGAGTGTACCGAAATAATTGCTTTGCAAAAAAAATCAAAAGAAAAATAGTCATATTCTTTTGTAAAAATACGGTCTTATTCTTTTTGTAAAAATATGGTCTTATTCTTTTTGTAAAAATATGGTCTTATTCTTTTTAATATTTTTAAAGGAAAAAAATTCGTTAGATTTGCATATATATATTTTTAATATACCTAGTGGTACTAGGGGTATATTAATAAAAAAAATATATATGCAAATCTAACGAAGTTCTTTCCTTTAAAATATATTACAACTAGCATATACACTGCAAAACCACACTTTCTTTCAACTTATTCTTTTTGTAAAAATATGGTCTTATTTTTTGAATAAATATGGAGTCTAATTTTTTTGTATAAATATGGAGTAATTGTTTTTGTAAAATATCGTATAATTTTTTTGTAAAAATATTATCTTATTTTTTTTGTATAAATATGGAGTCTTATTTTTCGGTAAAAATATGGTCTAATTTGTTTTGTAAAAATATTAATTAAACTCATAAACCATAAAAAGTATGAATTAACCGAGAAACCCAATAACTTATGATTCCTAAAGTCATAAAAAGTGAAAAAGTATATCAATAAATACGACAGCTATGATAACTCAAAATAAAGTAAAACCCAAAAACCATAACCACTTAAATCATCGGAAAAGCCGTAACCCGGCGACCCAAAAGAGAAATATCAAGAAACTTCGGAAAAACCCATTAAATTTATATATCACGTTCCAAACACATTCCCACATAATTCCGGCCATTTTTACCTCAAGAACAACATCACACGAGGAGGTCCCCTAAATAATACCCGTGTATAGAAAAGGAATACTTTACCTATATGAAATACACTGTGACAGCAACAGCATAAGCCCCTATGGCCACAAATGTCTCTAAAACCCATCAATATAGTAAGCAAAAGGAATAAAGCGAGGTTTGGGGGGTCGCTTGGAAAAAAACCCCTCTTGTTGCCCGTTCCCGAAATCAAGTAGCCAATATATTGTCTTTTTTTTGGGTGGGTCCCAAGCTTCCTATAGCGTGGGAGAGTCCCCGACCCGGCTAGTAGCCGTCGTTACGAACCAAGGAATTCAATTTGCCGCAGTCCCGTTCGAAACTATCCCAGCTCCGCGACAAAAGAGCGTCTGTATATGTCCCGGAGAAGGGGCTAAAAACAAGTAAATAGTGAAGAAAAAACGGCGTAGCGTTTAGCCTAGCTCTTCAGCCTTCGGGAGATAGTAGGCTAAGGGGAGAACGGTGCGGCCTTTGTCACCGGGCGTAATAAGTGGCCAGAAACGTGACGCCGAGTCCCGACCTATGACCCTTGAGAGGAACGACTTTGGCCAGATGCTCGTTAGCTTCTATGAGCTGAAGGCGCGGACTTCGATTTGTAAAAATAAAATAAAAAATCGCTCCCTCAAGAATTTTATTTCACAGTGAGAGGATTTTTCAAGAAAGATGATCAGTTCTTTACCACCCGCAGTTAGCCTTTTAATTCGCCACCGACCAACTTACGAAAGAACAAAAAAAAGATTAATGTTAGACCCTTGAAGGTGTACTTCTCCCTGTACACCGGTGTAAGACGTAACTGTCATCGGAAGGGGCTTAATAAAGTCGACTGGCGGAATGGTTAGCACTTTCGTCTCGCTGCAATAGGAGCTGGGTTCGAACAACTCCTTCCGCGTTGAGTTTGCATGTTCTGCCCGCAATGGTTAATGGGGTTTTCCTCGGGTTCTTCAGTTTCCTCTTTCCATAGAAACTTGCTGAGGGGAACCGTGAACGGTAATAGTGAGTGTGGGGAGCTGTTGACTCGCGTGTCAAGAAAGGGTTGCCACCACCCTCCTATGCAAATGAACCTGGCCACCTAGGAGGAACAAACACAGCACTGCCCACACAAGGAGAACGCAACCCGTCAAAAGTCGTGCATTTTCTTGCGTACATTTTTCATTGGTTAGACGGTTTAGCGCCTGCTGCCGTCGGAAGGGGAAAATTCGGAAATTGTCTTCCCCCTTTCCGTAAAACGTTCAGCGTAAAGGCTCGTCCAATGAAAATTGTACACAACACTGGACTAGCGTGTTTATAGGTGCTGTGTTTGTTTCTCCAAGTTAATTATTGTTATAATTATAATTAATTAATTATAATTATAAATAATGTATAATTTGTTTCCTTATCATTATATATTATATTTTTACGGCATTTTAAAATACATTAAAATATTACAATTTGTTAATGGTTATTTCCATGCCACAAATGGGATTTGTATAAATTTCAAAAGGGATAATAAATAACAATAGCACGAGCGAGATTTTTTGAAATTCTAAAACACAGAAAACGATTTAAATTTTCGCGATTCGATAAAACAAAAAGCAAGAACTATATCAACACCCTAGTTTTTTATTCGAAAGAAAAAAGGCAACACAAAAACAGGGTAGCATTTAGTTTCGGAAAATATTTCAAAATCTACTGTTAAATCCCCCTGACAACGGCGACTCCTAACGGAATCAATAAAAAACTCAATTTGAACTGAATTCTTAAAGAGCCTTCTACAAACGCAAACTCTACCTTCCTCAATAAATGAAACTAAATGACGTACGTTGAAATTAGGAGTCCCACTCCATTATTGGGAAGGCGAACGAATAAAAAAACCGGAAAGAAATTTATTTAAATTGGCGTCGTGTTTGGAAGAGAAAATTACTAATGCACTGCTATGTAATTTGGAGAAAAAAAGCAACCATGAATTTATCAATTAAATAAATATTCGCTCTGTACAATGGTATGAATACAAAACATTTTATTCCCCCCCCCCCCCGATGGGTTTGAAATTGACAAATTGGAAAGGTAATTTACCTAGTTACAAACAGTTTATCTTTTGAAAAGAAATTTAAAATTAGAAACGTTTAAGGTATCTTGTAATTGGATTTTGAAGATAAAATAGCGCAAGAGAGAATCTCAGTAAAGCAAATTACAATTGTGAAATTGGACAAGTAATTGGACGCTTAAGAAACTTAAAATAGTCATGGCTAGGGTACCTAGTAGTTTGAGTTTAGAATAGCACAGTTGATTTTATATATTAGTTTCTATAGACCGATCCACATTTGGTAAGAGATATTTTTCACAGATGGCGACAGCAGTGTGAAACTTAGAATATTTGAATCATCCCAAACCAAAATATTCTCACTTTTTATGACGAATTTTCGCCTAGTTTTACATAAACATTACATACAATAATAGCTGTAGTTTTTTTGTTATTAATTCCCACCAAAGAGTTTAAATTGGCGCCATCTCGTGTAAATAAAAACATTAAAATCCAACCTCTAATGGTTGAAATCTCCGTAAATGTTCATTTCCTCGTTTTTAATTTGTGAATCGGTGTATTGGAACTCTGGGTGCTCTAGCCTGACTAGTGAGCCTCCTATCTTAATTTATTTTTGTAGTAAAAATGGGGTTATAATAATAATAATAATAATAATAATAATAATAATAATAATAATCAGCTAAGTTAATACCCAAGGCACCACCTTAGGCCTAAGTCATCAAGCGACTTTTGAAGCCTTTATGAAACAAGAAGGACAGGCAACATTTTGCCTTACCCGTCAGAATTAAAATAGGAATTTATTATCACTCGAGTTACGTGACTTTGGCCGATCACAATTGTTTTTAAATAAAATGGGATTGATGAATGATGAATTTATGATACGCCATATTCGCCATTATTTATGAATATTTAGGTATATTTTTAACTATAAAGTTGAGTGACGGCATTTGTACATATAAATATTGAAGGATAAAAAATTAAAAAGACCACTGTGTGTACAATAAAATTAAAGTTTTATTAAAAAACTAGACGACTAGTTTCGCTTCCGTTCGGGAGCTTCATCAGGTCTGATCGCTAGCGATCCCGTTACAAACCAATTTATACCGATTACAAAAAGACGGCCTCGTCAATAAAAAAACAACAATAAACAACCCCTTACATACAGTTAAAAAAATAATACAAAAACATCCTCTACAATTGTATAACATCATATACAACTATAAAAACTTAGTTATTTATTCCACAATGCCGCAATGAGACTACCTGGGCCGTCATCTCTATTTAAGACGCCAGGCTAGTGTGCCCCCTGATTTCGATTAATTTTAGCAGTCAAAATGTCCAACCATGACTACAACCCTTGACCTAACACCACCATTCCCTTGACCCCCACCACCATTCCCTTGACCCCCACCACCGAGAATCAGTATTGGTCCGTTCCTAACCAACCCTTTTAACCTCTAATCCCATTACCGTCGCAAACCATATTAAGGATAGAGATACAAAAACCGTCGAGAGAGGGTAACACTTCAATTTATAGCCCTGACGAAAGCGAGTATAAAAAAATAATAAACAAGAATGGCAAAATTATCTCCTCGCGAAGACTAGGCGGGAATAAAAACCCACCAAAGCTGCCGATGACAGATTTGGATGGAGGACTTAGAGCGACGGGACAAAATAAAAAATAATAAAAATAAACGCGACAGTCGGCTATCCTTTGGTTCTGGGCGAAATGGGAAAGGTTAAGGCTTAATGTCTTTATTTACGAAGCGGAAAACGAGAGAAGACCCCCTTCCCGCTGACCCCCTTTAATCTGTCCCTGGCCGGACACTACGCGGGGCCGCTCTGGGGCCTGCCACCCCAGCCACCCTTCCGTGGACTATCTTTAGCGGACAAGCTAATCTAGTTCCGGGGAAAAGTTCCTAATAGTTTCGGACATAGTCGCCATAGCATCTTAAACTACTTTCAGACCTCAATGCGATTCCGGACCGAGAAAAAAAAGAAACACTTCTGCTTCGAGTAGATATAGCCGCCAGACAAAATCGTTTCATTTAGAAGAGCTTTAAATGGGACCGACCGATTTCGCCAAACACAAATAGAGATCGAATAGTTCCGACTGCTTTGAAGGTATATCACGGATTGGACGTGGAATATTGATCTTGCGTCATTAATTATCTACTCGTAAGGTTGGAAATGTAAACTGTAGGATTAAAAATATTTAGGAGAGTTTATAAATATCCAAATGAAGCGACTAAAGACGAAATCGAGGAGGTAGAAAAAATTGTACACCATATTTCCGCTATTTCTTAAATATTTACGCTATTTCTTAACTATTTACGCTATTTCTAAAATATTTCCACTATTTTTTAAATATCTCCGCTATTTCTTAAATATTTCCGCTATTTCTTAAATATTTCCGCTATTTCTTAAATATTTCCGCTATTTCTTAAATATTTCCATATTTCATATTTCCAGATATATCAAAAATATTTCCATATTTCATATTTCCAGATATATCAAAAATATTTCTAGATTTCCAGAAATATCGGAAATATTTCCGTTTATCTCTCAAGATTTCCAATACTTCTTTCAATTTCTCGAAATTTCTTATATTTCTTTGGATTTCTCTAGATTTCTAATATTTCTTTGGATTTCTAGATTTCCAGAAATATCGAAAATATTTATAATATTTCTCCTGTATTTCTAAATTTCCAGAAATAATTATTTGGATTTCTCACTATTTTTACACCAGATTTCTTAAATGACTACCCCCGCGGAGAAAATATTTCGACGATAATTAATATTAAGCTATATTTAGAATTTGATGATAGGCAGATATGAAAATTTAGAATTGACTAATATTAATTGTTAATTGACTCGTAAAGCTTATAAACCAAGAGATAACTAAACAATTTACCTTTAAATTATCCATTTTGTTTGGTAAAGATAGTCGTTACATTTAGACATCAAATAGTTCCGACAGTTTGATTGGTATAATATGAAGATGTAAATATTTGTATTCGTCATTAATTAATGTACTACTTGTTAAGATTGGAAATAAGTACATTTCAAAGCATTTTATAAAGATGGAAATGAAGCGACCAAAGACTAAATATTTCGACGATAATTAATATTTTACTAAATTTAGAATTTGACGATACGTAGAGTAGCAAAACGTAAAATATATCTTTAATTGAACAGTACTCAAAAGCATGCTTTAAAATAATATTTTTAAATACGGTGGTTGCGAATATCCGTTTTAATTGGGAGCGAGTGGTAGAAATATTTTTGAATTTTAATTGGATTATATATCGCGTATAAAATAGGCACAAATATACAGGGTGTAAGATAAAAACGATCCAGTGCTAATAACTCAAAATGTGTTTTAACTACGAATTTGAAATTTTCAGGACATATAGAACGTGGAGGGGGTAACTTGACAACGGAAATTTTCATGACCTTGAACCATGTCATCAAGGTCATTAAAAATTTTATCTCGAGAACCATTAACGATACGAAGTTAGTTTCAATTACAAATGTGTTCCCCGTGAGAGTTTAAGTCTAAGCAGCTTTGACCATACTTAATTTGACGAATAACAAGTCGAGAAATGTACTAGAGTATCAAAATTTGCTAGACATTATCATCTGGTAGAGGGTCTTTGGAATTTTTGAACTCCGATGACCTTGAATTCTTTGTTCAAGGTCATTCAAAGTATATTTCGTGAACCAAAGGATTTAGAGAAATGGTTCCAATTTAAAAAGTTTTCATCATGCTGGTTTGCATCCGGTTAAAACATTTAGACTTAAAATTTAATTTACACCTTTTTTAAATTTCACTAAATCATTGGTTCTCGAGATAAACTTTGAATGACCCTGAACCATGAGTTGAAGGTCATCCGAGTTTATAAATTTTAAAGACCCCACCCAGATGAGAGTGTCTAGCCAATTTTGATACTCTAGCATGAGTACTTTTTGAGTTATTAGCCCTTCAACCTTGTCTCTGGTACATTATTTTCATCAAAACCTTCTTCTTTTGCCTAAAATCTCTCGACTTGTTATTGGTGTAATTAGGTACGATGAAAGCTATTTAGACCTAATATTTGACGGCGAACACTTTTCTAATTGAAACCAACTTTTTATCTCTAAGGGTTCTTGAGATAAATTTTAAATGACCATGAAGACGTGGTTCAAGGTCATTAAAATTTTCCGTTTATAATGCCCCCCTGTAGAGGTCGGTGACGGTTAATTATTATCCATAATTAAATTGATTTTTTCGGGGAAAAATGTAAACAAAGAAATTTACCGGTTAATATTTCGGAAAATGATTAAAAAACATTTATTATTCGTAAAATTTGAGCTTTTTATCGAAAAAAACGTCGTTTTTCCGATTAATTTTACAAATTTATCAAAAAATTAGTAGTATAATACAGAAATATAAATTACTTGATCAAAACGTTTTACGAATAATTTTGAGAGCTTTATCTATTGAATAAAAGTTAACCATCCCCGACCTCTACCCCCTGCACGAGCTACGTGGCCTAAAAATTTCAAATCCCTACTTAAATTAAATTTGGACTTATTAGAATTTACACCCTGTATGTAATAATTAACGCCAGTTTCTACGACTGAAAACCTGGGTACAGTCGACGCCAAGAAAATAGCAAAGCTGAGCTTACAACGAGGTAACAAATTCCAAATGTCGTTCAGAATGGTAATACTAGCTTCTATTTTAAAAAGCAGAATGAAAAAGACTTCAAACGGTTCTCAGGGAGTTCCCACGATGAGTATTTTAAACCGCAAACCGCCGAGAGAGAGAGAGATTTATACCAGTTTCAGAAGATATTTTTTCTATTAGTTTTCATTTGCGCCTAGCAAACAAATCTTTTGAGCCAAGGCTTTGAGTGACTGTTCCCAAGGGGAAAATTCAATTTAACGCCTGCCTGGCTTCGTGTTTATCTTTGCAATAAAGCTTATATCTTTCGCGGTGACAAAAATGAAATGGGATTAAAACGCGACATCGTGGCATTCACCACCATTTTCATCGTTTTCTCGACTTCAGGGACTATCCAAATTGTTACAAAAAGGTTACGTTCCTTATACATTTCAATTTTTCCAGTTAATTGAAAAAAGTAGAGACCCAATGTTAGTTTGAAGATTGAGAAACTCATTAAACTTAAAAGTTTCATCCTAATAAATTTTTTCTTACTTTAATATAGATTCAAGAATGTGTTTTGACTATGTTGAGATGATTTTTAAAGCGTCGCTCCTAGTCCTCCTCGAGGTCTACTAATACGCCCCTCCCCTTAAAGTAACTCCTAAAGGTCTACTAGTACGCCCCTCCCCTTAAAGTCACTCCTCAAGGTCTACTAGTACGCCCCTCCCCTTAAAGTCACTCCTCAAGGTCTACTAGTACGCCCCTCCCCTTAAAGTCACTCCTCAAGGTCTACTAGTACGCCCCTCCCCTTAAAGTCACTCCTCAAGGTCTACTAGTACGCCCCTCCCCTTAAAGTCACTCCTCAAGGTCTACTAGTACGCCCCTCCCCTTAAAGTCACTCCTCAAGGTCTACTAGTACGCCCCTCCCCTTAAATTAACTCCTCAGGGTCTACTAGTACGCCCCTCCCCTTAAATTCACTCCTCAAGGTCTACTAGTACGCCCCTCCCCTTAAAGTCACTCCTCAAGGTCTACTAGTACGCCCCTCCCCTTAAAGTCACTCCTCAAGGTCTACTAGTACGCCCCTCCCCTTAAATTAACTCCTCAGGGTCTACTAGTACGCCCCTCCCCTTAAATTCACTCCTCAAGGTCTACTAGTACGCCCCTCCCCTTAAAGTCACTCCTCAAGGTCTACTAGTACGCCCCTCCCCTTAAAGTCACTCCTCAAGGTCTACTAGTACGCCCCTCCCCTTAAATTCACTCCTCAAGGTCTACTAGTACGCCCCTCCCCTTAAAGTCAATCAAATCAAGCCGTTATCTCATTGGTTCCCTAAAACTTTCTCAACATAATCCGAAATAAATAAATAGATTATTGAATGTCTTTCAACATTCTCATAAAGAATTGAAACGGAAGGAAATCATAAATCAGAATATCGTCGCAACCGCTACCAACTTGTTTTTAACGTAACTAGCGACAGCCCTGGTGGTAGACACGTGAAATTAGGTGATCCACTATAAAATAATTCCTTTAAAAGACTATTTGTTGTTTAATCGTATTATTTCGGTAATTTTATCAGGTTTCGAAAACCAAAAACGCGATCCAAAAACCCACTTTCACATCTCAGATTTTAAATGAAAAACCGACTTGTTCAATGTGCTATGGCCACTTAAATACATATCTTAGACTGAATTGTAATGTGATACAAACTTTATAAAGTTAACAGGCTGGTTAACTTGAAATATGCAAATTGTATACTAAAATTAAAAAAGCCCACCTAAATGAAAAACCTATTAAAAACCCGGGTTTTTTCGAACCCTAAATTTATTCATGTATCCCCAACGAAAACCGAATGGCTTCCAAATTTCGCTTTTAATTAACGATAATAACACATACTAAATACGCCCTTAATAATAAATTAATGAAAGGGCCCAACAAAAGCTACGAACATTTATAACAACAAACCCAGATAAAAGAGAGAAAATACGATCCAGGCGAGCACACGGGCCAATTCAAAAGGTAAGGCACTCGAGGGCCCTGCTACAATCCAGAACTGCAGGCATCAGTGGCTGGACTAATAAGAGAGAGTCATTGTTAGCCGTCCAGATGCGCCAGGTCTGATAGAACCAGTCTGGTCACTGCCAAAAGGTAACAATGGCCATTTTCTCCGCCAATTAAGTCTCCCGGCCGATGACGGAGCGCCGTCCCAGAAACCGAGAAGGTATGCCCCCAAAAAAAGAGCGCATCATGCCCCTAGGCGGCGAAAAAGAGAAAGAATTTATCCCTTTTGCACGAGAATAGTTTATTAGCGGGGGCCGAAAATATGAAATGTGGAATATCGATAGTATTGTAGGAAAGAGGCATAAAGGAAAAGAAGCCCTCCAAGGGGATCCTGCCGAGGATAAAAAGGCGAGCTGCAGTTCAGCCATTTATCTACTATAACTTGCCTCTTTTTATGGGCCGGTGTTATTTGTAGACGCTCCCGTTAGGTCCTTATTTATCTTTATTGGGCGTATACGTTTAATCAATTTTTTATACAAAAGGTGCTGCATTATGTCAATGTCTACCTTAATATTCATGAGATCCCGTTTGATTCGTAGGAGGTTTCTTGAAAATTGTTGATTTTTAATTTCTGTTTTTCACAATACTTTAGTGTTGTAAGTCGGAAACTTTTCCGTATATTTCCGAAAAAAATTAAAAAAGTTTTCATTCCATGATTAGTCTAATATTGTTCGCAAATTTAAATAAAGCGGAATTTTCGCCTCATTTTTTCGAATCTTAAAGTAAAACTAAACCTCTAGACTAGCTTTAAACTGATTAACAATGTAACACTATTCATGTTTTGTAGTTTGTTTACTGTTATTAGCAGGGCCCCGCTCAAATCTTCAATTTTTTATAGTAAAAATATGATTATTTTTCTAAAAATATAGGATTTTATAGGACTATTTTTACAAAATTATTTTAAGGGATTATCTATGTTATTTAATTTCCTAACTTTATGCATTTCAAAAAAAAATCTATATTTAGTTAAATAAATCTTTGATTTTCACTTAAAAAATAGAAACTATTTAACCATTTTATCACAAAAATAGCTAACCATGTTAACAATAACTAAAGTATAGACTAGAATGACATTGTATAGGAATTTATCCTATAGCTAAATCTAGTAATTTAACTGAGTGGCGGTATTTGAAATGGGAAAAATATCAAAATTATAGGATTTTATAGGACTTTTCGGGGATTTTGCAAAAAATATGGGATTTAATAGGACATTTTTGAAAATATAGGATGTTATAGGACATTTTTGAAAATATAGGATTTTATAGGACATTTTTGAAAATGTAGGACGTTACAGGACATTTTTGAAAATGTAGGATGTTACAGGACATTTTTGAAAATGTAGGATGTTACAGGACATTTTTGAAAATATAGGATGTTATAGGACATTTTTGAAAATATAGGATGTTATAGGACATTTTTGAAAATGAAGGATGTTATAGGACATTTTTGAAAATGTAGGATGTTACAGGATATTTTTGAAAATATAGGATGTTATAGGACATTTTTGAAAATATATGATGTTATGGGACATTTGTGAAAATATAGGATTTTATAGGAATTATAGGACCTCTGTGGGCCTTGGTATTATACGGACATGTAAATTGATTTTCTCACAGTTACTCGGTTTCCACAACAAAGGAGGAAGCCTGTTTCGTACAAGAAAAGATTGTAAAATCTCTTCGCAGTTTCCTGGCAAAACTCATCTCGCGTTCGGTCGCCCCAAAAGAACCGATTTCCCGGGTTTTTTTTTCAGACCTCCTCCCATATACTCTCCATCTCAATAATAGTTTGGAAGCCGACTCTTAACAAGCGCAATATACACGAAATTCAAACTTTACCCCTCTCGTTCGCTTTCTGGAAAGTGGCAGCTCAGGCATCGATAAATTTCCAGAACGGAGCATCTTTTTCAGTCGGCGAATAATAAAAAGCGGAGAGATGGAAGAACATCAAAAGCGAGCAATGTGGTCGAATATATGAAGACGAACAGAAATCATCCGCGAGTCATCTTCCGAAGCCTACTTCCATCTTCCATCCCGATCTATTTCCCGGTTTTAAGCGACCCGTTTTGAATATACAGGGTGTTTCAAAAGGTTATGCAAAAATCGGAAGGAGTTGTAGGGGGTGATTATACTTAGGAAAATATACAGAAATGATTGCTATAGCAACGAAAATTTAAATTAAATTAATTACGACTACTAATTTAATTTATTTTAGATCAACAAAAAAATTCGTTTAAATTAGCAATAAATGCAAATTATCGATAATAGTCCAGTAATTTAACTTGATAGTTTTCACTTCGGGAAAATTGCTACTGGGATGAATTTCGCATGCAGGTTCATTTAGTTATATTATACAGGGTGTTTCAGAAGGTTATGCAAAAATTTTAAGGAGTTGAGAAGTATGCCTGTTTTTTTTTCCATTTTAATACGATGAGTGAAAAGAGCGCCAGAGAGCTTCGAAGTGGGGCCTACTAGCCCCTGGAAGTAGGCTGCAACAAGCTGAAAACCAAGCAGCAGGGAAATGCGAACATTAAGGTTTGGGTTCGTGTGATGGGTGAAAAAAGACTTTGTAAACAAATCGAGCTAACCAGCGTACAAAAGCAAACTTAAACCGTATTTAAAGTCCTTGCGGCTTGGTTTTGCTCTTGTTGCAGCCTACTTGCAGGGGCTAGTAGGCCCCACTTAGAAGCTCTCTGGCGCTCATTTAACTCCTCGTAGGAAAATGGGGGGAAAAACAGGCGTACTTCTCAACTCACCCCCTACAACTCCTTCAAATTTTTGCATCACCGTTTGAAACACCCTGTAGAGAAAAAATAACACCCCAACCAAAAAATAAAAATGCGCGTCTGTCTGGATTAAAATATCGTTTCTGTCGTTATATTTCCCAGACATAGATATATTTTACACTCATTTATTTCTTACAGTGAAATTTAGGTCAAATACTTTTTTCGCGAGATATCTGTCACGTTTCAATTGGGCAAAAAGTGTCAGGGGAAATTGTTGTCATCTGATTGAAATATTCGCCTATTTCGGGATTTGATCATTTTCTTGATAAAGAGACTTATCTAACCTAAATTGGGTTGCTAATATTACTTTTACCAAAGATCGATCTGGGTCACAACAAATTCAAACTTGTACCATTACCAACTTGAGGCACTTTTCGATGGGTACGAATTTTCCTCCTGGGTGTATCAATCCGCCTAAATATGTAGAATTATGTTTGGCATTAATCATTTTTAAAATTTAGTAGATTATTTTTAAACGATTTTATTATAATTTAGTATAATACTTTTTAAAATATTTGTCTTCAAATTTAGTATAATACTTTTTAAAATATTTGTCTTCAAATTTAGTATACTACTTTTAAAAGATTTTTTTAAATTAAGTAAACTACTTTTTAAAAGATTTGTCTTACACGGAAATAAGTGCTAAACCCAGTCCAAGAGGTAATATAGATCATTATTATCGAAGATTTTCTATAAGTTAAGGTATTAAGTATATTTTCCATAAGCGTTTCAGTAAGCTATCTAATTACAATTTTTTTTTTTATATTACAGGGATTTATAGGTACAATTTTTTTTATATTACAGGTATTTATAGGTACAATTTTTTTAAATTACAGGGATTTATAGGTACAATTTTTTTAAATTACAGGGATTTATAGGTACATTTTTTTTTAAATTACAAGGATTTATAGGTACAATTGATTTTTTAAATAGGTAAAATTTAAAAATATAGGAATGTATAGAATTTATATTTATTTAATTGTTTTTAATAAATACAGGGCGTATTGATTAAAAACAATAATTAAATTTATAACCTTATGGCTAGTTTATCTTTAAAGGGTGCTCTTAAGGTACTTGTCAAGATTCTTGTGGGTAAATAATTTATCGCAACGGCTGTTCGCACTTGCCGGAAAATTAACCGCGTAATTTTAAGCGTCAGGGCTAAATCGAATGGGATAAATTTTTCCGCTTGACGTTTACCGTTGCGATTCCGTCAAGTGACAAACTATCCATATGGTTAATAGGACACAATGTGAAATAAAAATAAATATTAAAAATACAGATTAGTTTTTCTTTTAAAAGTAATTTTATTTTTTAATAATCGAATAAACTGGCATAGGCCAAATATCCCCGACTTCTTAAAGGGGAATTGTCACCCAAAACCAAAATTTACGAGGTTTTTTAACAGAATGATAGAAAATATATGAATGATTATGTCCCTGAAATTTTATAGTTATTGGAAAAGTATTTAAAAAGTGACGCTACTTTTTCCGCAACCTACATCAAACGGCTCCAAAAATTTCAGAAATCGCGGTTGAACCTACGTGCAGCGCCAAAAGAATGAAGCGGCAAAAATTTTAGAAAGGGCGGCGTGTAAGGCATTTTAAAAACACGATAAACGAGTATAACTCGGTTGAAAAGCCAAGGAGAATGTCGTAGCAGACGACAGTTCCGACCGAAAAACGATAAAACCGGGGAAAATAATATTTCGTTCACGAGATGGCGCTGCAGGTAGGTTCAACTTAGCGGTTCTGAGATTCTCGATAAAACACGAAATTTGGTTGCTAATAATAAATCAAATACTGGAAATATTAACATGAAATATTTTGTATAACCATTTAAATGGTTTTAACCAATTTTAGGGTAGTGACAATTCCCCTTTAAGTATATAAAAAAATGTGATAAAAATTGCTAGTTAAAAAAACTATCTTTAACGATGCAACAAAATTTGCTTTTAGTTTAAAATCCAATCTCCAGGGAATATTTTTTATACGAAAGAAAAAAGGGTGCTTTTTTTGTCAGGATTCTTTTTAAAACTGATTTTTTGCGCAATTTTTACGACACGGTGGTCGTGTGTTTGGCCGGTTTGAGCTCCGAAGGGAAAACGGCTGAGGAAAGCAGGATCGCATCATTTACGAAGACTTTTTAACAAATGAGCAGTTTCTAGAAGGGGCTAATGTTACAAAGAGCCAGGAATGAAGAAAAAGCCCAAAGAGCGAGAGAGGGAACTTGGGAGGGTTAAATAAATTCGATCCTCTTTACTAACGTTATTTACGGCTTCCAAAATTAAGAGCTCTGTAAAAATACGACCTTTAAAAAAGCATCTTGTACTTCTGCGGGCAATTTATGACACGAGGGAAATCATTTCTCATTTTAGTTCTCCTTTTTTTATGGTCTTAAGCAAAAAATAAGTAGAATTAAGAAGCGAATATTAAATTCCAAAGAGAGTTTTCAAATCTGAAAGACTTAAACAATATCTTTTTTTAAAACAAAGTTTTTGTTTTAGGATTTTTAAATTATTTCAAGATTTTTATTTGGAAAATGTAAGGGGATTTTACAAATATGCCCTTAAATTAGGGATGCACCGATATATCGGCTATTCGGCTTCGCTTAAGCCGATATTAGAAAAATAGGCCGATATATAACGGTGCACCCCTACCATAAATATCTCAAATAACCTAATTTTTCCAAGTTTTACATATTTTTCTATATGATGTTTACCCTTGAAACGCTTATTTAGAGTATTTTTCAAAAAATCAAACTAGATAATTTCATGATTTCTATTTATTGTAAGATGTGCGAGGATTTTGAAATATGGCAGAAAACTATTGTCTGATAAATTTCTCAAATAAGCAGGTTATGCATTTTATAATAAGCAATAATTGAGATTATTTTTTAGCAGATCAAAGTTAAGGATTAACTTTAATTTTTTTTATATTATATTTATATATATATTCCCATTCGACCGAATTCAATATGTTTCCGAAATATAGCCCAAAAGGCGGATTCGGTTCATTGGGACCTTTTGTTTTGTTTTTTACTTCTGCCCCGAGATATAGCAGGGTACGCAAAAAACGTTATACCTAAACAAAATTGCTACAGGTGTACTAACGGTAAGGTTAGGTTAGGTTAGGTTAGTCTCTCACTTCCCTAGGGTGACGCGCTTTTATAAATATATTTATGCTTTTAACTTTTTATTTATATCAAGAATACAATAATTCGAACAATTTCATTTTTTAATGTGAATGGTAAAGTTTGTAGCAATTGCGTCGAGTAAGGCTAACGCGACTTCTTCATTCGAGCCCTCCTTTGTGAGCTATTTTCTCCATTTTAGCTAACTGGCTTCAATAAGACTATCAACACTTATTTATATAAGAAGTAAACCTATTTAAAAAACGTCTCATAAAAACGAAATTTGATGTACTATAAAAAATAATATAATTTTATAATATAAAATTGGGCTGTAAACCGCACAATTGGGGTATTTTCGATCGATTGGGACTCAATGTTAAATCGTTTTCGAACGAATGGGATTTCGGTCGAATGGGACCAAAGCATTTCAAATGATCCAAATATTAAGGGTGTAGCTATTATGACTGGTATCATAATTTAGATTTAAGATCATGATTTTCAAGTCCCACGTGATTAACGATAGAGATTATTTAAAAAATGACTTCATCGAAATGTACTCATTAATTTAATTAGAAAATGTGTTTATAATTTTAGACCCAATTTATAAATATCAATATAGATGATTTAAAAAGATTACTTCATTAAATTTAGACCGATTTTTTAGAATAATGTATTAATTTTAGCGAAGTAATTACTCCTTTTAAATCAAAAATATAATTTAGCAAGAAAATTACGCATTAAATATTTAGTAATAATGAAAATAAAGGATGAAATATTCAGTAATAATAAAAATAACGGATGAAATATTTAGTAATAATGAGAATAACGGATTAAATATTTAGTAATAATGAGAATAACGGATTAAATATTTAGTAATAATGATAATAATAGATTAAATATTTAGTAATAATGAGAATAACGGATTAAATATATAGTAATAATTAATTAATTTTTCCTCCAAATGTTTAAATTTAGACTGTGGTCAAAAGGCAGCTGTCCAACTGATAAAATTGTCGATTTGGTGTATAATTCCCCCCTCGCCCGGAAAACAAGTCGCGGAAAGGGAACTATAAAATATATTGCAAAGACAATAAAACATATCCATTTAAAAATGCTCGAATTTTAACAGGCGCCTTGATATGCAACGATGCGGGTTCGACGAAGATAAAATTAATCGCGCTCAAATATCCCCTCCGCGCCATTTTCCCGGCGTGATGTCTTCGAAGACGAGCTAGGTGCAAATTAACTTAAAATCGGCGCGGCTTCTTCGTTAGGAAGTCCATTTCGGAAGCCCCGAGAAACGGCGCGCGCTCGTCTATATTTCATTTACTTTCAAATCACCGGCGAGTCGCGGCGCCCCCTAGCAGCCCGAAATGGAACTAGGGCGAATGCAACGCGAAACGAAGCGAAACAAAATTCGAATATCCAAATCTTTGGCTAGTTGATATTACTATTTGGAGACGGGGAGGTCGAATAAACCTTTGATTTCAGTAGCGGGTCAGATGGTGAAAACCTCAGCCGCTAGATGGAGCTGGCGTCATTAAGGCGGAAGCCGAGAAGGGCGTGTGAGAGAGAGGAGCATAGTTACACGCGTGGGACCATTATCTCAGCATCTTCCGAGAGTTTTCCAAGACGCGCTGTACGCTTCCCGGGGGAAACCAGTCGAAGCTACTTGGACTATTTCGACGCGCCTAGTCTTAGCCTTTTCTAATAGAATATAGATAAGAATACAGCTCTCTCTCTCGCGAAGGCAGGGATTTGCAACTTGGCCCTTTTTGCACAACTCGAGGGTTGGAGACGCGAATGACAATGAGGAGAGCGGAATACGCCCTTCCCGTTTTTATTCCGAAGGGGCGGCGTGTAGGTGGTGCTGGCGGCGGTATCAAATATTTAAATAAGACGCGAACAGGATACGGGTGAATTTCGAGTAACGACGGAACAGCCGGAAGATGTCGCCAGGCGCGGTCTCATTTATTTTAATTATCAGTCTTCTTTCTTTATTGGGAGAGAAAAGGTGATTTTTGACGTTACTTAGCAACGGCGACGTTTCCCGGCAGGTCCTGTCTGTCGTTTTAATAAAGATTAAATCCTAGGAAAAATAAGTGAAAACGGGCTATTTAATGATACCGGCAACGTGTTATTTTTGGAAGGTGCGCAATGTTGAATCGCGGAAGAATACAGTAAAAGCCACTTTTTCGTTCAAGCTGAACGATTCTGGTTTAACAATTACATCATTGAATTATATTTTTCTTATTAGGCTGAACCTTCGTCCAGTAGTTAAAATAATTTTTACAATTCTAATATTAATAGTTAACGCCGAGCCTCCACTCAAATCTTAAATTTTGTTATAGGAAAAATAGGATTATATTTCTAAAAATATAGGACTTTATAGGACTATTTTTACAAAATTAAAGGATTTTACAGGACTATATATGCTATTTAATTTACTAACTTTATGCATTTAAAAACAAAATTCATATTTAGAGAAATAAATCTTTGATTTTCACTTAAAAAATAGAAACTATTTAACCATTTTATCACCAAAATATACTAGTAGCTAACCATGTTAACTATAACAAAAGTATAGACTAGAATGACTTTGGTATAGGAATTTATCCTATAGCTAAATTTAGCAATTTAGCTCAGTCATTGGATTTGAAATGGGCAAAATATCAAAATTATAGGATTTTATAGGACTTTTGGAGGATTTTGCTAAAAATATAGGATTTTATAGGACATTTTTGAAAATATAGGATTTTATAGGAATTATAGGACCTCTTGGCGCCCTGTTAACGAGATATAAGGTCCTAACTAAAGGGTACTTTTGGGCGCTTGCCCAACTTGTTTAGCTCCGGGGGTCCGAATTAAAACGTAATAACTTAATTACTTTTAAATTTTAAATTGTCAAAATTATTTTAAACACTAAACAAGAGGCTGTTCTACACTTAAATATTAATTTTATAAGTTAAAATACAAAATTAAAAGAGTTCAGCTTGAAATAGCGCGAAAGTAGACAATGGCCACTGCAGTCTTCCCCTTAAAAGACGTAAGCTTCTGATTAAACCAATGAATACAATATAAAGTTTCGCGGCTAATTTCAATAGCTAATTAGATCGGCGTTATTGATTCGGTTTTCGGCAAACGAATTATGGCCGCGTCCAAACAGAGGTAACGGCTTTCCAGGCGAATTAATTAATCCAAGTATCGACAGATTCAGTCCGCGCGGTCTGATGACCAAACCACGCTCCCACGCTATTTTACAATTTAGCGTTCCGTGAACGAACAAATTTGTTACATTTTACAAAACAGAAGTTTCATATACGTCTCTTACGAGATATTTATGTGTATTACTAGCCATAGTTATGTGAAATGTAAAAGTTACACTTGTTATGGATATTTTGGGGTGGCGGATTAGTTAGCCCTTTCGCTTCGCACCAAGTTGAGCCGGGTTCGATCCTAGCTTGTGGCACTTTGTGAAAACTCGGAACAACTCCTTCCGCGTTGAGTTTGCAAGTTCTCTCCCCACTGTTTTTTTTTAAATAGAGCTAATACCCAAGGCACCACTTTCGACCACATAAACAATGTTGCTTGTGCGTGATCAAGTAACAGGTAACCGGGTTACAATGCGTAGGATTGTGGTGGCAAGCCCTTCGTGCCACGCGAGCCAACAGCTCCCTACACTCACTATTACCGTTAACCTCAGCAAGTTTTTCTGGGAAGGGGAAACCGAAGATCTCGGGGGAAAACCCCTTTAACCAGTGGGGAGAGAACTTACAAACTCTACGCGGAAAGAGTGGTTCCGGATTTTCACCCAGTGCCACTAGGTCGGATCGAACCCGGCTCCTCTTGCTGCGAGGCGAAAGTCCTAACCACTCCGCCACCCCACCTTAAACGGGGTTTCCACCGAGTTCTTCGGTTTGCCCTTTCCTTAAAAACTTGTTGATGTCAACGGTAATAGTGAGTGTATAGGGTGCTTGTGACAATTTAAATTATTATAAGTTAGAGAGTTAAGGTCGTTGTCATGGGGTTATTGATTATTTAATAAGTGTCAGTATTTAAATAAATATTTCTTTAAGGATTCAACGGATTATTAAAATTGACTAGTTTATAAATTAAATACATTTGGTTTATATTTTAAGGTAACTTAAGCCACGGTCACACTTGAGCTTAAAACCCAGGTTACGTCGATTTGAATGCCAGTTTTGACCGCCGACGATAATTCTGGGTTCACAAGTGCGAAATCGCTTCACCCCGGTTCGCTTATAGCCAAGGCTTAACGTCATTTCAAATTATGACCACAATTTTGAAAATAATAAAATTTATCCCAAAACAATTAGTTAATCATGTTTACTGTACAAATAATAATATTATTTGACATTATTTAGAATTTTATTTTTGTCATTTTTTATTCCTACATTAAAATACATTGTACGATTTAAATCAATGACTATTTCAAAGAAATCGGTTGATTTAAATATTGATTTTAATTATGATTTAAATCAAATTGATTTAAATCAACCAACCCCGCAACCATATACGTTAAAAGAATTGTTACAAGCTGTTGGTTCGCGTGGCATGAAGGTTTTCCACCACCCTCCTACGCGTTGTAACCCGGACACCTGTTTAAAGGCATTAAAAGTCGCTCGATAACTTGAACCTAATCTGATTAATATTATAATTATTATTTACTTACACATAAAATGCTTCCGAGTCAGTTTAAAGTTTAGGGGATTTCATTTAAATTAAACTTAATAGAGAATAGTGAGGAATCGGTTTGAGGTTAGCCATAACAATGTTTAATAAACAATTAATCAGAGATAAAATAAAACAATTAATAATATAGATTAAATTAAATAAGTAACAATTATAAAATCATACCCACACAAGTGGGGGCCTAGCAGTAGTTGCGCAGCTTTGTCGCACTTATAAGAACTTCTTCTCAAAATCGTTACGAGTCCTGTTTAAATATGGGTGGAGTCACGTGGTCTCTTGGAATTGCATCATTTTCGGACCAATCAAGACCCGTGCCGTGCCCCTGGGAATCCCGGGACAGGGTTGCCATAGTTTTTTCACAATCAAATTCCCTGACTTTTCCAGGTTTTCCCCGACTTATTTTGTAACCTATATTTTTGAAAACGTTTCCTATTTGCAATATTCCCTGACATTTCCCTGATTTTTAGACTAATATTTAAAATTTCCTGACTTTTCCCTCATTTTTATACCCATCTTCAAATTTCCTGACTTTTCCCTCATTTTTATACCCATCTTCAAATTGCCTGATTTTTATACCCACCTTCAAATTGCCTGATTTTTATACCCATCTTAAAATTTCCTGATTTTTCCCTCATTTTTATACCCATCTTCAAATTTCCTGACTTTTCCCTCATTTTTATACCCATCTTCAAATTGCCTGATTTTTATACCCATCTTCAAATTTCTTGACTTTTCCCTCATTTTTATACCCATCTTCAAATTGCCTGATTTTTCCCTCATTTTTATACCCATCTTAAAATTTCCTGACTTTTCCAGGTACCGTGGCAGCCCTGCGGGACGACTCCCAACCAATTAATTTATTTCTGGGATCGCCACCAAAGCATGACTCGCCACCAGCCGCACTTCGCGTAATCTTTCAACTTTTAGAGATGGTTTGGCGAAAGACGTCAGCTATCCACCATAAAATAAAACACTTTGATCCATTTCGGGTGAGCGTAAATTTAAAAATATCCATAAAACAATATGGGGAACTGTTGTCAATTCGACAGGCGTTATAAAACTAAAAAGAGCTTCTTCTGCAGAGAAGGAGAGCGAGTTGGATAATTGGGGACAAAACAAAGATGAAAGGACGGAAAGAGTTCTGGAAAATTGAAACCCCCCTCCCCTTTTCTGAGTACCAAGCACCATATCGGTGTGCTTGTAAAACAAGAGTCATAATTATTAAATAAATACGCGAAGGTACACCTTTCTCTCGTAAGATCTACAGGGTGTTTCAAAAGGTTATGCAAAAAAATTAAGGAGTTGTAGGGGGTGAGTTGAGAAGTATGTCTGTTTTTTCTCCATTTTCCTACGATGAGTTAAAAGAGCGCCAGAGAGCTTCAAAGTGTGTCCTACTAGCCCCTGGAAGGAGGCTGCAACAAGCGCAAAACCAAGCAACAGGGAAACGCGAACATTAAGGTTTGGGTTCGATCGATTTAAAGTTATTTTAAAAAATTCGATCCAAATGTTATTTTATAATTATTTTACTGTTTGTAAAAAACCTTAGAAACATCTTTAGAATATTCTGAGTACGGGAGTAAAATCTAACTGAGGCCAAGACAGATTTGAAACCCGGTTCATACCGGTTTTGATTCGGATAATATTGGCAAAATGAGTAAGGGAAAGAGACCTTATTCCGAAAGATATTTAAAATCTCCATATTATTATTATTTATTAGATAAGATTTGTGAAGAATGAAAACTGTCGGCTTTGAAATATTTGAAACACGCGTGGAAATTTCATTGAGGTTTGGGTTCGTGTGATAGGTAAAAAAGGACTTTGTAAACAAATCGAGGTAACCAGCGTACAAAAGTAAACTTACACCGTATTTAAAGACCCTGCTACTTGGTTTTGCGCTTGTTGCAGCGCACATCCAGGGGCTAGTAGGCCACACTTTGAAGCTCTCTGGCGCTCTTTAAACTCATCGTAGGAAAATGGGGGAAAACAGGCATACTTCTTAACTCATCCCCTACAACTCCTTAACATTTTGCCTAACCGTTTGATACACCCTGTATAATATTTACTTCCGTAATTACCTGGAAATATCACCATTGGAATGTTCAGCCTCTACCAGTTCCATCAAACTGCCGAGTTACGGAAACGGGCCAAAAACCACCAAAGTGCCCATCGCAAACGCCAGGGGGAGTAACAATCAACGGGTGGGGGGAGGGCGAGGGGGGGTGGCAGTTATAAGCCTTACGGATGAAGTTGGCCACGGAGATTGTCTGGGAACGCCTTCAGTGATCAAAGCTTTAAAACCAATCACAAACTTCCGTCGAAGAACGGACAAAACCGTTCAGAGGATCGTTAACGACTAAAAACTTGCCCGCAATCTCCCATTAAAAGTTGGCCGACTCAAAGCGAAACTTTTAATTAAAACTCCTCTTTTCTTGGTCCATCATTGTACCGCCAGAATCTAACGGCGCCTCTTCCCTACAAGGAAGGTGGTTCTATTCCCAAAATTTGCATTTTTATTAATCGTGTAGAACTGTAGGTGTGAGAAAAATGCGAAGGGCCATTTATAGGCAGCGCGTCGGCTGCACGACTGTTAATTAGGTCGTTAAAAGCTCTGAGAAAGACGATACGCGCTGAGGTTTAATTTTAGACGTTGCCCTAAACGAACGTAGACTGCCACTTGCTGGTAAACAATTTAATATATAAGGTAAATATTTGGGATTAGCCGAATTCGGTTTAACGTTTCATTAGCGACGGGAATGGAAACCATTTCTCGGGGTCGCTACCAAGATTGAGTATGCTCAAAGGTTAAGGTTTAAGGTCAAGTTTCGTTAAAAACGCGACGAGCTAATGCTTTCTTCAGTTTAATATATGTAGGCGAAGAATAGGTCAGTCGCCTGTAGAAGTGTTCCTCACGCAATACACTCGTGTTCTGGGAGAAGCGCCCTACCAGGCGGCGAATATAAAGTGCCAATTATTTTTTATAAAAATTAAAAAAACCTCTTTAGATCTTTACAAAGATTGTATGAGGTTTTACATCCTTTGAAGTATTCTATAGATATTTATAAAGAAAATTAAGAACCCTTTAGTATGATTTTAAGAATTCCGATGTAAAATAATTAAATTTAATCAAAATTTGATCGCTTTAAAGATATTCTAAAAAATTCGATCCAAATTTGATTCTATAAAATTCGATGCAAATGTTATACTAAAAAAATTCGATCCAAATGTTATACTAAAAAAATTCGATGTAAATGTTATACTAAAAAAACTCGATCCAAATGTTATACTAAAAAAATTCGATCCAAATGTTATACTAAAAAAATTCGATGCAAATGTTATACTAAAAAAATTCGATCCAAATGTTATACTAAAAATTTTTTATCCAAATGTTGTACTAAAAAATTTCGATCCAAATGTTATTCTAAAAAATTCGATCCAAATGTTATTCTAAAATATTCGATCCAAATGTTATTCTAAAATATTCGATGCAAATGTTATTCTAAAAAATGCGATTCATGTTATTCTAAAAAATTCGATCAAAATGTTATTTTACAATAATTTTACTGTTTGTAAAAAACCTAAACACATCTTTAGAATATTCTAAGTACGTGAATAAAATCTAACTGAGGCTAAGACAGATTTGAAACCCGGTTCATACCGGTTTTGATTCGGATAATATTGGCAAAATGAGTAAGGGAAAGAGACCTTATTCCGAAAGATATTTAAAATCTCCATATTATTATTATTATTTATTAGATAAGATTTGTGAAGAATGCAAACTGTCGGCTTTGAAATATTTGAAACACGTATGGAAATTTCCAATACACCCCCGATGCAAAACGCGCGCTTTAAACGACAGGTTAAGTATTTGGGATGCTAATTGTGTTTATCGGAGGGAGGAATTATGGAGTATTGGTCGAAATTAGAGTGGATTCGCGGGCTTTAGAACGGAGATTTCAAGTTCGGTGGTTTTCCAAGAATGAATGCTATTTGGGCAAATCTTAAAGAGAGAAAACACGTCGAACGGGAAAGGGATTTCGCAATAGATTCAGTAAATGGAAATCCCAAATCCGATTTGGTGACGGGATTTCCAATTCCTTGGCAACATAATGCCGTTATTCAAAGCTAGGGACGGAGAGGGTCAGACGAGGTCAAATGAGAAATATAACCCGCCATTTCCCAGGTAACTCCGAACATATGGTAGACGGTATTGGCTCATTATCAAGAAACTTCAGGGCTCGGCATCGCGTACAAAAACATTATAATTTCAAGGGCGGCTATGACGATAGCTATCCATCCTTAAATCAGAACTATTGGAGCAGATTTCAACAAATATTTATCCTTGAAAAGGTATGGTTAATTCCATTAATAACTACTCTCTTTGTGCGTGGAATTTTTGTTTTACCGGGGCCCGGGCCAGGGTTTTAAAGAACCAGCCAGACTGGTTTAAGCCACCAAAACAAATCCATGGTTAAAACCACTTTTTTATTAAAAAAATATATTGAGAAATGAATTAGAAATATTGAAAATTTATATACTATTTATTTCAAATAAAAATGCAGAATATATTATTCCGCATTTTTATTCCAAAACGAAGCTAAGACTTAACCTGCTACGTCGTCTCACGAAGTAATGAGGGCTAGATATAAGCATTTGGGGATCTTAAAATTCATTTTGCGCGTGAAAATACGCCGCCGTGTTGGGGTATAAAAGCAGGTAAATATGACTGCTGTAACTCACAATGTAAAGGTACTCTTACGCGCAAAAACTTCTTTTTTAAATTGGTCAATTTGAGTATTTCCGAAATAATGAGGGCTAGATATAAACAATTTGAGCATTTTTATTAGTGGTTACAACCGGTTTTATCCATACTGGATTTTTAATTTAATAAAAGCAGGTTTTTTGCCAACCCTGGCCTGGGCTTTCTCTGGAGTACGTCAACCTAGAGCCCGGGGGAAATGGATAAATTACGCGCAAAATTTAAATTAATCAGACAAAATTCGATTAACTGCTTATTTATGGATATTATTCGCGACTATTATACGATTTAAGTTTTTATACAGATAATTTTCGGATATGGATATAAAAGAAATGAACGGAAAATTTCTTATCCGAACGCCGAACCCTACGTCAAGCACACAAAAAGGAAAATCTATATTTTCACCGAAAATATTTCCGTATCGAATTTAGTTTTTGTCAGAAATATGAATTAAAATTTTATAGACTCGCATCAATCAAGAAAAAAGGTGTCTCAAAAGTGACGCGGCCTTTTCTACAGACAGAAAATAAGGAGTGAAAATTCTTCATTTTAAGAAATTAAAATTAAAAAGCCGATATTGGCCGATACCGGTATTAGATAAATATTTTCAGAAAAACATTTAGAAATATTAAAATTATCGATTAACTAACTAATAATAATATTTAATTTGATTGGCCACGCCACGTACGCCAGACTTCAGAAGGTAGATCATACCTTTTTTAGACAGGTGGTTAAAAGTGTAAACAAATACAAAACAACGATATTCGATTTGTGATAGAAAATATGTATCAAGTTAAATGAAAAGAAACATATTCGGATATGCTCTTACAAACTAATTTTCATGAAAAATTATAATAAAATGAAATGACAGTGTACTGAACCGTCTTTTAGAATGATTTTAGCATATACACTACTGTTATGATAGATAACTTTGTTAATAACGGCCGATATATCAGTGCATCCCTACTACTAGCGATACAAGTCCCTTTTGAGGTAGGTGGTCCGCGGTTCATACTACCTTAAAGAAATACAGAACATTACAGTACCCATTTGAAAAATAACACGATTACGTGAAAATCTCCGGATAAAGAATCAAACGTGATTTTGTTTATATTAAATCGTAAAGAGTTTCAAATGCACGATAAATATATAATCAATAGTAACCCTGCAGTGACACTGCGGACAACGGACCAAAATAGCTCGCAACATGTAAAAACGGGCCTCGCTTTTGTCGGAAAAAGCGCGTAGGAACTTGGATATTCCCCGCTGAGAAAAGCCATAGAAACTTTCTCTCCAAAATCGGCAACTAAAGAAGAAATAAAAGAAGATAAAGCCTAGTTCCCACTTGACGAAATATTTCGACGAAATCATTTTCCGCGTAGCGGAAAAAAGCGCGTTTGTTTTAATCGCTAGGGGGTAGGTTCTCATTTGGCGCGAATATTTAAAAACGCTAATCCTAATATCGCTTCAAAATTAACCAAATGGAGAGGAATGTTGAGAATTTCAATAAAATAAATTTAATTTTACCAGAAGTAAACGAACCGAAGTTATCGAAATAGCGCTCAGAATCGGAGGGCGTTTTCCTTATGAAAATGATGAGAAAATCGAGTCAAATAAAAGCTAATTTCCATCCCCGTCTTTTGACGCGATAAATTGCACTTGGGAATTGTGGGTATATGGCTATTTATATGCATAAAAAAATGGTTTAATAAAAACAAAAACTTTTTTCGGCCTAGGAGCGCGCATAATTTCAAATTCGAGGTCAAAATGTAACTTCGTAAGGAAAACGCCTCCAACATGGGGAGTAAAGCAGTCTGATAACTTCGGTTCATTTACTTTTCATTTTACTTAATATATTATTGGTTTATACAATATTTGATAAATTTTTCTCCAAAAATCAAAGACGTTTTTGGATTAGAGATATGTTTCTAAAAAGACACGAACAGGGCTATTTCAATAACCTTATTCGAGAAATGGGGAATTGTGACAGAGAAAGTTTTTTCAAGTGAGTAATTTGAATAAAACAATGTTTGACAGATTAAGAAATTAAAATTTTATTTGATATGTAGGTTCTTTCGAATGCGTCGGGACAATACGATGTATTACTAAATCTAGTGTCAGTGGCGTAGCGTGTATTTCTTCCACCCGGGGCAGACCCTAAATTTGCCGCCCCCCTTTATTTTCGCAACTAAGCAAAAAATCGGCGAAAAATCTGTTGCTCTGTTGATTGCAAAAGGATTCAAGTCATTTAAAAATTAAAATTTTATTTCGCGTGTTTTTAGCAATGCGAACTCTTTAATGAAATGATCAATATTAATTGGTACCTCTTGTTCGATTGCCAAGAAACTCAGATTTGTTAATCTCAACATGCACATTGTAGACCTTTAATAATTTTTATAATTTTTCTAATACACGATCTCGGCCGGCCGCGTTCGTTTCAATTTTCCAGGCCACTGGCCGCCCCCTACATCTAAGCCGCCCGGGGCCATGGCCCCCTTTGCCCCTCCCACGCTACGCCACTGTCTAGTGTAAAATAGGATTGAGAAGAAAAATACCAGATTTCGAAAATCTATTTCGGCTCGGCTCTTACATTTCGGGATGTGCCGTCAGAGACCTTCTTTGATTGGCTGAAATGATTTTTCGCTAAGACGCCAACGAAAAAAACCGAAAGTTCGCTTCGAACCGTGAAGGAGCAATTTTGAAAATTTTCGCAAATTTTATTCGTGCGCTGCTTTTTTCGCCAAGTGCGAACAAGGCTTAAGGTAGAAAAAAAAATCAATTTTTGTAGATTTTTGTAGATTCGACGCCTGGGAAGATATAAATCCCAAAAGGACATTTACTCCGATCCCGCTTTCAATCGGAGAAAAACCTTTCATTTGCTTAAAGAAGAAATACCTTCTTTCCGTCGGAGTCTCTCCTTTTGTGCGGCGATCGTTTCAAACGGATCAAGAAAAGAGAATTGAAAGCGCGTCGGCACGCGCATTATCAACATATTTTCCATGACATTTGCACTGTCAGTTTTCGGGGTCCCGGCCCCGAAATTATGACCACGCGACGAGAGGAATACGATCATCATATACACTGAAGGGGTGTGGGTGTTGGGTGCGGGTGTGACGCGGCGTTTGATCTATGTTGATAAATATTTATTAGGCGAGGGGAAAACCCTATTACCGAATACGGCGTTGAATATGAAATACTTCTAACCCTCTAGTTTTATACGCGCGGTGGAAAGACGGGTGTCTGTACCATAAACAGGATCGCGAGCGGGATTAGAGTTGTTTCACGGGGGACCATTTATCAATTTAAAAGTTGCGCCAAAAGCGCCGTTAAAAGTTATAACTTATTCGATTTGTTCAGAAAATGCGAGTCTAAAAACGTACGGTTAAATATCAATATTTGAGTTTTGGAATTTTGGTTTGAATGTCAGGTAGCTTAAATTTAGCTGCTGCAAACAACCAAATATCATGAAATAAGCTGATATTTCTGATTATTGGACACCAAAACAATCGGAAGCAGTTTAAAATTAATCAAACAAAATTGAGCGTTCTACAAACCACACGTTTAATAGTAATAATCAGCTAGGCTAATACCCAAGGCACCACCTTAGGCCTATCAAGCTACTTTTAAAGCCATTAATTCAGGTGCCGGGTTACAAAAGATAATTTAAATCTGGTACCCTATATTTGAAATCACTGCCTCGCGCGAAGATAATAGCGTTTACCCACTTCCTGCCGGAACCCCGAAAATATTAGCTTCATAGTTACCATGGCAATCAACTTTAGCGACCGATTTTACTTGATCTAAAATGTCTTCAAACTAAACTTTGAACGTATATATTTAGATAAAGTTAAACCTTTAATCTAGAACATGACCAATAATTAGTTTTAAATGATCAAAAAACTACACCCCCCCCTTTGAATATTAAATAAAAAAATCCAAAATGTTTTTGAATGAAAAAAAATTTACGCAGAAAAACTTAAAATATTTTCGGTGGCGTGATCAAAATTTTTTGGCGTAAAGTAAATGACTCGGCGGCGGCGCCAAGAAAATATCGGCGGCTGCGGATTTGAGATCGGCGGCGCTAATCTTTAAAATAAATACGTTTCTATAGAAATAAGGTTCCAAATTAACGTATCATGAACAGAAGGATAAAAAATGATACTACAAGGTTCGTACAAAATTCCCGGAATTAAATTCCGTGACATTTCCAGGTTTTCCCTGACCAAATTGCCAAATTTTCCCTGACCATTTTTGTAGAATAAATGAATGGTTTGAAATAAAAATCTTGAAAAATATTTACTTTAAAAAATTTATTTGCCTTACTTTTTGGGACCATTTTTAAATTCCTTGACTTTTCTCTGACATTTTCGAATCATTTTAAAATTCCCTTACTTTTTGGGACCATTTTCAAATTCCTTGACTTTTCTCTGACATTTTCGAATCATTTTAAAATTCCCTTACTTTTTGGGACCATTTGCAAATTCCTTGACTTTTCTCCGACATTTTCGAATCATTTTAAAATTCCCTTACTTTTTGGGACCATTTTCAAATTCCTTGACTTTTCTCCGACATTTTCGAATAATTTTAAAATTCCCCGACCTTTTCAAAACATTTTATAATTCCCCGACCTTTTCAAAACATTTTAAAATTCCCTGACTTTTCCAGGTAGTGTACGAACCCTGTACTAACGTGTCGATTACATAAGTTTCGTGAAACCCTTATAAAGAGGGTTGAAACTGAAAAACGGCAAATAATTTTTTTCCTAGAAACTTCCGGTACTTTTTCCATGATAATGGCGGATTATAGGAGAGGACAGGTGACGGCCTCTTTTGAAGTTCTGAGGGCTATATTTCCCAACGCGACGGATGCCAGATAAGCCTATACTCGTGCCTCTCGTGCTAAAGAGGAAAAATATATATTTGGGGGATAAAATTGGCAGCGGGTCGCGGTAGGATTTCAGTCCTATTTATTATTACACGCTGCTAAGGACAGGTTTTTCATATGGTTTTGGATCCGAAGGATTTATTCAGGGACAAAAACACTTTATAAGAAAGCCCAGAAAACGAGTTTATAGATATAAATAAAATGCCAAATAAAAATAAAAGATATTATTTTTCCCGATTCTTAAAGAAAAAAAAATACAGATAAATTCCGAAATTTACGCTGGATAAGATGTATTTTTAAATGTCCAAGTTGAAATCGGGCTCAGGTCAGCGGCGTAAATAGGGTCCCCGCCGACCCTCCAATGCGAGGGGGCCGGCTTCAGGGGCCCCTAAATTCTTATCGATATATAGGATAGATCTCAACTGGTTCATATAAACACCACTGATTACAAGAGCCCCAAAAGAGTTTAGCAGGGGGCACAGGAGATCTTAGCTACGCCTCTGAATAAAGGACCCAAAACTAGTTCAGTGGGGGCGGAGATTTTAGCTACGCCACTGATTATAGGACCCTCAAACTAGTTCAGTGGTGGCGGGAATCTTAGCTACGCCACTGATTATGGGGGGCACAGGGAATCTTAGCTACGACACTGATTATAAAGGCCCCCTCCCCGAAAAAAGACTTTAGCTAGACCACCGATTATAAGGGCCCCCAAAAAGAGTTTAGCGGGGGGCACAGGAGATCTTAGCTACTGTAGCGCGGGTGTCGAATGTTGGAGATCTCAACCTAGGGACAATCGACTTCAGCAAACCCCTAAGGTACCCGTCTACAATTAATAATAATGACTGAATACGCCCGGGACTACTCGCGTAACGTGATATGGTGGGGTTAGCGAGGGTCCTCAGTATTAAATTGGTGTCTAGGAGAAATTTGTTATTAAACGTATCAAGCCAGTTGTTAGATTGCCAAACACTAATTGATTTAATTTAAACTCAATATCCTAACCAAACATTTAAGCTAACTTAAAACTACCTAAACACTAATTAAACTAAATGAAATATTATCAAACTAAGCAACTGGCCAGTGCTCGCGGCATTAACGAAATGTAAAATCTAGGTTGCAACCATTACTTAACAAAGTTCATCCCGAAATGTTCAGTTGAACTGCGGAAACTTTATCGAAGTGGCAGAGTCCGGTTGGAGCCGTGGAAGAATCTGAGCGACGTTGTTGACGTTTCGGAACAGCGGAACACAGAATTTATGTTGGTGGCGATGGTATCTCGTACAATATGTTGAATGTAGCCGCTGGATGGTTGGGCATAACGAATTGGCCAATATAGATTGTTCCTGTCCTTATCTTCAAGTCAACACGTTTACAGCTCGAAGGTTAAACAAAACACGACTTTAACGTCCAAAACTAGTTGAAATATCAATTATTTTGCTCCGATCATAAAATGGAGTCCTTTTCAAATCAAAATCCGAACCGTTACTATTTCTTTTTTTTAGCGTCCGAGCGCGCGTTATTTATCTCGCGTATTATTTTCCAACTCTTCAATTTTGAGAATAAATATAAACGTAAAAGTATGTATAATACATGTAAGCATATTTTAACACAATAAATAATTTATAATATATAATGTATAAGAAATATAAATGACTATCAAACAACTGGTCTCAGACACGTCGGCATATCAATAAGGGGTCAAAGGGGCGCTGTGATCTCCTCGCTATCCCACAAAAACAAAGATCTCCCGGTAAAAGGACGGGCCCTTCCCTTACCTGAGGTAAAACACCAACAACCGAATCACCCAATCACCAAAATATTCGACCAGCAATTATTTTGAGGGAAAGGGGATGGTATATTTCTTATTAATTTGATATTTCGCATTACACTACGCCATTGATTGCAAGGGTCCCCAAAAGAGTTTAACAGGTGTGGGGCAGGCAATCTTAGCTACAACACTGGGTCTGGCATCAGAAATGTTATACTATCCGTAGTTCGGTAATATTTGGGCACCCAAAAAATATCAACAAACGGAAACCTTTTTAAAATCCACAAGAAGAAACAAACTACCCGAACGTCAATATAGAAAATATTTTCACACGACGAGAAAAGCCGTTTAGTCCATACAAAATAAAACGTTCCTTTTTATATAAATAGTAAAAAAACTGCCAAACGGAATAACGCGTAGCCATAACCAGCCTTCGTAAAAAGCGGTAGTAAAAACCAAAATTCCAACAATTGATAAAAATAGCGGCATAAGCAAATAAGAGAGCGGAAACGCGATCCAAAATTCAAATTGCCTACTTAAGAGAAAACGACCGCCGCTAGTGCAAATATAAGAAAAGTTTAATATAATAGAAAGAAAAGAGATGGACTATACGTGATACCGGCTCCTTAATAGCGTCGATAGCTTCCCCCTTTCAACACGATACAACGCGATGCGCGAAATACTAAAGAGAAGGGAGAAATATGAGCGAACTTCGAAACGAAAATTATTGGAGAAGGGGCGAATTTTTTGGTCATTGCCCACTCTGGAACAAACGCGCGGAGAGGAACCGTAGGAGAGCACATTTGCGAATTCCTCCGGCGCTTATCTCGTGCAGAACTCTCTCTATAAGCAAAATCTGGGAACGAAAAAGGAAGTGGGGCAAAGTACAAAGGGAAACACGGGACTGTTTGTACTTTACAGATTGCGGAAGGAAGTAGAATCGTTATATTAGGAAGCTTGGTTTTATCACGCTTAAACGGAAGTACTTGTACCGTCGCTTTATCTATAAACGCTACTGGAACTGAAGCGCCGGATGCCGGATTCCCAAGCCGTGTCGCCCAATTATTATTCAAATTAAATCTAGTCGCAAAAATAGCTCCATTTCCTAGAGTAAGCTTTAAAAAGCTCCAAGTTACGGCGGAGTGGTGAGCAATTTCACCTCGCAGCCAGAGGAGCCGGGTTCGATCCCAGATTGTGGTACTGGGTGAAAACTCGGAACCACTCCTTCCGCGCTGAGTTTACAAGTTATCTCCCCACTAGTTAAAGGGGGTTTCCACCAAGTTCTTCAGTTTCCCCTCTCCTTAGATAACTAGTTTTAAAAAGCAGCGTGAGAAATAGCTTCGTGTTGGTTCGGGAAGCAACTCGTCCAAGTCGATTCGCTCGTATTTTAAAAAAAAATGGGAATAAAATTCTAATTATTGTCAAATAATATTAGTGTATGATTAACTAACTGTTTTGGGATAAATTTTAGTGGTGAGCAATTTCACCTCGCAGTCAGAAGAGCCGGGTTCGATCCCACTCCTTCCGCGTTGAGTTTACAAGTACTCTCCCTACTGGTTAAACGGGGTTTTCCGCCAAGTTCTTCGGTTTCCCCTTTCCATAAAAACGGTATTAGTAGGTGGTTTCTTTTTGCTTGTTCCGGGATTTCGGAGTAGGGTAAGAAGAATAAGGCTATGACGTCATTTTACTCCGATTCTGTGCTGGCGAATAGTTTGAGTCGGAGTAAAAACGTTATTCCAAAATGGTTGCCTGTGGCCTTTTTAGCAGATAAATTCTGGCTAGCAGACGACCAAATCCAATATACTCTATTGATAACTCCTTCCCGGAAGGAGTAAAAAGAGTAGCCCTAATACTCCGGAACAAGCGAATAGTTTATGGGCCGGAGTAATTCTCATCCCCAGAATAGGCGAATATATCGTTTAAGGGTAAAATGAGTACACTTTTAGTCCGTGAACAGGTGAAAAAAACCACCTACTGAGGTAGGGAGCTGTTGGCTCGCGTGGCATGAAGGGCTTTCCACCACCCTCCCACGCAATTTAACCAGCCCACCTGCTTTTAGGGCATTTATTTTATAAAACCATTAAAATATTTTTATTATTTCAGATTTCGGCATAGACGTTACTGAAATTCCCTCATATTGGAGATTACATCTACAGGGCTCCAAAATATATAGGAATTATAAGATTAAAATTTAAAGAATAATTACAGGACTAAATTAACAATTTAGAGAAGGTTGATAGGGTTTAAATATAGAAATACGCAAGTTTTATAGCGTCTATTTTTTAAAAGGTGTCAAATCAGAAAAGAAGATTTCAAATCTTTTCGAATCTTCTTTTTCATGATTTCCATTTTCATGGCTTTAGGAGGAAAATGACAAATTAATATTTCTTGTTCTTAAAAAATATCAGTTGGATTTTAACCGAATACGCTAAAAATATAGGAAATATTGGAAAACAATTAATTATAGGATTTTATAGGACCATTTCAGAATTATAGGATTTTAGAGGACCAATTTAAAATTATAGGATTTTAGAGGACCAAATCAGAATTATAGCATTTTAGAGGACCATTTCAGAATTATAGCATTTTAGAGGACCATTTCAGAATTATAGAATTATAGAAGAACAATTCAGAATTATAGGATTTTATAGGACCATTTCAGAATTATAGGATTTTAGAGGACCAATTTAAAATTATAGGATTTTACAGGACTAAATCAGAATTATAGCATTTTAGAGGACCATTTCAGAATTATAGCATTTTAGAGGACCATTTCAGAATTATAGAATTTTAAAGGACCATTTCAGAATTAAAGGATTTTAGAGGACCATTTCAGAATTATAGGATTTTAGAGCACCAATTCAGTATTATAGGATTTTATACGACCAATTCCGAATTATAGGATTTTAGAGGACCATTTCCGAATTAAAGGATTATTTAGAGGACCATTTCAGAATTATAGAATTTTAGAGGACCATTTCAGAATTATAGGATTATTTAGAGGGCCATTTCTGAATTATAGGAAAATATAGGAATTGTATAGAATAGCTGCCCTAGACTTGGATTGAAGGGACACTAGCCAATGCTCGTCTACAAAAAGTAAAAAGGCAGCGTGCAAAAGCAAATTACATCGCGAATAGAAAATCATTTAACAACAACACGCAATCCTAAAATCTTCAATAAGGGTAATCGTTTATCGCTTTTCGAAACGCGGATGGCATCGGCGCTCTGATTACCACCAACCACGACGGTCTTCTTGGGCCCTTTTAAAAGGTTTAAGTATTTTAATGATGTTGGTTTGCCACTAATGCCAACGCTATCAACGCGGGAGGATCAAAAGGGGACAAGGACTCGGGAAGGCCGCTACTATATCTAGATGGCGCTGATTAATGCACTTACCCATTGTATACTTGTCAAAGGCAGGGAGAGCGAATTAATTGCGCTGGGAACCTTAGGGGGTTTCTATATATAGTGAGGCGGCCCCCATTCAACGAAGATCAGGTGAACGGGCTCTTAAAATCATCAGCCAAAATTTATTAGCCGATTTTCGGCTGTAAAATAGAAATAATAGCGCCTTGAAATATGACTGCGCAGTACGACACCCCGCGCTTTGATTGTTAGCGAAATATTTCCACTACTATTAAATACGCTAATGAAGGGTAAATTATTCAAGATTGAAAACCGTCGAATAGACACTTCCATTTAAAGGAAATATCCGGGACGTCGCCGAAGCTTTATTTCATTATTTATGACAATTTCTCTTTGCGTAACCGACAAACGAACACGCCCCCAAGATTAAAATTAACGCCGTGTAAAGCCCAACTTTCGCGTGGGTTTAATGTAGTAGTTAATTCTGAACGGAGTAACTTGAAATATTATTTGTCTGGGAAATATTGGAGAAATAAGTCCTACACACCTGTACATTGGAGATATATGCCTCGGTCTAAATCTAGACTAAGTCCTACACACTTGTACGAAAGGTCGCGTCAGTAACGGTTTAAGTTGCATTAGTTCCGAGATTAGAAATAAGATAGAGATTCCGCTGAGCCCCGAGGGGAAGTATCTTGTCGGGGGTAAATATTGGAAGGAATTCATACATAATATAGGTACACCAAGGCGACCGACATATGCAAATTTTGTGTACGAGATTTTTATATGGACGTGATAAGAGAAGTTTCAAACTGGTTTTGAGATATTTAAATGTCATTTTCGCGTTCATTTATTTCCGGTTTTTTAAGATTATTAAACTGATTTGTGGCTACATTTCTAAACCTTTTTCGGTATTTTGAGGCGTAGGTCGCTTCATTGATTATTAGGACACATTCGTATAATTAAATCCTGTTTAAATCTAAAACGAATCATTCGCTTTGGCTGTAGAAATATTAAAAATGAATACATTTTTAATCATGTTTATGATAACACCCTGTAACGGAGATCATGATTAAATCTAATTAAAGTAAAAAAAAAACTTGGTTTGTCTGTACAAAGATGAAAAATTATGGGGTCCCTTCATTGATTATTAGGACACGTACGGATAATTAAATCGGGATTAAATCTAATTATCTGACTCTAATTATTCGATTTGGCTGTACAAAAATTAAAAATTATTAAATAATTAATCTCGATTATGAGAACATCCTGTAACGAAGGTTATGATTAAATCTAATTATAGCCAAAAAATTTCTGGCTGTAAAAATACTAAAAATGATAATAATTTTGATTACGTAGACGCAATTGTTGCAATTGTCTGTGTTGGTTATAATCACAATTTCGTGTAATCACATTCGAAAAGTGTACTTATTCCGCACCGCTACTCTCAAAGCAATTCCACAATCAAAAGCGAACAAACAATTGCAGAAAATTGCGGTAAAACCAATACAATGCGACTATAAACGTCGACGCAAAAAACGCGAATTGTAAATTAGGAGAACAGCGTAAAACCCATAACGACAATAACTAGAAACAAAAAGAGCCTTTACCTTGCCTTTGTGTTTCTCGCAAACTGACCAATGCTTGACCATTCCGTAAAGGAAATACATCGCTAACTATACATTCTGCTCGCGCAACTTCTTAGCGTGTAGCACTCGCGGGACTCGCACTTTCACAGAAATCCGCAAATTTAGTTAAGAAGGAAATAGAAACTTTGTCAACGACATTGTCTGCAGACGCCGAACCGCGAAAAACACGTGGATACGTCTCATCGCGAACAATTTTTAATTAAAAATCGTCGAAATAATCACTGGCCTTTATCCGCAAATATTAAATCGGTTATCCTATCCGTTCTATTGTTATCCGTTTACAAGGTTATCGTAGGATTATCGCGCGACTTTTAAGACTAGGATTACAGGATCGCCTTTTGCCGCCGAAGACTGGGCGAGAGTGAAAACTCGCGAAAACGGCACAGCGTTCGTCCATGGTTCGTCAGACTATTCCCTTCCCCCCACTCGACCCCCCTTTCGCGTTACGTCGATTTTGGGGGGCTATTACGACCGAGCTACGATCGGAGGGTACGGGCTGTAGGCGTTTGATGCGGGGTTCGATTTCGATGTGGTTGATTTTTAGTTTACTCCGTCACCACTTGGAGGAGGTGCGAAATAAAGCTAAAGAAAAATATCTTCGATCCCTTTATTGGCGTAAAACGTTCTTCCCATTTTTATACAAAAAATAAATATTTAATACGATATTTGACAGTGAAAAGGCATGGCCGGAATTTATTCGATTTTCATTGCCCCAAGTACGAGAAGAAATACAGGAAAGTAGAATCAATTGATATCGGTAAAGCGTTTATTTTTAGACTTATTTACTTTCAAAGTTTTAATTCCAATGCTAGGACAGATTTTTTTGCTAAAAAAATATAACTTACAATAATTGTAAGTTATATTTTATTATAGGCCTACGAAGGGTTAAATTTGATTTAATTTAATAGTTCTTTATATAAAATACGAGAGGTCACGTGATTATGTTAGATTCATCGTGCAGTTAAAGTTAGAGAGCATATTTTTGTTATTGTTGAGCTCGCGCGAAAACGCACGAGACCCTCTACACGGAAATATTAGGAAGCGCGCGCTCCAAAAAATAACACTTTTTATACATGTATGCGTATATATTATTTTATTGAAAGAGCTATTACCCCTTTCCTTAATTTATTTTTGGCGTAATCTAATGAGATTTACTATTTAAATTCGGTTATAAACCTTTAATAAAAGATATTACATAATTAAGTAAAACAATGGTAATATATAACCTTTAAAATTACATACTGTTAGTACATGGTTCGTTAGTCACTGCGCTAACAAGTAAGTAAAGTACTGATGCCGTTTGAATTTTCGACTAGTCACCGTTGAGGAGACGGACCGTTAGAAAAATACTGGAATTTTTCCCCGGTAAAGTTTATAAGAAAAATTCAAAAGAATCCAAAATTCCGTAAGAAAAAAGACTAAAGTAAATATAATCTGAGTAAGAGCTAACCTACTGAAGGAACTTTGGATGACGTACAGAAAACGAACCAAACCAGATGCACATTGCATACGCACTATCAGCCTAGAAAATGACCAAATAATATTATTAATACGCAGGGCACATGTACAGCGGTAAATGTTTTGTTACCGATGAAAAGGTCAGAATTACCTTAGATTTTCCAGAGTCAAATTCTCTGCCTTTTCCAGGGATTTTTCATTACTTACTTTTAGCCAAAATTTTGCCATTTTTAGCTTATCATTTTATAAATTAAAAATGACAAAAAATATCGATCCGTCAAAGCGCATATGGAGAAGGGGCGGATATCGAAATATCAAACTATCGATTGTGTAAGTTAAATTTTAAGTAGTGGTAGTATGTTCCGCTATATCCGGTATTTGAGTCAAATCATAAAATAAACGCTTAAGCGGACGTAAAATACCTGTTTATTTTTGGTGTCCCAGACTTAAATTGCTTTAGTCCCATTCGACCGAAATCCCATTCGACCGAAGGCGGTTTTTGAGGTGTCCCATTCGACCGAATTCCGCCGAAACGTGCGGTTTTTATGTGTCCCATTCGACCGAACGCTTTTATGTGTCCCATTCGACCGAACGCTGCTATATAAATTGGCTTTTGCTATGTTTTCAATTTAGTTACTGAAGTCGTTTGCAATGGAGCGGAAAATAAAATGGAATGAGCATGAATTATATTTTTATCTTCACCTAGTCAAGAAAAGTAACTGGACCAAAACTGAAATAGTAAACTTAACCAACTCTAACCTAACCTAACCTAACCTAAACATGGATCTTCGATAGTACATACTTTATAAATAAAATACCAAATCACCCCGCCAATTGGGCTACATTTTAAAATTCTTTCGGTCGAATGGGAATAAACGCTTAAATTGGCACCATCGACCGTATGTCGAAGCATTTCATTAAAATCCGAAACGTTGGAATTACAGACCGCCAAGATTTCGAATTTGACCAATACTCTCGATAGTTTGATAGCCTCTTCAGCACACGCCCATTGTCAATTTTGACGGATCATGATTTTTTTCGTAATTTTAGATTTTTACAGAATAGCAAAAATTAAATTCCCTGACGTTTTCACTAGTTCTTAAGCTTCCCCGTCTTTTCCCTGAATTCTAAACACACTTTCAAATTCCTTGACTGTTCCAGGTTTTCCAGATATTGCGGCAAACCTGAGTAATTATAATACTCAAGACATCTCCTTAGGCCCAAATAATCGAGCGACGTTTAATGCCTTTTAAAGCAGGTGACCGAGTCACAACGCGTAGGAGGGTGGTGGCAAGCCCTTCACGCCACGCGAGCCAACAGCTCCCAACACTCACTAGTTTTTATGGAAAGGGGTAACCGGAGATCTCCTTTAAACACAAAAATTAATTAAAGGGAAGATCCAATTACAATTCTCGAGGAACGAGGAGAAAACGTATTTGGGTAATGCGTATCGATTGCTACATGAATTGGGTTATGAATAAAATAACATTAAGAGCCAAGTTTCCGCCGACTACGATTAAGTGCCCGGTACTCCAAACAATAATAAATTTTTAATCCGTTTATATAGGAGCGTAGTAACTATACGAGATGCGGTAGAGTTCTAAAACACCTATCAATTCCAAAAATGGGGTTTTACCCTCTCGAATATATTATGCAAATCGCAATTTTTTGACTTTCCTCTCTAAAAGGCGGTTTAAACGTTGGGGTTTTTGTGGGAGAACGGCGGAGGCATTGATAGTCAGCAATGTGGGGTCGGGGGCGTACTGGCAAGGGGAAGGGGTCAATTCTATTTATAGTAAGGGGCTCTGAAAAACCGCGTCCGAATAAATGATCTCGTGACTGAAGTCGTTCTCTCACTCTCTTTTTCTGCTCAGAGTGAGGCAATCATTTGTAATGGAAATTGACAAGGGAATATACCTTAGAGCTCATTCTCTGCCTTTTCTACCGACCAAGTGCGCGTAAAAAATTTATAATCCTAACAAATGTCCTTAAAATTCGATCAAAGCGATATTAACGTGAAAAATGTCAAGTGTTTAATATTCCCGAAAATTGGTGCTCGATACTATATCCGAGCTTCGAAAGCCTTTGCGGGAAATCTAACTAATGTTTGAGCATGTTTAGCTAAAAACAAGATGCTTCTAGACAAATTACACTTTTGAGCTAGGTTTTGTTTTAATTCCCAAGATGTTTTGCTACTTTTAAATTTAATAAAAACAGGCTAATATAATGTCAACAAAAGCGAAATCAATTAAACGGATTTTTATTAATTAACATAACCAAGGATATAATATTTTGCGTTTTAAAAGTAGTGACGTCACTCACGACAGAATTAAACCGTAATTGATTAATGTTAATCGTGGTACCACTTGCAATTTAATTTAAATGTTAAAAAGTCAAAACAATTTAGAAAATGTTTTACGAATATTATAAATCACGGGAAAATATTGGTGTATTTTTAAATAACTAACTCGAATAAAATTTAATTAGTATTATTCGCCAAATATAGATGACGCACCGATGATCAACAGTTCAAACTTTAAAATCGTGCGCTTTTTAGGTCATGATGGACCAAGAATCTATGCGGACTCACTCCTGAGGCTTTATAAATCCCGGTTAATTTTAGTTCAATGTGGACCAACTTGGCGTCGCTGAAGTCGATTTCTGACGTAGTTTCGGATGGAAGCTGGAGCGTTCACGTTCAATTTTGACCAAATGGCGCCATTGTTGTCGGTTAAATGATAAGGCTTAGTAAGTTTTAGACCTGTTATTTTTGAAATTGGTTCTTTAAAAGTTTAAGTAATGGTAATTATAGTAAAAATAACCAGTGAGCCGCGTACATCTCCGGTTTTTTTTAATCAAATTCACTGGAATCTATTTCATTAAAAAAACTTAAAAGATTAAATAACTAAGCTTAACCCAACTTTATCGCACGTACTGTCGCCTAAGCCCCGACTAAACAGAATTCTTGAGGCTCTTCAAAGCGGCTGGTGTACCTCAGTAAGCCTTCCGGTTTAGGCCTTACCTACCGTGTCAAAATATCGGGAACAGTGAGTCCCCTTAGATTATTGGTCCATGATGTCATTGTTAAGAAATAAATAAATTATTTATTATGTATATATCATTTCAAAGTGTGAATTTCAATTTTGTAAATAATGTTTAAGTCGATCTCCAAATGAGACATCCTTCAATTTGGTAATTTTAAAGTTTAGTTTTTTTCAAAAAATTAAATAATCATTACATAAATGTTTGCCAATTATTCCTCGATCACCACCACAAACAAACATTAGTCAGTTAGGTAAAATAGCCAGATGTAACGGATATTTAAGTACACAAAATCCCTCCCCCCCCCCCCGATGCATTAAATTATATATATAAATATATTTAAAAAATTAAATTTAAATTTAATCAAATTTCCAATCATCCTGTAAATTAACTTAACAAAGGAATTTTATTTAAAAATAATTTTTCGAGTTATCTGGTTTTGGAAATAAGGTAACGAAACGTGAAAACTTTAATAGGCCTTTCCATAAAATATTTCTACGTGCTTTCACTGTTTTTTCTACGACACCCACCACCAATTTCGCTAAAACTAAACAATAAGTTGGCTGTACTTTTTGCATTTTCCGGTAAGATTTCGGCAAACATTTTACACGGAGCTCGGGTTAGGCTTACATGTTAGTGATATCGGAGTTCAAACTGATTTTAATTTATTTTCGATACTAATTAAATGAATTATTATTACAATACTCATATCAACTCTGTGACTGTCAATGAAATGTTAAGCCTTAGTTCACAAGGCTATAAACTGTTAAACATTTTCGGAACCGTACTAAATGTTTCGTTATTTTAAATATTTAAATCATCTTCTCTTAAGTTAACGAAATACTTTTATACTTTAAACATTTGATTTAACAATACCACTTGTATTATTTTAATCCGCCGTGTTTTGTAAATACTTAGAAGACGACATACCGAGCTGAAGATTCAAGAATCGAGCGAGGGTAAAAACAAGGAGTAATAAACGTAACGAGGATCTAAATCATCCTTGTAAAAACAGTTTTCCTTCCCCCTCTTATCGTAACGAACATTTTATGGAAAGGTCTATTCAAATTAATTTATAGACAAACCGGATTTTTCTAATTACCTGGTTTTTGAAATAAGGTAGCGAAACGCGACTTAGATGGCGCCTGTATCAATTCAATTGGCACGAAATTCAAATATGACAATAGTGCGTATACGCGGGTTGTAGGGTCCCGCGAAGTCTCACTTGAAATTAAAATTTCTTAATGCAACCGAAAACGTAGTTCACAAATGATCAGTACTAAACTAAACATATAATATTCAACCAAATCGCTCTTAATTTAAAAACAAAATGTACATTTAAATTCAAAAATCGCCCAAAAACACAAAAATTGGTAAATGCCCCACTTCCGGGGCCCCGATCTCCCAAATGTTATCAATGCCGGCGAGGGCATGATATTTCCAATCGATTGACGTATCATGTGTCTTTGTGCCTTTAACGTACCGCGATAAATCGTATAAACACCAGCGGCGGCGAGCACCGTACGTGAAACTAATACACACCAATCCCTAAGGATTGTGTGTTAAAAGCTCTCCCACAACTAACGAACCAGTCCCTGCGGATAGCTACCAAAAATCACAATTTCTTCAGTTGTAACTAAACAGATAGTACAGTTAGAGTTTACTTAAAAAGCTGTAATATAATTGCCAGTTAAACAGTTACAACAACTGGTATTTAGCCGAAAGACCGAAAATCTAAATTAAAATATTTCGAGACTAGAAGTTTGAAATTGACACAACAGCCAACATATTCAGTAACATAATATAACACTATCTTTAACAAAAATTAGTAATAGCCTTGAACAATTGGTCAGTTTCAATAACATTACCGCCATCTACCGGTTTGAAAACTTTAGCACGGAATATGGCAGCACGTTCTTAAAATTAGTCTCGCGCTAAAGTACCATTTTAGCCAATTGCGATAAAATAAAAGCGCGTATCAAAACTATTAAAATTGGCTGTACTAGTGTTATTTGAAAAGGCCTTTACATTATAGAAATTGGCGAATTATCACGTACCAATCAGCCAGCCAGTTATTCCTGATAAATCTATAGCTTTTGATCAAAAAGTAAAATCGAGTGGGAAAGTAGTTTCATATATGAGGTTTATTTTGAAATTCCCTAAGTTTAGTAGGAAAAAGGGAAATAAAGAAAGACGCGCATTAACTAAATCACTTCTTAGATGGCGCGCAAAGTACGAAATGGCACCTATCGAATTCCCACGGCGATTTTTCGTTCTGGAAATCACCATGGAAAATTTCGATGGAAGTCAGAATCAGCAGGCTTGTTTAAGCTTTTCACTAATAAATTAGCAGGTCGAAAGATAAAATACCCAATTATAGGATTTGGAGATTTGCATTACGACAATACTGTTCAGGGAAAGGCCGACATTTAGGAGTTCACATGGGCCTCCTATTACGTATAATAATAATCAGCTAGACTAATACCCAAGGGACCACCTTAAGCCTAAGTCATCTAGCGACATTTAAAGCCATTAATTCGGGTGGCCGGGTTACAACGCGTAGGAGGGTTATGGCAAGTCCTTCAAGCCACGCGAGCCCGCCAACACTTACTATTACCATTAACTATTACCATTAACCTAAACACGTTTCTATGGAAGGGGAAACCGAAGAGGTAGGGGGAAAACCCCCTAAACCAGCGGATATAGCTAGAATTTTTAGCGAAAGTGCTAACCACTCCGCCACCCCACCTTAAGATCTGCAGAAATTAATAGTTTATATAAATTTACAAACAAATGATATATTTTTGCGCATAAATAACAGAGTGTTTTAGCGGGTCTCGGTGAGGAATTTCCCTAAATCAATTTGTTCGAAATCTATTTGAATAGCCGGCTTAGCTACACTAATATTAATGGCAATTTTTGGGAAAGGCATTAAAAGTATTTGCTAAGCTACCCGAATGTCTTGTTTGCGTTCGAACTGTTGTGGCCGGTAATTCAATTACAAACAAAACGAAAGACAAACAAATTCGCCCTTGGAAGGTTATAATATAGGAAATTAAGATTATTTGTTTGACAAAGAATAGCCAAAAGTTAAGAGGATCGTTATCAATTAACCATTTCTTCTAATATTTATACAAGGTTTAGTAATAGATTCCAGTAAAAAGAAGCTAGGAGCAACAAACACAAGGAGAACGCAGCTAGCCTTTAAACACGCTAACGAAGGGTTGTGTACGAATTTCATTGGACGAGCGTCACGAGCCTTTACGCTGAACGTTTTACGGGCGGGGGGGGGGGGAAGACAATTTCGGAATTTTCACCTAAAGCGTCTAGCCAATGAAAAATGTACACAAGAAAATCCACGACTTTTTATGGGTTGCGTTCTCCTTGTGTGGGGTGTTGTGTTTGTTGCTCCTAGATAGAAGCAATAGGTGTTTTTATAAATTAACGTTGCCTTCGTGTTTGAATGTAGCTACTACGTCACAACTTTAACTTTGGTAATATTACGAGGGCGCGAAAAACCTCGGATTTTCACGTGCGCGTGCAAACCGCGCGTGTCGAAACTATTCTAATAAAGCTATGACTTCGTGACGTAAGAGCAACATAAAAACAACTTCGGCTGAATTTATGAAAAGAACTATTGCTCTGAAGAATTAATAATGCGTGCACGAAAGAGGGAACATGGCTACAGATTCAAATTCATTGACTTTTATCAGGTTTCTCCTGAGCATATCTAAATAATTCGAAATTCCCCCACGATCTAACTATTTATTAAAACTCCCTGATCTTTCCAAAATTATCCTGGTACTGTGAGTGAATTTATACGAAAATCCAATGAACAAAGAGCGTTACAATTTTGGCCGTTCTCTTGAAAATAATAATGGTATATTAGTCATAAAATAAGTATAACAGGGTGACCACAGAAAAGCTCAAAATATTTCATAGGAAAAATATCCATTACCGAAAAGTATTGGTTTTAATTTTTAAATACATACGCAGTGAAAAGCCAAGATTTTTTTAAAGGTAATTTGGAAAACTAATTGGCGGTAGGGATACACCGTTACATCGGCGTATTTTTCTAATGCCGGTATCGGCCGATACCGATATTAGAAAAATATTTTCCGAAAAACATTTAAAAATAATAAAATTATCGATGGCCGCGCCACGTACGCCAGACTTGAGAAGCTGGATCATACCTTTTTGTTTAGTTAGGTGGTTATGAGTGTAAACAAATAAAAAACAACGATATTAGATTCGTGATAGAAAATATATATCGGTGCATCCCTAATTGGCTGCAAGAGTAACTATTTTTAATTAGGTGGAAAAATTTAACTTTGTAAGTTTCGATTGATACATCAAAATACTTAAACGCAACGGGTAAAGTATGAACGATTAAATATAAAAATAGTGTTATTATTAGGGTTGTTAATTTTCCGGAAAAATAAAATGCGGAAAAATTTCAAGAAAATTTTCCGCAAATCGGAAAAATAAAAAATTTAAACATAAATTACTTTTCAAGGGTTTTTAATTTTTTAAACTTTTTATCGATTTAAAATGACTAATATCAGTAAACATACTACAAAACATTAATAGTGTTACATCTCAACCAGTTTAAACTAGTCTATAGGTTTAGTTTTACTTTTAGATTAGAAAAAATGAGGTGAAAATGCCGCTTTATTTAAATTTGCAAACAATATACTAGACGAATCATGGAATGAAAACGTTTTTAATATTTTCCGCGGAAAATTTTCCGACTTACAACACTAATTATATAAAAACATTGAAAGTAGACGAAAATAGTAAGTATGGTTTTTCAGTTTATCAATTTGGACCAGTTTAATACGAAAATCTGGGGTCACTGATCCTAGGACACTAGTTTAATAATTTTAAATTTCCAAAAAAAAAACTAACCCAAAAAAAACCACCTAATTTCCAAGACGGATGCGACGTCAATTGAGCGCGTCAAATTTAATTACAAAAATAATTTCACGTTTGCATCAAAAATCAAAATCTGAACACTAATAAGACGTTTCCCCGCTCACACGTACACGTACACGAAATGTTACCTCTCTTCCCTCGGGGGAGGGGGGGGGGGTGAAAACTTGAAAGGCAGGGAGCCCAAAAAAACCCCATCAAGACGAGGTAACAAGCGTGAAGCCAAAATCCACAAGACAGATTCCTCGAAATTAAAGTAAAAAATAATTTCGAGTAATTACTTATGGGAGATGCGTTGGAGTCGAAAGCAAGTCGGCCACAACCAGCGAAGGTTCGGTTCAGGAAAAGAAAAATATGAGCTCCCTAATTAATTGTCTCGAAAAGTTAGTTTTTTTTAAACGGAGCGTGGGGATGGGGGCCGAAACACAACCTAGGTTATAATAGTTTGGGGCTTTTCTGAAAACGGATATTAGTGGAGGGACGGGAGGTTACTATCACCGCGCGTTATCGCTCGTAACTTCACTTCAATAGCGCATTCATCTTCATTAGGGCCCCAGTCTGCCCCCTAAACAAAGAGAAAGAGGGAGGGCACCCGCCCCACCCTATCAAATAGTTCGCGCCTGCCCGAAACGCGGGGTACAGTCAGGCCTACCCTAAATGCCCAACCGTAGTCAAACCGCAATGAGCTTCTGCCCCCCCGGACACTCTTCCGTTTTGACAACCTCCTCGACCAGGAATTACCAGCGGAGGGCGTGGAAAAGGGGGTGGAAAAGGGGGGAGGAAAGGGGGTGGAAAAGGGGGTGGAATTAAATGCCCGTAAGGCGCGGCAGCGTGTGAGGAGTGATAGGAAAAAACAAATTTCAAAAATGCAAATGTTTAAGGAATAAAAACAGGCTTATTTACATAACAATGGACTCGGGGGTTTGGGGCTTTATCTAACAAAGCGTGATGGCTCTATACGTAGTCGCTACCTGTCCCATCGCCGCCCGAGATATCCAGCGCGGAGAAAGAGATGAAAGAAATTTAATGGTGTTTTATAACTCATTGTTGGGGTTGCCTGCTTTATTGGGAAACCGCCGTGTTTGGCGGGTTTTATTTAAATTATTAGGATATCAAACGTGGAAGTAGTTGCAACAGGCAGCGATACAGGGGAAAGTTTACAGCAAGTCAGATACCCTTTTCACAGGGATACAAAGGCACGGTCAAGTCGGATACCCTTTTCACAGGGATACAAAGGCACGGTCAAGTCGGATACCCTTTTCACAGGGATACAAAGGCACGGTCAAGTCGGATACCCTTTTCACAGGGATACAAAGGCACGGTCAAGTCGGATACCCTTTTCACAGGGATACAAAGGCACGGTTTACAATAGGTCAGAGACACTTTTCATAGAGACACAGGGCAATGTTATCAACAGGTCAGAGACCCTTTTCATAGAGACACAGGGCAATGTTAGCAACAGGTCAGAGACCCTTTTCATAGAGACACAGGGCAATGTTAGCAACGGGTCAGAGACCCTTTTCATAGAGACACAGGAGTAAGGTTTGCAATAGGCGTGAGACCGTTTTCATAGAGATACAGGATTAAGGTTTGCAATAGGCCTGAGACCCTTTTCATAGAGAAACAGTAGTAAGGTTTACAATAGGCCAGAGACCCTTTTCATAGAGATACAGGATTAAGGTTAGCAATAGGCCTGAGACCCTTTTCATAGAGAAACAGAAGTAAGGTTTGCAATAGGCCAGAGACCCTTTTCGTAGAGATACATGATTAAGGTTTGCAACAGGTCGGAGACCCTTTTCATAGAGACACAGGAGTAAGGTTTGCAATAGGCCAGAGACCCTTTTCATAGAGATACAGAGGAAAGTTTGCAACAAGTCAGATACCCTTTTCACAGACATACAAAGGCCAGGATTGCAGCTTGCCAGAGACCCTTTTCATAGAGAAACAGAAGTAAGGTTTGCAACAGGTCAGAGACCCTTTTCATAGAGATACAGGATTAAGGTTTAGCAATAGGCCTGAGACCCTTTTCGAAGAAATACAGGGCAAGGTTTGCAGCGGGTCAGAGACCCTTTAGGCAGAGATACAAAGGCAAGGTTTTAATTAGGTTTGAGAGCTTTTTCATAGAGATACACGAGTAAGGTTTGCATTAAGCCCGAGACCGTTTTCCTGGAGATGCAGGGGAAGGTTTGTAATAAGTCAGATACCCTTTTTGCAGACATACAGTTGAAGCTTTTTGGCTTTCGCGGTTAACGACTAAGAGTTGCTACATTAATATCGATTTAAAAACTCCACAGGCGTTTATGGAAAGGTGGAAACTGAAGAATTTTTGTAAAAGCCCTTTAATTAATATAGCGGTTCCCAAGGGTGCCAACAGCTGAAATAGTAGCCGGATTCCTCCTTCTGAGAGGTCAGAGTTGATCTATCGTAACAAATGTTAGGAGATAAATTTATCTGTCTCACAAACCCCAAAACACACAGATTAATAGCCAGGACTACAGCCTTAATTTACAAAGAATATATAAATCAGAGTAGATGGTCGACCGTTTACAGAATATTAATTATTTTCTCACCAGAATATATTAGGTGGTTTCTAGTGACAGATAGGATTATTTATCATAAACAAAAAAGGTCTGGCAACCCTATTTTGGTTTAAAAACGAAACTATCTTTCAGGCCGAGTGCTGAAGGCTAGGAGGAGAACGGGTTTTAACATATAATGGGCGAATGAAAAATGCGCTACGTTAATAGGGTTATTTAAAACAGCAGCCCCTCCTAGCGGGCATCCCAACCGACGCGTCGTTTATGACCAGATCGACCCGGTAGAGGTAAAGAAGACAAGCATCCGGAAATAATGTTGTTTATTTTATACAGATTTAATGTTCAAAATATGACGGCCTGGCGACTTTGTGCCATTAGAGTTGATGCCCGATCTCCAAAATCCTTATATTGGAAAACTTATTAGTTTTCCTCTAATAACTCTTCGTCCTTAAAGCAAAAAAGCGATAATTTTCTTTATAGTGATGAAAAATAATTCTCATTGGTGCTACCTCAGACTCAATTCCGAAATTTACGGCTGATAGGGACATAAAAATACGATAAAAGAAACAAGTTGGCATACAACTATAACCTCGTTTCACACACAAATGTCTTCATTTATTCGGTTTCCCGATTCCATAATAACTTGTAGAGGTTAACGGTAATAGTAAGTGTAGGGAGCTGTTGGCTCGCGTGGCATGAAGGGCTTGCCACCACCCTTCTACGCATTGTAACTAGTGTTCGTACGGGGACCCCGACCCCGACCCCGACTGTCGCAAATCCATTTTTCGGGGTTATGTTTTCGTAGTGTAATTTTAAATTTTCGCGCCGACGCACCCCGCTAAAATCCTAAAAATATAAAATAGATAGGTTCCTCCTCTCCCTTTTTTCGTGGGCGACAATAGAATGATCCGAATGACCTTCGGCTGATGCCGCTGACGTAGCTCTCGCTTGACGCTGGATTAAAAGTTTTAGTTTCATAATTGCCGTTGTTCGAACTCTCAGTCTCAGCTAAGGAGTGTGGAGTTACAACGTTTGGAAATAACTTGTGTATTTATAAAACAACTTATTTAAACAATTACAATGCCTCTATTTTAAAATCTACCTATCTTATCTATTTTTACTATAGTCCTAGTCGATAATTCAAAATAACGGTCAAAAACGCCGCCGATCAGTTTAGTAAAATATTTTCAGCGGCGTTATCGTCGGCCATTTTCGGTATGGAGATACAGGCCGGAAGGCAGGCAAGGCTGCCAGATTTCGATAGATCGAAAAAGGCCAACTCTCTCCAATCTTTTCGTTTTCAAAACGAACATTTTGCGGCGTAGCTATCGACTAAGACTATTACTAATAGTCCCTAGGCTCAGAGGCTGGCTTACACAAGATACACTATCTAATCTTAACCAGTAAAATTGGGGTATTTTGATAATTTTTCTATTCTTAATAAATACAAAGAATTTTCCATCCCCGACCCCGACCCAGACTTGTTTTTCGCGGGGTTAGACCCATCCCGACCCCGACTTTATTTTGACCCCGTACGAACACTAATTGTAACCCGGCCACCTGTTTAAGGCATTAAAAAACACTATTTGACTTGGGCCTAAGGTATTAGCCTAGCTGATTATTATTATTATTATTAAATTAGAAATTTTACTGGAACCCAGCAAAGAAATACCAAATACGAATCCATTTCATTACATTAGGCTGATTCATTATTTAATTTTTAATTTTATTTGTTTTACCTCTCAGGAGTGACGCAGTTTTTTCACATTCAAATTCCCCGACTTTTCCTGACCATCTCTTTAGATTTTCCCCGACAAATTGTATGCCAAAAATTTGTATTTGTGAACCTATAATTTAATAAAGGTTTCCTGTTGGCAACCGAAATTAAATTCCCTGACATTTCCCTGATTTTTTAGATCCATATATAACAGGGTTCATACAGCTATTGGCAATCCGATTTCCATGATATATCCATGTTTTCAAAAGGAAATTTCCCTGATTTTTCATGTTTTCCCAAGGTAATTTCCCTGGTTTTTCCATGTTTTCCCAAGGAAATTTCCTTGATTTTTAGGTAATTTCCCTGATTTTTCCATGTTTTTCCAAGGTAATTTCTCATTGAAATCCGAAAATCACTTCAAAAAGTAATGATAAAATCGCCAAAATCTCTACGAAATCCCGAAATCCCGTACAAAATAATGGCAAGTGTCCGACCCGTCGAACGTATTGAAAACCAGTATAACATACTAATTCTTCCGATCAGTTTCAAAATATTTATTAGCGAATTTCCTTGCGATATATTTGTAGTACCACAAGATAATGTTCACGTTCCCTATCAGTGAGTTCCTTATTGTTAAACGTGTTAAATTATGACTGAACGATTGAAAGAATAATCAGTCATTTTAGGTCGGATGAGGAGGTTTGCTAAATCCCTCGGGATGTCTAGCAAAGTTTGTGGGTACGTTGCGTAACTCTCCGCCACACCATTACAATATCATAACGTACCATAACGAGTGAAATATCGGGAGCCAGGTACAAAAAAGGGGAGCTCTTTAACAGATCCCATTAGACCCCAAGCCGGAAAGACCGTAAAAAGGACATCTCAAATATAAAAAATAAATACAGCCGCGTACAACTACAAAGCGCCATTAAAGTCCCTCTTCTCGTAAAATGAGCGCCAACGACTCAATTTGCTATCTTAAATCTCCTTATTACTACAGAAATTAAGTTGAAGACTTATCCGAATATTTATCCTCGTCACGCTCAGAGCGGTGGACACTCCCGTAATCGTAATAATAATTATTATTAAATTTCTTCCCTTAAAATGCTTTGGTTCTTCTAATAGTTAGTCTAATTAACTCTTTTAATTTCAGAAACTATACATTTACTACTGAGTTGCGTCCTTAGGCTGTTTATACAGAGTGTTTCAAAAGGTGATGCGAAAATTGTAAGGAGTTGTAAGGGTGCGTATGCCCATTTTCCTACGATGAGTTAAAAGAGCACCAGAGCTTCAAAGTGTGGCCTACTAGCCCCTGGAAGTAGGCTGCAACCACCGAAAAACCAAGCAGCAGGGACTTTAAATACTGTTTAAGTTTACTTTTTACGTTGGTAGCCTGGTTACCTCTATTTGTTTACAAAGTCCTTTTTAACCTATCACACGAACCCAAACCTTAATGTTCGCGTTTCCCTGCTGTTTGGTTTCGCGTTGTTGCAGCCTACTTCCAGAGGCTAGTAGGCCACACTTTGAAGCTCTCTGGCGCTCTTTTAACTCATAGTAGTACAATGGAAAAAAACAGGCATACTTCTCAGCTCACCCCCTACAAATCCTTAAAATTTTTGCATAACCTTTTGAAACACCCTGTATAGATAATTGCTGAAAGCCTACGGACGGCGAAATTGGCGGCGACCCTAATGCAATTAAAATAATTACTTAAAACAATCATCTGAAACGCGGAAATCCCTCAGCCTTAAGTATTTTCTTTTCTGCAATTGCCGCTTGGTTTGATTCGTTTGCAAAATGCACTGCCTCATCCCGCAATTTTGTGTTCTTTGGGAATTGCGTCTGTAGGTCGCTTCGCCATTTCGAACTGTTCTGACTGTAACTACGGATCTGAACTGACTCATTCGAAACGAAGAAAGAAGTTGGTTTTTTTTACTTCGATTTAACTCAAATTGGGGATCCAACAAAATAACACAGGTATGTTAAAAGTCCCTTGAAATCGGGACCAAATGTCCTCGAAATCGGACCGGAACCAACCGTATCTCCCAATTTACGCGGCCAGGGGCGAAAACTCGAGAAACTGAAAAAAATAATAACAAACTCAGCTAAACTCCCTGGCTATGACGACTTCCGACTCTGATGCTTATTATATAGATGTTACTGTATGGTCTGAAAAGTATGGTCCATAGGTGACACCATAAGTTACCAAACCGACTGACCCCGTCCTTAGTGAACTACTTACAAGGAGAGTACCCGAGGTGTTTTTTGCCGATTTTGTTCAAAGTCGGGCGTAATGTAGACCTATATGAGATATGAAATTTCCCAAAAGGAGACGTCGCACTACCCATTCGATTTGCCATGGCGACCGAAAATGTTTTTGATCACTTAAAACAAAAATATTTTTTTTCTTATTTTTCTCAAAAATTATTACAATTTATCTTAAAAAATGTTCCAATTTATCCTCAAAAATGTTCCAATTTCCCCAAACTCGATGAAATTTACCTAAATGTGGTTCAAATTACCCATTTCGTGATTATAAAATTAAAAAAAAATTTCTTAGGTGAAACCGAGAAAATCCCATGCTTTTTTAAATGGAGATTTTTTTGGTTTTAAGTGGTCAAAAAAATTTCCGGTTGCCATGGCAAATCGAATGAGGTAGTGCAACGTCTCCTTCTGGGAAATTTCATATCTCAGATAGGTCTACATTACGCCCGACTTTGAACGAAATCGGCAATAAACACCTCGGGTACTCTCCAGGGTTGGCAAAAACCCGGAAAAACAGGTTTTTGCCGGGACATGTGGGAAAAACTGGTAAAAACCGGAAAAACTGAAAAAAAAAACTCTTTTCATGCTAAATTAATGATTGAGATATCTATTAAGTGACTAATTTGATCATTGCAAATAGGAGACATGGAAAAAAAGGCCAGAAGAAGAGTGAATATAGAATAGAAGGATATACTGCTTTTATTATTTATTTTTTATTTAATGTTGCCACTAGAGGTGGAAAAACCTTGGAAGTACGATTTCCCACACGGTTTTTAACAGCAAAACAATAGGTGGAAAAAACCGCGGAAAATCTAGTTTTTTCCACCCTTGGCAAAATTGTGCCAGCCCTGGTACTCTAATTATTAGCGTTTCTCGAAAATACAAAGCTATACCAGACGAATAATTTTTCTACGCGAGAAAACTCAAGATAATAGAGGAAAAATTTATTCCCCCAAGTTGATCGTAAATAACGTCGCTACATTAGAATTTAGAACACGACGAAACCGAAATAAAGAAATAAGAAATATGTAAAGACGTAGACAATGGGCCCCTCATAAGACGGCCGAGTCGAAACACTCGGTAAAAAGTGAAAAACACCTTCCCACTCAGCGTACTATAAAAGTCGCCAGAGCATTATAAAAACCGTATAACTGAATGGCCAGGTCCTTATCATCGAGTAACCATGGCGACGAATCCCGTCAAATAGAAACAAAAGCGCCGAAGAGAAGAGAACTAGTCTCCGAGTGCTGAAAGGGGCAGGCCAATTACTCAACGGAAGAAGCTACTAACGTTTGAAAGACCATAAACGAAAGGAGTGGAGTGGAAATTTGCCTAGACGATACTAAAAACTTAGAAAGTAAGAAAAAACGCCTCTCTTTAAAACTGAAACTATTGAAAAGAGGATGTATAAAAAACTAACATTAAAAAAGCATCAATCTTGAATTGGAAGACGAACCAAGTTTTTTTGCTCTTCCGGTGTATATCTACTTCCTCGACAAATACAAGAGGGGAAGTGAAGAGCCGTAAAAAAACAGGCCACATCCGCCCTCCTTAAGCCCTTACAGGGTCGTCGCCTCCTAAGATGTTCCTAGCCCGGATTCGTTGGAGCGAGTAAATAGTTTTTAAATTAAACACCGGAGCAAAAAAGGGGAGTCGAGAGTTCCGCTTCTTTCGGTGGCCTTTGTTTTGGGCGGCGCCGGGCTTACGGTCTTGATCTTCGGGACTTGGGAATCGATCAGAGGGCGCCCGGATGTTATTTTGGTTTTACTTCAAGAGGTGTGCTATATACAGAGAGTTACGAAGATATCATTAAAGAGTCATTTACTCGCTTAATTAACCAAATGATATTCATAGATTAAACGGAAACGTGTTGAAAATCATTTATATTTAAACATATAATCCATCAAATCAACTCTTGGTTCCAAAACTTTTCGATCAAATCAGTTTTAGTACCATAAAAAATATACGACCATATTCAATAGTTGATTTTATAAAATATCTTTACGCTTGCACAACTTGTTGAAATGTTGCCCTGGAATAGTTCAGCCAATGCCTAAGAATGAGTTCATAAGCTCTTTAGTGGGAGAGAAAACGGATCCACAGCTGAAGCGGGGAGGCAACATTTCAACAAGATGGCCAAGGTTATTTTATAAAAAGAACTATTTTAGATAAAAATAGACTAGATCAATTGGCCTTTGTATAAAGTAACATTGGCCATCGTAGATGTTTAATTTGGCCATGGCTAGAATACTAATTAATTGGAAATATATATAACGACTGATACTTCATGGCTAGTTAAAATAAATTTAAAATAATTATTTTATAAAAACATTTTTCTTTTTATTTACGTCGCAAGCTTTCGGGTGCGAGACCCCTTGTCAAGTTGACTCAGTCAGTTATACAGTTAGAGTGGTAATATTTTTACATATCAAATTACGTTTCTCTACATTGTTTATCTTTGTTATTTCTTACCTTTGTTATTTAACAATTATTATTTATTTTTAACTCCCCCCAGTTGGCCATCTTGTTTAGTTACAATTATTATTATTATTATTATTAAATTTTACTACCAAATCGGGTAAATGAATATATCGTTGAAAAACTTACCACTTTAACCAAACGTTTACCCAATAAAATATTTCCCATTTCAGGTCAAAATATCGATTAAAAAAATTGATTTTGCTCTAGTTCGAAATGTAGGGATCTGTAGTATATAAACTAGCTATTACCGAACAAAAATAATCCAAGACCTACCGAACCAATCCAAACAATTGATCCAATTGATATAGTTCAAGGTTTTAGACCGAAAGAAAAGGTCTTCCAATCAGAACTGCAACCAAATCACAAATTCAATCTACTCCGCAAAATCCTCGATAAAATGATTACAAACGAAACAGCATTTCTTTTCAATTCAATTAAGGCGAGATTAGAGCCTTGGAATTTCGTCCGAAAAGTAACGATATTTGAAAGTTCACGTTATACATCCATTAGAGAGAAAGGTTCTGGAAATCTTAAGAAAACAAAGTTTCAGCTGAAATACCACTTGTTTACATAATCGCTTTAAATTCACGAATGAACAACGTTACTACGAGTCTTATATATATTTGCTCACCCCCTTATATTATAAAACCCAACAATTCCGCCTAGGACTTCGACGTTCAACTTTCACATAAATAAGAAAACTTTACTTCTAGTCGCTGTTGATGCGTGAATCGAGATTTAACGTTACGCATTTTTCCTCCTTTAAGAGTGTACTAAGATTAGGATCAGCGGAGAGCGCGTTCGACGGTAAGCCTGGTAAACTTTACCGACTCGGAACCTAAGACTAAGCCGTCAGATAAGGACGGATTGGAAGCGAACGGGAGTCCCTTTCCGTGACTCGATTTACTTTTATTCTCCCGAAAAACGGAGTCGTCTTCGGGCTCCGTTTTTTTCCGCCGGGACTGTGTTTTGTCTAAACAGTTTTGCTAAGCGGCTTAAGAGGAAATTTGTTCCGAGGGGTTTAAAGGGATGGAGGCCAGGCCTAATCTGGCCCGAGTGGATTGAAGTGGTCTCCTCCCGTTCACTCTCCATCCTCTCTTCCTTTCATCTTCCGGATCAAATCCTTTCTTGGAATATACGCATACGATACGAGATTTGCATCATGCCTGCTCTTTTTATTAATTCAAGTCTTAGCTTTAAAGGATTGCCTTTCTAAACTCGAAAGTCTTACGTTATAAATAATTTCATTGGCTTTTTAAATAAATACTACCAAATTCAGTCATATTTAACACATACCTCCAAAATCAGTAACATTTATTTTACATCGCAGTTAAACGATTTAATTTTCAAGGAGGTTTTAAAAGCAAACTCAATTTTTAGTATGTCTTTAAAATTATTGAATTTTGTGCCATATGTGTTAAATATTACTGAATTTTGTGCCGTGTGTTAAATATTATTGAATTTTGTGCCATGTGTTAAATATTACTGAATTTTGTGCCATGTGTTAAATATTATTGAATTTTGTGCCATGTGCTAAATATTACTGAATTTTGTGCCATGTGTTAAATATTATTGAATTTTGTGCCATGTGCTAAATATTACTGAATTTTGTACCATGTGTTAAATATTATTGAATTTTGTGACATGTGTTAAATATTACTGAATTTTGTACAATGTGTTAAATATTACTGAATTTTGTATACACGTGTTAATTATTACGAAATTTTGCACATGTGTTAATTATTACGAAATTTTGTACATGTGTTAATTATTACGGAATTTTGTACCATGTGTTAAATATTACTTAATTTTGTACCATGTGTTAAATATTACTTAATTTTGTAAATGTGTTAATTATTACGGAATTTTGTACCATATTCGGAAATTTTGAATTTATTGAATGAAATTAGAAAAACAGTTAGTTTAATTAAACAAAATTACGGAGCTTTCAATTAGGGAGTGGTTAGAAAATTCAAATTCCAAATCCCCAAATTAAGGATAAATCAGGCGAAGAAGCTAATTTCTAATTTCAAAATGAAGCGTTGTTTTTTATTTTAACTAATTTCGCAGTCGGAATTTTAATCGCGTACGCGCGACTGGAATAAAGATTCATAGTTTTGACAATTTTTAAATATAAATTTAAAGCCAGTTATTCCGAGTGCGAGAAGGAATTAGCGCGTATAATCAGAAATTTAATACTCCTTAAACAGATATTATTAACAGCCTGCAAACTTCGCAAATTGTTCGAAAGATTAAAGACTCGACGTCTAGGCTTGGCTAACTATACAGTTGCGGATGGAGGGAAGATGCCCGGTACGCCCTTGACCGTAGTACCAAGTAAACGCGGCCTTTGGAAAAGGCTGGAGATTAAGCAAGTTCGTCTTAGGCTCGCTGCAGTCCCGAAACAGCGTCGGAGAGTCCCTATAAATATTTATGAACACGTTCTCTTCGCGGGAGGAGATGCTCGCCGGAGATAAGAGTGAATATTTGTTTAATTAAAACAATTTCCTTCGGCCGGACTCGTGAATAATCTGACGGAATTTTCTCATTCATTTTTAGTTTTGACTAACACCACTCAACGCCGACGGACGCGCCAAATACCACGTACCTCGACTTAGTGGTTTTTCACTTTTTCTCTAATTAATAAAAATATGAATTTTACTGGCCAACCGCTGATATGTTAACCGCGAAACTGGTCAACATTATGATGTTTATATTATAAACCATGTTTTTTTGTAATAGTTATGTAAAGTCCGAATCACAATTATGCTTTCTTTAGAAAATTATTTTGAAAAATTGGCAGTTGAGCCTGTGTCGATTACACATTTAAGTTTAATTTTGTAAAACTGGTTTAATATTATTCCATTTTCAGAAGTAACATTTCCAAAAATAAATGTGTTTTTCCTTTAATAAAATATTTAAAAAATTGCTTAAAATATTTAAAAAATGGCTTAAAATAAAAATTGCCCAAAATAATTTAAAAATTGCCTAAAATAATTTAAAAATTGCCTAAAATAATTTAAAAATTGCTTAAAATAATTAAATTTCTTAAAATAATTAAATTTTTAAAAATAATTAAATTTTTAAAAATAATTAAATTTTTAAAAATAATAAATATTTGCTTAAATTAATTAAATTGCTTAAAATAATTAAAAAATTATTTAAAATTTAAACAGTTCGTAGAATAATTTGGGACCTCTTTACAAAAAAACCCGATGTTATAAATTTAAATGTAAATATTTATTTTGTAATTGAAATATTCCCACGTTTAGTAATTTTTCAAAAACAGCCATTTTGAGGTTACTTGACTACGTCTTTGAAAGGTGGCGCGATAGCTATATTGTATACGCCGTGATTTTTATTTTGCCGCCTCCCCTATCTTCATCTTCGTATGTCGAGGACAGGCGAAATTTTGAAAACGAACCATTAACGTTGATCCCTCCAGTGGCTCTTGTTCCCCGGCCACCCACGGCGGGGGTCTCGGCGAAGAAACTGAGCTCGCTTTCGGAGCAATTTATTTGAAAAATAAACGGCCTGTGTGATCATTTATATCTCGAGGTATTAAATCATAAACCGGCGGCAGTAGAAGATAAGATACAATGGCGTTGATAACGCCCGAAATAATAAAAAATCCCCGACGAAAAGAGGTTTTTTGTGTAAATTCGTCTTGCGCGCAATACTCTGCTGTATTGTTATTGGAACACTTCTACAGGCGCCAGTAGGTTAAAAATAGACCAAAGGGTTCCGTCTAAAATTTATTTTCTTTTTACGCCGACATTGTTTTAGGTAATTCTAGGTAATCTACAGAAGGTAATCAATTTTATTCCGGCAACAAATCAGTTGTTAATTAAATAGTAATTACATTAATGTAGGAAAACCCAAGTAAATATAAATCATTATATAGGATATACAGTCCAAAATAACAATTTATAGCGGACACTAAGTTCGAAGCGATTTTTTTAACACTACACCGGAAAAAGTAATGGATCTAAATCAGCAGGAAAACTTCTTTCCTTTAAAAGGAAGGATTGGCAAGACGCCAAGGCCTAGAATAGGCTGCCCTCTTTTAATCTTCGGATTAAACAGCGCCCCCTGGATTCGATAGTAGTTAAGGTCTTTCCCCCGGCCCCTTATAGAACGGCCTTCATTGTTCGTTTTGTATCTTTTGAAGACAGAGGCTAAGTAATCGGGCCGTTGCGATTTTCTAACGGATACTCGTTAGATGTATAACGGTAGCCGGGTTGGTTGGACACGCGGAGTGGCGACGGACGGCTGTGTTGGTGTAAGGGCGGACGGCCTACCAGAGTGAGCTCGCTTAGTAATTAAGATTTTTCTGCTCTAACGAGTGCGTTACCATTTTTGGGGAAAGAGGCGAGACAAAGGGCGTTTTAGTAAAATAGCCGAGGTCTAAAAGGGCGAGGGCAAACAAAAAGAAGGTTTAACACTTTTCTACCTCAGCTGATTCGTTATTTAAAAATGGAATCGAGAATTTCTCACGGTCGTCGCTTCCAAAGAACGAAACGGCTGAGTTTAAACGTCATTAATTAAATGCTTTATCGAGCCAGAAAAGGAGACGCGTTTGTTTCGTTTCCCTTTCTTATCGAGAACAACAAAAACTATAAAGACTCCTTTTAATTCAATTGTACACGAGATAATCTTAGAATAAGAAAGAAAACGTTATTTATTTAGCCCGAAATTGCCGTATGGGAAAATAAAACCACAACAACCACGTCACGAGACTATCCATGGTGGCCACAAAATTAACGGATTCAAATTCCCTGCCTATTCCCAATTTTCCCTGACTTTTTAAGGTTAAATTTTTATTTTTCATTTTACTTTTATCAGAAGTTAATGCATTTAAATGGACTTATATTTCAATCAAAATGTTATTGCAATGTTGAAAAAAATTAGCCAAACTTTCAAGGAAATAAATGATAATCATAGAATTTGTCATAGATCTAGAAGAAAATTACCGTCAAAAAGTGTCAAGATAAAATTGAATTTCCTGACTTTTCCCTGAATTTTTACAAATTCTTAAAATTCTCTTACTTTTCCCTGAATTTTAATTTTTACAAATTCTTTAAATTCTCTTACTTTTCCCTGAATTTTAATTTTTACAAATTCTTCAAATTTCCTGACTATTTCCTGAATTTTAATTTTTAGTAATTCTTAAAATTCCTCGACTTTTCCCTGAATTTTCACAAATTCTTAAAATTTTCTGACTTTTTCCAGAATCTTTACAAATTCTTAAAATTCCCTGACTTTTTCCAGAATCTTTACAAATTCTTAAAATTCCCTGACTTTTTCCAGAATCTTTACAAATTCTTAAAATTCCCTGACTTTTTCCAGAATCTTTACAAATTCTTAAAATTCCCTGACTTTTTCCAGAATCTTTACAAATTCTTAAAATTCCCTGACTTTTTCCAGAATCTTTACAAATTCTTAAAATTCCCTGACTTTTTCCAGAATCTTTACAAATTCTTAAAATTCCCTGACTTTGTAGGCCCATTTTTAAATTCCCTGATTTTTCTGACGTGTGGCAACCCTGCTATCATTCAACGGAATGCTGCTGTGCTCTTTGGACCCCGAGGGGGTAGAAACTTCAGTAATCAGCTGTACAAATCATGGGTAATCACGCGAATTCACTTAAAATAATCATCGGAAATCACAAAAAAATTGTCAGTAACCCCTGGAAATCACCGAAATATTATGAGAAATCACTGGTAATCACCGAATATTTAACGAAAATCAGAAATTAGGTGTACAAAAATTTACGAGTGACTACCCCTCGTTGGACCCACAGATGCTTCCCTACAATACGCGGATGTATTGCAAGTATTGTTGGGGAATACAGTATTCCCGCGCAAACGAAGGGGCAACGAGACTGTGGTGCGACCCAGAAATTATTCAAAGAAGGCAGGGTCTACGAGAATAGTCGTGAGCAATGTTATTCCATACGTTATAGAAGGTCCAACTTACAATACACCCGCGTCTTACGGATAAGCAAGGGGTAATCCAAGGGGTAACGCGAATTCGAGACGGAATCGATTAAACGTAAGTCCGACAGAGAGCGATGACGGACAGCGAAGGACGACCGAAAAACACAATGGGAAACGTTTGACAGATTAAACCGCGCCATCTCGCGACAACCTTATTAATATTCATCCGAGTCCCAATGTCAAAAGCAACACCAAATGCAGCCGGACGACATCACACGAGGAACTTACGGCCGGTCATAGGCCATCCAATCAACGCGGGCACTCGGCGCCTAATCCTCCGCGCCGTTTGATCATTCTCGGTCTATTAAATGATGACAAACCCCGCCCAACGCCATCAATCCGAGACCCCGGCCAAAGAGCATTGGGACGAAAATCGAAGACTACCTTCGACTGAGCCCAATCCATCTCGGCCTCTCAAATAGAATGAATATCGTTGGACCAGAGCGCCGGATTGCGCCAGTATAGAACATTTTAAATATATATCTCCCGCAAAAGGTATATCGCGCCGTACATTTTCAAAAGGCGCTCTCCGAAATCGCAATACGCCGATTAGGATAACGATTTTCCGATACTTTGACAAATAGCTGGTCCGGTAATTCGCCAAGGCTTAAGGACCGTTCGCACCAACGAAGAACGTTACATTTTGCTTATTTGGGATCCCATATGTAATTGCAGAGCCCCCACTAAAATCTTCAATTTTATATAGGAAAAATAGGATTCCTTTTCAAAAAAATATAGGACTTTATAGGACTATTTTTACAAAATTATAGGATTTTATAGGACTATATATTCTATTTAATTTACTAACTTTATGCATTTAAAATCAAACTCTATATTTAGATAAATAAATCTTTGATTTTCACTTAAAAAATAGAAACTATTTAACCATTTTAACACAAAATATACTATTAGCTAACTATGTTAACAATAACAAAAGTATAGACTAGAATGACTTCATTGACTTGGTATAGGAATTTATCCTATAGCTAAATCTAGCAATTTAACTGAGTGGCTGGATTTAAAATGGGCAAAATATCAAAATTATAAGATTGTATAGGACTTTTGGGGGATTTTGCTAAAAATATAGGATGTTATAGGACGTTTTTGAAAATATAGGATGTTATAGGACATTTTTGAAAATATAGGTTGTTATAGGACATTTTTGAAAATATAGGATTTTATAGGAATTATAGGACCTCTGGGGGCCCTGGTAATTGTATCAAATTCGGGATCGATCCTAGCTTGGTGAAAACTCGGCGTTGAGTTTGCAAGTTCTCTCCCCACTAAATAAAAGAGCTTTCCCCACGAGTTCTTCGGTTTCCCCTTTCCATAAAAACTAACGGTAACAGTGAGTGAAGGGAGCTGTTGGCTCGCGTGGCATGAAGATCAATAGGTTTTGAGCTTAGAAAATATAGCGCCATCTGCCTTAACATTCGTGAACTAAATATCGGAAGAAATGGCAGAGGACTTTTGAATTTCAATGTTTTTCGGTTGAGGTTAACGGTAATAGTGAGTGTAGGGAGCTGTTGGCTCCCGTGGCATGAAGGGCTTCCCACCTCCCTCGTCATAATGTTATTTTCTTTACGCGCGTAAAAACGTTTGAACGTTTCAAAGCTGAGAAACGCGTCGTTGCGCGCGCCAGTGGAAAACAAGCTTTAGGCGGCCAATTGTTTAACGGCATTAAAAAGGCGCTAGATGACTTGGGCCTAAGGTGGTGGCTTGGCTATTAGCCTAGCTAAACTTGTAAATTTTCCGTAACCTCAAAATGCGGAAAAATGTCCGGGAAATTTTCCAAGAACATTTTCTGAATTGCCCGAAATTTAAATTCGCTAACAAAATTAGGCTAATCATGAAATGTAAACAGCTTTTTCGGAAAAATACAGAACATTTTCCAACTTACAACTCTAAAATTAATTAATAGTTAAGTTCGCAGTGCTATATGCGTTGTTAAATTGTAGGTTAAAAAATAAAAACTTCGTTATATTTGCATATATTTAGAACTTTTATTAAGGCTTAAACCTTAATCTGACTAGTTTCTGAAGATGGCCACCTAAGCTAGCCGAAACTAGTCAGACTAAGGCTTAGGCTTTAATAAAAGTTCTAAATATATGCAAATATAACGAAGTTTTTATTTTTTAACCTACAATTTTACAACTCTAAGCCTAGCTGATTATTAATTATAAACGACGTATTTTCTTATCATTTGAATCGTAGAAATTAGTCATAATATTACGTGTCCTTGTATGAACTAGCCATTTTCCGAAACTAAAAACAATTGGAAAAATTGAACGTAGGGGGGGGGGGGGGGGGAATAAAGAATAATCAATCATAAAAAGGGAAGAATAATCCCCCCCCCGCAAAAAAACGATTCAAAAATAACTACGTAGCAGCTCGTTCGACTATAAGAACAAATAAACAGGGAAAAAACACAACGGTAAACGGAATACACCCTAATAAAATAAATCTCCGTAATGGAGTAAGGGAATAACAAGCGCGTCGCGAAATGGCAATACTAAGGTCGCACAGTTCATAAAATGATCGTACCTCAAAACGAACCGAATCTGTAATTCCGAATTGAAAGGTTTGGCCCGACTATTTCAGCTAATACGAAGTAGGACGCAAACGGACAGTGAGGGGTGCCTCTTTTAGGCGGCTTTTCCAGTCCGGTTAGAGATACAGGGTCCATGCTTTGGGGTAGAGGTCGGCGTTTGAATAAGAAATTATACGATTGTTTATATTTATCCATAACCGAGAATTATTCAGAAATATTCAAAAAAAATTATTAATTTTGCATGTTAAATCGTTGTTTAATCGTATAATTTATTCGTATAAAACAAATAATACTAATTTTAATGATTAATTGAAATTTTTGCGGTTAATTTATTTGTTCCGCCGACCTCTAGTTTGGGGGATCGGATGTCTAAGTTGGGTCAGAGTTATTAAAGTTTTCGAAGGTTAAATAACGACGCTATACCAGTAATAGAAACGCGTGTCAAACTTTCATCCCCACACCTGATTCAAGGATAGATTTGTCAAATGCGCCCTCTATGGCAGATAAATAGAAGCTCTTGAAAAAATAAGAAAACAATGGTTGTTTTGATTAATTAAGATTAACGGAAATAGTTAATGTAGGGAGCTGTTGACTCGCATTGTAACCCGGCCTCCTGTTTAAAGGAATTATAAGTCGCTAGATGACTTGGTCTTAAGGTGGTGCTTTGGGTATTAGCCTAGCTGATTATTATTATGAATATAAGTTATTAACGATTATATCATAGAATTTTTTTTATATATAATTATGGATATCATTACTCAGTATAATTAACCTAGACGGCGCTCCAGTGCAATATAGATAAAAGAAGGGAAATTTGGAGAAAGCATGTCTGACATATAGGCGCCATCCGAAAGGTAAGGTAACAAACCTCCTTAAATTAAACAACCCTGGTTAGACTACGTAAAACAAAATAAGCAGTAACCTAAATTTAGGTAAAACATGAAACAATGAAATTAGGAATCAGAGTAAATGGGAAACAGACGAGTTATCTGAGCAATTTTTAGTACATCTGAGACTACTCTGTCAGGGTATGGACGGTATTAAGAACTTCGCTAAAATCCGCCTCGCGGCGATGCTAAAAATCCGGTAATAGACAAAACGTCTCGAAGCTTGTTGAGGAACTCGGCAAATTTCTAAAAGAGCTTGATCAGATTGGAAGCGAGAGAACGTGCTCTGACTGCCTCGAAGCGTACGTTGCGATTCTCTCCGGTCTACTGTCCGCAATTTCTCCCGAGATGAGCGGAAAAATCTTGGATCGGGATCGCAACCCGAGGATGCTTTTAAAGATGGAAGCGCGCGAGAGACCAGGGGGGGAGGCAGCGGGGGACGCAATCTCGGAGCGAAATGTGTCCACTCATTCGTCAATTCGCTGTCGACAGCGATTCTATATAGATTGAAAAAGAGTGATACGAAAGGAATTTCGAGAGAGCTTTACCGCGCCCATTTTGCTGAGTAAGATTCGCGGTTCAACCGCTCGTTAGATGACGCCGCTAAATGAAACGTTTAAAACTGGCCACTATCGGGATTACAATGCCACGCCCTCTTCCCCCTCTTCGCATTTCGCCTTTGACCTCGATCATCTATACTTGATAGAAGAGTCTTCTTATGCCCAACTTCCCCAGTAACCCGCTAAACCAAATTTTTAGTGTTAAAATTTCCACCTATTGGTTAGCTTATTACATAATGCAAAATAACAAATAATATATGGAAATTATATAAATTTCAGCACTAAATATTATTAACATTAAGACACTTATTAGTATAAAATTGTTCAAATAACTCTACATATATAAACAACTTACGACGTTTGTCACATAAAAAAAGAAACAATTTAATCCCATAAAATAAATAAATTAATCCAATAAAAATATAAACAATTTTATCCCATAAAAAAGAAACAATTTAATCCCATAAAATAAACAATTTAATCCCATAAAAATAAACAATTAAATCCCATAAAAAATAGAAACAATTTAATCCCATAAAAATATAAACAATTTTATCCCATAAAAAAGAAACAATTTAATCCCATAAAATAAACAATTTAATCCCATAAAATAAACAATTAAATCCCATAAAAATAAACAATTAAATCCCATAAAAAATAGAAACAATTTAATCCCATAAAAATATAAACAATTTTATCCCATAAAAAAGAAACAATTTAATCCCATAAAATAAACAATTTAATCCCATAAAATAAACAATTAAATTTCATAAAAATAGAAACAATTTAATCCCATAAAAATATAAACAATTTAATCCCATAAAAATATAAACAATTTAATCCCATAAAAATATAAACAATTTAATCCCATAAAAATATAAACAATTTTATCCCATAAAAAAGAAACAATTTAATACCATAAAATAAACAATTTAATCCCATAAAATAAACAATTAAATCCCATAAAAATAGAAACAATTTAATCCCATAAAAATATAAACAATTTAAACCCATAAAAAATAGAAACAATTTAATCCCATAAAAAATATAAACAATTTAAACCCATAAAAAATAGAAACAATTTAATCCCATAAAAATATAAACAATTTAATCCCATAAAAAATAGAAACAATTTAATCCCATAAAAATATAAACAATTTAATCCCATAAAAATATAAACAATTTTATCCCATAAAAAAGAAACAATTTAATACCATAAAATAAACAATTTAATCCCATAAAATAAACAATTAAATCCCATAAAAATAGAAACAATTTAATCCCATAAAAATATAAACAATTTAAACCCATAAAAAATAGAAACAATTTAATCCCATAAAAAATATAAACAATTTAATCCCGTAAAAAATAAACAATTTAATCCCATAAAAAATATAAACAATTTAATCCCATAAAAATAAATAACTTAATCCCGTAAATTATTTTTCTTTGCCGTATTTCAATAGTTTAGATGTTTTTACGTATATTTTTAAACGTAGGCTTCCATGTTTTTTACCTATAAACGTTTACTACTTCCACTAATCTAAATTACCTAAAAATGGGTTCCCCAAAAATTTAGTTTACTTAACCCCTTATGTTTAATTAAAAACCAGTCTTCAGATTCGCCTAAGAAAATCTTACGTCGTTAGTAAACCTTCAGTAATGAACAAAAATATATGTAGCAAAAACCAATCCGAAACCTTTCCATCACAATCAGAAATTACCAGGCCGCACGACGACGACCAAGAAGATAAACTTCCAAAGATTGATGGGGATCGAAAAACCCAGCTCTTTATATAATATATATCAGCCTCCAAAACCGACACAAGTTTTAAGAGGAAGCCCGCATTCTTAATGTACACAGCATTCGGATATTATACCGGACGCAAACTGACCATTGCCTTCCGGTAATAGGCCGCGAAGGGTGTCGCGTGACTGGCACGCGGATAAACCGGTAGCCGATAAAAATGGCCCTTCGCTCTCATTTCGCGTAAGTGACAGTCAAGTTTCAAGCTCCCGGGGGACGGCCAGTAACGAGAGAGGTTCGGATCAATGGAGTCCGCGGGATCAGGGAAGGCTTACTTCTAGCGCGGGGTCAAACCTTCCCCCGCAATGTCCGCTCAGCCGCGACTGGGAGTATATCAAAGACTTAACCGGGGTTGCGGAGAGAAGCTCGCTTCTTCCTGTTACGAATCGGAGCGTCATAGGATCGCCGGAAGGAACGGGTTCAAATATCCCCAAAACAAAGAACCACCTCTCCAAAGAAATGTGAAGAATTAGCCCTAGAATAATAATTATTCTTCCCGGAAGGCCGTAGTTGTCGAGAGCCACCGTACATAGCTAGCTTGTGTTTTCAATTATCCAGGAGACGGTTAAGATCTCTGATGTTTTATAACCCCGAAACTTGTTAAAACTTTTGAAACGGGCAAACGCGTCGGCCTTGGCAAAGATTTAGTGGCCGTTCTCGTCAGTTAATGGCCCACGATTTTTAGGGGTGCTTCTAAGAAAATGCGAGGATCGGATATAAGTAATTACCGCTCTAATTATACTTGGCGATGGTTTTTGCGTAATGGTTATGCGGGATCGTTATTGCGACATATTGGCCCATTCATTTCGCACCAGATAATCGGTCGCTTTCCAGCGATGCGGACCATTTGTTAATTATTTAAGTTGAGGTTAGTTAAAGAATAAATATTAGATACATTATTATAATAAAATTATAAATATATTATTATAATATTAAAATAAAATTGTAAATTTAATATTATACTATTAAAATAAAATTGTAAATTTAATATTATAATATTAAAATAAAAATAAATTTATTATTATAATATTAAAATAAAAAATAAATTTATTATTATAATATTTAAATAAAAAAATAAATTTATTATTATATTAAAATAAAAATAAATTTATTATTATGTTAAAAAAAATTATTATTATATTAAAATAAAAAATAAATTTATTATTATATTAAAATAAAATTGTAAATTTAATATTATAATATTAAAATAAAAATAAATTTATTATTATAATATTAAAATAAAAAATAAATTTATTATTATAATATTTAAATAAAAAAATAAATTTATTATTATATTAAAATAAAAATAAATTTATTATTATGTTAAAAAAAATTATTATTACATTAAAATAAAAAATAAATTTATTATTATATTAAAATAAAATTGTAAATTTAATATTATAATATTAAAATAAAAATAAATTTATTATTATAATATTAAAATAAAAAATAAATTTATTATTATAATATTTAAATAAAAAAATAAATTTATTATTATATTAAAATAAAAATAAATTTATTATTATGTTAAAAAAAAATTATTATTATATTAAAATAAAAAATAAATTTATTATAATATTAAAATAAAAAGATAAATTTATTAAAATATTAAAATAAAAAGATAAATTTATTATAATATTAAAATAAAAAGATAAATTTATTATAATATTAAAATAAAAAGATAAATTTATTATTATAATATATTATATTATAATATAATATAAAATATATTATACTATATAATTATATAATATTAAAATTAAAAATATTATTATATTATATTATAATACATTTTATTATATAATTATATTAAAATTTAAAAAAAATGTTATTTTAAAATATAATAATATTTTTTATTATTTAATTATATTATATTAAAATTGAAAATTATTATTATATTATAATATATAACATATATTATACAAAATTATTATTTTTCAATATATTAGATCTTGGATGAAAAATAGTGTTATTTATTAGATAAGTCGACGGAGGTCCCTTCAAAATAACAGCAAAACCCAGTCAATAACTTCAACATTTAAATATTTCAAATGATTACGTTCATATAAGGCTTTAGAGCGAGCGGTATAAATATCTTTGATCATTGATGTGACGAGTCTGACGACGCTTAAACTAAACGAGAAAATTACTCTTAAAATAAACCCATAAAACCGTACATTCGTTTTACCTCTCCCAGCAAAAAGCATCTTTTCCAAAAGGCGTAAATTAATTCTACCTCATTAAATTCCATACCAGGTTGACCCCGATAAATTAACCGTAAAACAGCCGCGTAAAGTCCAAAACAACGAAGAGGCGTAGGCCATAAACCCGTAAGTTAGTTGGTCGCGAAAGGCCAACGAGCAAAGCGTAATTAAAAATAAAGCCACACTATACAAACCACCGTCCAGACTAGACTAATTAACACGTATCATTATACGTTATTAATGAATATTTCTTCTTAGGGATAATCAATTGACCCCGTAAGGGGATAATGAAACATAAGGCGACGGAGGTCAGCGCGAGGGGGCGTCACTTGGCCTACCACGACAATGGACAAGGGTCCCAGAAGAATACGTCTGGCGCAAAAAGGAGAGAGGTAGTTGGTATTAACGACGCCGCGCGTGGCTGATCTAATTACAAACCGCTGATCAAAGGAGAAAATGCGACAGAACGTCTTTTCTATAAGACGTTGAAGCCTAGTTCCCATTTGACGAAATATTTCGACGAATTAATTTGTCGCGTAGCGAAAAAAGCCCGATTTCTTTGAATCGCTAGTGGGTATGTTCTCATTTGGCGCGAATATTTAAAAACGCTTAGACTAATATAGCTTCAAAATGACCCAAATGAATAGTAATGTTGAGAATTTCAATAAAATAAATTTAATTTTACCAGAAGTAAATGAACCGAAGTTATCGAAATAGCGCTCAGAAGCAGATGGCGTTTTCCTTATGAAAATCGAGTCAAATAAAAGCTAATCTCCGTGCACGTCTTTTGACGCGATAAATTGCACTTGGGAATTATGGGTATAGCTATTTCTATGCATAAAAAATGGTTTCATAAAAACAAAAACTTTTTTTTCGGCCTAGGAGCGCGCCAAATTTTGAGGTCTAAATGTAACTTCATAAAGAAAACGCCTCCAACATGGGGAGTATAGCAGTCTGATAACTTCGGTTAATTTACTTTTGATTTTACTTAATATATTTTTGGTTTATACAATATTAATTTTGATAAATTTTTCTCCAAAAATCAAAGACGTTTTTGGATTAGAGATATATTTCTAAAAAGTCATAAAAAGGGCTATTTCAATAACCTTATTCAAGAAATGAAGAATTTTTCAAGTGAGTAATTTGAAATAAACTATGTTTGAGAGATTAAGAAACTAAATTTTTTTTCTTCTTTCGAATGCGTCCAAAACAATATGATGTATCACTAAATCTAGTGTTGTAAGTTGGAACATTTTCCGGAAAATAACCGAGGACTTTTTTCCGGAAAATATTCCGAATTTTTCCAAAAAAAATAAAAAAGTTTTTATTCCATGATTAGTCTAATATTGTTGGCAAATTTAAATAAAGCCGAATTTTCGCCTGATTTTTTCCAATCTAAAATTAAAACTAAACCTCTAGACTAGTTTAAACCAAGAATGTAATTATTTATACTCAGGGAGAATGAATATGTCGAGACTATTGACGGACACGTTGAGGCCCTAACCCCGTCACGCTAAGGGGGGGGGGGGGGAGGCGGTCTTATTTTTTGCGTCCTCGCAGCAGCGTTAATCGCGTCGAAAAACGTAATTTTTAAGAGATAATGAGATTGCAGTATTATTTGATTTTATTAAAGCGGAGGAGCATACCGGGGGCCCCAACGGGTGGAATTGGAGAAAATAATCTCGACATATTCATTCTCCCTGAGTATAAATAAATACATTCTTGTTTAAACTGATTAACAATGTAACAATATTAATTTTTTGTAGTTTGTTTACTGTTATTAGACATTTTCTATCGATAAAAAGTTAAAAAAATTAAAAACCCTTAAAAAGTAATTTGTTTAAATTTTTTATTTTTCCGATTTGCGGAAAATTTTCCGGAAAATTCCTGGAAATCTTTCCGCATTTTATTTTCCCGGAAAATTAACAACATTAACTAAATCTAGTGAGAAATAGGATTTTTTCGCCAAGTGGGAACTAGGCTTAAAGCGGATTTTTCCGATTCCGTTCTTTGCGAGAAAATATTTGGACAATTTTTCTTTTGTCTTCGTGAATTCGTTTACGCTATCTAATTAGAACTAGATCGTTCCGCTAATGATGCCGCTGATATACGCTACGATCTCCGTTAGAGTTAGCTGGTTGTTTCCCCGATTGCTACGGCAAGAGGTACGGTTTACGTCGCCGAAGGCTAAGCTGACGGAATAAATCCGTAAAAGGACACTATGGACTTGTTTAACAGCGTCTGGAACTTCGGAGTCTAGCTGTTAATTGCTAAATGTAGTTGAATGTCCTTTAACGCTCGACTTTCAATTACAATTAGACGCTATTTGCTGTATTATTTGCCTAATGGCGCGTAGAGATATTTGAAGATATTAATTCCCTGGACGTTTATCCTACCGCTGCCAAGATTGTATACGTAATACATATTAATATTTAAACTATTAAAGATTAAAATATAATCAGGGTTGCAACTAAATTTTGAGATTAAAATTCCCCGACTAGTCCCTGTTTTCCCTGACCATTTTAAGAGATTTTCCCTGACTTTTTAAGGCAAAACGTTTTATTTTATATTTTAAGTTTATCAGAAGTTAATAAATTTAAATGGACTTATATTTCAGTAAAAAGGTTATTGCAATGTTGAAAAAATTAGCTAAACTTTCAAGGAAATGAATGTTAATCATAGAATTTGTCATAGATCTAGAATAAAATTACTTTCAAAAAGTGTCAAGATTGAATTCCCTGACTTTTCCCTGAATTTTTAATAAGTAAATATCTATAAGAAGTATAATAATTAGTACAATAATTTATTTACATCATGAAGTGGTTTCTTTTCGCTGGTTCCGGGATTTCGGAGTAGGTAAGAAGAGTAAGGCTATGACATCATTTTACTCCGATTCTGAGGCGACGGAAGGCATCCGTTTTAGCAACAAAATTTTCAGATTCAAATTCCCTGACTATTCCCTGTTTTCCCTGACCATTTTAAGTTATTTTCCTTGAATTTTTAAGGCGAAAATTAGACAGTTTTTAACTTTTACATTTATCAGAAGTTAATAAAAATTATCAACTTATATTTCTAAACAAAAGTAATTTCAACGTTAAAAAACCTTTTAAGGATCTAAATAATAAAAGTAGAATTTGCCATAGATCTAGAGTAAAATTGACTTAAAAAAGTGTCAAGACCAAACGGAATTCCCTGACTTTATAAGGCCAATTTTCGACTGTTTTAAAATTTTACATTTATCAGAAGTTAATAAATATTATCTACTTATATTTCAGTACAACGTCAAAAAACCTTTCAAGGATCTAAATAATAATAGTAGAATTTGCCAAACGGAATTCCCTGACTTTTTACAAATTCTTAAAATTCCCTGACCTTTCCCTGACAAATGGCAACCCTGATAGAGATACCGAACTGATTTGAGTTTGTTCAGGGAAAGGAGCTTAATCTTCGAGCGTGAGCGGGATTAGTAGCAACGGTCAAAATCTTCTCAACATAAATTCATTCTTGTATCTACTAAACACCGAATTCAAATAAAATTAAAGGCCTAGGTTTTTTTCTGCCTGTCCTTTAAATTAACTTAGTGGAGCACAAATACCCTGGTGATAGGCCAACCGCTGAACATGTAGGCCTAATTTAAAGGGGGACAGGCAGAAGAAAACCTAGGCCTTTACCGTATTTAAACGTTAATTAATAACCTCCAATATGCCAAATAAGTGTAAAATTAAAAAAAGGGATTTTTTAGACCAAACCTAATTTGCATAAAATATCTAAATTTCGATTAATAATAAGATACCCTCGGAATAACGAGTGGGTGGAGAGAATGATTGGTGGCTGTCTACATTTCGGTTCACGCCTAAATCAAATCGATAGATCAGAGGAGCAAGGAAATGTCTTGTAGGAAACAGACCTCGAAAAAAGAGAAAATTCCCGAAGAATAAAACTCATTTCGGCGGAAAGCGGAGGGGCACTTCCTTCCTGCGAAATTTCCTTCGCTTCCAACCCCAAGTTTAACGCCATTAATAACGTTTCTTCCGATATAGGTAATAGCCCATTAATATTCCTTCCACGCTCTCGAAAAAAGGCCCCGTCTAGCGGGCCTAATTTCACCCGCCACCCCTAGACCCAACTAAGGACAAAACGGACAATTGCTCCTAATAATAAATCTACGAAAGGTTTAACGGAATAAAAAAAAAGCCAGCTCTCAATGGATGCGCTAACTTCCGTTTAAAAAGCGCTGATACCAAAAAAATAAAACACTCGAATAATAATAGAGTTTCCGTTATCTTCGTATTTTTGGAGTTTAAAGGAAATTATTTTTTTTCGGTTACAAAACGTTATCATGGAAAATTAAATTATAATCCTATTGTATGGGTTTTATTGATTATTTTTCCTTATTCAGAACTGTCTCTATTTTTATATAATACAATAGCTGGAGATAATCAGAGTAGATGTACACTGACTAGTGGCACAAACTACTAAATGATGTAGTTCACGTGACAAGCAAATTGAGCTTATAGAGTAGAAGAGCGACCCAACTACACAATGATATAGGTTCGCGTGACAGGCAAATCGATCATAGATACACATTCTATGTGTACACTGTTTGAACATGGCCATTGGCCAACACCATTGAAATATACAAGAATAATCTACATTTAGTCCTTTCTGGAGTACGATGAAGCGAAATTAGGTATGCTCGCCAAGGAAGGTAACATATTTACCTGGCAAACGAAAGTTACTTGAATTATATAACCGAAATCGACCTTCTCATTGACGTCCTTACAAATACCAAAACCAAAGAGGAAATATTAAGTTCTCCATTCAAAATGTAAAAGACGTAACAGAAACAACAGACATACTTTTTAAAGGAAATGGAGCAAGCAGATCCATGCTAGTTTTTGAAAAATTACGTAAACGGGACGTAGATAAAGCACCTGACATCATTACGAAAAACAAAGGTTAAAGATGTGACCACTTTGAAATGAGCCATTCATCGCGAGAAAACATTTGGAAAGTGTTGGGTAAACTTTGTTCAGTCGGCGTCAACTTCCCGTCCTATCTGCAAACAACACATTTACGCGATGCATCGAAGCGTTGCATTTGAATAAGAGCAATTAGGAGCCAAGGTGGCACGGGCAACTGCCGAGAAAGAGTAGCAGCTTGTCAAAAGAATTCCTTTGTTTCATTATTTGAAAAAGCGGCCCGAGAAGAAAAGGTGGACGAGCTCCCTCTGGCGGGGATCGCGAGAGACCGGTGAAGCGACGGCGGCGAGAGGAGGACCCGGATAATCTATCAACGTCCGATTTCTAATTAGCCTAGTAATTAAAGAGAGGAAACGGGAAGGTGGGGCTTCCACAAAAAAAGCCACTTGTTTGGGACCATGACGCGAATTTATTGACTGAAAAGTCATCGAGTTGTCTCGGTACCAGATCATTAACCCACTCAAACCAAAAAAGGGTCATTTCGGTGGTAGCGAAAATGGCATGGGATGCCAATAATTCTCGGAATTGACTGTCATTTAGTCCTCCTGTTTTATCTTGAGGACCTACGTTTCCCGGTTAGATAATTAACTTTATCATTGACTAAGACAGGGTTGCCACAGATTTTTCAGATTCCAATTCTCTGACTTTTCCAGATTTCCCCATGACTATCCCCCGACTTATTAAAAGCCGAAATTAAAAAAAAAATTAGCAAATCTTTTAAGGAGTTGTAGGGTTGAGTTGAGAAGTATGCCTGTTTTTTCCCCATTTTCCTACGATGAGTTAAAAGAGCGCTAGAGAGCTTCAAAGTGTGGTCTACTAGCCCCTGGAAGTAGGCTGCAACAAAACCAAGATGCAATACTTTAAATACTGTTTAAGTTTACTTTCTTACGCTGGTTACTTCGATTTGTTTACAAAATCCTTTTTTACTGTCACACGAACCCAAACCTTAATGTTCGCGTTTCCCTGCTGCTTGGTTTTACGCTTGTTGCAGCCTACTTCCAGGGGCTAGTAGGCCACACTTTGAAGCTCTCTGGCACTCTTTTCACTCATCGTAGGGAAATGGGGGAAAACACAGGCATACTTCTCAATTCACCCCCTACAACTCCTACAAATATTTGCATAACCTTTTGAAACACCATGTATTTGCAACCAAAATTGAATTCCCCGACTTTTCCTGAACTCCGTATTTGACATAACTCTTCAACCGTTAGTACTAAAAAGGATAAATGAAACAGTTCAGACCCTCGATATCCCAATTAATTTCCGCAATAGGATGATCAGATGCAGGAATCCATACTTCTACTTGGAATGCTTATCGCGCAAATTTTCGTCTCGATGTGGCTGACGGTGTTTTTGACGTCACTATGTTAACTTAATAAACAACAACGTGAGAGGGGAGCGCGCGCAAAGGGGATTTTTTATCTCGTAGGCGGGGCCAAAGCCGTCAGAGTGATCTTACCATAGGCGATACGGCAGGATAAGCATTCCAAGTAGAGGTATGGATTCCTGCCAGATATTATTATTTATTCGTAAATACTTGCACGTTTGTGTGGCCTGTGCTTGTTGTCATGGTAACGCGTTTAGGTCGGACATGGAACTAAGTCGCAATTGGTGGTCACGTGATTATTTCGCTGGATCGTGTGGTGTTTTGCCTCGTGATCTGTCACGCGAAATAATGACGCTACGAGCAACCACCCAATTGGACATAACTTTCCAGCAGATAGAGTTATAAGCGTTCATCAGATTAAGCAGCTCTAGTTTCGTAATACATCAATCTTATATATCTTAACGCCATTTCACTATTATTGGCATTTACTGCCTATTTGAACTGTTTTTCCGTAGGAAGAAAAGCTTTAACGCGAGGTTACTTTTGGTGCTTTTTTCAATTAAGAGCCTTATTGAGATATCGCTTCAATTTTTTCCTCTTCGGCAAAAATAAATCTTAATTAGCTTTAATGAGGTGTTTTAATAAATGAGCGCATTAATTTATTAATAACAAAAAGCGGCTTTGGTAAAACATTCAACTTAGGTTGTGATACAATGCCATTAAAATATAATTCCTAGATAATGGACAAGGTGATTGAGTAAGCGTGGTAATTAATTTTTCTTACTGGTAAAGTTACTCGTCGGTTGTTAAGGCTTTAATTATTGTTAATTATGTTAAAGGACCGGGTAATTCAGTTACTGTCAAATTTTAAGTTAGGTTTCTACAGTACAATTGTTAATTTAATGTGACTGAAATATAGTTCCAAATTAATCGACAGGGTGATTAATAAAATTGTTCTTTGTGGTAAAATTAGTACGTTGATTATGTTAAAGATCGAAGTGATTGTGATATAGGCTTCCAGCTTAGGAAATGTAGCGCCATCTGATTTAATAACCGTCAACTAAATATGTGAAGAAAAAACTGACGAAGTTTGTTTTTCGGTTGAACTTTCAGCTGTTGCGCAGAGAGAATTTTGAACGAGCCGACAGCTTTCATATATTCAATTTGAAACTCGGTCGGTAGGTAGCGATACTTGTGACCAGAATCTAAACTACGCACGCAACCTAATTTTACTAATAAAGCAAAAATGGTTGATAAAACGCTCAGTTTCAACAAAACACTAATTAGGTTATTATAGCTCGCTTATTTACAAGGTGATTGAAAATTTGTTCGGATTTAAATTCCAAACTCAAGATATAATTAACATACCGAGGAGCTGGGAGTTTTGTGTACTCAAATGTTCGCGACACCGTGTTCTTTATTATATTAATACTGCATTGTACGAAGTATGTAGCCTCGAAATATAAATTGTCTTTGAAGATCTTTCGTCTTTTGTTCAGGTTTTTCCCATCGTTTACAACTTTTCCCCTTACTATGAAACTGGTGTTTCGCGAGCGTTTTTAAAACTTTTTCAGTTAAAGACAGGCAACTAGGCCCTTAAAAACATGGTAACCCTCTATATTAGGCAGACTACTAAAAACATGGTAAGCCTCTCGGAAATGCTGTTGTCTAGTTTACGACTAAAAAGCAATGCGCCGATTCACGCTACTTCGTTACGAAAATAATTCGATTGTGTCCGAAATGTGCTACGAAATAAATATATTAAATAAATATAAAAAATACTGGTCCGGTTTAACTGGTCACCAAAAAAGTACAAATTACTGGTCCAGTTTAACTGGTCATAAAAACGAAGAAAAAATACTGGTCCATTTTAACTGGTCACCAAAAACAAATAAAAATACTGGTCCACTTTAACTGGTCACGAAAAATAAATAAATATATCGGTCCATTTTAACTGATCACCAAAAATAAATAAAAATACTCGTCGTTTAACTGGTCACCAAAATAAATAAAAATACTGGTCCAGTTTAACTGGTCACAAAAATAAGTAAAAAATACTGGTCCAGTTTAACTGGTCACAAAAATAAGTAAAAAATACTGGTCCAGTTTAACTGGTCACCAAAAAATAAATAAAAATACTGGTCCATTTTAAGTGGTCACCAAAAATAAATAAAAATTCTGGTCCAGTTTAACTGGTCACCAAAAAGAAGTAAAAAATACTGGTCCAGTTAAACTGTTCATCAAAAAGAAGTGAAAAATACTGGTCCAGTTTCAAAATTAAAATTCAAAAGATTGAAACTGTTGTTTTCAGAAAGAGCTCGAAAATATTGATCCAGTTATCTAAAATAAATTGAAAATATGGATCCTGTTGTCAACAAAAGGAACTAGGAACTATTGATTCAGTTTAACTCGTCTCCAAAAAGAGCTAAAATATACTAATACAATGGTCTCCATAAAGAGTTAGAGAAAACTGATCTAGTTATCTAAAAGAAATTGAAAATATCGATCCCGTGGTCCTCCGAAGAAGCTACAATCTATTGATCCAGTAGTCTCCAGAAAGAGCTAGATCATATTGATTCAGTTGTACTGATCCAGTTGTCTAAACAAATTTCAAATATTCATCCGGTTGTCTCCAATAATTGATCAAGTTGTCTAAAACCACCAATTTCACTGAGTAAATCCATAGGTGGTTTCATTTCGCCTGTTCTCGGACTAAAAGTGTACTCTTTTTAACCTATAACGTATTATTCGCCTGTTCCGCGGATAATAATTACTCAGCCCCATAAACTATTCGCTTGTTCCGGAGTATTAGGGCTACTCTTTTTACTCCTTCCGGGAAGGAGTTATCAATAGAGTATATTGGATTTGGTCGTCTGCTAGCCAGAATTTATCTGCTAAAAAGGCCACAGGCAACCATTTTGGAATAACGTTTTTACTCCGACTTAAACTATACGCTACCACAGAATCGGAGTAAAATGACGTCATAGCCTTACTCTTCTTACCTTACTCCGAAATCCCGGAACAAGCAAAAAGAAACCACCTATAAAACCACGAGAAAGTTGGACGAAAAAATGGTGCAGTTGAAAAACAGAAATATTATAAATATAATACCACCGACTCTAAAACAAGATTTTTACAGTGTTGACTATGTTCTCAAAATTAATTAATTTAGCCAAGTTCCAGGTCGTAAATTTAAAGAATACATTTTTAAACATAGTTACGCTCCTACTTAATGTAGTGTACCTTTTGAAACTAATTTAAATACGAAAGAAACTATAACATAAGCCACCTGTTCAATATACCTTGGAAACATACAAAAGGTTTCCAGGCTCTAGCCCTATACCTTAATTAAAATAGTGGGGTACAGAATACCCCACAAGTCGCGACCCTCGTACGCGAAATAAGCAAAAAATCGAGCCCCCAAAAAGTAATTTCCCTCGCGTACAATTTCAACCCATTTCCCAGCTCAATTATGAAGTTGGAAAATATTCCTTTTTCAACTTATTCTTTTCGTCAAATATATCGCGTATACGTCTTCCAAATTGGGCAGACAGACCCCAGTGCCACGAAAAATTTTCAACCCGCAAATTTGCTACCGAACGAAGCTCATCCGTTCTTTGCTTCAATTTTCATCATTTTTCGGAAAAGGTACCGAGCTAACTAAACAGTTATACCTATTCAAAAAGGATTTCATATTAGAAACCCCGTCGCGGCAGGCATTTACTTCTAAGAATAGCAAACTTTATTCCTGATAAAATTGGTATCAAATTGGAATGGACGGTTTTTTTTTTACTATATTAGAATATCCTAATTCTTTTAACATAAAGGCCAAGAACGGCCAAAGTAAATTAGATTTCTTATTGGTCTGTAAAAGCTCTTGGATAATGCCCAGAAGGACGAGTGGTATAAATGTAATTTTAATGCGAGGTGAATTACTTGGAAAGCTTTCACGGTGCCCCGGATTAAATTATAGAGAGATAGAGAGACGTAATACCATAAGCAATATGAAAAACTTAAGTATGACACTAAATTTCCTACAATCTTTGTAAGCTTTCTTATTACTTTGGAAAGCGTTTTATTTAAAAAAAAGCCTTAGCTTCTCCGATATCTGGCAGTTCCAAAGACTTGCTCAGATTTTTCTAGTGTTGTTAATTTTCCGGAAAACTAAAATGCGGAAAAATTTCCGAAAAATTTTCCACAAATCGGAAAAATAAAAAATTGGAACATAACATTAAAAACCCTTAAAAAGTAATTTAACTTTTGATCGATATAAAACGTCTAATATCAGTAAACATACTACAAAACATTAATATTTAGTGTTACATTGTTAATCAGTTTAAACTAGTCTAGAGGTTTAGTTTTACTTTTAGATTCGAAAAAATGAGGCGAAAATGCCGCTTTATTTAAATTTGCAAACCATATATTATACTAATCATGAAATGAAAATTTTCCGACTTACAACACTTTTTTCAGTTTCAGTAAAAAAGGTTTGCACTATGTGAATGGAACGTGTCGATACTTACGAAAATTAAATTACTTTTGATAATACGTATCGCTTTTAGTATCGTTACTTTAGGGATTTTCGAATGTGATCGAACAGTATTACTTTGCTTAGTTTAAGCATATCTACGGTTTTCCAAACAGTGTCAAGTAATCCCGGGCGATTGTATAGAAACCAAGAATGGTTGTTAGGGAAAATGGTACTCACGTCTAGCAGGGCATGTAGCTGGTTGTCTTCTAAGACGGACGTTAAGAAGTTCTTCTCGTGGTCAGTGCTTTCGGTCAGGCAGTGGATGTCGTCCAGGCTATCCAGCACGGCTGAGACTGCTCCTTCAGAAAATACAAAACCACCAGATCAATTGGTATTTATGGATGGATAGACCAAGAATTCATTTATTTCAATGACTGCCTCCCCCCCTACTTGCCGGGACAAAATAGACCATTCAATAAAATACTACTTATGTGCAAAAGTGCCCTAATTACCAAAAGTGTGTACAATCGGAACTATTTAATAATGAATGTTACGAGCGAAATACAAGTTAGGAGGGGAGAAGAGAAATTATGCCTTGGGGAGGGAAGGAAGTTCAAACCAACAAATAACGCCTCGTAGTGAGGAACGGAGGAACTAAGTAGCACTGGTCAAAGTTAGTGTATTTTTTGATTTTTCGTCGTTCTGTGGAGATGCTATCGCCATCTACCTACGATATAATACCAAAAAAGGATCCAGAAAGGCGACAATAAATAGTCTTTTATGTGGTCGATCTCGAGTCAAGCATTCATTAAACCTTTAGCGTACGAAAGTACAGGGATTGTCACCCTTTTGGTAATTATGTCACTTTTGCTTATGTGGTTATTTACTTTTGTGTATCGAGAGGCTTAAGATTTGGCCCGATTTTTCATGAAGCAGGGCGGCTCATTCTTATATTTTATCTGGGAAACATGCAACACTGGTTGGCTGGTCGATATAAAATATAACAAACAAGATGACACCTAGGAGCAACAAACACAGCACCCCACACAAGGAGAACGCAACCCGTCAAAAGTCGTACATTTCCTTGCGTACAATTTTCATTGGTTAGACGCTTTAGCACCTGCTGCCGTCGGAAGGGGAAAATTCGGAAATTGTCTCTCCTCCCTGCCCGTAAAACGTTCAGCGTAAAGGCTCGTCCAATTAAATTTGTACACAACACTGCGTTAGAGTGTTTAAAGGCTAGCTGCGTTCTCCTTGTGTTTGTTGCTCCTAAATACCACAGTCACAATAGTAGCCTCTTCCTCCTAGCACTCTTGATTTAACCCCTTTGATTAAAAACTGCGGCACAGCACTGGCATAGGTAGATAGAGATAACTATAGCTATAGACTGTACGGAGCTATAGCTTCCACTGTATTATTCACAACCACCACAACAGCATACAGCAGGAGCGAAAATAACAGCCTCTTTCCTCTATACTAGAGGAAGAAACTAAAAATATGTAATAGCCCGAATAAAGACGTAACTTAAACCAAATTCTTAAAACCAAAGAAAAATTAAAGTTGCCAGTCCTATAGCAATAGCTTTAAAGTCTTTAGTTCGGATTTTATAGAATGGTCTATTACAGCGGTTCCCGAAAAGTGTTCCGAGAATTCGCAGCGCGGCCATCTTGGTTTGTGTCAACTATGAGCGACAAACAACAAAGAAAACGCAGCTAGCCTTTAAACACACTAACGCAGTGTTGTGTACAAATTTCATTGGACGAGCCTTTACACTGAATGTTTATGGAAAGGGGGGAGACAATTTCCGAATTTTCCCCTTCCGACGGCAGCAGGCGCTAAAGCGTAACCAATGAAAACTGTACACAATAAAATGCACGACTTTTGACGGGCTGCGTTCTCCTTGTGTGGGGTGCTGTGTTTGTTGCTCCTAGGTGTCATCTCGTTTGTTATATTTTATCTCGACCAGCCAACCAGTGTTGCATGTTTCCCAGATAAAATATAAGAATGAGCCGCCCTGCTTCATGAAAAATCGGGCCAAATCTTAAGCCTCTCGATACACAAAAGTAAATAACCGCATAAGCAAAAGTGACATAGTTACCAAAAGGGTGACAATCCCTGTACTTTCGTATGCTAAAGGTTTAATGAATTCTCGACTCGAGATAGACCACATAAAAGACTATTTATTGTCGCCTTTCTGGATCCTTTTTTGGTATTATATCGTAGGTAGATGGCGATAGCATCTCCACAGAACGACGAAAAATCAAAAAATACACTAACTTTGACCAGTGCTACTTAGTTCCTCCGTTCTCCTTGTGTGGGGTGCTGTGTTTGTTGCTCCTAGGTGTCAAGAGTCTTTAAAGATACGTAAAAAAATGAGTTGGTGTTCCGCCAGAATTAGGTGGATAATTTAGGGTTCCATAGCAAAAACAAAATGGAGAACCGCTGGTCAATTCGACCATTATGCCCGTTGACCGTCTCAACTAGAGGTCGGGTTTGAATACGAAATTATCCAATTATTTATTTTTATTCATAACCGCAAATTATCCAAAAAATATACGAAAAAACCGATTATTTTTGCATATTAAATCGTTGTTTATTCGTATAAAATGTTCATAAAAACAATTAACCCAACTTTTTATGATTAATCGAAATTTTGCCGGTTAATTTATTCGTTCCGCCGACCTCTAGTCTCAATATAATTATTCTAGTTAAGTTTAAATATAAGACTTAACTTCTAAGCTTTAGATAAGATTTCATCATTTTACGCCATTTTTCGAGCCAATGATCTTTAGAATAACTAAAATTTCGCTTTACAAACACATTAAGAAACCTCGCGACTTTAAGGACCAAAGTGGTCCTAAAATTTTATGACCTTGAGTGAACTGTTTATGACGGTAGCGTGTGCAGTTCCATAGAGTGTCATTGCGGATAATTTTCATCCTCAATTACAAGAAGAAGTATCAGCGAAAAATAATTTGCTTAAAAGCAAAAATACTAATAAGGAACTAGCCCTTACCGCGGAAAACGCGAGGTAGCCTCTCCTATTGAAATACGCGGGAAAGAATAATCAATGGAGAAAATACAGACTCTTTTCAAAAGATCATTTCCGCGGATATTGGATAAAATGCGTTTATAAGGGGAAGATATTAATCAAGACACTTCACTCTATAGACAAATAATAGATTGAATCACGTGAACTAAAGAGTAATTAGTGATCAAAGGTTATCAGCGGTATTCGATGGTATTCAAGGGCAACCATAGAAAATCAATAGTTATCAACAGTATTTCACCGGCATTCTAAAAGGATTCATTGGAAATCAAACAGGGTTCGTACGAAAATTTCTGATCTAAAATCCCTGACTTTTCCAGGTTATCCCTGACCAACTTTTGCAAATATTCCTGACCTTTTCGATTACATTTTTGGACATTTTTTTATTACTTTAGGTCAAAAATTGTTTGTTAATGTGTGGTTTGCTTGACTAACTAAAATCCCTGACTTATCCCTGACATTTTTTCTCCATTTTACAGATCCCTGACTTATCCAGGTTTTCCAGGACATCCAGGTTCTGTACGAACCCTGCCAAAGGTAATCAATGGAATGAACCGGTATTGAAGAACAATCACGGGTAATCAAAGGTAATCAATCAGGGTTGGCCCAATTTTTCCAAGGGTGGAAAAAACCGCGGTTTTTTCTAGGAAAAAACTAGATTTTCCCGCGGTTTTTTCCACCTATTGTTTTCCTGTTAAAAACGTGTGGAAAATCGTACTTCCATGGTTTTTTCCACCTCAAGTGGCTAAATTCAATAAAAAATAAATAATAAAAGCAGTATATTCTTCTATTCACTCTTCTTCTTGACTTTTTTTCATCTCTCCTATTTGCAATGACCAAATTAGTCACTTAGTAGATTTATCAATGATTAATTTAGCATGAAAAGAGTTTTTCCCACATTTCCCGGTAAAAACCTGTTTTTGTCGGGTTTTTTCCAACTATGTAATCAATGGAATTATCCGGTATTCAAGAGCAATCTTCAAATCAAACGTTAGTATGGTAATTTTATATCCATTCAAATCCTACATTCACACGAGCTTAAATTTTTGCCAAACTTTGTTGGCGAACGTAACTTTCGACACGTTCCACCAAATGTAACATAATCACTCATAAGTATGCCTCTGTATAACGTTTATACAAATAAAGATAACGAATGTCAATTAGTGGACCGCAAATGGAAAATTATTATTCTCTTTCTGCAATTGAAAACGTCAAAAGAAATGAGCGTTTAGAATTGTGGAATAGGTAGGTCTCCGAAATTAGCTCTCCCTAAATGCAATACACGGAAACGAAATATCGTGATCCTGAGTCACGAGCTAAAATATAGGTCGTCTAACTTCTAGGGCTGTGCGAGTAGTGGTTGTAGGCAATCCAGTACGAATATTTTTTCCCTCGAGTATTCGAGTCGAGTAATATTGAAAACTGGAAAATTTACCAACAAAAGCTGTAGTTGCATCTCGGTTTGCAAGACGTTTTGACCAACAACGTTTCACAAAAATGTTGGCTGTTGTGATAAATTTAACTAGAACGTTTCCGTTAAATTTAAATTTTTTTAGACCTCCTTCAATGTTTATCTTTTATTATTAATATAACTAGTAATAAAATTTTCGCAGCAAGAGGTGCCGGGTTCGATTTCAGCTTGTGGCACTGTGTGAAAACTCGGAACCACTAATAAAGTTTTTCACCTTGAAGGCCTATCGGCCGAAGTACCGCATATTTTTCCCCAATAAAGCTTAGTTTTCTCCCCCACTTCTTGGTCTCTTTACTTGTTCGCGTTTTTACTTAAACGTAGAGTTTTCAAGTTATCTCCCCTTAACATAAGATCTTGTAGAGGTTAACGGTAATAATTAATGTAGGAAGCTGTTGGCACGCTTCCCACAAGCCTCCTACGCCTTGTGACCCGGCCACCTGAATTAATGCCTTTTAAAGTCGTTTGATGACTTAGGCCTAAGGTGGTGATTATTAACTGGAATTTATCGTACCGGCCCCTAAAAAGCAAACGCTTCTGGGCCCTTCTCCGCCGGGCCCTGGGGATTTTGCCCCCCTGATTATATATTGTACGTAGAAGGCAGAGTTTGCATCTCGGTGAGATTGGTTAGGCTTAAAATTCCTTCATCTATTGGGAAAAGATAGATCTGAACTAGTTTTGTATTTCAACTCGAGTAGTTTTATCTTTTATCTGACTTGGAAGAACTCAGCGGGGATGGTTCGACGAATCGAAGTGCCGGCCAAAAAGCGAAAAGAAGCCGTTCCTAATAGAGGATGAGTTCAGTTTGCGATTGAAATATCGGAACACTTCAAAGAAGAGGGTTGCTCTATTCAGCGGGTAACAGCAGCGCGCCGAAACTCCTTCGCGACTAACTCTCCCAGTCTTTCATAACGCCAGAAGTACATAAGATGTCTTTAACCTCTGCCGGCTCGAGCCACTTGTCATTGAGCGGATGATCCAGAGTTTATCGATTTAAAGAGTAAGTTGTAAATTATTCGTTATTAAACGCTTACGTTTAAAGTACCTAATTATAAAGTTTCGTTGCTTTCCGTTTCGTAGTTTATTAGAAATAATTCGCCAGTTTCAATAATGTAAATGTATTATCAAATACCACAAGTACAGTCAACTTCAACAGTTTTGACACGAGCTTTTATATTATCGCAATTGGCCAAGATGGTACTTAAGCGCGAGACTAATTTTAAGAACGCGCTGCCTTATTCAGTGCTAAATGTTTGAAACCGATAGATGGCGGTAATGTTACTGAAACTGGCAAATTAGTAGAACGCCAAAACTATTTGAATTTTAGCGTGGTGATTGACGTCAATGTCACTGAGGAATCAATACCTCTACTTGGAATGCTTATCCTGGCGTATCGTGTATGGTAAAATCACTCTGACGGCTTTGGCCCCGCCTACGAGAGAGAACATCCCCTCCCACGTTGTTGTTTGTTAAGTTAACATAGTGACGTCAAAAAAACCGTCAGCCACATCGAGACGAAAATCTACCGCGAGAAGCATTCCAAGTAGAGGTATGGATTCCTGATACACCAGTGGCGTAAACAAGGGGGGTCCTTCCTTTGACTGTACTAAATTTCCACCCCTTCTCGACCCCCTCTTAACATTCACATAGTTTGACCCCGTTCTCGACCCCCTCTTAACATTCACATACTTTGACCCCGTTCTCGACCCCCTCTTAACATTTACATACTTTGACCCCCTTCTCGACCCACTCTTAACATTCACATACTTTGACCCCCTTCTCGACCCACTCTTAACATTCACATACTTTGACCCCCTTCTCGACCCACTCTTAACATTCACATACTTTGACCCCTTCTCGACCCCCTCTTAACATTTACATACTTTGACCCCCTTCTCGACCCACTCTTAACATTCACATACTTTGACCCCCTTCTCGACCCCTCTTAACATTCACATACTTTGACCCCCTTCTCGACCCACTCTTAACATTCACATACTTTGACCCCTTCTCGACCCCCTCTTAACATTCACATACTTTGACCCCGTTCTCGACCCCCTCTTAACATTTACATACTTTGACCCCCTTCTCGACCCACTCTTAACATTCACATACTTTGACCCCCTTCTCGACCCCCTCTTAACATTCACATACTTTGACCCCTTCTCGACCCCCTCTTAACATTCACATACTTTGACCCCCTTCTCGACCCCCTCTTAACATTCACATACTTTGACCCCTTCTCGACCCCCTCTTAACATTCACATTCTTTGACCCCCTTCTCGACCCCCTCTTAACATTCACATACTTTGACCCCCTTCTCGACCCCCTCTTAACATTCACATACTTTGACCCCCTTCTCGACCCCCTCTTAACATTCACATACTTTGACCCCCTTCTCGACCCCCTCTTAACATTCACATACTTTGACCCCCTTCTCGACCCCCTCTTAACATTCACATAGTTTGACCCCCTTCTCGACCCCCTCTTAACATTCACATACTTTGACCCCCTTCTCGACCCCCTCTTAACATTCACATACTTTGACCGCCTTCTCGACGCGGGTGCTTACATGGTTTTAAACACACGCGCGAGCTCAATTGTCATCGCCATATCTACCAAGGAAATTACAGGTATGATCTTGGTAGGATAGTGGGAACTATTTAATCTACCAGATGCAGTGGGAAACATTCAGACGGAACCATAGTCCATGACGTCACAAACTATGCGCGATAAAATTATCGTCCAGAGTAAAATCCGCAGCGGGGCGCTGCACCTAAATTTAATTTCAATATTAAATAAACTTAACGACGGCATTTCATAAATTGAGTGACATTTTCGGAAAACCCATCATCAAATGAACTAGAAAAATATAAAGTAAAGTTTCTATTCCGAAAATCATTTTGCAACTTACTCTTTAATAATAAATAAAATTCAATTATCGACATCTACATATTTACAAATAATATTATAAGTTTGCTCGTTGGTGTGGCCTATTTTCGTCAGGGTTGGCAAAATCCTTGTTTTTTTCAAAAAGAACAAAAACAATGTTTTTTATTGTTTTAAACAAGATTCATTGTTTTTAACTGTTTTTAAATCAAACAATAAAAAACACATAATAAACAATAAAAAACTATGTTTAAAACACATTTTAAACTATTCATTATACTTATGAATCAGACCATAGACAGTATACATGTATATCCTTAGGGATATATACTGTCTATGATCAGACTCACGAGTAAACTCATTTAAAGAAATATTACGTATCATTAAACGTATTTTCATAAGTGGCATAGTTACCCTAAGTGTGTCAATAAGATGAACCAACCATTGACGGCCTTAGGGTTTTCGATGCCCCATGCAAATACTACCTAACCTGTAGTAGGGTTTTTAATATAGCTATCATCCTGGAATTTTCGGTCGCATAGTACTAAGAAAAGGGAAAATAGCTAGTTATCCACACATTGTTTTTAGTTTTGGTTTATTGAAATGTGCATGTCTGCAGTCATAAATCATCACAAATAAACAATGTTATAAAAAATAAGAACTTAGATACCTCTATAATCTTAAAACTTCCATCACATCATAAAATTTCAAAAAAATCGACCGAAATCCCTTAATTTTTATCTAGGAGTGGCGCCTAGTCAGTTTTAACCCGATCTGTCCAGACCGGCCGTGTTTCTTGTACCGGCACAGCCCGACTAAACAGCAACCCTACTTTTATCTCGTGCATAGGTAGGGTCCCAAATAGATGTATATTGGCAGCTATATACATTCTATTTAAACAAAAAGACAAAATTCAATGCGTTCGTAGGATTTTTGCACTGGTAGGAAATTTATGAAATCATATCGAGCCCTTTCAGTCGCTCTTTTCAGATAATCTTAAAATCCAGCTACCCGTTATCAATACAATTTACCTTTCTTAGAGTCTTGGAATGGTTTTTTCTATTGAATAACCAAAATCGTACAAAAAAACAATGAAAATTTACCTTATAAAAACATGTTTAAAACAGATAGTTTAAAACGTTTAAAACAAATTGGTGTTTATTTAAAATATTTGTTTTAAACGTGTTTTAAATACTTGTTTTAAACATTTTGTTTAAAACTTGCCAACCCTGATTTTCGTTGCCATGGTAACGTGTTTACGTCGACCACAGCATACACGCCCATCGTGGTCACGTGATTATTTCCTTATCAAGATCGTGCGTGGTTTTGATTCGTGAATGGCACTTTTTTATTTTAATAAAGGGAAATATAACCTGCAAAACAATCTTATGGAAGACCCCTTCAATGTTTCAAATTACCCTGTACAGTGGCGCCAAATTTTTTAAGGCCAAAGGCAAGAGCGGCCAGAGCTGCACCAAATACCAGAGGTATTAAACAAATCAATCAATGTTTGATTTTATTGATTTTAATACAATTAATTACTCTTTTCTTATATAATTAACGGATATTTTACTTTTATGAGTTAGCTAATCTTAAATTAAATGAAATCATAATTGAATTTAATTATTAGTTAATATTTTTGTAATTTTTTATTCCTTCATTAAAATACATTGTAGGATTTAAATCAATGAATTTTTCAAAGAAATCACTTGATTTATATCTTGGTTTTAATCATGATTTAAGTCAAATTGATTAAGGCGATATATGCCTACGAATTTTGGTCTGTAATAGTTTAAGAAAGTTAGCATACGACGTATTTAGCGTGACATATGTCTACGAATTTTGGTCTGTAATAATTTAATAAAGTTAGCATACGATGTATTTAGCACCGCACAATTTCTTCGTTCAAAATGAACTTAACAAAATCAAGCGAACGCCGAATAGCATTAGCAGGATACTTCTCAGCTAAGAGATGTATTATGTACTTCTGATACGCGAGAGGACGAACCCTGATACAACACGTATTGGAGACGCACCGGACTTCAACCTTTTCAACGATCAAACGCAACTGCTCAAATAAAAATCCAATCCAAGAGGATATAAAAGGCGGATCGAAACGCGGATTCTTATTTAGCCCGGGGGGGGGGGGGTGAATGGCTAGGGGGCGCTTTCACCTGTCCGAAATCGAATGAAATTGACCAACGGAGAAGAATCTTGTGCAACTGCGGGCTATATTCGAAGACTAGTTACACAAAATCCTTCAAACGGGGAAACGAAACCTAGAAAGTACAATCTTGAAAATCGAAGTTAGCGTATCGACCGACTTGTGAGCCGCGTTACGAATAGAGCGATACCTAGTGGCAAAGCGGTGAAACGATATTAATTTGTAGTATTAAATGGAAAATAAATCTGGCAAAATGGTTTGAACGTAAACGTACTTATTGTACTTTAGCTTTAAGAAGAATGACGTCACCTATTTATTTTTTTATTTTTAATACCTAAAAATTTCAATAGATGACGCTTTAGTTTATTTTTCGTAGAGCTGTTTCACTTTTAAATTAAAATAAGGATTGTCTGCATTTTGGTAACATTAAGGTCTCAAAAGTAAAATTACGTAAATTATTAGATTAATCAGAAGTGGGTAATAAACATAAGTATGGCCCAGAATGCATTCGGTTAATGATAGTCTGTCGTGAAGTGATTGCGAAATAGGAAGTTTCCGAACCGGAAATTCTTCCCTTCCTACTCTTTCCGTTGGCAAAATAGTTGGTTAGTTTGACAAATACGAGCGTACACGCGTTTACGTTTGAATTTCAGAAAATAACTTTGAAATGGAGCCAGTGTTTATAAAAGTAAGCGTTATTTACACTTTTGAAAGCATTTCAATTTTCAATATGCCTTGGCTGGCGATTTTCCGGGCTTCCTCCAAATTAGTGTTGTTAATTTTCCGGAAAAATAAAATACGGAAAATATTCCGCAAATCGGAAAAATAAAAAATTGAAACATAAATGACTTTTTAAGGGTTTTTAATGTTTTTAACTTTTTATTGATATAAAATGTCTAATATCAGTAAACATACTACAAAACATTTATAGTGTTACATTGTTAACCAGTTTAAACTAGTCTAGAGGTTTAGTTTTACTTTTAGATTCGAAAAAATGAGGTGAAAATTCAGCTTATTTAAATTTGCAAACAATATATTTTAGAGTAATCATGGAATTAAAACTTTTTTATTTTTTCGGAAAAATACGGAAAATTTTCAGGAAAAACGCCTCGGTCAGTTTCACTTACAACACTACTCCAAATACTAGGAGCAGTTCGCGGAAAGTTGTCAGTCCGTCGGTACGTAATGATTTACGTTGTCATTGGCGAAACAGACATATTATTAAAAAAATGCATTAGGTGAATAGGAAGTGTCATACTTATGTTTATTATCCACTTATGGTCTAATCTAATTGATAACTTTTCAAAAGTATTTTTATCCCCCGTTTTGAAAATTTTCAAAAACTTTAAACATACCACAATTCCCATCAAAATGCCGAAAATGTACAGTTATAATTTTTAATTCGTAATTAAAATAAAACACAATTGTCCAAAGCGGCGTAAATGAGAACCGTATATTTAAGTTTCTCAAAATCAATGCCGTCTTAGCGGAAGAAACGTCCTCAATCCACTAATAAGACGTAGTCGAACAACAATTTAACACGATAGCATTAACGGAATTGCGTGCGCTTTTAACACCTAACGCGACGGCTAGATTATGCACCTACTGTTGGGAGTTTCCAAATGCCTTTGAGAAGGGGGAGGAGTTAGAACCGACCATTCCGTTATTTTACCCGAGACTATGAACTCGTAAATAAGCCAGTGGTGTAGCATTTCATAATGAAACCAGCTAAGCTTAGTTTCGCGCGTAGACGCTTAAACGCCTGCCCTCCCAATAAAAGACAAATAAAATTTCGTCATTAAACCCATGTGCGTTGCCTGGGCAAGAAAGAGGGGGGAAGGGAAGGGGCGAAATTTGTTTTGGGAAATTCAGCGTTGAGGGTCTCGATTCTATCGATTTAGACGTTGAGGTTACTAAGCGATGTCCGAAGCAATGTGCCGAAAGCCTTTGCAGTTTTTTTACCTACATTTGAACTTTGACACTGTGACGAGGTTTACGTCAAGATAGAATGTTACGCTAAGCAATAGGTGAGTAATACCATTAATAATCAAATTTCAATAATGTACAGGAATTTTAGAGTAAACAGAATAGGTTCAATTTTCACCAATTATAAGCGTGTCTTTATATTTGCCATACTTAGCTATAGCGGTGAGGATATTACTAATAATAATAATAAGCAAGCCTAATACTCAAAGCACCACCTTAGGCCCAAGTCATGAAGCGACTTATAATGCCTTTAAACAGGTGGCCGGGTTACAATGCGTAGGAGGGTGGTGATAAGGTTCAAGTTTTAGTTCTAGTTTTGGCTTGCGGGTGTTTATTATGATGGGGACACTTAAGAAAGTAATTCAATTAATTTATATACTTTTAATTATATTATGTATAACATTTATTTCTGAGAATTTTGGAAAATATAGACCAAAATGTGATTTACGAAATTTTTGGAAGGACACTTATCAAGGAGGGTACAATGCACCCCTGTACCCCTATTCCGCCGCTACTGTTACCCTGCTTTACACAAATCAATAAACTAAAGCGTAATATGTAATTGTTAATTATTTATTAATAATTATTTTAGTTAATAATCATTTTATCGTTTTTTATAATAATCATTTTATATTGTTATTTGTAATAATCATTTTATCGTTATTAATAATAATTATTTTATCGTTATTAATAATAATAATTTTATCGTTATTAATAATAATCATTTTATCGTTATTTATAATAATCATTTTATCGTTATTTATAATAATCATTTTATCGTTATTTATAATAATCATTTTATCGTTATTTATAATAATCATTTTATCGTTATTTATAATAATCATTTTATCGTTATTTATAATAATCATTTTATCGTTATTTATAATAATCATTTTATCGTTATTAATAATAATTATTTTATCGTTATTAATAATAATCATTTTATCGTTATTAATAATAATTATTTTATCATTATTTATAATAATCATTTTATCGTTATTTATAATAATCATTTTATCGTTATTTATAATAATCATTTTATCGTTATTTATAATAATCATTTTATCGTTATTTATAATAATCATTTTATCGTTATTTATAATAATCATTTTATCGTTATTTATAATAATCATTTTATCGTTATTTATAATAATCATTTTATCGTTATTTATAATAATTATTTTATCGTTATTTATAATAATTATTTTATCGTTATTTATAATCATTTTTCAGTAATTTTCTTCAAACAAATCATAATCCTAGGTTAAAATAATTATAATCTTTTATTTTTTAATTTATATCCCAATAAGTTTTAGTTAACGCCCATCATCCAAAGTTCATCTTGTTTAATGTTACGCGACTAACGAAGGTAAACAATTTTAAAATATTAATAAAAGCGTGGGACTCGAATACTTCAAAAACATGTGTATACACGCTTATACGATGACGTGTCGATAGTTAATCTTTTCGTCGTCGCTAAGCGCGATAAACGCGTACCTCAAGTAATAGGATATTTTTAATATTTGCAGGAGTAATTTGAAACAAACGTCATATTCGCGAATATTTAATCGGGTTTTAAGTAGTACTATGACACGTATCACCATAAAAAATTCATAACTTTACCACCTTTACCACCCGTGATACACGCGATATACAAATTTTATTCGTGAAGTTGTGGAGATGCGGTGCAACGTAGAATACGTATTTTAAAAACAATATTCAAACGAAAATGCGCGCACCCTCGGCAACAAGCGGGTTTTTTGCTTAAACTTTTTTCCAGTAGATATTTTTGAAAAATAAAGATTAGGTAGAAGAGAGTATAGCTCAAGGCACGTGTATACCAAATTTCAAAGCTGTATATCAATTCCTAACAGCTCAGGTGTTTTTTGTAACCATGTGCTCTCGCTATAAAAGAAATAGGTGTTTCTATTTAAACGATGCATTGTATTAATTGTCGCGCGCTGGTTCGCAGATAAAACTCATCTTTTTGACGGTTTTTATTCCCACGCGAATAATTTCTTTTAACGTATGTTTACCGTCACGTGGATATCACAATCAGGCGCCGTTTTGAAAATACACGTGCTTTTAAAAGTGTTTAGCTCGTGCGTTTTATACAAAACAACCGTTTAAAACGGCCATTGTTGGCTTTTAGAATAAAACGCTTGTAAATGTAAGACTTTGAAATCGTAATAATTAACCTATGTTTTCTCTAAATTAGAAAGTCAACCGCCAGCCATTACCGATTACGATGAACCCAGCGCCAATTCCGGGGGTTGAAGACGTCATCCAACCACCATTCCCTCCATCCCAACCGCCGTATCGAGACCCACAACCACTCTTACCGACACCTCATCAGTTCCATCAACAGCCGGCTCTATGCTACGATCAACCAGCCACCCAATTTCCATACCAAGCACCACACTATGGACCTCAATATCTTTACCAAATGCAAGTGCCTTATTGGCCGATTCACTATTGGTTTACTCCAAACACGGCTCAAGTTCAACCGCAACCACAGATCGTTGGTAAGTTTCCATTGACGTACAGTCCCGATCAAAAGTTTCTGGCCGTTTTCTCTTAGCAGCCATTTTGTTTCTATTTTAGGTAGAGAGCCGAATGCTTCTATGAAAGAATACCCTCACGAAAATAATATAGGTGAAAATTAATGCCCTACCACAATTAGGGCGCGAGCAAAGCCGGAAATAGCCAAACCCCTCCAAAACGACGTCATGAAAAAATAAATATAATTTGTCGTGTCTAGGCTTGTTCGAAGCGTCATAATATTCGGAAACATTATCTGGTTTCATTTTTCAAATTGGATTTGTGTTGCTAAAGTTATTGAAGAAATGGAGAAGACGGAAAACATGAATTTTAACCCTCATTTAATTTCTAAGTGAAACAAAGCAAGCGTGAAAGTAGTATTTAAAATAATATCGCTCGAGACCATGATATTTTTTGCTTCACCCCAAAAAGCGTAGACACGACAAATTATATTTATAAATTAGGGTTAATATTCATGTTTTCCGTCATATCCATTTCTTCAATAACTTTACAGCCACAAATCCGAGTTGAAAAATGAAACCATTATGTTTCCGAATATTATGACGCTGCGAAAAAGCGTAGACACGACAAATTATATTTAATGTTTCATGTCGTCATCTTGGAGGGGTTTGGCTATTTCCGGCTTTGCTCGCGCCCTAATTGTGGTAGCGCATCAATTTTCACCTATATTAATTTCGTGGGGGTATTCTTTCATAGAAGCCAGGCTCATTCGGCTCTCTACCTAAAATAGAAACAAAATGGCTGCCAAGAGAAAACGGCCAGAATCTTTTGATCGGGACTGTACATCGAGAAGACATTTCTGGTGTATCGAGAAGAAATTTCTGGTGTACTAAGCCTTACGAAAATTTATAGTTTCAAAACGTACCACTAACGTCAGAGATCCTAGAAAGCGACCTAATACAAAATCCACCAGCAAGATGACATCTGGAGGACAGGTTCGAAGATCAGATTTAGCGAAACAAATGCTTCGAATAATACGTTCTTTTAAAAGGTCAAATGGAATTCACCGAAAAGAATAACTGAGATCTCAAAGCCGGACTACAAGAAGCGGAAGCGCGATATGGCGGGAATCGCTGATCCCAGATCACAGAGCGACTGCGATTACAGCTTATTGCCCATGGAACTCTGCGAGACCTTTCCTTCGACAGATCCTTCCATCGACACACCAGTAATACCGGAGATTCCCTTGTTACAAACGTTGACTTCTTCCCAAGATGTCTCGAAAAACACCACACGAGTTGGTCATGTGAAAGTTAATGGGAGACAAATAATTATTGGACAAATACGCGCGAGTGTGGATAAAAATGCTGGTGGAGATGTCCGCGATGCCAAGAAATGTAAAATGGCAGCTGGCGACCTTAACAAAGACACCAACGGACCTGGCATTGTGAAAAAAGACCAATGCAAAGTATTAAATGTAGAAGTGAACGAGGAAGAAGTTAGCATTGTTACGGGAAAAAAGGTCTACTTTAAGTTAGGGGACAATTTGATTGGAGAAAAGGCGGAATTTGTTACAAAACTAGAGGAACTGCTGACCATGGGATTGGAGTCGTTGCAGAGAGCGATGGAGAAAAAGATCAACAAGAAAACGGCCTTGACCTTTAAGATGGAACATCTGCAATTTCAAGACATGGAGGAAGACGCCCAAAAGTTCTTGAAGAATGAGAAACCAGAGTACGGAGACATGAATATTAGCCAGTTACTGACGTATCGGGATAGCATCTTCGACTGTAAGAAGTTAATAACTCGCAGCAAGAGCGATATCGTAGCGAAGTTTGGACGGTCATGCGGTCAGAGCGTATTGGAACGAATGTTCAACGTTCTCTTCCGATTTCAAAACGATTATTGCGACCAGCTGACTGTCACCATTTGCGACAAATGCAAGAAGAAATCGGTAAGCTATCGAAAGTTTACAGTTGCGTTGTTGATTTTCCGGAAAAATCAAATGGGGAAATTTTTCGGAAAAATGAAATGGGGAAATATTCCGGAAAAATAAAATGGGAAAAAAAATTACAGAATGGCGGAATCCGCAATTCAGAAAACAAAACATTTCTTTTTTAAGGGTTTTTAATGTTTTTCACTTTTTATCGATATAAAATGTCTAATATCAGTAAACTATACTACAAAACATTAATAGTGTTATATTGTTTATCTAGAAGTTTAGTTTTATTTTCAGATTCGAAAAAATGAGGCGAAAATGCCGTATTATTTAACTTTGCAAACAATATTAGACTAATCATGGAATGAAAATATATATTTTTTTTTCGGAAAAATACGAAAAATTTTTCGACTTACAACTTCATTTTACAGTCTCGCTAATGTTGGGTGAAATTCTCGCACTAATAATCTAACGTACGTGTTTCAGGCTTCAACAACCAAATTATCTCCAGAATTAGTGGACTTAGCTCTAAGCGACGAAGATACCAATACAGCGGCAAACGACGCGGAAATACTAGCCAAGAATGACATAATCGCCCCACCACAGCCGAAAAATTGTAGTTCCGTGTCTCCACATTATAGAGACGCTTCATCGTTAACACCGTTAGCATTACCCGAGGAACCGCAGAGAGACATAATTACCACTACAACGGTTGATACCCAAACCATCCCGGCAAACGCGAACATTTCTAACTATACGTATCTCGAAAACGAGATAGACCTAATGAGAAGAGAAGCGAGCAAAAGGCCATTGTCACCTTCGAGAAATGCTGAACTAACGACTACCAGTGAAACAACTACGCCTACATTACCTCTCAAACATAAAGTGTCACCCTATTTGTACGGCTACGCTCTACCATCGCGGTTTTCAATAATGCCTCATTTTGATACCTCAAAGACCGGAATGACTCAATTCGAAATGCCAACGGATCTAGTGGCCAAACCGTCCAATTTCGAGATTCCCGCCAAGAAAGTGAAATATCGAGCGTAAGGCGGAGCGCTCGTAGCGCCATCCGTGACAACGAAATTAAACTAATTTATTTTTATTTACAATAGCTTGGCTATCTCTTTAAAAGAACCTACCTCAAAACTTGTTATTTAACTCAATTTTGACGTGATACGTAAACAGGGTTTACGATGAAATCGTATAATTCGCGTTTATAGTCTAGAAAGATGAGTTTTAACAATACACAGATTAAACAAACTATTTTGCCATATTTTAAACTTCATTGTTTGTTTGTACAGTTTCGCACTTTAGTAAGACGTTTTAAATTGTTATCATACGCGCTATATGACCTATTAATAAACACCTTATTGATTCAATTGTTAGATTTTAATATGGGGTCATAATATTTAATGAATGATGGACAGTCCATAAAGGTTTATGAAAATATGATTACCACAACCAGGGCTTATATACACCGGTTTTTTTTTCAAAATAAGAAAGATATTTATTTGGTGCCTATGACAGCGGGGTCTTCGCACCACACACTCCAAAATTACATAAAAGGACTTAGCACCAGAACAAAGAAGAGGAAAAATTAAAAAACAAAAATGAAAATAGAAAAAACTGACAACAGACGAAATCTAATGACAGCCAATTAAAAAACTAGGCAAAACAAAGGTAGGAACTTAACATTAATTGATTTTCGCCACTTTAAAAATGTCACAAAGATCGTTAATAATCGCCAGGTCTCCATGCTGAACTGATTTTTTTACACCATTTCTATTTGTATCATATTTGCCGGTGACTAGAGAACCCAGGAGCCTAGGTCGAATTTTTTTACCACTCTCACAATATACACCGGTTGTGAGGGACCGTTACGAACAGCCAGATGGCGCTTTAGGGGAATTATGGCGTTCGACGCGCCATCTATCGATGAATTATATTTTTATAACTATAATATGAATTATTATGGAATATGGTCCATAGACGTGAGACTCGTCAATTAGCGGATGTTTATTCTAGTTTATGAAGATAATTGAAATAGCAGTGTGTAGAAGTAAATTATTATGTTACATCTTCAAATTGTTTATTAAATAAACAAGTCTTTGAAAATTAAGGGCCTGGCATGTGTCTTAGGCTTTAATCTTGGATTAAGAATATTCTTAATTCTTAATCCAAGCTTTAATCATATATTTCTTAATTTAGCCTAGGCTTAGCCATTTCGTATATTTAGTAAACACATGCCTAAGCCGTGGTAAACATTTTTCGCACTATAGGAGTATAGGCCCGTTAGTAGCGCCACCTGCATTCTAATTATAATTATTGATAATTAAAATATAATTTTTAAAATAAGAAAATAGTATTTTAAAACAAAATTTTTGCTTTAGTTATAATTAAATTATACTTAAATTTAAAATAATAATAATAATTAGTACTTTTTTCACAATCGAGGTGGCGCTTATAATTCCTATGGAGATAAAGGCCAGCAGTACGTAATGACTTCCCTACTTTAGCAGTGATGCCAGATTGAGGGAAATTTCCCACATCTAGGGAAATTTTTACCCCTAAAAACGGTAAAAAGGGAAAAGGGTAATCCAACCAAAAATGATTTAAATCTAGAGAAAATTCGAGGGGAAAATTATTTTATTCAAAACTAACATAAAAAATGGCACACCTTCATTAAATTTATTTATTATGAAAGAGTCAATTAATACTATCATAAGTATTTGGTCGTATCCACTTTAGCTGACAACCCGGAATTGTTTTTGGGAATTTGGAAACTGACCCGCAGGAACGTGTCCGAACGACTTTTGCCCGCTCTATCCTTAGTATAAACTGATTTTTAACAGGGTTGAAACCTTTTTTTCACAATCAAATTCCCTGACTTTTCCACGTTTTCCCGGACTTATTTTGTGCCAAGATTTTGTCATTTTTAACCTATACTTTAGTAAAAGTTTCGTATTTGCAACCGAAATTAAATTCCACGACATTTCCCTGATTTTTAGACTAATTTTCAAAATTCCCTGACTTTTCCTTGACTTTTATACCCATATTCAAATTCCTTGACTTTTCCAGGAATTCCAGGTACCGTGACAGCCCTGCTTAAACTGGTAAAATTGTCCATAGTTTTTATTCAGTGCGAAATGAAAATAAAAGTATTATTTTTCAACACATTTGTTATTTTTGTTCTACAACGCCCCAAGTAATTGTTTTACGCAAATATCCATTTCAAAAAGAGGAAATTTCAAAAGTCGGAAAAGGACCTGGCAACACTGCTTTAGTACGTACGAAAGTACGCTGAGGTCTATATAAGCCGTGCCACAACCCGAGGTCGTTATATTGCCACAAGAGGTTGATCTTCCAAAATAACAACCCTCAAAATGTAGTACAGCGCCACTAACGGTTTCGTCAGAAACTTTGCAACTGTCTAAGTTGGTAAACATGTACTGGGATTTCAACTAATTGTAAATTCTTGTCGTAGCAGACGAAATTTTGTAATTACTTTTCCACCATCTGTATATTCCTTGCTCATGCCCCCCCACTCAAATGTTTAATTTTTTTGTAGGAAAAATAGGATTATATTTATAAAAATATAGGACTTTATAGGACTCGTTTTTCAAAATTATAGGATTTTATAGGACTATAAATGTTATTTAAGTTACTAACTTTCTGCATTTAAAAACAAAATCTATACTTAGTGAAATAAATCTTTGATTTTCATTTAAAAAATAGAAACTATTTAACCATTTTATCACAAAAATATAATAGTAGCTAATAATAATAATCAGCTAGGCTAATACCCAAGCCCTTTAATTCAGATGGCTGGGTTACAATGCTTAAGAGGGTGGACCATGTTAACAATAACAAAAGTCTAGACTACAATGACTTTGTATAGGAATTTATCCTACAGTTAAATCTAGCAATTTCCATGTTAACAATAACAAAAGTCTAGACTACAATGACTTTGTATAGGAATTTATCCTACAGTTAAATCTAGCAATTTAACTGACAATTGTGAGTGGCGGGATTTGAAATGGGCAAAATATCAAAAATATAGGATGTTATAGGACTTTTTGGGGATTTTTCTAAAAATATAGGATGTTATAGGACATTTTTAAAAATATAGGAATTATAGGACCTCTGGGGGCCCTGCTTGCTCAACCACCATTTAGCAGCCGATACTTTCTGGAATCCGCTAAACTTTATAAATTAATAGTTTAGCTATGACTCTGAAGATGGCACCACGTTTACCGCTGTGAAGCGCTTGCTGTCTTAACAGGGACGATTAATTACCGATTTTTGGATGATCCAGGTAAAATTACATTTCGGGCCCCAATATAGCCGTAACGATTGAGGATAGCTAAACATTTTAGTTCACAAGTATACCTCGTTGGTACCAAATCGGGCCACGAGGCTGCACGGGCCACGGAAATGTGTCGGGTTCAGCCGCAATATTGTGAAATCCCCAAAGCTGAGAGTTAATGGAGCTTACCTGCAGAAGTAACTTCGTCCTCAACGCCAAAGTCCGTCGTTCCATCAGAACTGGCCTCATTGTTATTGTAATTGGACCACTTTGGGCTTGATACTGCGGCTAATACGGCACCCTAGATACCATAAAAAGATATATTTTTTAACATTGTTAAAATAACGGATAAAACAGCTATAACAAACCAAAGATAATATAAACATCGTACCCTAGATTCGAAATCACTGCCTCACGATAGTCAATAACGTTTACCCAGTTCCTGCCGCAACTCGAAAAATCAAGCTCAGGGGTAGACCATAGCAACCGACGAAATTCGAATCTAGGGTACGGAGTTCTATATTATATTTGAATACACTAACTTTTAATTTTCTCCTCGCATTGAACCTCCTCATTTCTTCGACTGTATAATGTAAATGACTCCTTGGAAAACTCCTTTCCTGCAATATTCAGTTAATTTGTAAATTACTTCAGATTAATTAATACCCCAGACTACAACCATAAGCCTTTAATTATGTTTTATAAGTGTGGCAGTTCTTTGTCGTGGGACGTCACGTGACGTCAATAAGACGCCATAACTAAAAAGATAAGTGCCCCTAACGCAAGGTGACACCAGGAAACCCTCCAATTATTTATAGGAAAAATAGGAATTATAGGATTAATTTTTAGTTAAATATAGGAAATTATTGGATTAATTTTTAGTTAAATATAGGAAATTATTGGATTAATTTTTAGTTAAATATAGGAAATTATTGGATTAATTTTTAGTTAAATATAGGAAATTATTGGATTAATTTTTAGTTAAATATAGGAAATTATAGGATTAATTTTTAGTTAAATATAGGAAATTATAGGATTAATTTTTAGTTAAATATAGGAAATTATAGGATTAATTTTTAGTTAAATATAGGAAATTATAGAATTAAATTTTAGTTAAATATAGGAAATTATTGGATTAATTTTTAGTTAAATATAGGAAATTATTGGATTAATTTTTAGTTAAATATAGGAAATTATTGGATTAATTTTTAGTTAAATATAGGAAATTATTGGATTAATTTTTAGTTAAATATAGGAAATTATAGGATTAATTTTTAGTTAAATATAGGAAATTATAGGATTAATTTTTAGTTAAATATAGGAAATTATAGGATTAATTTTTAGTTAAATATAGGAAATTATAGAATTAAATTTTAGTTAAATATAGGAAATTATTGGATTAATTTTTAGTTAAATATAGGAAATTATTGGATTAATTTTTAGTTAAATATAGGAAATTATTGGATTAATTTTTAGTTAAATATAGGAAATTATTGGATTAATTTTTAGTTAAATATAGGAAATTATTGGATTAATTTTTAGTTCAATATAGGAAATTATAGGATTAATTTTTAGTTAAATATAGGAAATTATTGGATTAATTTTTAGTTAAATTTAGGAAATTTTAGGATTAATTTTTAGTTAAATTTAAGAAATTATAGAATTAAATTTTAGTTAAATATAGGAAATTATAAGAACACTCAGGTGAATTTATGGGAATAGTTCAAAAACCTTATAAAGATAAAACAAATGATTTTAAAGTCCACCTGCATTGTCTCCTATTTTCTCGGTGCATCTCCTTATAGCACCTTCTATATAAATTAATTTCCGTTTTTAAAAGTGCGCGTGACTTAATTTATAACATCACTGACGTCACAGATGCTAGTTAATTCGGCGGACTCGAAAGTAAATAAGATTTAATTCGTGTCGCTAATGTACTCATTTAGACTACAGCAGCGCCAACCGTGAAATAATTATTCCCTGGTAGAAATGTTTCTTTCCTACAGATGGGGTAAAGATAGTTTCATAATGATACACTGGAATTTAAAACCATGAAACGGTAATCAGAGCCCTCTATTTCTTAATGTTTAGTATGTTTTCATCGTACAACGCGACAAAACTTGTCCTGGAAATTTGGCTTTTTAATTTCTAGGGTGTAGCCAAACGTTGCCATACGTAATCATGATCAAGCCAATTTCGCGGTTTGAGTAAAATATATTTTGTTTGGTTTCTTCTAAATTCAAGATTTCGTGTTGAAAGCGGAAGTTTGTCTGCTGAAATTCACATTTTCTATTTGGAATAACTTATAAAATAATATTTTAATATTAAATTTTCCTTTTTGGGTGCATGTAGACTTTAAAGGATCTTTGTTTTAATAGTAATATTACATTTCATATGGAAACATCACAGACTTTGTGAATTGATATATGTATTAAGGTAATATTAAATTTCATTTAGTAAAAGGCTGGCTGTTTTTGAGCAACTTCTATCGAGTTTTAAGACTATATTGAAATCAAAGCGCTAAAAATATATCGAAAAACAGGAAATTATCAAATTATAGGAAGTTATAGGAAGACTATCGAAATATAGGAAAAATTATAAAATATAGAAGTGTGGTAACCCTGCTAAAGTTAAAATTTCGCAACTCAAGGTTATTCAAGAACTGGCTCCAGTAAATATTTACCACAGGGAACTATCACACTTATGGAACGTTAATATGGACTTTTGGTTTAATAGGATCCAAGGCTACATATCGAACAGAAAATACGTGGTCTTAATTAAAAAATTTAAAGAGGGTAAACTATATGAAAATTGCACATTTTAAATTTAATTACAAAACTAATCTAAGTTCCAAAATAAGGTATATCAAAAAAAATTGTAATTTGATCAAATCTCATTTAAATATTAAAAAAAGTTACACAATACCTACATTTTAAAGATTTAAAAAATCTATATAACTATTCAAAAAATTGATATCTTTGAAACTATATCGTCACTATTAAAAAAATCGATATCTTTGAAACTATATCGTCCCTATTAAAAAAATCGATATCTTTGAAACTATATCGTCCCTATTAAAAAAATCGATATCTTTGAAACTATATCGTCCCTATTAAAAAAATCGAAATCTTTGAAACTATATCGCCACTATTAAAAAAATCGATATCTTTGAAACTATATCGCCACTATTAAAAAAATCGATATCTTTGAAACTATATCGCCACTATTAAAAAAATCGATATCTTTGAAACTATATCGTCACTATTAAAAAAATCGATATCTTTGAAACTATATCGCCACTATTAAAAAAATCGATTTCTTTGAAACTATATCATCATTATTTAAAAATCTATATCTTTGAAACTATATCGTCCCTATTAAAAAAATCGATATCTTTGAAACTATATCGCCACTATTAAAAAAATCGATATCTTTGAAACTATATCGCCACTATTAAAAAAATCGATATCTTTGAAACTATATCGCCACTATTAAAAAAATCGATATCTTTGAAACTATATCGCCACTATTAAAAAAATCGATATCTTTGAAACTATATCGCCACTATTAAAAAAATCGATATCTTTGAAACTATATCGCCACTATTAAAAAAATCGATTTCTTTGAAACTATATCATCATTATTTAAAAATCTATATCTTTGAAACTATATCGTCCCTATTAAAAAAATCGATATCTTTGAAACTATATCGCCACTATTAAAAAAATCGATATCTTTGAAACTATATCGCCACTATTAAAAAAATCGATATCTTTGAAACTATATCGCCACTATTAAAAAAATCGATATCTTTGAAACTATATCGCCACTATTAAAAAAATCGATTTCTTTGAAACTATATCATCATTATTTAAAAATCTATATCTTTGAAACTATATCGTCCCTATTAAAAAAATCGATATCTTTGAAACTATATCGCCACTATTAAAAAAATCGATATCTTTGAAACTATATCGTCACTATTAAAAAAAATCGATATCTTTGAAACTATATCGTCCCTATTAAAAAAATCGATATCTTTGAAACTATATCGTCACTATTAAAAAAATCGATATCTTTGAAACTATGTCGCCACTATTAAAAAAATCGATATCTTTGAAACTATATCGTCCCTATTAAAAAAATCGAAATCTTTGAAACTATATCGCCACTATTAAAAAAATCGATATCTTTGAAACTATATCGCCACTATTAAAAAAATCGATATCTTTGAAACTATATCGCCACTATTAAAAAAATCGATATCTTTGAAACTATATCGCCACTATTAAAAAAATCGATTTCTTTGAAACTATATCATCATTATTTAAAAATCTATATCTTTGAAACTATATCGTCCCTATTAAAAAAATCGATATCTTTGAAACTATATCGCCACTATTAAAAAAATCGATATCTTTGAAACTATATCGTCACTATTAAAAAAATCGATATCTTTGAAACTATATCGTCACTATTAAAAAAATCGATATCTTTGAAACTATATCGTCACTATTAAAAAAATCGATATCTTTGAAACTATATCATTATTATTTAAAAATCTATATCTTTGAAACTATATCGCCACTATTAAAAAAATCGATATCTTTGAAACTATATCGTCACTATTAAAAAAAATCGATATCTTTGAAACTATATCGTCCCTATTAAAAAAATCTATATCTTTGAAACTATATCGTCACTATTAAAAAAATCGATATCTTTGAAACTATGTCGCCACTATTAAAAAAATCGATATCTTTGAAACTATATCGTCCCTATTAAAAAAATCGAAATCTTTGAAACTATATCGCCACTATTAAAAAATCGATATCTTTGAAACTATATCGCCACTATTAAAAAAATCGATATCTTTGAAACTATATCGCCACTATTAAAAAAATCGATATCTTTGAAACTATATCGCCACTATTAAAAAAATCGATATCTTTGAAACTATATCGCCACTATTAAAAAAATCGATTTCTTTGAAACTATATCATCATTATTTAAAAATCTATATCTTTGAAACTATATCGTCCCTATTAAAAAAATCGATATCTTTGAAACTATATCGCCACTATTAAAAAAATCGATATCTTTGAAACTATATCGTCACTATTAAAAAAATCGATATCTTTGAAACTATATCGTCACTATTAAAAAAATCGATATCTTTGAAACTATATCGTCACTATTAAAAAAATCGATATCTTTGAAACTATATCATTATTATTTAAAAATCTATATCTTTGAAACTATATCGTCACTATTAAAAAAATCGATATCTTTGAAACTATATCGTCACTATTAAAAAATCGATATCTTTGAAACTATATCGTCACTATTAAAAAAATCGAAATCTTTGAAACTATATCGCCACTATTAAAAAAATCGATATCTTTGAAACTATATCGCCACTATTAAAAAAATCGATATCTTTGAAACTATATCGCCACTATTAAAAAAATCGATATCTTTGAAACTATATCGCCACTATTAAAAAAATCGATTTCTTTGAAACTATATCATCATTATTTAAAAATCTATATCTTTGAAACTATATCGTCCCTATTAAAAAATCGATCTTTGAAACTATATTGCCACTATTAAAAAAATCGATATCTTTGAAACTATATCGTCACTATTAAAAAAATCGATATCTTTGAAACTATATCGTCACTATTAAAAAAATCGATATCTTTGAAACTATATCGTCACTATTAAAAAAATCGAAATCTTTGAAACTATATCGCCACTATTAAAAAAATCGATATCTTTGAAACTATATCATCATTATTTAAAAATCTATATCTTTGAAACTATATCGCCACTATTAAAAAATCGATATCTTTGAAACTATATCGTCCCTATTAAAAAAATCGATTTCTTTGAAACTATATCATCATTATTTAAAAATCTATATCTTTGAAACTATATCGTCCCTATTAAAAAAATCGATATCTTTGAAACTATATCGCCACTATTAAAAAAATCGATATCTTTGAAACTATATCGTCACTATTAAAAAAATCGATATCTTTGAAACTATATCGTCACTATTAAAAAAATCGATATCTTTGAAACTATATCGTCACTATTAAAAAAATCGATATCTTTGAAACTATATCGTCACTATTAAAAAAATCGAAATCTTTGAAACTATATCGCCACTATTAAAAAAATCGATATCTTTGAAACTATATCGCCACTATTAAAAAAATCGATATCTTTGAAACTATATCGCCACTATTAAAAAAATCGATATCTTTGAAACTATATCGCCACTATTAAAAAAATCGATTTCTTTGAAACTATATCATCATTATTTAAAAATCTATATCTTTGAAACTATATCGTCCCTATTAAAAAAATCGATATCTTTGAAACTATATCGCCACTATTAAAAAAATCGATATCTTTGAAACTATATCGTCACTATTAAAAAAATCGATATCTTTGAAACTATATCGTCACTATTAAAAAAATCGATATCTTTGAAACTATATCGTCACTATTAAAAAAATCGAAATCTTTGAAACTATATCGCCACTATTAAAAAAATCGATATCTTTGAAACTATATCATCATTATTTAAAAATCTATATCTTTGAAACTATATCGCCACTATTAAAAAAATCGATATCTTTGAAACTATATCGTCCCTATTAAAAAAATCGATATCTTTGAAACTATATCGTCCCTATTAAAAAAATCGATATCTTTGAAACTATATCGTCCCTATTAAAAAAATCGAAATCTTTGAAACTATATCGCCACTATTAAAAAATCGATATCTTTGAAACTATATCGTCCCTATTAAAAAAATCGATATCTTTGAAACTATATCGTCACTATTAAAAAAATCGATATCTTTGAAACTATATCGTCACTATTAAAAAAATCGATATCTTTGAAACTATATCGTCCCTATTAAAAAAATCGATATCTTTGAAACTATATCGTCCCTATTAAAAAAATCGATATCTTTGAAACTATATCATCATTATTTAAAAATCTATATCTTTGAAACTATATCGTCCCTATTAAAAAAATCGATATCTTTGAAACTATATCATTATTATTTAAAAATCTATATCTTTGAAACTATATCGTCACTATTAAAAAAATCGATATCTTTGAAACTATATCGTCACTATTAAAAAAATCGATATCTTTGAAACTATATCGTCACTATTAAAAAAATCGATATCTTTGAAACTATATCATCATTATTTAAAAATCTATATCTTTGAAACTATATCGTCACTATTAAAAAAATCGATATCTTTGAAACTATATCGTCCCTATTAAAAAATCGAAATCTTTGAAACTATATCGTCCCTATTAAAAAAATCGATATCTTTGAAACTATATCGTCCCTATTAAAAAAATCGATATCTTTGAAACTATATCATCATTATTTAAAAATCTATATCTTTGAAACTATATCGTCACTATTAAAAAAATCGAAATCTTTGAAACTATATCGCCACTATTAAAAAAATCGATATCTTTGAAACTATATCATCATTATTTAAATAATTAGAGTATAAATTGAGGTTGAAAATAGGGTCAATGTACTTGGTTTAGTAAGTAATTAGTCGACTTACTCTTAACCAGGTATGATCCAAAGCTTCGTCAACCGTGATCCTCTTTTCCGGGTCCAAAACCAGCATCTTCATTAACAGATCTTTGGCATTATCGGACACGAAACTCCACTGTCTTCCACTTATCTAATTAAACGGCGAAGAAAACGTAGTTGAAAAGAAATTCCCAATTAGTATCTCTGGCTAATTACGTTTATTTTTCCGGAGCAAATGGCTTGAAAGAGTCTCTCCTTCGTGCCCAAGAATGGTAAGGTCCCGCTGAACAAGACGTACAGTAGAACACCGCAGCTCCAGATGTCCGCCGCCTTGCCGTAAGGCTTTCTCTGGATGACTTCAGGCGCCATAAAATGCGGGGTTCCGACTCTACCTTCAAACGCGCCAAAACAGACAAGAACGACACGATCAAATTTTAAAGATTTACTAGGAGGGTGTTTGCGCTGATTAGATCAGGGTGACCAGGGAAAAGCTTGGGAAATTTTATAGGAAAATAGGAATTTTAGAGGCGAATTATAGGAAAATAAAGGAAACTAAATAGGATATTAATAAGGTAACTACTGCATATCGGTATACTTTGACTCGAGTCACCTAGAATATTGGTAATTGTTTGTACACTGCTTTCTTGAATTATTGGATCACTATAGTCAGTTGCAGGCTAAGAAAGACAAAATATATAGTACAGTTGGCGCAAGGATACCTCAGACCATTTCCGGCCAGTCGACCGCGCGAAATTTGAATTTGACCACTTTACGGTCAATTTCAAATTTCGTGATTTTGATCGTCTTTTCGCGCCATCTAGGAACCGAAATTGGAATCTATTTTTAATTTCATGTTGTCACGAGGTTAATTACTGAATACAGCCGAATTATTTTGCTAAAGAAGGTTCGATAATGGAAGCTCCAAATATTTTAAATAGACCAAGAGGTTACTATAAAAAGCACGATAAAGGTTTATTGTTAACAAGTAAAGAGAAAAACATAATTTTAAACGTCTATAGCTCATTAAGACAACGTTACCCCCAAGAAAGCGTGGTAACTATTTTAAAGAAACTGCCAATTTAGCTGGTAAGGCGTAGAAATAAATTTACAAAATTAAATAATTATACATACTATTTTAAATTTAAGAATGATAGGAATGCCTTATCTTTTAAATTTGCTCCCCACCACAATTATGAAATTTAAAAATAAAGATTCCAATTTTGGTTTCTAGATGGCGCTAAAAGACGACGAAAAGACCGTAAAATGGGCAAATTCAAATTTCGCGCGGTGGAATGACCGGAAACGATTTGAGGCATCCTTGCGCCGATTGTACTATATATTTTGTCTTTCTTAGCCTGCAACTGACTATAGAGGATTTCAAGATTTGGTTCGTGAAATTATATTTAGGAAAATAGGTGAAAATAAAAGAATTCATAGGAAGGCATTAAAAATATAGAAAATATAGGAAGTCTGGTCACCCTGTTAGATGGGAAGAAGACGTGTTCTTTTTTTAGAGCTATGGGGGTCAGGGTGAGGTCAAACTACGCACTACATTCCTACGTGTTAGTCGGAGAATGGGAATAACACAAATATTTCTTACCAATACTGTCACACTGCAAATAATATCGTGCACTCGGGGTATACACTTTGTCATTCTCTAATAGGTCTAAAAGCAAAACAAGATTTTAGCCACATTTGATTTCAATTTCATCGCAACAAAATGTCAAATCAAACCATCGTTATCCACACACAATTGACCAAAAGAACTGTATCCGAAGTTCCGAACGCGATGTTGACAATGTCGACATTCGATGGAGTACTGACATAAGTCTTTAATTATGCTATACAGGTATCCATACCTCTACTTGGAATGCTTATCCTGGCGTACCGCGTAGTGTAAGATAACTCTGACGGTTTTGGCCCCGCCTACGAGATAAATAAATCCCCTCTGCGCGCGCTCCCCTCTCACGTTGTTATTTGTTAAAGGCCGACTACATAGATCTTCGGTTTACTCTGTCTTTCACTGGAAGTAGGCTTACTGCAATACACGTGTGCAATGCAGTCAGCCTACTTCCAGTGAAAGACAGAGTAAACCGAAGATTTATGTAGTCGGCCTTTAAGTTAACATAGTGACGTCCAAAAAACCGTCACTCACATCGAGACAAAAATCTGCAGCGATAAGCATTCCAGGTAGAGGTATGGATTCCGGTGTTATATAATTAATACTAAATAGACCTTTCTATAAATTCCTAGCCAAAAACTTTCATAAAGACCACATAACGCTACTTCCGTAGGACTTGCAAACTTTATTATTTTAAAAATTCTGCTTATGCTCATTCCTATTTGTTTGGTCGATTTTCAAAATATAGCTAAGGTAGCCTAAGTTAAGGTAGTATATTTCAAAATATAGTAAGTCCATAACTGAACTATTTACAAAATCAATGATATATAGTTAATTAACTATTTATAATGGTTTGTATAAAACTATAACCGCTACGATTTTGATCAAAAATCCATTATTTTTCCAGACAACTAGGTTGGCAGGTTTGCCAGATAATACTTTTATGAGCCTCCCTGGTTCATGAAAAATCGGGCCAAACCTTTAGCCTCTCTATACCCAAAAGTAAATAACCACATAAGTAGTATTTTATAGAATGGTCTATTAGGTCCTGTAGGATGAGCCAGCTGTTTGGGGTGGCTACCAGAAGGTGGTAGGTCCTTTTCGCCTGGCGACCTCTGTATTCGGAAAAAAGAACTACTCTCCTATTTGTTTTCTGTTCTATTACCCATGATCAGATGTCGTCAGGTGAAAATGCACCTAACTTCGAATCAACCACTCTCATAGCCATAAACCAAACAGCATTACGTTTCAGCACTATGCCTCGGCAATGAAAATACCAAATGTAAAACTGTTGCACTTTCAGATAACGCGAATTAAACTCGCAAAATGTGAATTTCGGATACAGTTTAGTAAGTTCAAAACATTAAATTAATAAGGCAGTGATAATGTTGGTAATTTGGTAAAAACATAAGTAACATAACAACGATAAGTATGAAACTCCCTAGCCTTTAAATGCTCAATATCTGATCTAACTGAGTAATATATTATAGTCCTTGGGCATAATTTAGACTCTAGGGGGCTCTGTGCTGAATCTTGAACGCTCAATAACTCTGAAAATCAGTTCGGTGATAATTTTTACTAATTGTCATACTTATTTGTTTACGTTACTTATGGTAAAAAGTATAATAAAACACGCCAATTTCTTAAGATTTAAACAGTTTATGGCAAAACAATTGAAAAACACCAATAAAAGAAAAGTACGTGCAGTTTTGTTTTAATTTAAAATTAAAAACAACAAATAAAACCTCGAATAAAACGCATGCCCAATTTTAACAGAAAAGGTACACGTAAATAGGCTTGTACAGCATCAACTCGAAAAAATAGTCCCATATTTGAAACCAACAAATAAAATGAAAACACAATAAAATTTCCACAAAGAAACATCAATTTTAAAGAAGAAGAAATAACAACAAATCGATATTTACAACTATCGATTTTGTAAGTGTTTGCGAATTCCTAACATAGATGGCGACCCGATCCACCAAAAACCAGTAAAGACCAGATGGCACAACGACCGTTTGTCGCGCCAAAAAATCAATGAAAGAAGATGGACTTACGCGCGGAATTTCTTATCTTCGAACCCTCAAACACTACCCAATCCAACCTTCGAATGACAGCTCCGTTAAAGGATAAGAAAATGGTACAGTTTCCACTTTCTTAACTAGTGCCGTACTGTCAGCACAAGCGAAACGTTTTTTGCCCCCATTTGTAAAATAAAGAAAAACGATGGCAAGTTTAGCGCTGACCAACGCCCGATTTTCCATTGATCAAACGATCTCTCCAGAGCTCTTCCGCATCCTTAACATTCCAAGTGTCCATGGTTGAAGATAGGCCGCGAAGAGTATCAAAAAGACATTTATTATCTCAACCCGTTCGCTGTCCGTGACCAAGGCTTAGGGATAAAAGAACTGGCCCCCGAATTCAACACTTATTGCAACGGCCCCTCCACTAACACACCATGTCCACGGAGATAAGAAAAGCAAGCAATATTGGCCCGATAATGCGGTATCCGGAAACATGGTTGGCAGCCGACTTCAATAGCCCGGATTGCCCGAAGAAAGAGCCAAAGAAATGCTCTTAATGAAATTTGGTTGCTAGCCTTACACCTCCCGAGCAAATATTACATTATCCTTCAAATTTAGGGCTGTGCGAGTAGTGGTTTTATCAGAAGTAAATGAACCGCAGTTATCATACTCCCCATGTTGGAGGCGTTTTCCTTATAAAGTTACATTTTTACCTCGAATTTTAAATTTTGCGCGCTTCTAGGCCAAAAAAACGTTTGGGTTTTAACGAAACCATTATTTATACATATAAATAGCCATACCCACAATTCCCAAGTTCAATTTATCACGTCAAAAGACGGAGATGGAAATTAGATTTTATTTGACTCAATTTTCTCATCATTTTCATAAGGAAAACGCCCTCCGATTCTGAGCGCTTTTTCGATAACTTCAGTTCATTTACTTCTGGTTTTATGCAATCGAATCGGGTTTCGAGTATTTATAAATGTTTCATCCGGTAGTCTCGTCGGGTAATATTTTGATCGAATCGAGTTATCGAGTACTCGATTATTTCCAAATTTTCCTTGTTCGAATAGTCAAGTAGTCAGAAAAACCCGTTCTGGTACTCGAGTACTCGAGCAGTTCGGGTACTTGATTAATCGACGAGTTCTATTCGGGTACTTGATTAATCGACGAGTTCTATTCGGGTACTTGATTAATCGACGAGTTCTATTCGGGTAGTCGAGTAATTAAGAAAAATTTAAAATAGCCTACTAGTTACTACTTAAACGGATGTTAAGTAACAACTAACAAGTTAAAAAAATATAAAAATAATTAACAAAATGCTAAACTAAAGAACATTACTCAGGCACTCACGGCAGAGTCTCAAAACCAAAACAAAAACCAAGTAATTTTTCATTTTATTTGGGCTGCTTCTATTATTTTGAATAGGATAAGAAGATTGCATAAAGAAAAACCAGATATCCTAAAAATACAATGGGAAATTCCACCAAAGATAATATAAAACTCCATACCCTAGACTAGAATTGACCGAGCTTTCCGATTGACGGTTTTGTAACAAAGCGATTTCCGAAAAATTTATAGTTGGTTACCATGGCAACACCGGAGCTAATTTTTTCGGAGTTCTGGCAGGAAGTGGGTAAACGCTAGTAGGTGTTTTCTTTTCGCCTGCTCATGAACTAAAACAATACTCTTTCTACCCAAAAACGTTTTATTCGCCTGTTCCGGGGATGATAATTACCCCGCCCCACCAACTATTCGCTTGTTCCGGAGTATTAGGGCTACTCATTTTACTCTTTCTGAAAAGGAGGTGTAAAGAGAGTAAATCGGATTTGTTTGTCTGCTAGCCAGAATGCATCTGCTAAAAACGACACAGGCAGCCATTTTGGAAAAACGTTTTTACTCCGACTTGAACTATTCGCCATTACAGAATCGGAGTAAAATGACCTCATAGCCTTACTCTGTTCATATAGTGCTTGTTAAAATAATGGAAATTTTTCACCTTTACGGCAGCAACAAGCGTTAATTTTAACCAGGTAGCGTTTTTGACACATTAAGGCTTAGAAAAAACACGACGTTCGGTTTACAAGAGAAAAGTTTCCATTATTTCAACAAACACTATATAAACAATACCTTGCGGGTCCTGGCTCTCTGAAATATTACTTCTGGGCAATTTCATGGGAGCTAGTAGCAACAACCACAAGGAGAACGCGGCTAGCCTTTAAACACGCTAACCCAATGTTGTGTACAAATTTCATTGGACGAACCATTACGCTGAACATTTTACGGAAAGGGGGAAGAAAATCTTCGAATTTTCCCCTTCCGACGGCAGCAGGCGCTAAAGCGTCTAACCAATGAAAACTGTACGCAAGAAAATGCACGACTTTTTCCGGGTTGCGTTCTCCCTGTGTGGGGTGCTGTATTTGTTGCTCCTAGGCATGTGTAGTTGGAAACGCTAGTTTTTTTTAGGCGGCATAGCCAAGTAGTGCTGTGTTTATTGCTCCTAGCTGGGAGGATAATTTATAGAGTGTTGTCGTCTGAAACCCTGCTACATCACCATTGTAATTTGCCTATTGATAAAAAAAAGGTAACTGTCATGGCGGACACTATTAACACTACAGCTGTGACGTTACAAGTTTTCAAAATCGTATCAGACGACAACACTCTATTGAAGCGCCTATCGACTACACACATTTATTCGAATCTCAGGTACGAGGTATATATTATCTTCGGTTACATCCTCATAATCATGTAAAAACCGCGCAATTGGGCGGGATATCCATAACAATGGCAACCATACAAGGACGTTGGATAAACGCGAATGAAAAAAAAAGAGTGATAGAAAATCTGGGATTTTATCGACCGAAACAATGAAACGAACCCGCAGAAAGTGACTACTGCCCTCTCTCGGGCGCGGGGGCCGTATACCCTTATTATTTCTTCCAATAGACCCCTTTGATGATGGGGAAAGAGTACATAAAAGAAAAACGCAGCCCGGGGGTCGGGGGTCGCGGCGAATCTAAAGCGGCGAGCCGAGAAGGGATAAGACGTGGACCAATAATACAATTTCGAGCCATAGATCCCAATGAAAAGATAACACAGTCGCTCTGCTCTTTCGGGCTCGATGAGATTCTATCCGCGCCTATCTTCACGGCCAGAGATCGGGCCCTGAACAAAATCTCTTTTTTATTTTAGTACGAGCCTTCGCGAAGATTGAGATACAATGTAATACTATTGGGACGATGATTACTGGCCGGAGTCGAAGGGAAGAGTGGATATGATTGATAGGTTTTCAATAGAGATAAAAAGAGGCTTTTATTTGAGGTTGAGGTGGCCTTTGTCACGCTTAAATTATATCCTTTTGAAGTTCTTTGAGGGGAAAAAAACCTTAAAATTATAGTGTTTACATGGAGATTAGGGGCTTTGTCGTAAAGTGTGGTCAAAATAAAAATTACGCGCGTCGTCAACGCCGAAAAGCCGCGATGGACAAACTTTCGCCGTTTAGCGATTACCCGCAGAATGTATTAAATAGACCAAAGGGGCAACACCTTTAGAGGTCGATTTTTAAATACCCGAAGTCTTACCAGATGGCGCCAACAATCTGAAAAGTAGAACTTAGAAACGATCTAAAAACCGCGAAAAATATCTTTCGTGGTTCTTTTTATTTGGAATTTTTCTTGAGTTGAATTGATTGATACTTAAAACAGCGTTAGAAGTTATGTTTGTAATAAATCAGTATTTATTACATACTCGACCGATATTTTAAATTGTCGCCATCTAGTATAAAAAGCATTCCAATTTAATTGTCTGCCACTAATATGAAGTAAGAGTTTGAAAGGACTTGTAAGAAAAAATAGTATTTTCATAAAAATATTTTCCCACTTCAAAATTGCATTTCAAGAAAAATCTCAACCGGGGTAGGTACATTTGTTCGAATTTCATTCGTCCGAACCGCCGAAATAACAAATGTTTCAATTGTTCGAATTGGACAACTTGTTTGTTTCATTCGTCCTAATCGGTAGCATCACTTGTCCGAATTCTGTCGCTAAATTAGTATTTCTTTTTGCTGTTTTTTTTGGTCAGGATTTTTTTTGGCCGATATAGTAAGTGGGAATTGCGTTGAATGTTGTGGATATTTTAGGTTAGGTTAGGTTAGGTTCACGTTAATGTTACTATTTTCTTATATTAACAATATTTTAAAAAAACCCACCAATTCCTAATGTTCGAAAAAACGGACAAACGATTATTCGAACAAATGAAATTCGCCAGTAAAGTTAACATAAATTGAACGACTAAATCACCAACAAAAGTTGTCTTAAATGTTTCGGGCAAATGAAATACGTTTTCGGACATACGATCCTGTTATCCGGCATTCGGACAAATGACCATTCGGACATTTGTACCACCGTTCGGACGAATGAAATTCGAACAAATGTACCCAAATCCCTCAACCACCGTCATTCGTAATACCATCCTCTTGTACAATATAAAAGATCCCTGCTTTAAAAGATTTGACAACTGAGGACTAACTATTGGACATAAAACGGCTAATTGTTTTAGCTAAATTAACGCTGAGATATTTTTGAGCCAATGGGCACAGCTTGTCAACCCTACTTCGGCTGATTTGGTTCTAAGTTAGTGTAAATGTTTTTTAAAGCCGTAGAAACCAAATTATCGAATATCTTTTATAAAATTACTCTGACCGCTAAAATTGACCCTGGCGTAACTTGCTCAATTATGGTCCGAAATTCATGATTTAAAGGGAATATAACCTGCAAAGCAATCTTTATGGAAGACCCCTTCAATGTTTCAAATTTCCCTGTACAGTGGCGCCAAACATTTCTATAGTCAAAGGCAAGAGCGCCCAAAGCTGCAAACGTTAGTGTTCCACAACAAATACCTGAGCAGGGTCCGTACAAAATTTCCGGAATTAAATTCCCTGACATTTCCAGGTTTTCCCTGACCAAATTGCAAAATTTCCCGGACCATTTTTGTAGAATTAATTTATGTTTTGAGGTAAAATCTTGAAAAATATTTATTATGTATTTTTAATACATCTTTAAAAAAATTATTTGCCGGATTTTTTTTGGGTCATTTTGAAATTCCCTGACTTTTCCCTGACCTTTTGGAAACATTTTCAAATTCCCTGACCTTTTGGAAACATTTTCAAATTCCCTGACTTTTCCAGGTTTTCCAGGTATTCCAGGTCGTGTACGAACCCTGCTGAGGTTATATTCCCTTAAAGACCTAGTATTTCTTCTGCCTGTTTTCCTTTAAGTTTTCTTCCCGCCGCGCAAATATCCTGGTGGTAGGCCAACCGCAGAACACGTTGGCCTACCACCAGGATTTTTGCGCTGCGTGAAGTAAACTTAAAGGAAAACAGGCAGAAGAAATACTAGGCCTTTAACTATCAGATTAAAAATAAAAAGTTAAAGAATCTATATTTTGGGGCATCAAAATATTCTATCCTCATAATTACCTTTTCAAAACTAAAAATTTAAAGTCGAGGTAAGGTTGACAATCTGCGCCCATTTGTCAGAGAATTACCATTGCAGGGTTCGTACAAAATTTCCTAAATTAAATTCCCTGACATTTCCACGTTTTCCCTGACTAAATTGCCAAATTTCCCTGACCATTTTTGTAGAATAAATGTATGTTTTGAGGTATAATCTTGAAAAATGTTAATTATGTATTTTTAATACATTTTTCAAAAATTTATTTGCCGGATTTCTTTTTGGGGTCATTTTATAATTACCTGACTATTCCCTGACCATTGGGAATCATTTTCAAATTCCCTGACTTTTCCAGGTTTTCCAGGTATTCCAGGTCGTGTACGAACCATGTATTGGTAACATTGATTTCGAATTTAGTCTCTTTCGCCATTAGATTTTTCCCTCCGAAGGCAAGTTTAGTCGATATTGGGAATAAGCCTAATGAAATAAATGAGAAAGAGCAACTGACCACTATCCACTATGTGCTTTCCGGATAACTGCACGGCGACGCCGAAGCCTCCCAATTTGAGCGGCGCGTTGTTCTCCTTGCTGGCCAGCAGGACGCAGTGAGGTTTGATGTCCCGGTGAATGATGTTGTTGCTGTGGCAGTACCGGACTGCCTCCATCACTTGCCGGAAGTAATGGCTACAAGCACAAAGAACCAATTCATGTTTCATTTCCAAAATATCAATTAAAGGGAGTATAAAGTATGGTGCTCTCGATGCTTGATCAACGAATTTAGAAATTTTGCCGATTGGAGAGCTTTCGAATAATTTAGAATTTTTACTACTATGAGCACTTTCGAATAATTTAGAATTTTTGCTACTATGAGCACTTTCGAATAATTTAGAATTTTTGCTACTATGAGCACTTTCGAATAATTTAGAATTTTTGCTACTATGAGCACTTTCGAATAATTTAGAATTTTTGCTACTATGAGCACTTTCGAATAATTTAGAATTTTTGCTACTATGAGCACTTTCGAATAATTTAGAATTTTTGCTACTATGAGCACTTTCGAATAATTTAGAATTTTTGCTACTATGAGCACTTTCGAATAATTTAGAATTTTTGCTACTATGAGCACTTTCGAATAATTTATAATTTTTGCTACTATGAGCACTTTCGAATAATTTAGAATTTTTGCTAATATGAGCTCTTTAAAATAATTTAAAATTTTTGCCACTTGAAGCTCTTTTGAATAATTTAAAGTTTTGGCCACTTAGAGCGCTTTTGAATTATTTCACATTTCGGCCACTTGAGGCTCTTTTGAATAATTTAAAATTTTTCCCACTTGAAGCTCTTTAAAATATTTTAAAAATTTTGCCACTCGGAGCGCCTTCGAATAATTTAATATTTTTGCCACTCTGAGCGCCTTCAAATAATTTAAAATTTTGCCTATTACTTAATTTTTAATGTTAATTTAGACTTTTTTGTAGAATTCAATTATTAGAATACTATTACAATTATTATAGATATACATCTAAAATTATATTTATAAAAATGGAGTTTTTAGACTGGTTTGACATTTGCTTTCAGGTAGCGAACTTTTTGGTTGAAAAACTGTAGAAACCCCAATTCCTACTACTTTAGTAAAAGATAATTCATTGAATGAAGATTCTTCTAAATAGCTAACAGCGTACAATTTTAGGGGGGAGGGGGGAACGCCTATCGTAGCACACAGAAGTGTAGATTTGTTCGAGTGTAAAATAGGCTTTTGAAATTAAACTACCGCCCCCTGTATTTCAAAGTATAAGAGTCCTTCGCGGGAACTGCAATTCGGCAATATTCTGTCAATTCCGAATAATAAATTTGCAAAGCTGTTGCAGGAGCGGAATACGTTTCGAAATGGCCCTCGCGACATTGTTGTTTGTTAAGCCTTAGCTTTTCTCGTTTACATTAAAATCATTGGGCGTCTAAGCCTGCCAAGATCACGATTGCTAACTGGCAAAGGAAGACGAGGCTCTAGTCTAAGCCATCTATGGGATGGTATAATAATAATAATAGGAGCCGTAGTCCATAGATTTTAAGTGCTATTACAAAGGCTAGAAATTAACGGTCTCATTGGCCTTTGCGAATCCAACGGCGAAATTCATTTTAAGATAATAGCCAATATGTCTTCGAAATATCGGCCGGGCGCCAGGTTGCGATTTTGATAACGATCCCTTATAATTATAATAATAATTATAAATTTGCTTGCAATCTCCAGCAGGGTAATTTAATTGAAATGGACGTTGCCTATTAAATATAGCACCGATGGAAATGACATTTCCGTAGGCTCGCTTCTGATTACATCGGATTTCGGTACCGAAGTCACGATTAAGAACATTTTATTGCTAATAAGCAATACATGCCCACCGTTGTACAACCATTGAATGTAAAATTGTAATATTTATTTTATTAGAGTATTTCATTATTTAAGCCAAAATTTATTGACGGATTTCATTATGGCCAAAATTTGCTTGTATATCTAAAGCTATTACTGATAATATAAATATGTTCGACTTGTACCATTTAATTAATATTTTGTTCGATAATTCAAAAGTTTATAATAATAATAATATAATAATAAAAGGTCATGGAAATTTCCGTCAGGGTTGCCACAAATTTTCAGATTCAAATTCCCTGACTATTCCCTGTTTTTTCTGACCATTTTAACAGATTTTCCATGACTTATTAAGGCCAAAATTTTTCTTTTATATTTTACTTTTATCAGAAGTTAATAAATTTGAATGAACTTATATCTCAGTAAAAAGGTTATTGCAATGTTGAAAAAATTAGCCAAACTTTCAAGGAAATAAATGATAATCGTGGAATTTGTCATAGATCTAGAGTTGAATTAACTTCAAAAAGTGCCAAGATAAAATTGAATTCCCTGACTTTTCCCTGAATTTTTACCAATTTTTAAAATTCCCTGACATTTCCCTTTTTTAAACTCCCTGACTTCCCTGTTTTCCCTGACGTGTGGCAACCCTGTCCGTTGACAAGTGACCCCTATGTGTCCTGAAAGTTTCAAATTCCTAACTAAAATTCATCTAGAGTTATTGGCCCTGTAGAGGGTTCGTACAAAATTTCCGGAATTAAATTCCCTGACATTTCCAGGTTTTCCCTGACCAAATTGACAAATTTTCCCTGACCATTTTTGTAGAATAAATGAATGGTTTGAGATAAAAATCTTGAAAAATATTTTCTTTAAAAAAATTATTTGCCCGATTTTTTTGGGGTCATTTTAAAGTTCCCTTACTTTTTGGGACCATTTTCAAATTCCTTGACTTTTTCCTGACATTTTGGAATCATTTTCAAATTCCCTGACCTTTTCGTGGATCTTTTGGAAACATTTTCAAATTCCCTGACTTTTTCCCTGACCATTTGGAAACATTTTAAAATTCCCTGAATTTTCCAGGTTTTCCAGGTAGTGTACGAACCCTATTGTATCGTTTTTTAATTAACACCCTGTATTGGAAAATAACTAAACCTAACATCCTGAAAACTTTACACCATCAAATCAAATCAGCTAAGCACCACCTTAGGGCTAAGTCAATTAAAGCCATTAATTCAGGTGGCCGGGTTACAATGCGTAGGAGGGTGGTGGCAAGCCCTTCATGCCACGCGACCCAACAGCTCCCTACACTCACTATTACCGTTAACATCGATAAGTTTTTATGGAAATTTCTACTATAACAACTAAAATAATCCTTCCATAAATAGACAGGTTAAGCTCGCCATAGAAAACGCGTAAGGATAACGTGTATTGAAAACAGTCTGTACACAATTAGACTACGTCTACAAACCAACAAGTATAACTTCTCAACGAGATCGTACCGAAAAAGCTAAATATTTGTTTTCGAATACTCGTTTATAAATTAAGCAAAAATAAAGATAATATTTCAATTATACGATACTTTTGGTCAGGCAAAAACTATTTTGCCGGACACAAACTCTTCCTCGATATATTGTCTAAGTTTAATTTGTATTTTTTTTTCGATTTAATTAAAAATTAAGATTGAAAATTTATAGTTTTCCCCTGAACTAGAAATCCATTTTCTGATTCAGAACTATATCTATAGTTTAATTAAATATTTCTCACTAAAATTAATTACAGTAGCACCCTCTTTAGGTTGGTGAGTGATCTACTGTCAAACTATGAAAACCAGCTTCTTCAATTAAGAATTTGCAAACTATTCTAATTTATGGAGAAAGTGTCACCATCTATCGTATTTTAAACAGGGTTAAAGCTAATAATATACTGATTTAGCTATAAATTTAGTAATACCTATAAGTTCGTGGATATATTTTATAAAACAAACAAATTATCGATTGAAAAACATTTTTCTAAATATGGATCAGAATCTGCCACCGAAAATATTTGAAAGTGGGTACTGTCACCGCCAAAAATTCCAAATTTCCAAACAACCATTAGGGATTTTTCCACTTATGACATCATAAAATGAATACGCGGTCAAACCAATTTTACATTCAAATTTAAAGGAGGTTCTCTTTTATTTGAACTATTTAGTAGAACTAACAAATTAAGTATTTTAGTCGAGGGGTCCGACATTTGAATCTCTAAGTGGTTTCAGTAATCATAAAGTAATTTTGAAATTTCAGAGCGCAATTTTCGTGTTTATTTCTGTTTTTTTAGGGCGGATTTCGAGATTTTGGAGCTGATTTTCGCCCACATCTCGGGATATTCTAGTTGATTTCAATTTAAAGAAAAATAAACATTTTCTCTAGACGGTCGGACCCCTCGATTTTAGTAGTAGTTAAATGTCACATGTTTCAGGGTTAGAAATAGTACGTAGACAGGTTTCAGATTCAAATTCCCTTTTTGAGTCAAATATTTTGTTTTATTTTATATTTTACTTTTATAAGAAGATAATTAATTTAAATGGACTTATATTTCAGTAAAAAAATTTATTGAAAAGTTGGAAAAATTAGCCAAACTTTCAAGGAAATAAGTTCCTAAAATTTGTCATAGATCTAGAGTAACATGACCTTCAATAAATGTAAGGATAGAATTGAATTTTCCGACTTTTCCCTGACGTTTTACAAATTCTTAAAATTCCCCGACCTTTCCCTAACTTTTTAGGCCCATTTTTAAATCCCCTGACATTCCCCTGACGTGTGGCAACCCTAGTAGAGTAATCCATTACGTCGATATTGAAACAACTTACCAAATAACACCTTCACTGTAGACAAAACCAGCATTGGACCTCTTTACAACCTCGAAGCACAGGTCGGCGCCTTCCATGCTATAACAACATCGAGGAAAAAGCACAAATATTCAATAAAAATAAAGTTTGCTTCAGTTTTATATATTTTTTGATATACAGGGTTTTTCAAAAGGTTATGCAAAATTTTGAAATAGTTGTAGGGGGTGAGTTGAGAAGTATGCCAGTTTTTTCCCCATTTTCCTACGATGAGTTAAAAGAGCGCCAGAGAGCTTCAAAGTGTGGCCTACTAGCCCCTGAAGTAGGCTGCAACAAGAGCAAAACCAAGCAGCTGGGAAACGCGAACATTAAGGTTTGGGTTCGTGTGATAGGTAAAAAAGGACTTTGTAAACAAATCGAGGTAACCAGACAGTAAACTTAAACAGTATTTGAAGTCGTGATGAACCGCGATTTCGAACATTAATTGTAACTTGTACACATTTTCCTACTTTGTTCTTCTATGTTTAATTAAACTCATTGCACATTTCTTATTTACTCTCTTTTTTTTGTTATTTATCTCAATTCCCACGCATTCGCAAATTCATGGTACCCCTGAAATGGCATTTCCCTGCTTGTTGCAGCCTACTTCCAGGCGCTAGTAGGCCATATGCTTTGAAGCTCTCTGGCGCTCTTTTAACTCATCGTAGGAAAATGCGGAAAAACCAGGCATACTTCTCAACTCACCCCCGTATAGAGGTCGGGGACGGTTAATCATTATCCATGTTTAAATTGATTTTTTTCGGGAAAAAAATGTAAACAAGGAAAATTACCGGTTAATATTTCGGAAAATGATTAAAAAACATGTATTATTCGTAAAATTAGAGCTTATTAATCGTGTTTCCGATTAATTTTACAAATTTATCAAAAAATTCATTGGATAATACAGAAATATAAATTACTTGATCAAAACATTTTTCGAATAATTTTGAGAGCTTTATCTATTGAATAAAAGTTAACCATCCCCGACCTCCACTCCCTACAACTCCTTGCCATTTTTGCATCACCTTTTGAAACATCCTGTATGAAAAGAATATTACTGCGGGTGGAGAGACACTCACTATTCGAAAACCATATAGAGCATTCCTTCTGAACTGTACGTTTCCAGCAATTCGACGATGTTGGGATGCTTGAGCATGTGGCATATCGTGGCCTCTTGCTTCAAATCTATGCACCAAAGAATAAAAAACACACTTTTCAAATGGCAAACTTTTCCAGAAGGAGATAAGTCGGAAAAAAGGGTTCTGAACTGGACGTGTTTATTGATGGGAAATTGATATCGTGCAGGGTGAGAAGGGTTCGCCATTGTGGATGCGGAATTTCGAAGAAAGATTGACTGATCGGCTTTGCCTCGCAAAGGCAGTGATGGGCGCCGCTCCTCTAATTGTGAGCGCTTTTGTTATTATGAGCGAAATAGAGCGGAAAAATGTTTTTTTTAAAGAGCGCGAAACGAAAAGAGAGGAGCGCTTATTTTACCGCTCAAAAAAGAGCGAAAAGAGAGGAGCGCTTATTTTAACGCCCAAAAAAGAGAGAAGCGCTTATTTTAACGCCCAAAAAAGAGAGAAGCGCTTATTTTACCGCTCAAAAAAGAGCGAAAAGAGAGGAGCGCTTATTTTACCGCTCAAAAAAGAGCGAAAAGAGAGGAGCGCTTATTTTACCGCTCAAAAAAGAGCGAAAAGAGAGGAGCGCTTATTTTACCGCTCAAAAAAGAGCGAAAAGAGAGGAGCGCTTATTTTACCGCTCAAAAAAGAGCGAAAAGAGAGGAGCGCTTATTTTACCGCTCAAAAAAGAGCGAAAAGAGAGGAGCGCTTATTTTACCGCTCAAAAAAGAGCGAAAAGAGAGGAGCGCTTATTTTACCGCTCAAAAAAGAGCGAAAAGAGAGGAGCGCTTATTTTACCGCTCAAAAAAGAGCGAAAAGAGAGAAGCGCTTATTTTACCGCTCAAAAAAGAGCGAAAAGAGAGGAGCGCTTATTTTACCGCTCAAAAAAGAGCGAAAAGAGAGGAGCGCTTATTTTAACGCACAAAAAAGAGAGGAGCGCTTATTTAACCGCTCAAACAAAAGCGAAAAGAGAGGAGCACTTATTTAACCGCTCAAACAGAGCGGAAAGAGAGGAGCGCTTATTTTAACGCTCAAACAACAGTGGACAGAGAGGAGAGCTAATTTTACCGCTGAAAAAAGAGCGAAAAGAGAGGAGCGCTTATTTTACCGCTGAAAAAAGAGCGGACAGAGAGGAGCGCTTATTTTACCGCTGAAAAAGGAGTGGAAAGAGAGGAGAGCTAATTTTACCGCTGAAAAAAGAGCGAAAAGAGAGAAGCGCTTATTTTACCGCGAGTGCGAGCGGTGAGTGAACTCAGCGGCTCTTTGACGAAAATGCCCAACACTGCGCAAATTGCTAAGATAAGCCTAAATCCAATAATATATTAGTTTACGACCTATTGTGGATGCGGGGAAATCAATTAATGATACGCGCTATTGATTATAAAGCTCAGTTTAAAGATCGACAATTTGTTACTTTAGAGATGAAATTACGCTTTCCATTAGATCAATTAGAGTCTTCAATCTTTACGTTAACGTGTAGATTTTAAAAGCTATTTATCAGCTTAAAGTGCACGCTACAAATTTTGTAATATAAAATTAGTTTTTTCTTTCAATTTTTATACGCATTTGCCATTTAGCATCAAAGATATTTATATCGACTTTTATTATAATTATAAATGTTAAAATTTCGATCCGTGGTAAATTTAAACTTTAAAAATTAATAAATATCAAAGGAGCTGATACTTCATGGATATAAAATGTATTTATTAAAATTTTCGGGAGCTTTTAGTAATGATATTTCTGATACTTTAACAACTATTTTTACTACCGAAATAAACTTCCGCAGGGTTGCCACAAACTTTCCAGATTCAAATTCCTTGTTATCAGAAGTTAATAAATTTAAATGGACTTATATTTTAGTAAAAAGGTTATTGCAATTTGGATAAAATTCGCCAAACTTTCAAGGAAATAAATTATAATCATTGATCTAGAGTAAAATTACCTTCAAAAAATGTCAAGATAAAATTGAATTCTCTGATTTTTCCCTAATTTTCCTGACCTTTCCCTGACTTTTAGGCCCATTTTTAAATTCCCTGACGTGTGGCAACCCTGTTCAGTTAGGCTATAGACCAAAAGAAATACGAATTAACTTTACCTAATTTGTTTTTGGTACTTTCACTGTTTTTAATTTTATAGTACCGACGTAAATGTGAGCCTATTTTAACAAATCTGTAGCCGCTTTGGGAATTTCAGGTAAGATATACACCCACCAGGGTGACCAGGGAAAGACTTGCAAAATTTTATAGGAAAAATAGGAATTTTAGAGGCGAATTATAGGAAAATATAGGAATAGAAATAAGCGAATAGGAAAATAATAAGGTAATTACTGCATATCGGTATACACTCTTTTACGAAGTTGGCCATTTCATTAGAGGCCTAATTTAAAATAGTAAAGGCAAGGGCGCCTGCATGTGCTCATCAGCTCGAGACGTCGCGTGCACTTGACCGCGTGAAGCGGCCTTGCATGCACTATTTGAAATCAGACCTGTAATAAAATGGCAGCTCTCACAAATAAGGATATAAAGTCTTAAAAGAGTGTATACTTTAACTCAAATCACCTAGAATATTGATAATTGTTTGTACACTGCTTTCTTGCATTATTGAATCACTGAGCGGATTTCAAAATATGGTTCGAAAGTGGCAGTTTATTCACTACATGTTCTATGACACGTGTACTTCAAAAATTCTCATTTTCAAAAGATCGTAAAATTATAGGAAAATATAGGAAAATAGGTGAAAATAAAGGAATTTATAGGAAGGCAATAAAAATATAGGAAATATAGGAAGTCTGGTCACCCTAAACGCTACTAGCTGTAATGACAAATCTATAATAAAAGGTACGCTGTAATATAAAATATAAGACTATCTAGCTCGAATAAAAATATTTTCATTTTGGTCTATTCACGGAATAAGTATATTTTCTTTTATCGTTTCCTTTGAGATGAAAATAAATAAAAAGTTAAATAGTTTGGGAAATATTTGACCCCCTTTCCCAGAAATTTTAGTTTTTAATATCTTTTGAACTGCCAAAAATTCCGCTTTGAAACGGCGAGGCAAAAAATAAACCACAAGAAATGAAAATGTAAATAGGACTGGGCCTCATGAGATTTCGAACTGTATCGATTTTATTCGCAATTTAAACCTTTGAAATATTTCCTTTTTCTATTAAAAATGTATACATCTCTTCTTAAAAAATCGATAATTTAATTAAGTTCTTGGAACGTGGTAAACTCCGGCGACTAAATAATGCATGGGCACTCAAATAAAATATACCCCTCGCCCCCCAATCACACCCAACAAAGAAGAACGCAACAAAGTAATTTCAAATCAAATGATTTTTAAAAATTAATTCATTTATATCATCAATTATTCTTAGGAAAATATACAGAAATGTTTGCTGTAGCAACGAAAGTTTAAAGGAAATTAATTACGACAACTAATTAAATTTATTTTAGATCAATAAAAAAAATTCGTTTACATTAGCAATGAATTCCAATTATCGATAATAGTCCAGTAATTTAACTTGATAGTTTTCACTTCGGGAAAATTGTTACTGGGCTGAATTTCGCATGCAGGTTCATTTAGTTACATTATACAGGGTGTTTCAAAAGGTTACGCAAAAATTTGATGGACTTGAGAAGTATGCCTGTTTTTCCCCATTTTCCTACGATGAGATAAAAGAGCGCCAGAGAGCTTCGAAGTGTGGCCTACTAGCTACTGGAAGTAGGCTGCAAAAAGCGCAAAACCAAGAAGCGGGGACTTTAAATACTGTTTAAAGGCCTAGGATTTCTTCTGCCTGTCCCCCTTTAAATTAGGCCAACATGTTCAGCGGTTGGCCTACCACCAGGGTATTTGTGCTCCACTAAGTTAATTTAAAGGGGGATAGGCAGAAAAAAACCTAGGCCTTTAAGTTTACTTTTTTACGCTGGTTACCTCGATTTGTTTACAAATTCCTTTTTTACCTGTCACACGAACCCAAACCCAAATGTTCGCATTTCCCTGCTGCTTGGTTTTGCGCTTGTTGCAGCCTACTTCCTGGGGCTAGTAGGCCACACTTTGAAGCTCTCTGGCACTCTTTTTTATTTCGGGTAATAGGCGCACAAACATATTGGCTTGTAGTTCCGGCTATAAACCCATTTACGAAAATTAGGGCTGGTTATTTTCCACAAAACGGTTTTATAGAATATTTCGATACGAGCCATCGCATTAATACTGGTCTTGCGGATGTAATCCTTTAATTGAAGTTACTTTGCGCATTAAGTCGGTTTTCCCATCGTTCCTCTCAATACTAGAGTATTCATATCCTCCTCTCATTACTAGAGTATTCAATCCTCCTCTCAATACTAGAGTACAGGGCCCCCACTCAAATCTTCATTTTTCTTATAGGAAAAATAGGATTATTTTTTCTAAAAATATAGGACTTTATAGGACTATTTTTAGAAAACTATAGGATTTTATAGGACTATATATGCTATTTAATGTATTATCTTTATGCATTTAAAAACAAAATCCATATTTAGAGAAATAAATCTTTGATTTTCACTTAAAAAATAGAAATTATTTAACCATTTTATCACAAAAATATACTAGTAGCTAACCATGTTAACAATAACAAAAGTATAGACTAGAATGACTTCATTGACTTGGTATAGGAATTTATCCTAGCAATTTAACTGAGTGGCTGGATTTGAAAAGGGCAAAATATCAAAATTATAGGATTTTATAGGACTTTTGGGGGATTTTGCTAAAAATATAGGATGTTATAGGACATTTTTCAAAATATAGGATTTTATAGGAATTATAGGAACTCTGGGGGCCCTGAGAGTATTCAATCCTCCTCTCGATACTAGAGTATTCAATCCTCCTCTCGATACTAGAGTATTCAATCCTCCTCTCAATACTAGCTTCTATCAGAGTATTCAATCCTCCTCTCAATACTAGCTTCTATCAGAGTATTCAATCCACGCTTAACCTTCATAGTAGCTTCTTTTAAAGCGTTTTATTGCAGAAACAACAATATCTAGCCGAGTTATCCATTTTAAACGCGGCTACTTGGATAAACAGGGTTGAAAAAAAACACGGTTTTTATAAACACTGCTTTATTTTACTTTTAATCTATTTTTCGCTTTTGTTTAACCGTGCATACTAATTACCAATCAACTAAAAATTAATAATATACAAGCCTCACGTGACCAGAACTAAGTTTATTTTAATTTTTAATTTTGTATAAATGCCGGGGGACCTGGAAAATGCCTCTAAAATTTTATACAAAAATAGTACTTTTTCAAGCGAATTAAAGGAAAATATAGGAAAAACCATAAGCAAAAATAAGGATTCTTATCGAAAAACAGTAGACAAAATAAAGTGAAATATTAGATGAAGAAGGGTACACGACGACGGAATGTTTTCGGGTTATACTACATGAGAAAACCCTAGGGATTTATAGGAAGGTATTGAAAATATAGGAAATGTGGTCACCTTGTAAAGGTTTTACCAATGTAATCATTTCGCTAAGAAAATGTACAAACATTTTGGAATAATTTTTAGTTAATTAAAAAACAAATTATTAAAAACACCCAATTATAAAAATTCATTTGGTTTAAAAAAAAACCTTCAGCCACATCGAGACGAAAATCTGCCGCGATAATAATTTCAAGTAGAGGTATGGATTCCTGACTACGACTAAAAAAACTCAGCCCGGTATCAATTTTTCCGAAATTTAAACAAAATTTTTACTTCTGTTACTAGACTAAAATTATTCAATGATAAAGAGGTCAAAGGTGTCTAAAAATCCATCAAAATAAAAATCGATAAAAAATAAAAAGGAATAAAAATCCGATTTAAATCAAATCGATTGTTTTCCGAAATGAATGCAAATCTACGAAAAATTGAAGGTAGTAACAATGTAAGTGGAAATTACTGAAAATGTTTTTCGAGGATCTACAAAATGTTAATGAAAAATAATTATGAAAAAGGTACATTTCATGATAAAAATATGGTAAAATGATTTGACAATGTGAAATAAATTGGGAACAAAATTTTAGAGTAAAATTACCTTCAAAAAGAGTCAAAAGAAAATCGAATTCCCTGACTTTTCACTGAATTTTTCCAAATTCTCAAAATTCCCTAACTTTTTAGGCCCATTTTTAAATTCGCTGACATTTCCCTGACCTGTGACAACCCTGACCGCGTCGAGAGTGACGTGACCATTTTCTATTAACGTGTTTTACTTCGGAAGCTGAATATTTTAAACACCCAAAAACGAGACCATTTCACACTCTTCAGTCAAGCAGGGTCAGTCCTATACGTGGCGCGACGCCAGAGCTAAGAAATTAAACTATCACAAGTCGATCCTGAAATTAGCGACTAAAAATATGCGAGTGTCCACTGTTCTTTTGTCGATAGGCCTCCGGTGGTATGGTCTCTGTTACTAGGTACACCGGGCTATCATTCAGTGGCGTAGCTGATGGTCCGCAGGGCCCGCGGTGCCTCGAGCTTGGGAGGGGGGCCCCGCTAACCATAAAAAAAATTAAAAGGGGGGCCTCATAGAGATTTTTGCGGGGGGGCCTCTGAGTTCTCAGCTACGCCACTGCTATAAATTCTGACACCCTGTCGAGTAGAACGAAACTAAACCGGATGTAATCACTCACGAAAATTTATAATTTTTGGTGCGACTTAAAAAGGTTTGCAGTCTTCCGGCTAAAAAAATGGAGGGAGATTTTGTTCTTTATTTAGCACCGTGGGTGTCAAAAAGTAAACACGGAATGAAATTGAAATGTGTCTAAGCTTTAAATAATTACGGCTATTCTAAAAACACAGCTGACGCACCATTCTCCAAGTGACTGCATACGAAAAGTTGGTATCTATTTATAGAATTTTTAATGACGGAATTTGAGAAGTATAAATATAAATTATTTCTGAAGTAAAAATGCATTTCTTTAAAACAAAATCTGTCCAATAGAGGGCAGGGTTGGCAATTTTTTATTTAAAAAAAATAAAATAAATCGATTTTTTTTATTTAAAATTTTTGATTTTAACTACAATTTCAAAGTTTTATATAATTTAGTATCATAATTTTACCTAAAACCACTATGTTTTAATTTTTAAAAACTTAATCCATATATATGTATTACGAATTTATTAAATTTAAGCTAATAATCATATAGAAGTTTTTATTTTTTCAAACCTATTTTGGTACTTTCCAAACATCTCCACCCACCGGTAGAATCAACGATTTTTTTTAACAAATAATTGATTAAAATCGCGATTTAAATCGTGATTTAAATAAAATTGATTTAAATCAGCCAACCCTGATAGAGGGATTACAAAGTGATCACAGGCAGTGGTGTAACTAAAAATATACTGGAAAATTTGTAAATTTGTAATCTATTTATAGATTTTTTGGAAAATAAGGGATATTTAGTGATAAAGATACAGAAAACTATAAATATAAAATATTTATGAAATAAAAACACTCGCAGTATAAAAACAATTTGGTTTAATAAATTTCTAATAATGACGAAAAAAATTGTATTTCCAATTTTGAAGCAAAAATATAAAAAAAAATAATACCCGAATTTAAACCAAGTCGTCATTCCGGAGTCACCCGTTTTAAACGTCTATCGCTTAACCTCTAATGATTTAAGCCGGTGACAACGCCATAAATGCCCTAAAATAGACCTCGACAAAAATATCGGTGCCACGAATACCCCCCCCCCCCAAAAACCATCAAGAAAAATGGGGGGGGGGGGGTTGGCAACGGAATGAGGATGAAAATATGACGAATAACCGTCGACGAAACTACAATTTAGTTCTAGGCGCAACGAAAGCCATTGATTTTCGTGCATTTTTTCGCCGCCAGTTTCCGAGGCTGGAGTGGCCGAATGGACATTAAAACGCCGGGAGAGATTGTCGCCGACTTTTTGCTCCGCTTTTTACAAATGGGTGACGAGGGAGTTCTCCACAAAGCGCCCCCAATTGAGAGGAGAATGAACTATAAACGGGGGAGCGGCCCCCGCACACTTTTCACCCCGACGCCAGCCTACAAAAAAATGGAATAATATTTTCATTTTCTGGTGGCAGAGTTCCAAAGACGATTTTCAAAAAGCGGAAAAGCGACGGGGTTGCCAGAATCGAGGAAGCGTCGCCCAATTTGGCGGTTTTGACAGAGAGTATGCGCCTGATTTATTCCCAATGGAGAGATTAAGTTGCCAAAAAAAATCCCTGAGAAATGAAAACGTAACTAACCGTGAAATGTCATTTTCCTTATCATTAATTTGCTTTCTTGAAGTTGTTAAGGGATAATTTGCATAGAGATTCAAGATAAGCCTAATTATTTTTAAAATCAATAATTTACAAATCTTTATTATTTTAAAGCGAGTATAAAGTAGGACGTTCCATGGTCGATCAAATAATTATAAATTTTTGCCGTTAGGAGCGCTGTTGGTTTACATTTAGGATAAAAGTTTTGTAGAAGCTTCCCAAAATACTTCATTTAAAGGGAATATAACTTCAAGTATTTGGTGTTTAGCCCCAACGTTTCCAGCTCTGGCCGCTCTTGCCTTTGGCTTTAGAAATGTTTGGCGCCACTGTATAGGGAAATTTGAAAAATTGAAGGGGTCTTCCATAAAGATTGCTTTGCAGGGTATATGCCCTTTAATAAGGAAAAATTATATTTATTATCCGAAATAGGCTTTTCTGTTGAAAATATTTGAGATTTAATTAAGAATTTAAGCAAATATTTGTAGGGTTTTTCTCCTTTAACATTCTCAATCTTCAGACCAAAGTTAAATTTGTAAAAGAACGTAAAAACTTCCAAAAACTTTCACGTTCTTACTAAGCCTTTCTAAGCCATAGTCCAAACGCGTAATTGTCGCAGATGTTTCTAATATATCACTAACATTGTAAAGGCGAAAGGTCATCATATTACCCATATAAAACTATAACAAAATAAAATATGGTTTTATAAATACATAAATATTATTAGGGAGTATTTTGGTTTGGAAAATCACTCTTATTGAAAAATAGCTCGAGCTTGAGAAGATACACGTTTAATTTTTGTTGTCTAGACGGATACTTATTTCGTAGGATATGTAATAAACACTTATGATAATACGAAAATATTTTTTATTCAAATTAAAACCACAAAAATTCTTGGTTCCCATTCAACCGAATTCCATTAGTCCAAACAATCCAATTCAACCGAATCCCATTCGACCAAACAATCCCATTAGTCCAAACAATCCCATTCGACCCAATCCCATTACTCCAAAAACCGCAAATTTGGCGGTTTTCACATAAATCTTTTATCGAAAATTTAATAAAGTTTTAATTTGAATAAATAATGCATGCATTAAATTCATTATTTTTTAAATTATAATTCAACAAGAAAATCGCAAATTAACCTAAACCTATTTTATTTAATTACCATTTAACAGGGAGGCAAAAAGAAATATTCTGAATATATGATTTAAAAAAGGTTTTCGGTCAAATAGCATATTACCAAAATTCCTGCCTTTTAAGCGAATTAATTCCACACTTTTATCGAATAATAATGTAGGCGGAATTCGTGGACAAAAGGGCGGCTATTTCTCAAATGAAGTTGCCAAAAAAGCGTGAGAACTAAGAATTGGAACGCGGCTGGCTCCAGTGACAAATATACCTGTCCTCGCCACGGGGGAACTCGCCATCAAAATCTTAATGTTACAAAACGCTCTTTCTCTTCCGCGGTGGCGTATGAACAGCGGGTTTGTTCGCCAATTTAAGTCGCCACTCGAGACTAATAAAGTTGTCTACCGTAATACCCTAGAATCGGGATTTACTCGCGCATTTTTGTCATCTTTTTTAAGGTACCCGGACCCAACACGCCTCGCCGAGTTTGTTTGGAGAGAGGGTTTTTGGTTAAGGATACCAATGTAAAATTCCACCCGGATAATGAGGATGAATATTCAGTGAGAAAGAGGAAGGCTTTCGCGAAACAAATTCTTCTCACAATTTCGAAAGAAAACAAATAGCAAGTTCATTAAAACAAGATGAGGATCAGTTCGCACTTCCTCGTTTAACATAATACCGATAATAGTTCTTTTTATAAAATAACCTTGGCCATCTTGTTGAAATGTTGCCTCCCCGCTTCAGCTGCGGATCCGTTTTCTCTCCCACTAAAGAGTTTATGAACTCTTTCTTAGGCATTGGCTGAACTATTCCAGGGCAACATTTCAACAAGTTGGGCAAGCGTAAAGACATTTTATAAAATCAACAATTGTATCTTGGCACCGAAATAGTGGGGTGGAGGAGTGATTAGCATTATCGCCTCGCAGCAAGAGGAACCGGGTTCGATCCCAGCATGTGGCACTGGGTGAAGACTCGGAACCACTCCTTCCGCGTAGAGTTTGCGAGTTATCTCTCCACGGGTTAAATGGGTTTTCCTCCCGAGCTCTTCAGTAATAACAAAAGTGACATAATTACCAAAAGTGTGACAATCCCTGTACTTTCGTATGCTAAAGGTTTAATGAATGCTTGACTCGAGATCGACCACATAAAAGACTATTTATTGTCGCATTTCTGGATCTTTTTTTAGTCTATGGTATTATATCGTAGGTAGATGGCGATAGCATCTCCACAGAACGACGACAAATACCCTAACTTTGACCAGTGCTACTTAGTTCCTCCGTTCCTCACTACGAGGCGTTATTTGTTGGTTTTAACTTCCTTCCCTCCCCAAGGCATACTTTCCCTTCTCCCCTCCCAGCTTGTATTTCGCTCGTAGCATTCATTATGAAATAGGTTCGACTGACACACTTTTGGTAATTATGTCACTTTTGGTAATAGCAAGTGTAGGGAGCTGTTGGATCGCGTGTCATGAAGGGCTTGCCACCGCCCTCCTACTCGTTGTAAAGGCATTAAAAGTAGCTAGATGACTTGGGATAGCTGATTTGATGGTGTAAAGTTTTCAGGGTGTTAGGCTTAGTTATTTTCCAATACAGGGTGTTAATTAAAAAACGATACAAGGCCAGTAACTCCAAATGTATTTTAGCTAGGAATTTGAAACTTTCAGGACACAGAACGTGCAGGGGGTCACTTGACAACGGACATTTCCATGACCTTGAACCGTGTCTTCAAGGTCAATTAAAATTAATCTCGAAAATCATTAAATTCTTTAAAGCGCGCTCTAATTTGACATTGCCATATCTACCAAGGATATTACAGGTGGGGGGGGGGGGTTTAAAGTACAAAGGGGACTAGATTCAAAACTACGCCCAAGGGGGTTTGGACACGAAAACCCCCCTTTTTGACACCACTACTGAAAACTACCATAAAGGACATCGCACTTCTTCTATGGGATTTGGCTTTCGACAGATTTTTTTCAAATTGAAACATGTTGTTAAGCTTGATCGAAGGAGTGAAATTGTCCATTGCCATATTTCTCTATAGTTTGTCCAGTATCACTGGTCAAAAGTGGACAAAACGTAGTATAGTTTATTTGTTAAAAGGATTCACGGCCCATCGGTTAGTTTTCTACGTTCGCGCGTCGCTAGTCCGGGCTCACTATCAATTGAGTTTTCTTGCCAAGATTTTTACACCTCTACTTCATTATTCATTATTTCTTTTCTAGCAAATAATTATTCGATTAATTTTCCTACGTGGGATAATTAATTATTTAATATTTTATGAGCTATAATAAAATAAAACATACCATAAAAGAAATACTTATCGATTACAGTCACACAGTCGGTTAAAGTCACGGTCACACGACAGTTTAAACTCAATATTTAACTATTTATTTACTGAGTTCGTTCATCGCGTGATCAGAACGAAACCAAATCCGACGCTCTGTTTTGGGGAGCATCCCGAATCTTGGCAAGAAAACTCTATTGATAGTGAGCCTGGACTAGCGACGCGCGAACATAGAACGCTAACCGATGGGCCGTGAATTCTTTTAACAAATAGACTATACTAAGTTTCGTCCACTTTTGACCGCTGATATTGGACAAACTATAGGAGCTAGAGAAAAATGGCAATGGACAACTTTGCTCTTTTGATCAAGCTCAACAACATGTTTCAATTTGAAAAAAATCTGTCGAAAGCCAAATCCCATAGAAGAAGTGCGATGTCCTTTATAATATATTCCCTTTAAGTTAGAATCGTACATAGGCTGTGCGTTAACAGCAATTTATCCCAAGACGTTGCAGTGTTCCGAGGTGGAAAGAGCCAGTGGCCAATAATGGTTTTTAACGGCCTGGACAATAGTCTATTTGGTGGCCATAGTGGCTAATATAATTTTTACTGAAAATAAAATTACTTTTTATCATTGCATAAAAGTAAAATAGCCAAATCAGGCTATTTTGACGAACATTCCGCCTAAAGTTGCCAGAATTTGGGCTACTTTGGCGATAAAATGATTGCGAAGCATGTAGTTTGGGATATTTTTAACTGATTTTTACGTAGTTTGGATTTGTCTGCTAGTAAAGCGGAAGCTATTCCATGAAAGGGATCATTGTTTGGAAGACCAGACAATACCGACAGTGATTTAGAATAAACGTAAATACGCAGTCTCCACAAGACCAACTTTTTGGTTAATTTTGAAAATATTTTTTAAGTGTTTTAACTGTTTTTCTAATATTTTTACCACATATATAATATAGTATTAATACCAATAAACATTTAAGTAATACTATCAAACTAGTCATTTTTACCATTTTAAATACAATATCTCCCCTCTAGCCATTATTGGCCATTATTAACCACTGGAACACTAAGACGTTGAAGCCTAACGCGAGTTGTCGCGATATACGAATATTTTACGGCAATATCGGTTCATATTGAAATAAATAAAATATTCTTACGAAATGTTGACATATTAGTTGTTTGTTTGAATTTGCCCCAAATCAAGGATTTCGCCAGCCAACAAACCCATCGCCACCCGTGTCAAATTTAATACAAGCGTCGTTAGGGCTAACTTGGCGCCCTTCTGTTCGTCTCGTATCCATGGAGATAGCCGTTTCCGATCTCGACGGAAGTTGAAGAAGTTAAAAAGATAGGGCAAAACGTCGCTGCAGGGAGTCACGTAAACCGGTTCCCATTTTTTATAGATTTATTCTAAATATTATTAAAGAATAATAAATATAATATAATAAACTTATGAAAATACCAGATACGTTTACCTTTTTATTAAATTTCGTAAAATTGCTTGAAAAATTATTGAAGAATAATATATAAATTTAAAGAATTTCTACATCTAAAATTATAATATCCAACATTTTAAAAGTATAATTACTTTCACATGTACAGAAAACTTTACTCAAATCTTAAAAAAATTATAGGAAAATTAGGATTATATTCCTAAAAATATAGGACTTTGTAGGACTATTTTTTCAAAATAATAGCATAGATAGTTCTATAAAATCCTATTTAATTAACTAACTTTAAGCATTTAAAAACAAAATATCTATTTAGTGAAATAAATCTTTGATTTTCACTCTAACCATTTTATCACAAAAATATACTAGTAGCTAACCATGTTAACAATAACAAAAGTAAAGACCAGAATGACTTTTTATAGGAATTTATCCTATAACTAAATCTAGCAATTTCACTGACAATTGTGAGTGGCGGGATTTTGAAAAGGCAATATATCAAAATTATAGGATTTTATAGAACGTTTTGGGGATTTTGTTTAAAATATAGCCTGATGTTATAGGACGTTTTAGAAAATATAGGATGTTAAAGGACATTTTTGAAAATATAGGATGCTAAAGGACATTTTTGAAGATATAGGATTTTATCGGAAATTTTTGAAGATATAGGATTTTATCGGAAATTTTGGAAGATATAGGTTTTATAGGACATTTTGGAAGATATAGGTTTTATAGGACATTTTATAAAATATAGGATTTTATAGGAGTTATAAGACCTTTGGTGGCCCTGCAATATATCATAATCTTCGGAACGGCTATAGACCACTTAAGGCAATAAATTCCAAAAACTTGGCCATATACCTCCCCAAATTCCCCGGCACAAACCTCCCAAATTCTCCCGTATAACTTCCGACACTCTTATGGCAGAAACAAAAAAAGTCCTCACTGTCAAATAAGGGACAATTCTTCCCCCTCTCTCCCCCACCCAACAACGTAACCAATTTCTATTTCAACTTTCGATTTCACGTCCAATTTTAAAAGCGAACATTGGTACACACGAGAAAAGGCCATTCTAGCCCTTCCAATAACGTGACAGAAGGGCCACGGATAGATGGCGCTCCTACTCTAATGCCAATCAAGAACGTTAATAGAACGTTGCGTCAGTACGCGTCGCGGCGTCCGAGATGGCAGTAGGGGCGGAAGGCGGGCGCGGCCGATACGGCTTTAAACCATTATCGAAGGTAAGAAAAAGAGGTGGGTCTATAAAGGAACAATTTCTGTACGATTGTAGAATAACATTAGATGAAGCGAAAGGAGAAGCTCAGAATTGGATCGGCGGATCAGGATGGGAGCTCGAGGGGTGCGTTCGCCCCCCCCCCCCGCCCCTTCGATAGTATTTTAAGGAAAGTCCGTTCTAGGCGGAGGACCAAGTTTGGTTGTAAGCGCGGAGTAGGTCGCCATAGAAAAGCAATATAATGGCCGGGAGGAGGGATCCCCCGAGAAGGAGGCTCGCCGCTGTTGCTCGGGGGCCGTGCTCGGAAGACTGAAAGAAGGGGTGGGCGAAGGCTTATGGGCTGTTAAGCCGATCATTCCGCGTTCCTGGGAATCCGGGAAGAGAATGGATGGGGATCCTAAAGTGGGCTTTCTTCTTCTGGCGAGGGTCCGCGGACGGATAGAATAGAAGAAAGGCCGCGATCGAAAAGATATCGAAAGAACCCGCGACGTGCCGCGAATTCTACCGACACGCAGCCACGCCGCGCAAAACAATCGCTACCGACGCCCCTAATATACCCGCTTCACATTTCCGTTCACTAAACTACTCACTCTAATCACGTCACTATATACCTTTAGGTTCAAACACTATCATTTCCACTATTGATTAAACCGGGAAATTCCCCACCATTGATTAAACCGGTAAAATCCCCACCATTGATTAAACCGGTAAAATCCCCGCCATTGATTAAACCGGTAAAACCCCGATTATTGATTAAACCGGTAAAACCCCCACCATTGATTAAACCGGTAAAATCCCCACCATTGATTAAACCGGGAAATTCCCCACCATTGATTAAACCGGTAAAATCCCCACCATTGATTACACCGGTAAAATCCCCACCATTGATTACACCGGTAAAATCCCAACCATTGATTACACCGGTAAAATCCCCACCATTGATTACACCGGTAAAATCCCCACCATTGATTAAACCGGTAAAATCCCCGCCATTGATTAAACCGGTAAAATCTCCGCCATTGATTAAACCGGTAAAATCCCCGCCATTGATTAAACCGGTAAAATCCCCGCCATTGATTAAACCGGTAAAATCCCCACCATTGATTAAACCGGTAAAAACCCGCCATTGATTAAACCGGTAAAATCCCCGCCATTGATTAAACCGGTAAAATCCCCACCATTGATTAAACCGGTAAAATACCCGCCATTGATTAAACCGGTAAAATCCCCACCATTGATTAAACCGGTAAAATCCCCACCATTGATTAAACCTGTAAAATCCCCACCATTGATTAAACCGGTAAAATCCCCACCATTGATTAAACCGGTAAAATCCCCGCCATTGATTAAACCGGTAAAATCCCCACCATTGATTACACCGGTAAAATCCCCACCATTGATTACACCGGTAAAATCCCCACCATTGATTACACCGGTAAAATCCCCACCATTGATTAAACCGGTAAAATCCCCGCCATTGATTAAACCGGTAAAATCTCCGCCATTGATTAAACCGGTAAAATCTCCGCCATTGATTAAACCGGTAAAATCCCCACCATTGATTACACCGGTAAAATCCCCACCATTGATTACACCGGTAAAATCCCCGCCATTGATTAAACCGGTACAATCTCCGCCATTGATTAAACCGGTAAAATCCCCGCCATTGATTAAACCGGTAAAACCCCGATTATTGATTAAACCGGTAAAATCCCCGCCATTGATTAAACCGGTAAAACCCCGATTATTGATTAAACCGGTAAAACCCCGATTATTGATTAAACCGGTAAAATCCCCACCATTGATTAAACCGGTAAAATCCCCACCATTGATTAAACCGGTAAAATCCCCACCATTGATTAAACCGGTAAAATCCCCACCATTGATTAAACCGGTAAAATCCCCACCATTGATTAAACCGGTAAAATCCCCACTATTGATTAAGCCTGCAAAATCCCCGCCTTGGTTAGTTCTCTACAATCTCCACTGTCGATTCATTCTCGAGAGTGACTAGTAATTAATTCTAAAATACCTATAATAAATTAATTAGTAGTACTACAAATTCGTTGCACATCCCTCTATTTGGTCAAATTAACTTTCTTTAAAAGGCCCTACAAACTTTCACCGATTTCATAAGCTTCAATACCGGCCATAAACTAAAGGGCGATAAACTAAAAAAGTGAGACGAGGTTTTAGTGTAGCGAGCGAGTCAGTTCGGGGACGTCTCAACGCGAATTTCATACTACTTCGAGATTGAAACGATATTTTGGAGCCGCTCCTTCGACGCGCTCTACCTGAAAAAAGATCCCCTTTTTGGAGGCTTCGGGGTTTGTGAGACCACTTATTTGTATTCTCCCGCATAAGCTTCAATAAGCAACCTCAGACCCAAAAAACGATATAGGCGAATACTTTTGGACTGCCTCGGGCACTTTACGGACAATTTCGAGCGTCTTTTTGGGGGAGAATGCGTGATACGAGCGTAGTTCAGACGGCGGTTTTGGGGAAAGGGAAAAATATCAACCAACCAACCTTCGGTACTGAGACCAGGACAAGACGTGAATTTGGCAACGTCCACTATCTTGACCGCGAACTGTTTCTGGGTCTTGCGGTGGACGCATCTTCGGACCACGCTGAACGGACCCCTGGAGAAAAAAAGAGAAAAAAATCGATTAGATCGGAGTTCAATATTATTCCCAGCTTTTCCAAAGATAAATTCAGTAAGTTATCAAGGATAAAATATTAGAATGTGTGCCAAAGTTTTAACAGGGTTGCCGCGGTTTTTTCAGATTCAAATTGCCTTACTTTTCCAGTTTTCCCTGGTCATTTCGGGAGATTTTCCTTGACCTATTTTAACCCCACATTTAGGCAATTTTTAACTTATATTTTAGTAAACGTTTTCTATTTGCATCCAAAATTAAATGCACTGACTATTCCCACATTCTCTGAATTTTAGACCGTAGAATTCCACGTTTTAAAGATACTATGGCAACCCTATATAAATATGTATTTTCTTTAAAACGAGTAATAAAGCCCCTATTTATGATGCATCAACAAATACTAAATTTATGAAACCAGGTTTAGCGGAAGTTAAGCCTGTTCAAAAGACGAATTTCAGTTCTAGTTGCTACTCCCTTTAAATAATAGAGGTGTGATCAATATTTAGACATTTCAGCAGAGGAAAAACTTATAGCTATGTTAAAGTTAACTTCTCGCGTTGGTATAGCAGTTGAGAAAGCTAACGTTGCATTAGAGAGGTTAAGCTTTCCTTAGAAAACCATAAGAGATAACGTATATGTGTAGAGGTATAAAACCATACACAATAAAACCACGTTCAACGCGGGTTTCACGTCTCCATTTTAAGAAACCTCTAAATAATCCTAGTTCTAATAGGCCAAAAATAGGTCACACGCCTGTAGAAGTGTCCCACACGCACTACACCGCTGTTTAGAGAAAAGCGACCCACCAGGCGTCGAGTAATATTCTAAACGTAGAGCCGCACTATAAAAAATTAACAAATTCCGAACAACATTCAAACATTAAATAAATTACCCCTATACGCTAAAATGACAAATACGCCATAAAGCAATGTACCCCGGAGAATTTTCGAATACAGTCTTTCTTAGGACGATTTCTCAGTGAAAATTGATAAAGTGGAGAACGGGAGAAAACCGATATATGAAACTATAACCCTTGGAGAAAGAAGGGGGGTCGCAGCGGGATTTACGGACCGTTAAAACGAGCGAGACAAGGCCTATGATTAAAATTCGACTTGGTGCTGGCACGACTATAATGAGATTAAATCGAGCGAGAGATGTCGCTTTTTGACGTTGCCCTCATTTTTAGCAGCGGGGAACACTATCTCGATGCGGAAGAGAAAAAATCGAAACGATAAAGGCGACAGGCGGTGCAATTGTCGAGAAAATAAAGAGAATAAAGAACCAGGAGGAAAGGGGATGATGGCTTTAAAGTTTCGGGATGCCTTTATTTGGATAAAAATTCGCAGAGTGTCCCGTCCGAGAGACTCCGACGGCAATTTGGAATAAAAGGTTCGATTTGGGAGTTGAATTTCGCCGACTGCGGGAAACGGGTCATCAAATCGGGTCAAAGGGTCGACCCAACAGTTAACTGCCTCCTACGAAGGAGTGGAATATTATACGCGCTGATGGCGCTGACAGTCGGAATAAATATACTTTTGCGGGGAATAAAAAGGAACCACGTATTTATAAGGATTTTCCATTGGCTTCGAGATATCAGCCACAAATGGCTGTTTGAAGAGCAAAGCGAATTGTGGTCAAGGTAATGGTACGAAACCAGAAAAGGCTTTTGGGATATAAACGCTTAAAATGAGGTTACACTATGTTTAAAAAGACTTTCACGTTGAAAAATATTCCACGGGCGACAAATTTAACAACGAAATTAGCTTACTTAAGTGTTTATATGTTGCAATCTAAAACAATTGTAAAATTATCAAAATCTAATCAAAATTGTAAAATTATCAAAATCTAAACAAAATTGTAAAATTATCAAAATCTAAACAAAATTGTAAAATTATCAAAATCTAAACAAAATTGTAAAATTATCAAATGCTAAAATATTGTAAAATTATCAAAATCTAAACAAAATTGTAAAATTATCATATGCTAAAATATTGTAAAATTATCAGAATAAGAAATAGCAATATTATAAGTCTAAAAAATAATAATCAGAATCTAAACAAAAATTAAAAAATGAGCAGAATCTAAACAAAAATTAAAAAATGAGCAGAATCTAAACAAAAATTAAAAAATGATCAGAATCTAAACAAAAATTAAAAAATGATCAGAATCTAAACAAAAATTAAAAAATGATCAGAATCTAAACAAAAATTAAAAAATGATCAGAATCTAAACAAAAATTAAATAATGATCAGAATCTAAACAATTAAAAAATGAGCAGAATCTAAACAAAAATTAAAAAATGATCAGAATCTAAACAAAAATTAAAAAATGAGCAGAATCTAAACAAAAATTAAAAAATGATCAGAATCTAAACAAAAATTAAAAAATGAGCAGAATCTAAACAAAAATTAAAAAATGAGCAGAATCTAAACAAAAATTAAATAATGATCAGAATCTAAACAAAAATTAAATAATGATCAGAATTCAGAATCTAAACAAAAATTAAAAAATGAGCAGAATCTAAACAAAAATTAAATAATGATCAGAATCTAAACAAAAATTAAATAATGATCAGAATTCAGAATCTAAACAAAAATTAAAAAATGAGCAGAATCTAAACAAAAATTAAAAAATGATCAGAATCTAAACAAAAATTAAAAAATGAGCAGAATCTAAACAAAAATTAAAAAATGAGCAGAATCTAAACAAAAATTGAAAAATGATCAGAATCTAAACAAAATTTGAAAAATGATCAGAATCTAAACAAGATGTCACGAACATTTAAGTACCACCAAAATCCACCAAAACGGAAAAATTATTAACGTCTTAGGCTCCGATTTCAAAATTTTATAGCGGGCTATGATATATGCGTTCAGATGTGGAATGCGGCAACAGCGGCATTGGCTACACTGAATAATTTTAAAGGTTTTTACACACAATCCCTAAGGGATTTGTGTGTAAAAAACCTATAAAAGTATTCAAATAAAAAACTTACATTATCAGAATCTTAGAAAATCTTTCAAATTATTAAAACGTTAAAACCCTTGTAAATTTATCAGAATCCAAAAAATTTAAAATTACCAAAATCGATAATACGTAACTATTGGCTTGAAAATCCCCGAATAAAATGATAAGTAATAAAAACCGAATTTTTAATTAAAGCGAAGTTAGCTTGAAACCAATAAACAAAACAGCGGCGGTGCAGGGTTCTAAATAAAAAACCCGTACCCAAAAAAACCCACTTTTTAAAAAACAATTGGGTTGTTTTTGATTTTATATAAGAAAGACTCAGCTCACACTTATTTTAGTTTTAACACATGTTTATTCAAAAATTTTAAATATCTGGTCTTAAAGTTTATTTACATCGCGAGTCGAAATACGTTAATTTTTGTAATGTTAATAAGATACGCGAAAAAGTAGATTAGTCCATTATGGACTAAACTACTTTTTCGCGTATCTTATCAACCTTCGCACAGTCCATAGGTGGTTTCTTCTAATTTAACTTATCGTATATACTATTCTCCACCACACTCACCCCCCCCCCCTTTCGGATTTCCGTTGCTATGCAACGCGTTTTGAAATTTTTAATGTTTAGGCTTAGTTTCTCTTTTCGATATAACAGTCGCCAGCCAGATTTCCCGCACGGTACTGATAAGTTCCAAATAGGACGAAACCGGTCTACCGTTGGAATTTCGGGCTATTTTATTTACTTTTTACGTAGTTTATTACTCAAAGATCTATTTGATCCGAGATTCGCGTTTTTTGTTTGCTCGAAGACCTATTAGTACGAGTTATTAGTAAGTTTTTTAATTTCTTCAAATTTGTTTAGGATTTAGCTATATTTTCCCTTTTAATTATGGACTAATCTACATTTTCGCGTATATTATCAACCTTCGCACAGTCCATAGGTGGTTTCTTCTAACTTAACGTTTTGTAATGTTAACTTGTTAGCCAAAATTTTAATAAAACCCAATAAAATCCGATGGGTTTGGGGTTATTTTTAAAACCGGTTTTTTTAAAACTGCCACGGGGTAAAAAATGGTAAATGCGCAAGGAATAATAGAAAGTCGTGGGGGAAATAAGAAACCCTATTGGAGCTCACGAAAAGAAGAGTAATCTGGAGATCAGACCAAGGAAGAGATGAAAAACACGCGGTTTCCGTGGACAGACAGGATTACGCGACAGAAGACAAAACGCAGTTCCGCTTCCCAGATATGAGAATCCCATGTACGGATATCATTTTTTGTTCTTTCTCTCGGGGGCTTTTAGAGAAGATGAGGGAATCTAAATGACGTACAAACGGTGGTGTCGTCCACTGCTCTGAGGGGGGGGGGTCGCGCTTTTATTCCGGAAGATGATGAGGAGACGAGTCGCGGAGAAGAAGTTCAAGAGTGCCCCTTTAATAGCTTCAAAGAGAATAATACCACTTTATAAATTAATCGGAAACCTCGAGAAGGTTCTCGAAGAAGAAACCGGGAAATTTTAATACATTTTTTTTGAAGTACTTAAAAGGACTTTGGCTCGCCTCTTGGCGGATAAACACTTCAGAAAAACGACTGATAAGTAAGACCCTACGTTATTATAGCGCAGTATCACAACGTAGCGACCAGAGCAGACATTTTGGGGTAATTGTCCTGGAGTTTTCGTCGGATTTTAGGATTTCTTGTTGGATTTCCAAGATTTTTCATCGGATTTTAAGATTTCTCGTCGGGTTTCGAGATTTTTCGTCGGATTTTAGGATTTCTTGTTGGATTACCAGATTTATCGTCGGATTTCGAGATTTTTCGTCGGATTTTGGGATTTCTTGTTGGATTTTCAGATTTATCGTCGGATTTCGAGATTTTCGTCGGATTTTGGGATTTATCGTCGGATTTTGGGATTTTGGGATTTCTCGTTGGATTTCGAGATTTTCGTCGGATTTCGTGATTTATCATCGGTTTTCGAGATTTTTCGTCAGATTTTGGGATTTATCGTCAAATTTTGAAATTTAAAAAAAAAATCTCCGGATTTTGAAGAAATCTAGGCTAGATTTCGAATTTCTTGGTGAGTGTACGGGATTTCTTGGATTGATAAAAACGCTAAAAACCTAGTCATTATCCCAAAGTATAAATAAAAAATCGATTGTTCAGTTCAACACGTTTGGATATAAACAAGGAGAAACAATTTAGCCACTCTCCGAGACTTTGGGCGAATCGGGTAAACAGCTACAGAAGCGATATTAAAATTCCACAAACTCTTAGAAAGCAAACAAGCGCCGACCGAGATAAAAATATCGAGTTTAAGTTCCAACGCGGTACAAGCGACGAAATTAATTAAGAAACTCTCTTTTCAAAGGACAAGTTTCGTCGTTTCGCCATCGGGTCCGGGCCTCCTCCCGGTAAACAAGCAATCTAGCTAAGGTAATTGGCGCGCGCTTAAGACAAGTCCGGGTGATATACGCGAGGAATTCCGAGAGTGGGTTGCGATTACGTCGGGTCCATTTACAAAGGGGCCGGAGAATTACGTGGAAAACAAAGTTGGCCGTACATCAAGTGAGCGGGAAAGGCAGAGTCCATTTGCTCAATTGAAAACGTCAAACGGCAGCGGAACACCTGGACAGGTTTAGATTCGGGCGCTGACCATTGACCAACGTCGGCAGTCACCGTCCGAACGAAACCAAGATTTATGGGTTTCAAACCCGAAAGATCGTAAAAGCCAAACTAGAATGGAACGAAAGGTGGCCCTGGGGCGGTACAAACTGGACCCCTGCCCCGCCCTATTTGGCGGTGGACGCGTGGGAATTTAATCTTTATTTATAGGCAGAGGCCGGTAATCTCCCTGTCCGCTTCTAGAAAACGTGGTTAGCCGATTCCCTTTCCACGACGGTCTCTGTTATTTTTACGTTTTCTATTTTTACGGCCGCTCCTGCAAATTTTTATTTCATTTCAGTCGCTGTTTTCATTTTTTTACTACTCGAGAGTTTTTATTCGGGATGGCGATAAAGCCAGCGTGGAAGCGCCCAAGTCCGTGTTCTCATCCCACTGATTGCCTTACACATTTTTCATGGCTCCTAATTTAATCACCCATATTTTTTACCGCTCATTTTGTTTTACTCGAGTCGTATATCATATGGTGCGCGCTTTCAGTAACTGCTTTATGGCGAATGTCCTGGTTTCATTTAAGCGTCACTTTACAAATTTAATCATATTAATTTCCCTCAGAGGTACGTAATATATATCTTACGTTAGTTGTATATCATCTCTTTACGCAGTTAGTGTTATCTTCGCTGATTTTTCGAAAATCTTTATTTCAATTTCTCAATATTTAGTGTATAATAGGAAAATCAATTCTTAAAAATAATTTCGAAAAGTCGACTTCTCTTTTCTGATTCAAATTCCCTGACAAAAATTTTATTTTACCTACTTTACTTTTATCAGAAGTCAATAAATTTAAATGTACTTACATTTCAATAAAAAGGTTAATACAATGTTGAAAAAATTAGCCAAGCTTTCAACGAAATAAATGATAATCATAGAATTTGTCATAGATCTAGAGTAAAATTACCTTCAAAAAGTGTCAAGATAAAATTGAATTCCCTGACTTTTTAGGCCTATTTTTAAATTCCCTGTGTTCCATGACATGTGGCAACCCTGTTAGTACTTAGAATATCCCTACACGGTTGCCGCAATATTTTCAGATTCAAATTCCCTGATTTATCTCTGAATAATTTTCGAAATTTTTCCCTAACTTTTTTAAGGGCAAAATTAGACAAAACTTTTAAATTTATATTTTACTTTGATCCGAAGTGTATGAAATTACTTCAAATTCTTCTATTAAAATAAAGGTGACTCTTTGATATATGTTTCAACCAAAAAAACGTTTTATTGTTTAATGGGAATCATATCCATAGTTTATCAATAGAGAACTGCATCGAACCTAAGCAGATGCAAGTTTCATTTGTAAAGACTAGTTAAACCATTCAGTTAATGAAACTTAAATACTTTAAAAATATAAAATAACAGCACTCAATTTTCAAGTAAATTATAATATAGAAAGTAGACTTAATGAATGTGATTAATTTAAAATACTTTTAGTAATTTTGGCACTGATAACAAAATGTTCGGAAATTAGACTTCATTCCTACATCCAAAACTAAAAGTTTAATACTATTAAATACGGGCAAATTAGATTCAATTGTAGCCTTTTCCAACGAGAAAACAGTAAATTTAACTCTATACGTATTAGCTGACCGATGGGAATTCAAAACTTGCAACGAAATAATAAGAATTAACGAATGAAGCCTTTCCGCCGTTATTGACTTAAGCCTAATTACCCGGAACAATTATAATACTTCCAAAACTATCCCTCCTCCTCAATCACAGGCTCGCGGATTCAGCTAAGGCTTAAAACTAACGCTTAAAAGATTTAACGAGGGCGTAGCGAGCCGACATTATCGCTAAATTAGGCTTAATGAGTCCCAATCAAGGGCCATTACCCAGCGCCCCCTACCGTTACCTAACAAAGAAAATTCAATTAGCATTTAAAACGCCAAACAATTCGGGTTAGTTTTCCCGCCAAAACGTCATCGACCGCAAACCCCAAAACCCCCTAAACGTCCTCCCCCCACACACACTCGCAAATATTTTCATTTAGGACTTAATTAGACAAAGCCAGTGCAATGGCAAATATTCTTAATAAAAACGCCATAAAACTGCGGCTAGTAACGTCACCGAACTAATAATCGCCTTCGGTTAAACTGGCCGTTCTATAAACAACTCTGTTTACAAAATACAATTTTAACAAACTGCTCTGTCTTAGTCGAAACCAAAGCGGCGCTTTTAGCTGATGTAAACTGTACCCCATTTCAATATTTTGGTCGCAGTGTCAACCTCGTCGGAAAAGATTATCCCGTTAAACGGATGAAGTTTCAGCGAATTTGGCTTTGTTTAGAGCGCCGTTACATAGGATTATGTCGGCGAGGATATCACTATCTTGACTTAATCCCGGACTCAGCCATAAATAAGGATAAGTTATTGTGGAATTACGCTACCCTACACGTTTCAGCGTGCTATATCAGAAGTATATCATTTACTTCTTAGAGATAAGTATCTAACAAGTGATATATATTTTTTTAAATCATTGATTTAAACGAATTCAAAAATTAAAATACATAGAAAATCTGAGCAACTAAAATATTAAATACTAATTAAATTTACTCAATATGTAATTTAATTCCAGATTAGCTAACTGATAAAAGTCTAATATCCATTAATTATACAGAAAAAGAGCCATTAATTGAGAAAAAATCAATAAATTCTATAAAATCAAAAAAATCCGATTTGAAATAAAAAACTCGATTTATTTGATTTTTATTAAAAAATCAGAAACGTGCCAGCCCTAGCTGCTAAACAAGCACTTTCACCTAGTAATAGTTCTTTTTATAAAGTAACGTGGCCTTCTTGTTTAAATGCGGCTCAACAAACACAAGGAGACCGCTGCTAGCCTTTAAACGCGCTAAGGCGGTGTTGTGTACAAATTTCATCGGACGTGCCTTTAAGCTGAACGTTTTACGGAAAGGGGAAGACAATTTCCGAATTTTCCCCTTCCGACGGCAGCAGGCGCTAAAGCGTCTAACCAATGAAAAATGTACGCAAGAAAATGCATGACTTTTGACGGGTTGCGTTCTCCTTGTGTGGAGTGCTGCGTTTGTTGCTCCTAGCTTTTACAAGTCTACGTCTACGAAAAGTTTTTCTAGCGCTCGTGACGTAAAAGCAACATATTTTTTTTTATAAATTTTATTTTACAGAAACAACTTTTTATGCTTTATAAATAAGCCATAAGTAAATTTTTGATCGATAATACGGTAAAATTCCTTCGTAGCCTTATTCATGGCTGCCATGTTGGAATAAAATTTCCTAACTTTAGGCAAAAGCACGAGTGACGTGTAATGAAGTCATGCACAGCCGTATTGCGAATTGGAAAATTGAAACTCACCTCGATTCCACCCAGGTACATGAACGTGTTTAAGCTTTTATGTCCTATTTAAGATTGTATACTTATGGTAGACCCTATTTTTACCTCTCCGAGGGGACTTTGTACCCTAGGAGGGGTTATACAATCACCGTGTCTGTCTGTCTGTGGGTGGGTCTGTCTGTCAGGCCTGCGAACGCGTTCGCATTTTCGGGGCAAAGGGTAATCACTGCGTACGCAGTTTCTTAGAATCAGGGAAAAGGTTTTTCCAAAAGCGCCCTCTTTTTGTCATTGGGTGTAGTATAATTATTCAATCGGCCGGGATTCGCTTCACTGAAAATTAAAAACTCTTCCGAGGAGAGGTATATTTTGGCTTGCCAACTTGTTGAAGGTTAACAAACTAAATTTAAATCTAATTTTAGTAGGCGCTCCGATCTCCGCATTGAAACTGGCTTTATCTTTTCAGTTTAAACAGCACAGATAAAATTAGCCTATTTATACATATCTAAACTAAGGTCGTGCCTGGATTTCCAAATAAAATTCATTAATTGTCCGCCCAAATGTATTAGCATCGAATATTGTAAACTGGAGAACTCCGATTTTAACTTAAACCAAACTTTTAAAGAAAAACGTTAGGGAATTTTGTAAATTTAAAATTCAGTTTTTAATCAAACTAAAACGAATGTTGGTTTTAGAGCGGCCGATAAAAAAACGTGTACAAAAAAGGTTTAAATTTCTAGATATTTTAAAAACAAAATCGCGTGAAAAACAGAATATCTCTCATCAGAGAGAAATATCCATTTCACTCTCCTGCTAAGCCACCCATCAAAACCGTATACGGGAAACTTGTAGCAGTGTAGACGTAGCTTTATTGCGTACAATCTACGCTCCTACAAGTTCCTCCGTTCACGTTTATCGAAGGGAAGCTTAACCTCTCTAATGTTATTCGCTTGAAACACATACCTTCGAAGACTATCGCTAAGTTTTGAAAGACGTTTCGCAAGAGGTACCAAAAACATTGTACATGTTGTTAGATAAAAAAATCGATACCGCGCTAATAACTGAAAATGTGTTTTAGGTACGAATTGGAAATTTAAAGGGAGCCCGTATTAAGTGTTCAGGAGGTCATTCAACAATTAAAATTTCAATGACCTTGAACCATGTCTTCAAAGTCATTGAAATTTTCATTGTTGAATGAACCCCTACACACTTAACACATTAAATATCAGTAAGAAAGTAAATTTTAAATCAGAATATGTATCAAGCATGCGAAGTACGTGTTTCAAGCGAATAACATTAGAAGTAAATCATATCCTTCTGATATCGTACACTGAAACGTGAAGGATCGCGTAATTCCACAACAACTAAATATAAATAAACCAACAGGGTTCATACAACTTTTAGCAAACCGATTTCCCTGATAATTCCCCAATGGTAGATTCCCTGATTTTTTCCAGGTGCAAGATACCCTTAATTAAAACTAAGTGCAACATAGTTACTCATTTCATGAGACATTTAAACTAAATTGGTTCAATATTATTATTTTTAAATAAAAATAATCTTCCTTCGTGAGTCTCTTCCTTAAAGGTTTTTCATTATTAAATTTGTACTCTTTTACAGGGTTCGTACTAAATTTCCGGAATAAAATTCCCTGAGATTTGCAGGTTTTCCCTGACTAAATTGCCAAATTTTCAGTGACCATTTATGTAGAATAAATTAATGGTTTGAGGTAAAATCTTGAATAATATTTATTATGTACATCTTTCAAAATGTATTTGTCCGATTTTTTTGGGGGTCATTTTAAAATTCCCTTACTTTTTAGGGGCATTTTCAAATTCCCTGACCTTTCGTAAAGATTTTCAAATTCCCTGAGTTTTCCCTGACCTTATGGAAACATTTTCCAATTCCCTGACTTTTCCTTGACGTTTTGGAAACATTTTCCAATTCCTTGACCTTTCCCTGACCTTTTGGAAACCTTTTAAAATTCCCAGACTTTTGGGAAACATTTTCAAATTCCCAGACTTTTCCAGGTAAACCAGGTGTTCCATGTCGTGTCCGAACCCTGTTTAAGGCTAACTTTCTGCACCCTCATTAATTTCCCCGACGGTCCTGTCAACAATTTAATTTAATGATATTAGCAAAATAAAGACATTATTTCTTCTACCGAATTATTTAACTAGGATTGCTATAGTGACAAGTACCTGCTCCAAACGATTCGCCAATTCAGACCAGGTATAATAATAGCGGCTAAGCAATCTCAAACCCAGTTGGAAGCAGTCTTTCGTCGTAAGTGAAAATTCACGTTGCCAAAGCGAGAAATTAGTATTTTTAGCGTCTACGAGGTTGAGCAATCAGACTTAAGTTAATGAATTCTGGGGAATTCGGTACACGTTGGGACCGCTTACGTATATAGAGGGCTAGTCGGGGAATAGAATAGCCGAGCCTATTAATACAGAGTAGCCAACTCTGGAATGAAGAGGTGTCAGCTCATTAGACGTCGCCGCTTTTCGAGTCTAGATTTAGAACCATTCCGGGAAGGAACCGCGCGTTTAATCCGTGACTTTCCGGGGCAGGAAGTTGACCCGCGAACGGGGAGACAGGTGGCGAGGAACCTTCATTCCGAGACGATAGATCCGTTCGGACGCGTCGACTCCTTAATTACGGGCTAATTAGAAAGCTAACTCCGACTAATCGCTCAACGGACGCATCTCCGGGATCAAGGATAAATAATTCGTCGAACAAACATTTGTCTCGTGATAGGAAATCACTTTGATTATAGCCAGTTCCAAGGACACACCAAAAATGTACAAACTAGAACCAAGAATGGATGGTTTCTTTTCGTTTGTTCCGGGATTTCGGAGTAGGGTAAGAAGAGTAAGGCTATGACGTCATTTTACTCCGATTCTGTGCTGACGAATAGTTTTTACTTTCGTTTGTTCCGGGATTTCGCAGTAGGGTAAGAAGAGTAAGGCTATGACGTCATTTTACTCCGATTCTGTGCTGCCGAATAGTTTTTACTTTCGTTTGTTCCGGGATTTCGGAGTAGGGTAAGAAGAGTAAGGCTAGGACGTCATTTTACTCCGATTCTGTGCTGCCGAATAGTTTTTACTTTCGTTTGTTCCGGGATTTCGGAGTAGGGTAAGAAGAGTAAGGCTATGACGTCATTTTACTCCGATTCTGTGCTGGCTAATAGTTTTTACTTTCGTTTGTTCCGGGATTTCGGAGTAGGGTAAGAAGAGTAAGGCTAGGACGTCATTTTACTCCGATTCTGTGCTGCCGAATAGTTTTTACTTTCGTTTGTTCCGGGATTTCGGAGTAGGGTAAGAAGAGTAAGGCTATGACGTCATTTTACTCCGATTCTGTGCTGGCTAATAGTTTTCACTTTCGTTTGTTCCGGGATTTCGGAGTAGGGTAAGAAGAGTAAGGCTATGACGTCATTTTACTCCGATTCTGTGCTGGCTAATAGTTTTTACTTTCGTTTGTTCCGGGATTTCGGAGTAGGGTAAGAAGAGTAACGCTATGACGTCATTTTACTCCGATTCTGTGCTGCCGAATAGTTTTTACTTTCGTTTGTTCCGGGATTTCGCAGTAGGGTAAGAAGAGTAAGGCTATGACGTCATTTTACTCCGATTCTGTGCTGGCTAATAGTTTTCACTTTCGTTTGTTCCGGGATTTCGGAGTAGGGTAAGAAGAGTAAGGCTATGACGTCATTTTACTCCGATTCTGTGCTGCCGAATAGTTTTTACTTTCGTTTGTTCCGGGATTTCGGAGTAGGGTAAGAAGAGTAAGGCTAGGACGTCATTTTACTCCGATTCTGTGCTGCCGAATAGTTTTTACTTTCGTTTGTTCCGGGATTTCGGAGTAGGGTAAGAAGAGTAAGGCTATGACGTCATTTTACTCCGATTCTGTGCTGGCTAATAGTTTTCACTTTCGTTTGTTCCGGGATTTCGGAGTAGGGTAAGAAGAGTAAGGCTATGACGTCATTTTACTCCAATTCTGTGGTGGATAATAGTTTTTACTTTCGTTTGTTCCGGGATTTCGGAGTAGGGTAAGAAGAGTAAGGCTAGGACGTCATTTTACTCCGATTCTGTGCTGCCGAATAGTTTTTACTTTCGTTTGTTCCGGGATTTCGAAGTAGGGTAAAGAAGAGTAACTCTATGACGTCATTTTACTCCAATTCTGTGCTGCCGAATAGTTTTTACTTTCGTTTGTTCCGGGATTTCGCAGTAGGGTAAAGAAGAGTAACTCTATGACATCATTTTACTCCAATTCTGTGGTGGATAATAGTTTTCACTTTCGTTTGTTCCGGGATTTCGCAGTAGGGTAAGAAGAGTAAGGCTATGACGTCATTTTGTTCCGATTAGTTTGAGTCAGAGTAAAAACGTTTTTCCAAAATGGCTGCCTGAGACCTATACAGCGGCTAAATTCTGGCTAGCAGACGACAAAATCTGATTTACTCACTTTACACCTCCTTGTCAGAAGGAGTAAAATGAGTAGCCCTGAAATAGTTCGTTTTAGGGTTAAAAGAAAACATCTTTAGACCGAGAACAAGCGAAAAGAAACCACCTAATATTATTATTTATACTAAGAGATAATTTCTACTTTTTGTCTAAACAAACCTCATTGGTTTTCTGAAACTGACGTCCCAAAACTGCCATAGATGGCGCCACCAATAAATACTAGAGTGGCGTGTTCTAGCGTCTAGAAAACTTAATTTGTTACCTAAGTTTGGAGTTCTAAAACTAACTTTTGTAAAGAAAATGCGCGCTATACGCATTTTACGAAGAAAACTTACTATTTTTATTTCAATTTCTTAACTACCTTTCAAAAACCACAAAAAAAAGGGAAAGTAAAAACAGTCGTTTTTATAATTCGTAACTCCTAACACTCCGCAACCCGACCATTCCAGAAACACATCAAGACGACGCTCAAAAACCCCATAAAAAAGGGTACAACCGAAAAACGAAATTTAGCCCAAAACTTCACGGCCATAAAATACCTTTCAACGTTCTTATTTTTCTTTGGAAAATAAAAAATAAGTAATTTAAAGTAAGAATCTACTAAGCTGACATCGCTTAACGGGATATCCGGAAGTCATTCCAAAGTTAAACCACGCTACTAAGTAACGTCAGTCTTGAAAACGACCCTTTAAAAGGTCGGGTGAAAACTTTTAAATCTCCCAGCGTAGTAGTTTTACCCCATTCCATATGGCCTAATCAAATATGCATGGTCCATAAAGGTAGCCTTACACCTAGAATTAAATATGCAAAAAAATTCAACAATCCGGGCATAAAACGAAGTGGCCCTTTCAGCGGAACCCTGTCCAGAAATTCGGGACCCATAAGTTATCAGGGACGGTATGAAAGACGTTTTTTACGGACTAACGGGTCGAAATAATTTATAACGCTGTCTTTTCATTAATAATAAAAAAGCGGAGGGCGCCACCTACCGGAGACCTTTCGCTAAAATTAATAATGAAGCTTTGTGGAAAATGAAGGTTCTCGGACGCGGCGGCGAACGACGCTCACCTAAGGCCGTTACGGAGGGTTACCGCAACCCGGTTTCATCCCTCGGGCTTAGTACCAGGTGACGTTTACATCCCGTAATAAGTTAGCTGACGGCGAGGGTAAGCTCGGATTAACGGTACAGTTTACGGGGATTGGCGGAACGGTCGGTTTCAACGACTTTGGAACAAGGGATCCATTAGAGGCTTCTTCCTTTCAGCATTTTCGCGTGAAGGCCGAATATCGTTAAAAGGAAGGGCCGATCTCGGATTAGCCCTCCCTTTCAGCCTTCTTAAGCCCGCGGCCCGGCTAAATTAAAAAGAGATTTAGTCGATATATTATTGGGAGGCGGCGAAATCGATGCGAAAGTGGCGGAGAGATGAATTTGTGTTCGCGGCATATGCAAATCTGCCGCTGCTAGGTATATAAGTGGGAATTTAAGCCTTTTTAGCCTTCCATTTATTGTACGATGATGAGTGCGGTTTTAACGATAATGCCCCCGGAGAATATACACGCCGAATATCGCTGCTTTCGAGATGATGCTCGAGTGTTTCGAGGTCACGTTAATCGAGGTTACCCTGGCTTCAACCATCATTCCAATATTGCCGGTTAGTGGGGCTGTGCGAGTAGTGGTTTTAGCCAATCGAGTCGGGTATCGAGTAATATCAGAAATAAATGAACCGAAGTTATCAGAATGCTATACTACCCACGTTGGAGGCGTTTTCCTTATAAAGTTACATTTTGACCTCGAATTTGAAATTTTGCGCCCTCCTAGGCCGAATAAAAAACGTTTTTGTTTTTATGAAACCATTTTTTACCCACAATTCCCCAAGTGCAATTTCTCGCTTCAAAAGACGGGGATGGAAATTAGCTTTTATTTGACTCGATTTTCTCATAATTTTGATAAGGAAAACGCCTTCCGATTCGGTTCATTTACTTCTGGTAATATTGAAGTCGAGTCGAGTAATCAGGACTTGATTAAGGGGAAAATTTCTCTTATTCGAGTCAAGTAATTCAGAAAAAAGCCTCGAGTAATATTTTTAACGAGTCGTGTTATTGAGTACTTACTTGATTAGGAGCTGATTTTATTCGAGTAATTAGGAAATTAAATTTAAAATGAGTATAAACTAACTTTCAATGATGAAAAATATTGCTTTAATTTAAATGAACCACAACTTCAGTAACTTTATAGTGACTAGTGGGATATAAAAGACTAGTATACTAGCCTACTAATATAAGCTAATTATAGCAGGGTTCGTACGAAAATTTCTGATATAAAATCCCCGACTTTTCCAGGTTATCCCTGACCAATTTTTACCAATATCCCTGACCTTTTAGGTTATATTTTTGGACATTTTTTATTATTTTAGGTCAAAAGTTCTTTGTTGATGCTGGGTTCGGTTGACTAACTAAAATCCCTAACTTATCCCTGACATTATACCTCCATTTTACAGATCCCTGACTTATCCAGGTTCTGTACGAACCCTGTATAGTGATTAATAGTAAAATAACAATACAATATACATTTAAAAAAAATATTAATGTACCGTCTGTCCGTATATTGCTTAGGTAGTTAAGACTAACTAATATTACTTTTAAGGCGTAGACTAAAAGCAGAGTTCGTACAAAATTTCTGGAATTAAATTCCCTGATATTTCCAAGTTTTCCCCTGACCAAATTGCCAAAATTTCCACGACCATTTTTGTAGAATAAATGAAACGATTGGGCCAAAATCTCGAAAAACATTATGTATTTTTAATACATCTTTCAAAAATTTATTTGTCTGATTTTTTTCGGGTCATTTTAAAATTCCCTTACTTTTTTAGACCATTTTCAAATTCCCTGACTTTTTGGAATCATTTTAAAATTCCCCAACTTTTCCCTGTCCTACGGAATCATTTTCAAATTCCCCGACCTTTACCTGTCCTTTTGGAATCATTTTAAAATTCCCCGACTTTTCCCAGTCCTTTTGAAAACATTTCCAAATTCCTTGACCTTTCCAGGTTTTCCAGGTCCAGTACGATCCCTAAAATGGCTGTACACTACGATGCGCCATCAACTTCATTTTAACATATTAATGTCATATTATTTTGTTTAAACATTAATTAATTAATTAATTAATAATTAAAAAGACAATAATTATGTTGTTCCCATTTAAATAATTCATTTTATAAAATATATTGTAGTAGTTTGTGATACGAGTGATAGATGTCGCAGAACAGCAGGGTGAGATTTATTCCCAGGCCTGAAACAGTACGACGAAGTCCGCTGACCTCTGCATAAAAAGAAACTGGCTCGAGTGTCGAATTCGTTACCAAAAACGAGAGTAGATAATTTGTTTTAAATCTGATAAATGAACGACAAAATAATGAAACGCCAATTCTCAAATGACACGAAACAGGGAAATTGCCGGAAAACTAACAAAGCTTTTCCAACTCTTGTAAAATATTTGTGCTTGTTGAACCATTTCTGGACACCTACGACTATAATAAATCCGGTAAGGCAAGCAGCCGAGCGGACCCCAAAGACCACTCCACCATCCTTTAATTAAAAGGCTCTCAGCGTTGACGGGATCCTATCAAACTGCCACGAAACATTTTCCTAATAAGCGCGGTACGACCGGTCAAACAATCAGTCCAACTCATCCTCCCGAACAACGCGAAACCAGGGCTACTCAACTTTAGAAGGTTGAATTACAACCTGAGTAAATGAGGGGAATTTACGTTGATTTCGTAACAGCTCCCTCTATCGCTGATAAATAGAAGCTCGTTAAAAACCCAGTGGTGTTGATTAATTACGAAATTAATATACTAAAATGTATTAACTTTTATAACTTAGAAAATATTTATTTTCATTAATGCTTAAGTAAGTTGCAAATTATTCGTTACCGCCTTAATTTTGTTATTAAAGTTTCGTTGCTTTCCGTTTCGTATTTAAGTAGAAGTAGTTAAGTAGAAGTAATTAGTAATTACATGGTTTGAAAAACACGCGCTCACGCTTATCCTTTAGAGTGCGCGCTAAATTGGCATCGCCATATTATCTAGCAAGGATATTACAAGAATCATCTTGGTAGGATAGTGGGGACTATATAATCTACCAGATGCAGTGGGAACTATATAATCTACCAGGTGCAGTGGGAACTATATAATCTACCAGATGCAGTGGGACCTATATAATCTACCAGATGCAGTGGGAACTATATAATCTACCAGATGCAGTGGGAACTATATAATCTACCAGATGCAGTGGGAACTATATAATCTACCAGGTGCAGTGGGAACTATATAATCTACCAGGTGCAGTGGTAACTATATAATCTACCAGATGCAGTGGTAACTATATAATCTACCAGATGCAGTGGTAACTATATAATCTACCAGATGCAGTGGGAACTATATAATCTACCAGATGCAGTGGGAACTATATAATCTACCAGATGCAGTGGGAACTATATAATCTACCAGATGCAGTGGGAACTATATAATCTACCAGATGCAGTGGGAACTATATAATCTACCAGATGCAGTGGGAACTATATAATCTACCAGATGCAGTGGGAACTATATAATCTACCAGATGCAGTGGAAAAAATTCAGACAGAACCATAGTCCAGGACGTCACAAACTAGGCGCGATTAAATTATCATTTAGAATAAAATCCGCAGCGCGGCGCTGCACGTAAATTTAATTCCAATATTAAATAAACTTAACGACGGCATTTCATAAATTGAGTGACATTTTCGGAAAACCCATCATCAAATGAACTAGAAAAATATAAAGTAAAGTTTATATTCCAAAAATAGATTTGCAACTTACTCTTTAATTAAAATTAAGGCTACATATTTATTCAAAGTAAATAACCTAGAGGGCGTTACTTCGCAATAACGATAAAATAGTGGTTATTTTTGGGGTAAGAGAGTCTGACCAAGGAGGATAATAATAGGAGGCGACACTCAATGTATTTTTCTATTAGACTGAATTTCAGTGCTGCCCTCTGAGCTTAAGCCGGTAAACTAACGACTTTGGCGGGTTTTTAAAAAATTATATTTGCTAATTTAATATATTGTTTACCTATTTTACCATAGTGAATAGATGTTTTTTAGAGGTTGCTAAAGACAATTAAAGATGCAGAAATATTCCACAACATTATAAACCGGTATTTCATAATTTTGTTTATCAATTTTACCGGACTTTCCTCAGACGGCGCTAGTGACGCGCCAGTCCCCTAAATTTTTACCGAGTGTCCCATTGAGTTGGTAATATTAATACAGAGGTCCAATCAAAACGTCGGATTTCAGTATTTCGCGAAACAAGTTTTTAAAAAATAAGAATACTGCCGTCTGCTCCCAAATGACGAAAAAACTTTATCATTCTACCCGTGGCGCCGTCTATCTCTCAATGGTTCAAATAAGACGCGTTTTCCTGCAAAAAGATTGTTTTTTTTTTCAAAAATAATGGATGGCGCCCCGAGTCATATGATAACGTTTTCTCGTCATTTTAGAGGAGACGGCACATTCGTAATTTTAAAAAATTTGTTTCGCGGGGAGCAGATTTGATTGTATCTCTAGATTAATATTCCCAACTCAATGGAGTGTCCCCTCCTGTTATTATCCTCCTTGGTCTGACTAACGCGCGTCACTCAAAACGCTTTCGTAATCCAACCTACTAAAGTCGAATAACTATGGCAAAACGTGTCCCGTCCGCAACTCCCTAACGCGAAGGCAAGCTTAAATAATCCCCGAGGTACGGTTCAATTCCGCTACAAAAGCTTGTTTCGCCAGGAAACTAAAACTAATGGTACTCGGGGCGCAGGCGGAGATTTCTATTTTATTCTCGGGGAGCCGTTGATGGACTGCATCATCGCGGTGGGTGTGAAAAGAGTGCGCGACGAAATTTATCGATCGGGGCTGCCAGGGACAAATAACAGCGGAGACAAACCCTCCCTCGGTGGCGGGCTTTACTGCCAAGCGAGATATTTATAGAGACTGCCAGAAGCTATTTGACCGATAATTAGCGACCTTCGCTAACCGAGATAGACCACGAGGGGGTATTTTCAGAAGTACAATTATAACTAATATTCCCAAAGGCGTTTTTGCTTTCTTTAGCGATTCGTTACCCGAGTTTAGAAACTTCGAACTCTGTTTACAATATTTTCTAATGGACTAATACGTTTCATTTCATCACACAAACAATTGACTTTGCGATTAAAATACAGGGTGTTTCAAAATGTTATGCAAAAATGTTTAAGGAGTTGTAGGGGGTGAGTTGAGAAGTATGCCAGTTTTTCCCCATTTTCCTACGATGAGTTAAAAGAGCGCCAGAGAGCTTCAAAGTGTGGCCTACTAGCCCCTGAAAGTGGGCTACAACAAGCGCAAAAACAAGCAGCAGGGAAATGCGAACATTAAGGTTTGGGTTCGTGTGACAGGTAAAAAAAGACTTTGTAAACAAATCGAAGTAACCAGCGTAAAAAGTAAACTTAAATTGTATTTAAAGTCCCTGCTGCTTGGTTTTGCGCTTGTTGCAGCCTACTTCCAGGGGCTTTGAAGCTCTCTGTAGCTCTTTTAACTCATCGTAGGGAAATGGGACAAAACAGGCATACTTCTCAACTCACCCCCTACAACTCTTTGAAATTTTTGCATAACCTTTTGAAACACCCTGTATATCCAATGACGTTAATAGATCCTATCAAAAAAGTTGTAAATTTCCGAAACCCAGTAATTACCGCTTCAAAAGCGTAAACTTCTAAAAATAAAGTCCATAATTACGAATAACACAACGGAGAAAAGCGTGTAAAAGACCAATCACAGGGAAGACGAAGAACCCGACCATTAAAAATGCATTATTCAAAACTTTAGGACATCGCTATTAAGCGGGAGCAAGTTTCCGAGAAAGATGACAAGTTGATGAGATTACTAGAAAGCGATTAGTTTGGGATAGCGTCTTTTAAGACGGGGATTATGCGAGCAACAGAGTATACAGCGGACTCTCATTAGTTGGCCGAGGCCCATTTTTCAAGTGGACCGCTACTTCGGTCCCCCCCACCCCCACCCCGTTCGTCCGTATAAGGCTTAATTAGACGAAAAAAAAAAGATGTCTACTGCCCCAGGGACAAATTGAAAAACTGAGCGAGTTGGCCTAATTTGATTTAACCCCCAAGAAGTAATTACAACTTAGCGTACTTTTCCGAAAGAATTTTTTTTGCGTTTCTTACAAGTTCGAGTAATTGGAGCGATGTCAATCGAAAGTCGCCCTAACAAGCTGACAATTTATACGCGAATTTGGGAAGACAGTTTCGAGGGAAAAATTCAAAAAAATATATTTTAATATATGATCAGGAATTAAAAACAAAAATATATTTCAGAGTATTAATAACAAACACGCTTCCACGATACATTTATTATATCATAAGTATATAACCATCTCCATATACTGCAAATACTACGCTCTTGCAACATCTACCTTCGCAGGCTAACGTTCGCATGAAGGGCTTGCCACCACCCTCCTACGCATTGTAACCCGGCTACCTGAATAAAGGCATTAAAAGTCGCTCGATGACTGGGGCCTAGGGTATTAGCCTAGCTGATTATAAATATATACTGCAAATATTACGCTCTTGAAACATCCACCTTCGCAGGCTAACGTTTCGAACGAAAAATAGAGTTTCATGAAAAAATATATCCATGCAGTTAAGCTAATACCCGAGGCATCACCTTAGGCATAAGTCATCGAGCGACTTCTAATGTGTTTAATTCAGGTGGCGCGGGTCACAACGCGTAGGAGGGTCGTGGTAAGCCCGGCGAGTCAACAGCTCCATACACTTACTATTACCGTTAACCTCGACAAGTTTTTATGGAAGGAGAAACAGGAGAATTCCGGGGGAAACCCATTTAACCAGTGAGGAGTTAACTTGCAAACTCTACTCTAAGAAGTTGTTCGGACAACATAAATTACTTTCTAAAACACTTAGCACAGTGTTCTTACATCCTTATGCTGCGAATGCTTCGGCGGGCTTACGGGAAATACCATTACAATCCAACTTCAACCCGCGAAAGTCCTAGATAGATATCTCTCTAGTAAGGATCATTTGACAGGGTTGCCACAAAATTGCCGATTAAAACTCCCTGACTATTCCCTGACCACTTTAAGAGATTTTTCCTGAATTTTTACAAATTCTTAAAATTCCCTGACCTTTCCCTGACTTTTAAGGCCAATTTTTAAATTCCCTGACTTTCCCCTAATTTCCCTGACGTGTGGCAACCCTGTTTTATATATATTATATATCTAAGGATAGCCTTATCAAGTGTTGGAACAACTTTACTTTCATCATTAAGTAACTAGGGCCACGAAATAGCGCGTCAAATTAGTCCTTTCTACAATTTTAATCAGCGCAACGTTCTCCAAATGGAACGCGGGGACTAATACAAAGTGACCAACCGAAATCCGCGACAAAACTGTGCCCAAAAAATCCCTTGAACCCGAGGAACAACGGCCCCCGGAGACGGGCACGTAAGCGTAGAGCAAATTTGTAGTCCCCAGGCGCCACGAGGAAGATTTAAAATCTGGGCCATTTGCTTCTCCGTGAACACACGCGGTCCGCCCGAATTCAATTCGTTATTTTCGCTCATTGCAGCCTCTTTCCAGCGGACGAAGAAAGCGAAGAGAGTTAATAATCTAATTCCGCATGCAAATTGGATTTCTCCGGGTACAAGTATATCTATCCCGAGATAAGTCTTCGGGTTCCCAGCACGACTTCCGCCAAGAATAGTCCTAATTACCAATGCGTAACATCGAGCCACGCGGAAAAGAACCTTTGCCCCAACCCGGAAGGAATTATACGTACACCAATGCGGGGAACATTTCTCTCTTTAAAAGGAAAACGTATTTTTGCTACAAGTTTGCGGAGCTGAATTTTAAACTAGGCGAAGCGCTTTTATACGCCGCCCGAGTTTAGAGAACGTACTTTGAGAAGAATGAAAAATTGCTTTGTTTCAAATGGTTTTAAATTGCCGTTTTAGAGCGACGGTGAGATTAAATTTTAAACCAGTTCGTAAGCTTTTATTTAAATTATATACGTTCATGCACTTCGTTAAAAAGTCGCCTTTACAAAATAGATTAAGTACCGTGTTTGTTAAATAAATTATATATAAAAATAAATAACTTATTTGGAATTAAATTTTATTATTTTATGCAGAGACACGATACTATATATTAGTGTTGTTAATTTTCCGGAAAAATAAAATGCGGAAAAATTTCCGAAAAAAAAAATTGAAACATAAATTACATTTTAAGGGTTTTTAATGTTTTTAACTTTTTATCGATATAAAATGTCTAATATCAGTAATCACACTACAAAATATTAATAGTGTTACATTGTTAATCAGTTGAAACTAGTCTAGAGGTTTAGTTTTACTTTTAGATTAAAAAAAATGAGGCAAAAATGCCGCTTTATTTAAATTTGCAAACAATATATTTTAGAGTAATCATGGGATTAAAACTTTTTATTTTTTTCCAGAAAAATAAGGAAAATTTTCCGGAAAAAAGGCCTCGGTCATTTTCCGGAAAATTTTCCAACTTACAACATTACTAGTCTATTACGTATAGTTATATAAATGACTTATGTTGGAATTCAATCTATTTGTTTGGAGAATCAAAAATTTGCGGTTAATATTTAATGTAAAGTTAATTTTCTAAAAGTTCATTTAAATAGAAACATTTAATCTGTTTATTAGAGTATAGAAAATTTTCACTTAATAAGCAGTTTTGCCACAGTTTTTTCACAATCAAATTCCCTGACTGTTCCAGGTTTTCCTTGACTTATTTTACGCAAAGATTTTGTATTTTTTCACCTATATTTTAGTAAAAGTTTCTTATTTCAAACGAAATTAAATTCCCTGCATATTTTCTTGATTTTGAGACTAATTTTTAAAATTCCCGGACTTCTCCCTGAAATTGATACCCATATTCAAATTCCCTGACTTTTCGAGGAATTACAGGTTTTCCAGGTACCGTGGCAACCCTGTCTAATGTATAGTAAATATTTTAAACGTTAATGTACTTTTTGCCAATTTTAAATAATTCTTTACATCTCTATATAAAATTTCTAAGACACGTTCATTATATTCTATAGATTTTTCCAAAGAAATAACTTAAAAAATCAAAACAATTTAGAGGTTTTATAGATAATAACTACGTTTATTCTATGAAGTTTTTATAAAGGTATTTTAAAGCAAATACCGCGAGAAAAAATTATTCTATTTGACAAACCGTGTCTGTATAAAGAAGTTTCATAAGTTTATTCTCCGAAAATATTTGTACGGTATCTGGAAAACAACGCAATTCCAAAAAAGGCGAAAACCTACGCACTCTCTAGCGTAAGCTACTACCATTCATTAATTCGCAATTTACTCAGTCCATACGTTAAGATTAAAAAGTTGGTGGAAGGAATTACTGTCTCATTTACCAACACAGAAAAAAAATCAATTGAAAGATTTCCACCAGGATTGTCAACGAACTTAATACGAAAACCTAGTGTTCCGTGGACGAGTGGAAAAAAAGGCCATAAAACCGACATTAGGTAAGACCTGGTCGAGGAAAATAAACCCGCTGGTTAAAAACGGCCGGGTCTCTTTTAGGTAAAAGAAAAGCCGACACATTTTACCCCGCGAACACCGCGTGAGTAGAATTGCTAAAGTTTGCGCTTTTTATATATTTTTTTCTCCGTCCGCATTTCTTCGCTTTAACTTTTGACACCGACACCAGGGAGGGCTGCCGTCGCCGCTGCTGGAGAACTGGGTGTTATTTCTTTTTTGTTTCTTTCAGCTTACGCCATCTAGTAGAAGTCCATTCCGTAAGCCAGAGGAGAAAATTCCCTGGAAAGATCTCACTATCAAGTAGGCGCGGAGAGCCTTACTTCGCAGTCGCTCTTAACACCCACGAGCGCCGACTGCACCCCCGAAAGCGCCTTTTCTGATAATTGTCAGATAAAGCCATCAGCCATTCGCCATCGTTAAGGACGGAAAAGTAAAATAAATTTATCTTTCTTTGCAAACTCAAACATTGGAAACGAAGAAAAGTAACTAGTTAAAAAAAGAGTATCGAAAACTCGACTTTCTTACCCGTTGCTTTCTCATAATGAGCCTACTTTGGAAGCTTTTCTGGATATTTCGCAGAAAAAAACCGAAACAGATAAAAACAATAGGAAGATTGAAATCGCGGGCCTCCCCCCTCTCCCCTTCCGAAATACAGGGTGGAAGCCTCAGCCGTGATCCAGCTTCGGTACTTCTCCTAGTACACCTAAGTGCTGCGGGTGGCAAACTTCTACAGGCGCTGGTAGGCCAAAAATAGACCAATGGGATAATTAGAAGCGCAACTTCCAAATTCTCTTTCGGGCGATTGGAAAAAGGTGTGACTGTGTTTGTTTCGGCAAATGAAGCTCCAGTTTCCATTCTAGGAGTGGCGATTTGGAACGGTCAGATTCACGCATTTATTAACTTATTTTGAATTTCAAAAATTTGGAAAATAACGATATCGCGATAATTTTACCATTACTACGTAGTGAGCGATAATTTGTTCTGAAGAACAAACTACGATCTAAAATTACTTCTTAACATCTGCCACTTTGTCAATAACCATGGATGTAAGAGAGCAGTGTGGAATTTTGTTAGTACCGAGGCTGGCCCACGGCTGAAGCTTCCACCCTGTATAGAAGTAGAAAAAGCATCGCGTTTCCTATTGCGATATATTTTTTCCGTCGCACACCAAACCAAAATAAAAAAAGGCCTGGTTTCCAGGAAATGCCAGCGCCCCTGGGATCAGACAGATATAAGTAAAACCCAGCGCCCAACTAGCAACTAGCGTTTTTGTTTACGCTACATTAAGGTTTAAGTGTTGAAATTAATGACTGGGAACCGTCGCTGGGTTTAAAGGTCGAAAAACCACGAAATGGTATATCACGTTAAGAGAAAACCTATATTTTATCTCTACCCTCCTGGAGAACGCTGTTGAATTTCTTTTCCCTATTGCCAGGGTTGCCACCGAATTTTCAGATTCAAATTACCTAAGATTTTTCCTGATTTTTTAAGGACAAATTTTTATTTTATATTTTACTTTTATTAGAAGTAACTTTTATTTCAGTAAAAAGGTTATTGCAATGATGAAAAAAATAGCCGAACTTTCAAGAAAATAAATTATAATCATAGAATTTGTCATAAATCTAGAGTAAAATTACCTTCAAAGTGACAAGAGAAAATTGAATTCCCGGAATTTTCCCTGAATTTTTACAAATTCTTAAAATTCCCTGACTTTTCCCTGACGTTTTAAGAATTCTTAAAATTCCCTGACGTTTCCCTGACGTTTTAAGAATTCTTAAAATTCCCTGACTTTTCCCCGACGTTTTAAGAATTCTTAAAATTCCCTGACTTTTCCCTGACGTTTCAAGAATTCTTAAAATTCCCTGACTTTTCCCTGACGTTTTAAGAATTCTTAAAATTCCCTGACTTTTCCCTGACGTTTTAAGAATTCTTAAAATTCCCCGACTTGTCCCTGACATTTTAAAAATTCCTCAAATTTCCTGACTTTTCCCTGATGTTTTAAAAATTCTTAAAATTGCCTGACTTCTCCCTGACGTTTTAAGAATTCATAAAATTCCCTGACTTTACCCTGACGTTTTAAAAATTCCTCAAATTTCCTTAATTTTTAGGTCCATTTTTAAATTCCCTGACTTTTCCCTGATTTCCCTAACGTGTGGCAACCCTGTCATATTGCTCTATTTTTAACGGGTCTTCTTTATACACTCTAAACCATAAAAAATGTTAGTGTTTTCCGTTCGAAGACGAAAATAACATTAAAATAATCCCGTCAACTTAGTTTCAATCTAATCTATTTTTGGCCTATTTCCGCCTGTAGAAGTGTTCCAACCGCCTCGCACCAAAGCCATACAAGACGGTTGGTTTCCAGGGGCAAGCTAATAAAACCTCATCGTCGTTTTCAATTTCTCCATCGGCGCGAAATAAAAACTTCCAAAATCAAAAGAAAAACCTCCAATAAAGACTTTTAATACAAGGGAGCAATTTTTCACGCTAGATGGAAGGGCAAAAGAAGCGGGTTGAAACGCCGTCAAACCCTCTTAGAGCGTGTCTAATATAAAAGCGAGTAACCAGAGATACACGAACTAGGTACCTTAAAAGATAAAGATTCCATAAACAAGCGCGGTGTCTGTTTCCCCGCGCTGAAAAGAGAGAACAAGTGAAGCACCTCAAAAAAAAAATAGAAGATAACGTCAAGTCGAAAAAGGCCGATAGTTGCCGCGGACTCCGCCAGGGGGATCCCCCTAATAACGACAGAGTGACACCCCGTATCCTACACTTTTATAGTATCTGCCAATCAGAAGACCGCTACGAGTCCGGGACAGGAAATTCTCAGCCGTTCCATCCTACAAGATATGGAAATACGGGGCGCGAAGACCAAGATCCTATCCCTCACGATAAATCCCAACCTATCTTGCCATTGTTACGAAGAGCGCTAAGCGCAACTTCCTTACTAGAACTACGGTATCAGGTTAAAATGACGTGAATTGTTTGGATAAAGTAACGTGTTCGGTCGTGCGGGAAAGAAGTTCAAGCAGGGGCCAAAATATTGTTTCCTTGGGAATTTATGAATAAGCATTTGTGTCCGGAAGGAATGGATTTTTTCGGTATTATTGATCAAACCAAGACGACTGCGACGACGTTCTATGCTAAAAATATACACAGTCCGTTTCTATATACAGCCCAGATACCGAACAAATGTTTCCGTTTGCAATTTTGAATAAAAGATTAAATATATATATATATATATATATATATATATATATATATATATATATATATATATATATATATATATATATATATATATATATATATATATATATTATATATAGACATAGCAATGTCGGTAGCAGATTCTAAAAATATAAGCTCTCAGTCAATTGTCTCCAAATATTTAAAGTAATTATAGGATAGAAATTATAAATATTGAAATCAGGATTGTCTGATTGAAATCAAGTAATTAAGAAAACTCTTGGATTTAAATAACTATTTTTATTTAAATGTAGTTTCTCTAGCAATGCCAATTCATAGCAGGGTTGCCACAAATATTTGAGATTCAAATTCCCTGTTTTCACTGACCATTTAAAGAAATTTTTCGGGCTTTTCAAGGCCAAAATTTGTATTTTATATTTAACTTTTATCAGAAGTTAATAAATTTAAATTTCAGTAAAAAGATTATTCAGGGTTGTCACATTTTTTCACAATCAAATTCCCCTACTTTTCCAGGTTTTCCTTGACTTATTTTGCGCCAAGATTTTGTATTTATTTACCTATATTTTAGTAAAAGTTTCCTATTTGCAATTAAATTAAATTCCCTGACTTTTCACTGATTTTTATACCCATATTCTAATTCCCGGACTTTTCCGGGAATTCCAGGTTTCCCAGGTACCATGGCAACCCTGTTATTGCAATGTTGAAAAAATTAGCCAAACTTTCAAGGAAATAAATGATAATCATAGAATTGGTCATAGATCTTGAGTAAAATTACCTACAAATGGTGCCAAGATAAAATTGAATTCCCTGACTTTTCCCTGAATTTTAACAAATTCTTGATATTTCCTGACATTTCCATGACATCACTTTTTAGGCCCATTTTGAAATTCTATGTTTTCCCTAACGTGTGGCAACCCTGTCAATTAATTTTATTTTTAAATTAATAATCAAATTTATTGAAGCTTTATTTGTATTTTAGTTAACTAACACTGCACTCAAATTATTATTGATTTATTTTACAAAATCTGAGTCAACAAAAATTGGATTTTAATCAAATAAATCGATTTAAAAAAAATAAACACCAACAACCTTGTTGAATGTTTGTAATATTGAAATATGGGAACTTTCTGGAATATATATATAACTAGACATATATGCAGCGGAAACTATGAATTCTTGGAGAGACAGTTGAACCGCCATTCTCTTAGATAAATATTTTCAATTCGAATGGAATATTTTAAAGCTACCCCAGTTGGAAATACAGCATAAAATGTTTTAATACAAGCATAACACATTTAAAATAAAATATTGAAATTATAGGGTAGCTAGAATCCCTGGCAATAGTTTATATGGTCCCAATGAGGTAAATTGTTTTAAAGACACAGTAAATAATTACTCGTTCAGTTATTAGTAACTTTGAAAAAGTAACTAAAAGTAACCAAAATGTAACCAAAATTTAACTTTTTTAGTAGTGGGATCTTTTCACTTTTTATTAAATTAAATCTTTTAATTAATTTTACCCTCTTCAACTTTGACGACCCTTTCAAACGTGGTTAGCTTAATATAATAATAATCAGCTAGGCTAATACCCAAGGCACCACCTTAGGCCCAAGTCATCCAGCGACTTTTAAAGCCATTAATTTAGGTGGCCGGGTTACAATGCGTAGGAGGGTTGTGATAAGCCTTTCATGCCCTTATCCTAGACCATATTTTTCAGTTTGAATAACCAACTAAGCCATAAAATTAATTTTTCCATGGGAAATTCACTTGAAAACTATGTAACGTTTTCTAGATACAATATATTTTTGGAAATAATAACTTTTACTAACCGATTTCAAAAATTGTAATTAAAAAAAACCTCGGAATCAGCCCTAAAAGTTTAAATAAGCCCATTACCTCATTGGTTCCCTAAAACATACGCATTTTCTACGCGATTAATAACTAAACGTATAAGTCGCTCGATGACTTGGGCCTAAGGTGGTGCCTTTGGTATTAGCCTAGCTCATTATTATTATTATAAATTAGTGTTGTTAATTTTCCGGAAAAATAAAATGAGGAAAATTTTCCGCAAATCGGAAAAATAAAAAATTTAAACATAAATTACTTTTTAAGGGTTTTTAATGTTTTTAACTTTTTATCGATATAAAATGTCTAATAACAGTAAACATACTACAAAACATTAATAGTGTTACATTGTTAATCAGTTTAAACTAGTCTAGAGGTTTAGTTTTACTTTCAAATTCGAAAAAATGAGGCGAAAATTCCGCTTTATTTAAATTTGCAAACAATATATTAGACAAATCATGGAATTAAAACATTTATTTATTTTTTCCGGAAAATTTTCCGATTTAGAACACTATTATAAATACATTCTTTATACAGTCTTTGTTTGAATAAATTTTATATTTAATTTGACAGTATTGAAGAGAATAACGAAAAAGAAAAGAAAAATGCGATTTGATCAGCACGTAAAGTATCGAAAATTGTAAGATGGTATTGGCGGAACGAAACCACGGATGAAGATATTTCCCGGGAAAGATTGGAAAGTGGGAAGGATGTACCGCCGATAAAAGATAACAAGATATGGAGAGAATATTTCCCGCGAGATGGAGCCTCTACACGAGCCCTGCTGGGAAATAAAGAAAAATCCGGCTGGAAAATTGGGAATGCATGATATTCCGCCAAAATCGACCGAAGTGAAATACGATCCTTGGGCAAACATTTTTTGAAAGTCAAAATCGGATTGACGTGAAAAAGGACCTTCGATTGCCTCAGCCGCTTTTGATTTCAAAAAGTGTGGAATTACAATACCAAGTGTCAATTCATTAAAAAGGGCAGTTTTCTATAAGGTCAAAAGTAAATGAACCGAAGTTATTAGACTGCTAAACTCCCCATGTTGGAGGCGTTTTCCTTATAAAGTTACATTTTGACCTCGAATTTGAAATTTTGCGCGCTCCTAGGCCGAAAAAAAACTTTTTGTTTTTATGAAACCATTTTTTATACATAGAAATAGCTATACCCACAATTCCCAAGTGCAATTTATCGCGGAAAATACCTTTTATTTGACTCGATTTTCTCATCATTTTCATAAAGAAAACGCCATCTGATTCTGATAACTTCGGTTCATTTACTTCTGGTAAGGTGTAATTGAAATAATACAGGAACGTCAGAATATTCTAGAAATTTTTTATATTGGAATTCCGAATACCTTCGAAATTTGGTCACTAATTGACTAAGCTCGAAGCTAAATAAGATCTAAATTGATAAAAATCGACTAAGCTCGAAAGTGATTTATCTTCAATCTAAGACTTTGGATAATAATGGAATTATGTCGAAACTGAAATACTTCGAAAGTGATGTGCTCAAATTGCAGTTATTTTTGTTGGGGTGTTCGCCCAACCTCCACCCGGGAAACGCTATACTTCTATTCTCATAAACAATGGTGGCCTAACTGAAAACGTACCTGTTGACATTCGACTTTTTTATAATGGACTAATCTACTAATTCGCTAATTTTATCATCCTTTGCATTACAGTCCATAGGTGGTTCCTTTTAACAGGTTTCCACTACCATCCGAAAAAATACTTGGAACGCATCGTTTCAAACGCTTTCTACTTTCGAGACTATTGATTATATTAGAATATTTAGATACGAGACAAATCATTTTCGAGCTTAGCAATTTTTATCACTTTTGAGATTTTCCCTGACTTATTTTGCGCCAAGATTTTGTATTTTTGAACCTATATTTTATAAAAAGTTTCCTATTTGCAACCGAAATTAAATTCCCTGACATTTCCCTGATTTTTGATTAATTTTTAAAATTATCTGGCTTTTCACTGATTTTTATACCCATATTCTAATTCCCTGACTTTTCCAGGAATTCCAGGTTTTCCAGATACCGTGGCAACCCTGTGGTGCCATTTTCAAATTATCTGACTTTTCCAGGTTGCCATTTTCATATTCCCTGACCTTTCCAGGTTTCCCAAGTACCGTGGCAACCCTGTGGTGCCATTTTCAAATTCCCTGACCTTTCCAGGTTTCCCAAGTACCGTGGCAACCCTGTGGTGCCATTTTCAAATTCTCTTGACTTTTCCAGGTCTTCCATGCCATGGGAACACGATCCATGCAAGTAAAAATTTGAAAAAAATTCTATCTTATTCAATTTTGAGAATATACATATCCGTAGACTATTGGGCGTCCCCCGCTGTTCGTAACCATGGTGATCGCTTTATTGAGTTCGGAAAAAGACCTATTCCACTAGATGGCGTTAGCAACGCCAAGCTAAAAGGTTTTAAACGTTGAGCAGTAATCCATACCCTCGTCCATACCTCTCCTTCGAATGCTTATCCTGCCGTATCGCGTTTGGTAAGATCACTCTGACGGCTTTGGCCCCGCCTACGAGAGAAAAATCACTTTGCACGCGCTCCCCTCTCACGTTGTTATTTGTTAAGTTAACATAGTGACGTCAAAAAAACCGTCAGCCATATCGAGATGAAAATCTACCGCGATAAGCATTCCAAGTAGAGGTATGGATTCCTGGCGCGATAAGCATTCCAAGTAGAGGTATGGATTCCTGGCGCGATAAGCATTCCAAGTAGAGGTATGGATTCCTGGCGCGATAAGCATTCCAAGTAGAGGTATGGATTCCTGGCGCGATAAGCATTCCAAGTAGAGGTATGGATTCCTGGCGCGATAAGCATTCCAAGTAGGGGTATGGATTCCTGGCGCGATAAGCATTCCAAGTAGAGGTATGGATTCCTGGCGCGATAAGCATTCCAAGTAGAGGTATGGATTCCTGGCGCGATAAGCATTCCAAGTAGAGGTATGGATTCCTGGCGCTATAAGCATTCCAAGTAGAGGTATGGATTCCTGGCGCTATAAGCATTCCAAGTAGAGGTATGGATTCCTGGCGCGATAAGCATTCCAAGTAGAGGTATGGATTCCTGGCGCGATAAGCATTCCAAGTAGGGGTATGGATTCCTGGCGCGATAAGCATTCCAAGTAGAGGTATGGATTCCTGGCGCGATAAGCATTCCAAGTAGAGGTATGGATTCCTGGCGCGATAAGCATTCCAAGTAGAGGTATGGATTCCTGGCGCGATAAGCATTCCAAGTAGGGGTATGGATTCCTGGCGCGATAAGCATTCCAAGTAGAGGTATGGATTCCTGGCGCGATAAGCATTCCAAGTAGAGGTATGGATTCCTGGCGCGATAAGCATTCCAAGTAGAGGTATGGATTCCTGGCGCGATAAGCATTCCAAGTAGAGGTATGGATTCCTGGCGCGATAAGCATTCCAAGTAGAGGTATGGATTCCTGGCGCGATAAGCATTCCAAGTAGAGGTATGGATTCCTGGCGCGATAAGCATTCCAAGTAGAGGTATGGATTCCTGGCGCGATAAGCATTCCAAGTAGAGGTATGGATTCCTGGCGCGATAAGCATTCCAAGTAGAGGTATGGATTCCTGGCGCGATAAGCATTCCAAGTAGAGGTATGGATTCCTGGCGCGATAAGCATTCCAAGTAGAGGTATGGATTCCTGGCGCGATAAGCATTCCAAGTAGAGGTATGGATTCCTGGCGCGATAAGCATTCCAAGTAGAGGTATGGATTCCTGGCGCGATAAGCATTCCAAGTAGGGGTATGGATTCCTGGCGCGATAAGCATTCCAAGTAGGGGTATGGATTCCTGGCGCGATAAGCATTCCAAGTAGGGGTATGGATTCCTGGCGCGATAAGCATTCCAAGTAGAGGTATGGATTCCTGGCGCTATAAGCATTCCAAGTAGAGGTATGGATTCCTGGCGCGATAAGCATTCCAAGTAGAGGTATGGATTCCTGGCGCGATAAGCATTCCAAGTAGAGGTATGGATTCCTGGCGCGATAAGCATTCCAAGTAGGGGTATGGATTCCTGGCGCGATAAGCATTCCAAGTAGAGGTATGGATTCCTGGCGCGATAAGCATTCCAAGTAGAGGTATGGATTCCTGGCGCGATAAGCATTCCAAGTAGGGGTATGGATTCCTGGCGCGATAAGCATTCCAAGTAGGGGTATGGATTCCTGGCGCGATAAGCATTCCAAGTAGAGGTATGGATTCCTGGCGCGATAAGCATTCCAAGTAGAGGTATGGATTCCTGGCGCTATAAGCATTCCAAGTAGAGGTATGGATTCCTGGCGCGATAAGCATTCCAAGTAGAGGTATGGATTCCTGGCGCGATAAGCATTCCAAGTAGGGGTATGGATTCCTGGCGCGATAAGCATTCCAAGTAGAGGTATGGATTCCGGGCGCGATAAGCATTCCAAGTAGGGGTATGGATTCCTGGCGCGATAAGCATTCCAAGTAGGGGTATGGATTCCTGGCGCGATAAGCATTCCAAGTAGGGGTATGGATTCCTGGCGCGATAAGCATTCCAAGTAGGGGTATGGATTCCTGGCGCGATAAGCATTCCAAGTAGGGGTATGGATTCCTGGCGCGATAAGCATTCCAAGTAGAGGTATGGATTCCTGGCGCGATAAGCATTCCAAGTAGAGGTATGGATTCCTGGCGCGATAAGCATTCCAAGTAGAGGTATGGATTCCTGGCGCGATAAGCATTCCAAGTAGAGGTATGGATTCCTGGCGCGATAAGCATTCCAAGTAGAGGTATGGATTCCTGGCGCGATAAGCATTCCAAGTAGAGGTATGGATTCCTGGCGCGATAAGCATTCCAAGTAGAGGTATGGATTCCTGGCGCGATAAGCATTCCAAGTAGAGGTATGGATTCCTGGCGCGATAAGCATTCCAAGTAGAGGTATGGATTCCTGGCGCGATAAGCATTCCAAGTAGAGGTATGGATTCCTGGCGCGATAAGCATTCCAAGTAGAGGTATGGATTCCTGGCGCGATAAGCATTCCAAGTAGAGGTATGGATTCCTGACTACGACTAAAAAAATTCAGCCCTGTATCAATTTTTCCGAAGTTTGGCCAGAATTTTTACTAAAATTACTGGACTAAAATTATTTAATGATATATAGGTCAAAGGTGTTTAAAAATCCATTAAAATAAAAATCGTTTAAAAAAAAAGGAATAAAAACCGATTTAAATCAAATCGATTGTTTTCTGAAATGAATGCAAATCTACGAAAAATTGAAGGTAGTAACAATGTTAGTGGAAATGACTAGAAATGTTTTTCGATGATCTACAAAATGATAATGAAAAATAATATGGATTTCTGCGTTAAGATAGAAACACGTTAATATCTCCACATAAAAATGCTGGTACAACATTATTTTTAAAGAAATAAACGGTAAATGGACTTAAACCCTTAAGGCACGCGCCCGGATAAACATCAGCTACCAAACCCGATAACAACGATAAATTTAAAACATACGGCGTCGATGCTCGATATCCGTCGATCAGAGGGAGAACATTTTCGCCGCATTTAAAAAAGAATCCCTTTAAAGGAAGAGATTTATGGGTTTCCTGTTTTAGGGACGGGCCCGGGCCCGAGAAGCTCGGCCCGCCAACTTGAGTGAAACGGATGCGGGGACTCTGCGGGGAAAAGATAGTAGCGGGGGCGCTCCTTCTTCGTCACTCCGGATATAGCGCCACCGAGCGGCAGTCGCTTACACTCGTCCACGCTGGCGGACAGCCTACAAATGCCCGCGAGGGTCACCGGGCACTGCGGCGGAAAGAGAGTCGGAGGGGTACGGGCGACGCTGGCCAAACCCGACGCCGGGTAATAATCGAGCGGGGGTTCCCCGTGATGGAAAACGAGGTGGCGCATCCAGAATCCAACCCTCCCACCGTTCAAATGTCAAAGCGAAAGGAAGTGTTCCGGATTCGACTACTCCAGCCAACGCTTAAGTGGCCAAAACCAATTCCCCCCCCCCCTCCGCGATGAAACAAAATAGGAACACACTACCGACTGCGGTAAGACTTTGTACCATAGATTTTATTCGCCAAAAAAACTGGCATCGTATAAGGAAAACACAGAATTACTTTCATCTATTTACATTGCTTTTCGATACTCTCAGAAAACCTAATACTTATCTTCAGAGAGAAGTATCTATTATTATCTAAATGTTCCTCCGCCGATTTTCAGTTGCTGCCTCACCAAAGATAACAGGGGCGTAGGAACCAGGGGGGGGGGGCAACGAACCGAACCGAAAGAAAAATTAAATTAATTTTATCCGGCCCGACCCGACCCGAAAAAAAAAACAAAATATATTTTCCCCGCCCGAAAAAGCCGACCCGTCACTACTGAACTAATAAAACTAGTAAAAACTTAAAATATGTTCTTTATTGTATTTTTCGTATCTATATTACATAATTCTATTGATTATTTGTCTTTCTGCACATAAGCCAGACATTGGCTTCGCAGTTGTTGTTTAATTGAATAAGAAAATAAATAAATAAAAGGTTACAATGTGACCAATGCCGATGCCACCGCTAAATTCTACAAAACTTTCCAACAGATATATCTATAAGGGTCAATAAGCAGAAAATAATATTCCATCTGTAGCCCATTATGAATTTTTGGTTAGGATTTAAGTAAATTCGAGGGACTTTACAATCGTCGTACGCATTGTTGTGATGTTTGAGTTAGTACTAATTCAATATTAATAATTTAGCGCTATAGAAATCCTATTTTTGATCTCCTACCTTGAAATCTTCAACTGACATATCTACAATTAATCCCACGGCACTGTCGCTGTACAGGGGCGTAGGAACCGGGAGGGGCAGGGGGGGCAACGCCCCTCCCTAGAATTTTAATGGGAGGGGCAACTAATGTTATTGCCCCCTCCAACTTTTTGGTCAGTTGAAATCTTCGCAAGGCTCAAATTATCATTTTAAAAGCATATAAAGCTTATAGAACCTCAACTGTGTTTAAATTTCAGTCTTTCCCGCCAATGTATATAGTAGAAAAATGTATAAATGCATTCGGAGAAGCTACAGTCCATTAAAAATTAAAAACCATTATCCAGACCCCTTTTGGTTTCACTTTGCCCCCTCCAACTTCTAGAACGTTCCTACGCCCCTGAAAGATAATATAAACCTAGATTCTAAATCACTGCCTCGCGATAGTCAATAGCGTTCACCCACCTCCTGCCGGAACTCCGAAAACATTAGCTCCGTAGTTACCATGGTAACCAACTTAAGATAGCACTTTACAGCGACCGATGGAGGCCGATTTTTCGGAGGTCGAGTGCCGGAAGTGGGTAAACGCTTCGTTACAAAACCGTCAACTGGAGAGCTCTCTGGATTCGAATTTAGGAAACAAAGTTCGGTATTGTCTTTAACCTAACTTCGTAAATGTAAAAATTTATTTTTTCTCAATAGCTCTTTCTGTAAAATAATATATACGCATACATGTATAAAAAGTGTTATTTTTTGGAGCGTGCGCTTCCTAATATTTCCGTGTAGAGGGTCTCGTGCGTTTACGCGCGAGCTCAACAAAAACAAAAATATGCGCGCGCTCTCTAACTTTAACTACACGATGAATCTAACGTAATCACGTGACCTCTCGTATTTTATATAAAGAGCTATTTAATAGTTTAAAAAAATAACTACAATACCGAACTACTGTTTTCTTCCGAAACACATTTTTCGAATGTATAACATCAGCAGCATAATAAGCTGAATACTTATCTCTATATATTATATACTTTTAATACTATAAGACCTTATGTAACGGCGTCCCGTCAAGACTTTTTCCAACGTTTGCAAGCTACAAAAGATGACGTTGAAATTTCGATTTCGACAACCATACAAGCACAATATAAAAAATAAATAAATATATGAAAGTACCAAATAAAACGCCTTATCTTATAGTTAAAATAATATCGTAAAAGGGGGTTAACTCTAAACCAAAGGTAGCCGGTCTTAATTCTCATTAACGTATGGTCAGGGTTGGAAAAAACTGGCTTTTTTAAATTCAAAAAATCCAGTATGGATGAAACCGTTAAAACCACTAATAAAAAAATACTCAATTTGCTTATACGTAGCCCTTATTACTTCGAAAATCCTCAAATTGAGCGATTTCAAAATAACGTTTTTGCGCGTGACTGTACCTTTACATCGTGAGGTATAGCAGGCTTATTTACCTTCTTTTATACCCTAACATGGCGGCGTATTTTCACTTGCAAAATGAATTTTTAGAACCCCAATTGCTTATACCTAGCCCTCATTACTTCATGAGACGACGAATAGTGAAGGTTAAGTTTTAGTTTCGTTTTGGAATAAAAAAAGCAGAATATTAGATTCTGCGTTTTTTATTTGAAATAAATAGTATTTCAAATTTTCAATATTTCTTATTCATTTCTCAATATTTTTGTGGTTTTAACCGTGAGAGTTTAAACCAGTCTGGCTGGTTCTTGCAAATCCTGCGAAATATTATATATAATAGCGGCTAAATACTAAAATATAAAGTATATAATATATACAACGCGTAGACGGTTTAAAATTGGAATATATTTGGTTTTCAATGTGATTGTTTTCGCCCCCGGCACGTGAGGAGCCAAGGAAAAACTTCAAGGGCGTACGTTTCAATCACTTCAGAATACGTCAGTTTCTGGTAACCAATGAAATACCGTGCTGATTTGATTTGGGCATAAGGATATTTTTTTAGTAGTCAGCCTGACTAGTGAACCTCCTACTTCAATTGATTTTAGTAGTCACTGACTAGTGGGGTTAAAAAAGGGGGTATAATAATGAGAAGGACAGCCAACATTTTGCCTTACCCGTCAGAATTAAAATAGGAATTTATTATCACTCGAGTTACGTGACTTTGGCCGATCACAATTTGCTTTTAAATAAAATGGGATTGATGAATGATGAATTTATGATACGCCCTATTCGCCATTATTTATGAATATTTAGGTAAATTTTTAACTAGTCAAATTGACAGATTTCGATTAATTTTAGTTGTCAGAGCATTTATTTTAGTAGTCAAATGCCGTGACTAGTGCCTTATGTCCAATCCTGTTTGTAACCCGGCCACCTGAACTAATGGCTTTAAAAGTCACTTGATAACTTAGGTGGTGACTCGGATATTAGCCTAGCTGATATATTATTATTATTAAAATCGAAATATACTTAAAAAAAATAAAGATTTAATGGAGTACAGACGTCCATATTTATGACGCATCACCTAATTTAACATTTCCGACACCAGGGGTACGTTCAGTGACTAGTAAACGTGAAATCAACGTTGAATGATTAATAAAACAACATTACAGCGTTGAGAAACGTGACTTCTAAATATTTTATTATCGTGGCATTTTTATTGATTAGACGCTTTGATGGACGACAAACCTCATTTAAAATCCAGCTCAACGTTCTTTCGACGCTTCACTGCGACGTTGAATTTGTTGAGCAGCCGTTGATAATTGTGACGTCAATACCGGAGTACCAAAAGTCGTTCAACAACTTTCAACGCTGACTCCGTTGACTAGTTACTAAACGTACCCCAGATTTAACAAAAGCTATAGGGCTAATTGGCGCTATTTTCCGGGTTCGAATGAAATTTTCGGATATAAAATCCCTGACTTATCCGGGTTATCCCTGACCATTTTCTGGCAATATCCTTTTTGTTAATATACCTGGTAATTTTTCATAGGTTAAATACAAAGTGAAACAATTTTTTTTAATATAATTATATTTTATAACAGCATACTGAGAGAATCTCTCTCCTTTCTCGGGAAAAGGCGCCACACATGAGCGCTCCAGCGAAGATTTCTCATTTCTCTCTATGATGCAAAATTTGTTGACTAATAAAATCCCTGACTTATCCGATATTACTCGAATCCCTGATTTCTTACCATATTATTTAAATCCCTGACTTTTCCCCCCAATTTGAGAATCCCTGACTTATCCAGGTTATCAAGGATATATATCCAGGTTCCGTACGAGTCCTGATTTACGAGTTTTCAATGCATGAAAATACTCCCTTTAAACAAGATACTCAATTCATAATGTACCTTTATATCTCAATAAATATACCAATGTACACTTTAATTAAATCTTTATTTTCTCTAAAATATCTAAATTTGTAAAATGAAAGTTCATTGTACTAGGCGTTCTACGATGGTACCGGTTTTAAACCCCTCAATTAGAGATGACGTAACGGTCGAAACTCCACCCACAAACCGTCTACTTGTATAAAAAACGGTAAACAAAAGAGTAATTAAGTCACCTACACAAAGCCACTCGTGAATAATTAATTAAAAACGCAGACACGGAAGAAAAGAAGTCGGTGTTGTATTATCCACGCTCCGGGCCACACTTTTTTCATAACGGGCCCGGGAAAAATCTTGGCCGGCACTAAACAGAGATTTACCCACGAGCCCCAGCAGCGCGTAAGGAAAGAGAGACCCGGGTTTATCATTTCGCGAGATGGCGCTGGTTTCGGCGATCCGGCGAGCGCCTGGGCGTGGTTAGTGGCGAAAGGGGTTAATAGGGTGGCTAGAGAGAAGTTTTCAAAATGGATATCTCCATGGTTACCAGCCGTTACGGAGCCCACGAGCCGCGAAAACCCGGGATCTCCACCGTTCAAGGCTGGCTTCCGCATTTACAGAAAGAGTATCTCCTATTTCGGCAGACTCGCTTTAATTACGGTACTGCTCCTTGTCATTAAATTACCTCAATTGAGGTGAGAGGTAAGAGAGGACCATACTTAAGTAAAGGTTCGAGTAAAAAAAATTTAAGTTATACCGTAAAATGGGCTGATCCACACCCAAGTTTTCGATTTCACAGCCAAAAGCTCGGACAATTAAAATTTGTAACGCGTTTTAGGTACGTGTATGTCAGTCTACGGGTATAATCTGGGTCAAGCTTCTTTTAAACTAACTATTAAATGAAATGTACTAAAAAACACACTTCATACCATTGATATTCAAATGCAATATTAAGAAATTAATAATATCGAAAGGATTTTTACTTTTTTGATATTTTAAATAAAAATCAAATCGATTATTTTATTTAAATAAGATTTTTGACAGACGGCGGTATTATTGACCCATAGTTGTACATTTTTATATTTAGCACTGAACGTTTGTTCTCACAAAAATATGATTCATGTACTACTGAAACACAAACTTAAAATCAGCTAGGCTAACTCCCAAAGCATCACCTTAGGCCAAAGTCTTTAACGACCTTAAATGCCGTTAATTTAGGTGGCCGGGTTATACTGCGCAGGAGGGTGGTGGTCAGCCCTTCGTGCCACAGCTCCCTACAAGGCCGATACTCACTATTACCGTTGACCTCAGCTCGTTTTTATGGAAACGGGAAACCGAAGAACTCGGGAGAAACCACTTTAACCAGTGGAGGGAGAACTTGCCAACTCAAAGCGGAAGGAATTGTTCCGAGTTTTCACTGCATTATAATTAAAATAAATATATTACGGTTAGATTTTATAATAATACATTATTATTAAAATAAATATATTGCGATTGGATTTTATAATATTATATTATTATTAAAATACATATATTACTATTAGATTTTATACTATATTAATATTAAAATAAATATTTTACGATTAGATTTTATATATTATTAAAATAAATATATTACAATTACATTTGATAATATTTTATTAAAATTAAAATAAATGTATTACAATTTTTTGGTAATATTTGATTATAATGAAAATAAATTTATTACAATTATTTTTGATATTTTACTATAATTAAAATAGATATACATGTATTACAATTACAATTATATTTTATAATATTACATTATAATTAAATATAGTGCAATTACATTTTATAATATTACATTATAATTAAATATAGTGCAATTACATTTTATAATATTACATTATAATTAAATATAGTGCAATTACATTTGATAATATTTTTTAATTAAAATAAATATTTTACAACTACATTTGATAATACTTTTTAATTAAAATAAATAATTTACAATTACATTTGATAATATTTTTTAATTAAAATAAACATTTTACAATTATATTTGCTAATATTTTTTAATTAAAATAATTATATTACAATAGTTGATTTTATAAAATGTCTTTACGCTTGCCCAACTTGTTGAAATGTTGCCTTGGAATAGTTCAGGCAATGCCTAAGAATGAGTTCATAAACTCTTTAGTGGGAGATAAAACAGATCTACAGCTGAAGTGGGGAGGCAACAAGTTTATTTTATAAAAAGAACTATTATATTTTATAATATTATATTGTAATTAAAATATATAATAACATTTCATAATATTATAGTATCATTATATATTTTACATGACCGTTTCTTGTAATTAAAATATATAATAACATTTCATAATATTATAGTATCATTATATTTCATTTTAAATGAGCGTTTCTTGTATTTAACAATACCAGTTCAGTTTCTTAAAGCCATTATCTTCTACTGGAAAATGTCATTTAAAAGTCACGGAAGGAATATCTCCGAATCTAGCATCATTTGGCAGCAGGCCGCCGCAGCATCGCATCACGGCCAACTTTGATTAGGCGAAAGGATGAGCGGCATTTCGTTATTTTAGAGCCGCGACGATTAAAATTTTAACGTCGCGATCCGTGTTAAGGAGGCCGCCCAAATTACCCGCTCGCGATATTCAAGAAATTATCCTTCGTTCGGCAGCCCACCGACACACGACGTAAAGCGGAAAATTCACCAGCTTTTTACTTCTTTTCTGGCAATGCTGGCCAGCCAGAGGGCGCGCGTGCGGGACTTGGAGGCGCGTTACGGCCACCTTTAACGCTCCGCAAATGGCTCCCAGTCACGATAAGCGGGAATTTGCATACGGGGGCCCCTCGGACCAGCCCGCGCTTCCCAGCAACACGCGCCTGTATCGGACGTTTCCTGCAAAACGAAGGGGCCAAACGAGTTCAGTAATGCGGAATAAATACTAGCAGGAGTATATCATACGTCTCTCCCGTTAGAAGTAATGCTAATCAGGGTTGAAACAGTTTTTTCAGATTCAAATTCACTTACTTTTCCCCAGCCATTCCTGGGGATTTTTCCTGTCTTATTTTATGACAAAATTTAACAAATTTTTAGCAACTATTTGCAACTAAAATTCCCTGACATTTCATTGACTGTTAGAATAACTCTTAGAAATTCCCTGATAATTAAACCAATATTGAAATTCCCTGATTTTTAAACCCATTTTGAAATTCCCAGATTTTTAAACCCATTTTGAAAATCCTAGATTTTTAAACCCATTTTGAAATTCCCTGATTTTTAAACCAATTTTGAAATTCCCTGATTTTTAAACCAATTTTGAAATTCCCTGATTTTTAAACCAATTTTGAAATTCCCTGATTTTTAAACCAATTTTGAAATTCGCAGATAATTAAACCCATTTTGAAATTCACTGATAATTGAACCCGTTTAGAAATTCCCTGATAATTAAACCAATTTTGAAATTCCCTGATTTTTAAACCCATTTTGAAATTCGGCATAAGTTTAAAAAAAAACAATACTTATTTTATTCAACTGTTACAATGGGGGGGGGGGAGAGAATGCTTTATGAATTAGTAAATATCCTAATTTTTATATCATATATAGTTGCAGTAGTACAAGATATAATTGTTCGGGCAGCGTGAATAAACTACCCTAAGATGGACTAGTAACAATAAAAAAATTATCGCTACAATGGGCGAGATGCTTAAATGTTACCGTCGCCATCTGGTGCCACTCAACGAATTTAAAATCGGAGGTTATACGGCGTCCTTAAAAAGAAGCGTTAAAGAATGGCCAGACGTTAATTTTAAAAATTTCTAAAACATTCTTAGAATCTTAAATTTCTCACCGCTTTGCATTTCACAGTAAGCGTCATTAACTGCACGGGTCCATACTTTTTAATAGATGTTCTTTTTTCAAAGTTTTTAAAATATCATTATTTCTTAGAAACGGTTGTGGGCAAAGGCTTATGGTTAGTGCTCGGATTTCGATTAATTTTTATCCACGAATAAAATAAGCTCGGCGATATTTAAATAATATTTATTTAAATAACCAATAGTTGAATAAAAATTGTAAAATGTTTAAATAATCGAAAGTGAATAAGCCTATTATTTAAATAAAACAAACAATTATTTAAATAAATGCCACTTTTATTTAAATAAATACTTGGTTGCGTAAAAACATAATTAAATAAGTTAAAATGATATTCTTTTTACCAACGTTTTTTAAAAAATCGGAAAATTTGTGGATAATGAATAAACAATTCCGAGCACTACTTATGGTAATAACTTATAATATAACGAATTATATTGTAAATGCTCATTGTAGCACGAAGCTTTATTGATTTTGTTTAGCGTGTAAAAATGGAGTCTTACATAGCATGTTATCCACCGCCATTATCACGAAAAAGAGGATGGTAAAATTTGGTAGGATCCCACTTAAGCAGAACTTTCAATTTCAGTTTTTGACGTTTGTTGCGGATGAAGAAAATGTGTCTTTTCGTAAAATAATTAAATATTTATCAAAATTGTAGTTTTAAACGTTTCATAGTGAAATCAGCACATCGTTAGGTTAGCTGTATCGTTACTCGGTCTTTATCTACCGGGATAAGAGTTTTATAGCCTAAATAAACACCCCACCCCACCCTACAGTGGGAGCTTTCTAAGTTAGGATGAAAATGGACATGCCTACGCAGAATTCGATAGGGTCATTATGTGGGGTGGCGGAGTAGTTAACGCTGTCTTTCGCCTCGCAATAAAGCCACGGTCACACTAGAGCTTAAAACCCAGTTTAGGTCGGTTTGAAGGCCAGTTTTGACCGCCGCGCCGACGATAATTCTGGGTTCACAAGTGCCAAATCGTTTCTACCAGGTTCGCTTACAGGGAAGACCTGAATTTTGAAAATACTAAAATGTAACCAAAACAAAATAGATAATCATGTTTACTATACATACAGTAATATTATTTGACATTATTTAGAATTTGATTCCCATTATTTTTGAAAATACGAGCAATTTTACTTCCCCGCCATGTCGTTTTGAAAGCGATTCTAAGCGAACCGACTTGGAGGAGTTGCTTCCCGAACCAACACGAAGCGATTTCTCACGCTGGTTTTTAAAAACAGTTATCTAAAACGAAGCGATTTTAGGGGTAAGTGTGAACCTGGCTTAAGGGTTCGATACCAGGTTGTGGCACTGAGTGAAAACTCGGAACAACTCCTTCTGCGTGGAGTTTGCAGGGGTATTTCCCGAGTTTTTCGGTTTCCCCTTTCCATAAAAACCTCTTGAGGGTAACGGTAATCGTTAATGAAGGGAGCTGTTGGGCGAAAATTTTAAAATTAATATTTCTAAAGGTGGTTAGCGATATGAGCAGGGTTCGATAGCAGCTTGTGGCACTCACAAGGAGACGACCTGAGGTGTTACACACCGATTTTGTTCAAACTCGGGGGATTGGTAGACCTTCATGTAACTTGAAAAATCCTAAAGGGATTTTATTCAATGGGCAACGTTTTTGCCATGGCAACGAAAAATGTTTTTGACAACATAAAATAACATGGGATTTTGACCGATTTCCCTGTGAATTTTTTTTTAAATTGATAAAAATGTGACCAATTTTGATTTTTTTCGTCAATTTTTATCAATTTTTTTATAATTTTGGTATTTTAATTTTTTTTTTTCAATTTTGTAAAATGTTTCACAGGGGGGTCCTTGGAATCGGTCAAAATCCCATGTTATTTTCAATGGGAAAATTTCCATTTTAAGTTGTCAAAAACATTTTTTGTTGCCATGGCAAACCCTTTGCCCATTGAATAAATTCCCTTTAGGATTTTTCAAGTTACATGAAGGTCTACCAATCCCCCGAGTTTAAACAAAATCGGTGTGTAACACCTCGGGTCGTCTCCTTGTCAGTGAAAGCTCGGAAAAACTCTTTCCACGTTGAGTTTTCACGTTATCTCCCCACTGGTTAAAGGGGGTTTTCCCCGAGCTACCAAACTATTCGACGTTTCAAATATGCTACCAAACTATTCGACGTTTTATATATGCTACAAAACTATTCGGCATTTCAAATATTCGATCAAAGTATTCGACGTTTTAAATATTCGATCAAAGTATTCGACGTTTTAAATATTCGTTCAAACTATTCGACGTTTAAATATTCGTTCAAACTATTCGACGTTTTAAATATTCGTTCAAACTATTCGACGTTTTAAATATTCGTTCAAACTATTCGACGTTTTAAATATTCGATCAAACTATTCAATTTAGTATTTGACGTAACTAAAAACTAATATTTGAGGTTCAATTCGACCCCCTAACAATTTCCAAAGAGATATGCTAAAGTAACGAGTCCCGCTTAGGGTTATTGGTTCATGATGACAAAAGAAGTGAAGGTCTATAAATGAGCAGCCCGCAGTTAAATTATATAATTTATCGGTGCACAACCTCATGTATTGATATTTTCCCGCAACTCTCCGTATTTCCGCCACGATTACGCTGCGGAATTTTGCGAAAAGGATTCCGCTAAATGTAGCGGTGAAAACCCTCCTTTTAACAAAACTATAAAACGTGCCAGAGCAAATAAAAGATAAATGAAAAACTACGACTTTAATCAAGGAAACTCTACCGGGGCCATTCGGAAAAAGGAACACTCAAATTACGAACAAGGAATATTGGAGATAATTTGGGGATTTCCAAATCATTATAGTGTTCTTTTAGTACTACGAAATAATTTATTTTCACATAAAACATATATCAAAGCCTAAAATACAATATACAACTTATATGAAGGCTATCAAAGTGAAAAACGTATACCATTCTAAGTACAAGCCAAACCACGGGAAACACACCGAATCAAGGCGGAAATTTAACCTTTCAAAATGTTAACAATTAAAATATTTAATTATGACATAAAACTCCAATATCAAAATTTTGTGCCAAAATTATAAAAATTCGTTTTAAGAGCCCTTATTAATTATCCGTATCGAAATATAAAAAAAATTATCTTAAAGGCCGACTACATAAGTAGAAGGAAAGTGAGGGCGAGACATCGATCCCGGGGTCGGGGTCAGGTTCGGGATCGGGGTCGGGGTCAGGTTCGGGATCGGGGTCCGGGATTTAAGGGGTGAAATGAGGGTAAAATCGTCCAAAAGTCAATGTATTTAGGGTATTTCTCGCGACGATTTGTTTTCCCGTATATCAACATATTGTGGCCAGGCCAGCTTGTTCATTTATCTCCGCTTATCGCGAAAGACACTTATCGCGTTTTATCGTACGGAATAAGTTGAAATGATGTAAAAATTGATAACCGAGGCGGCGCGTGCGCAGATTCCCCGGGAGACGCGGTTAATTTGAATTTAAGAGTTTTTTGACGTCATTGAATATTCGTTGTTAAAGTAGAATGGAAATATTTTTAAACTTTATTTTAATATCATTGTAGTGGATTTGAGTGTTTTGACGTCATGGAATATTTGTTGTTAAAGTAGAATGGAAATATTTTTAAACTTCATTTTAATATCATTGTAGTACTTAAATACACTTGACACTCGAATCTATATCACGACTATTTCAAACGAATATTTTAAGTATGAGAAACGTATCGTTCTCAAATGATACTTGAATATACTATAAAAGGGGTTGTATAGGGTTGTGGGAGGTCATTCCACGGTTAACTGCGGTAGCTATATTCAAGATGCCTAAAGCCCAACATATTTGCCCTACATGCGCGAAAAGTTTTTCTACCAAGTCCCACTTAAATCGGCATGTTAGAGAAGTACACGGTGATAGACATAAGTTTGTCTGTGAAGTATGTGGTAAGAATGTGGCTAGATTGGAACATTTCAAGAGCCATCAACGAACTCATGACTTGAACGCACCCGGCCCTTCCGAACCCATGGACCTGTCTCGCACACAATCACCAATGCAACGTTCGCCATCACCAACCCGTCCACCATCACCTAGTCTGCTTCAAGACATTCAACTGGAATCTATCCAACCATCTGCATCAGCTTTACCCAACAGCCCAACACCATCACCTGTTCCCGCCTCACCAATACTTGATGAAACACCACCAGCATCTCCAAGTATGGTCCAGGCGCTAAATGATACGCTAGCGTCTATCCGTTACAATGCCGAGGACTATGATATTGATGTGGCTATGTTTATCGGACGTTACCGAGCCGCTTTCCGTAAATTTTTAGTAGAAAGACTCGCCAGTAAACGTGGAATTAAATGGTTCTTACTCGTAAGATCTGTTTATATGAGACCTTTGGGGGGTGCGGAACAAAGTGCGGAAGTGAGACCCTATTTCCGGAGCATTATGCAGACAACATTAACGGTCGATGTAATTGAAGACCAGCTGAATGACTGCATTGAAACAATACAGTCAGCGGCGGAAAACTTTGAAGCGACAGGTATGTACTTAAATTTATAAGTTATATTTTGAACTAAAACATTATATTTTTGATAGGATCGGGTTGGGTAATTGACCGTGTTCTGTATGTAGAATTAAATGTGGCATCTTACCAGCCGTTGCGAGGGTCATCGTATATGGAACTACCTGAAAAACTATCTCGACGTCACGCGATTCTTAATATTAGAAACGAAAATGACGAGAAATGTTTTCTCTGGTCAATTCTCGCTAAACTTCACCCAGTTCCTTGGACTCAAAACGCTAATCGTGTTTCCAAATATACACCTTATGAAAATGAACTTGATACCAGTGATATATCTTTTCCTTTCAAATTAAACGCTACGGAACTTAAAAAATTTGAATTAATGAATAATTTATCAATATCTGTGTTCGGCTTTTCGGGAGACATATTCCCCCTTTACGTAAGCGCCAACAAGTGTTGTAATGAAAGGGAGGTTGATTTGCTATACATCACCGACGAAACTAAAGATATTGACGATGGGAATAGACATTACTGTCTTATACGAGACCTAGGAAAACTGCTACAGCATCTAACAAAACACAGAAATACAAGTTATTATTGCAGGTAATTTAGTTTCCAATATATTAGTGTGCAATCTACTAATTATTTTCTTTATTAGAATGTGTCTTCACCGATTCAGTGGAAACAACGCGGAACAGCAACGTGATGCGCATATTGAAGAATGCGCCACCCACGGCGTCCAAAAAACAGTTTTCCCTACCAAGAAGAAGACGCTTTATTTTGATAAATATGAGTGGACAGAAAAGGTAAAAATAAAAATTATTTAATTTAACTCTTAATGAAATGAAATTATTAGGTGCAGTATGTATTTTACGCCGATTTTGAAGCAATCCTACCGAGAGTTCAAGGATGTGATCTAGATCCTGATTTAAATACCAGCAAAGTAAACATGCACATCAGCTGCGCGTATTCGTGGGTGCTTGTTGGACCTAACGGTAAGTTATTTGGCAAAATTCCCTTTTAGATATATTATAAGAGAAGACTTATAGGTGTACCTGTTCGAACCGATTGCTATCGAGGTCAAGATGCAACTCGAAGATTTCTGGAGTCTATTCTAGAATTAGAGAAGGAGTTGATGGAACTCATTGAGACCAATGTACCAATGATTATTACCCCGGAGGAGGAGGAACAGTTTCAAGCTGCTACGCATTGCTACATTTGTCAGAAACAGCTAAATCAGGGAAATATGCCCGCTGTTCGAGATCATTGTCATTTCAGCGGTAAATATAGGGGGCCAGCGCATAACCTCTGTAATCTTCAAAAGAAAGTTCCAGAATTTATCCCTATTTTCCTTCATAACCTTAGCAGGTGAATTTATTAAGTTAATTATCCAGGAAATAAACCTAATAATAATAAATCTTCATAGATACGATTTACATCTTATATGTCAGGAGATTGGTCATTTTAAGGAACAGACACTTGACTGTATTCCTTCCACTAGCGAAAATTATATTTCACTCAAACTAGGTAAAATATATTTAATTATGGATTTAACCTTAACAGTAATTTTATTATTATTTTTAGGGAGATTTCGGTTTTTAGACTCTTATCGATTTCTAAGCGATAGCCTCGATGCTCTAGTATCTAATCTCGTTTTGGAAGGAGCCAGTAAATTTCAGATTGTTAAGAAATATTTTGAAAGTGATAAAGTTCAACTGCTTTTGCGGAAGGGAGTCTACCCGTACGAGTATATGGACGATGAAAAGAAATTTGACGAGACGATGCTGCCACCTAGAGAAGCGTTTTTCAGTTCATTGAAAAATCAAAATATTTTAGAATCTGATTATTTACACGCCCAAAATGTTTGGACAGCGTTTAATATTCAAACATTAGGTAAAATTACTATAGTATAAATATTTTAAATCTCTTAACCTCGGTTTTCGTAGGGGAATACACCGACCTCTATGTGAAAAGCGATGCGTTGCTCTTAGCCGACGTTTTTGAAAATTTTAGAACATTATCTATAACTCATTATAAATTAGATCCCGCTCACGCTTACACCGCACCAGGTTTAGCCTGGCAAGCAGCTTTGAAGATGACCGATGTTCGCCTCGATCTCATACTTGATATAGATCAACACTTATTTATTGAAAAGGGTAACGCTTTTTGATATTTTAAATATTTTTGTATTTACATTGAATTTTTAGGTATTCGAGGCGGTGTTTCAATGATCTCAACTCGTTATTCTGAAGCAAATAACAAATATATGCCCGACACATATGATTCGTCTAAAGAGAGCAGTTATATATGCTATTTAGGTAATTTACATTTTAAATTTTTTTTTTTTTAATTATTTTAATTTTAATTATATTAATTAACTTAATTAAACTTAATTGAAGATGCTAATAATTTGTACGGTGCTGTTATGTGTGAACCACTACCGCTAGGCGACTTCCAGTGGGTTCAGGAGGATGATTTGCAAACACTCTGTGAAAATATTCTGAGTATTCCCAATAACGTTGAAAACGGATACATTTTAGAGGTAAATAACAAGTGTTATAATTATTGAATTATATTTTTAAAGAATTGTTTCCTTTGCAGGTGGATCTTGAATATCCTCCAGAGTTGCATGACTTACATAACGATCTCCCAGTAGCGGCGGAATCTAAAGTTATTACACATGATATGCTATCTCCATACTCCAAAGATCTCTTAGGAAAATTAAATATTAAGGAGAATCAAAGTCTACCAAAACTTCTTCCTAATTTAAATAATAAAGAGAAATACATAGTACATTACCGCAATTTAAAATATTATGTAGAATTAGGTTTGAAAATAACCAAGGTTCATCGAGCTCTAACCTTCACTCAAGGAAAATGGTTAGAAAAATATGTTAGATTCAACACTGAACAGAGGAAATTATCCAAGAGTTCATTTGAAAAGAATTTCTGGAAACTAATGGTTAACTCTGTTTTCGGGTAAATCAATTTAAATAATTTATTGCTGTTTTTTCCCTTACTTCATTTAATTCTTTAGAAAAACAATGGAAAATTTACGGAAGCATATAAATTTCGAGTTGATTCATAAACCAGAAAGAATGTTAAAAGTTACAAGTTCCCCGCAGTTTGAACACTTTACCATCTTTAATGAAGAGTTAGCCGGCGCTCATAAGAAGAGAGCTAAAATTGTTCTTAACCGGCCTATATTTACCGGATTCACCATTCTAGATTTATCCAAGGAGCTCATGTATCGGTTCCATTATGGATTCATAAAAAATACGTACGGGGACAAAGCATCACTATTATTTACAGACACTGGTAATTTAATTTAATATGCATTTTTTTATTTAAATAGTACTAATATATAAAATATTTACAGACAGTCTAACGTACAACATTAAGACGGATGATGTTTATAAAGACTTTGAAGTTCATAAACACCGCTTTGACTTATCTGATTATCCACCTTCGCATTTCCTTCATTCTAATCAGAATAAAAAAGCTCTCGGTTATTTTAAAGACGAGACAAATTCGCAGTTAATTCAAAGCTTTGTAGGACTTCGTCCAAAGCTTTATTCTATTAAATTGTACGGGGAGTCTAAGACCGCTGAAGAGATAGAAAAGGAGTTGCGATTGGGGAAATCTTTAGAGTCAATTTTAAACCATAAAAAGGTTTGTAAGGGTGTTGCCATGAACGTTATTAGAAACGTCATCCGCCACGAAGACTATGAACGTTGTCTTTTTAATCAAGAAACCATGTCAGCCGAGATGATGCGTATAGCTAGTTTCAAGCATGAACTATTTACTTTAAATACTAGAAAACTTTGTTTATCACCAAATGATGATAAGAGATACATTCTACCCTGCGGGGTTCGTACATTAGCGCACGGTCATAAAGATATTGAAAAATTATAATGAATGCTTGTATTTATGTATATATAAAAAAAAACTGCTATTGCTATAAATTGTAAAAAATTATTTTATTGAATACATTTTGCACATAAACTCTTTAATCATTTTATCGTTTACATATTTATCTTTCTTAAACCTAGACACAATGTTATACATTTCGATTCCTTTACACCTGTTTATAGCAAAATAGATACAGAATGCTCCACACGTATTACTAGAATTACTCTGTAATTGATTAGAATTAAAAGTTACAGTTTTACTGTTTCGTTCAATAAAGTCATTAAATTTAAAATAATCTGGCGGGTTTCCAAAGGAATCCATGAATTCACAATTTTTATGTTTAGAAAAATATATTAGAACCCAATGTTCTCCAGGTTCAGCACTCGTATCGGTATTTACAATAAATAGAGAAGGGAATATTTTTACGTATTTAGGTAGCTTGTCAGCTGCGAACACGCCTTGAAATATACTTTTAGTACTTAAATCTTTTTCAAGAATTTTAGTTATCTGTAGCGAATCCATTAATTACTGTAATCGAAAATCACGGTTCGATTTTTATCAATTTCAATCAAATTTTGAAACTCAGCGTAAATTAGAATGGAAATCGTCTCCGGTAACGGTTTTGCAAATTTTAATTCTAATCTCAGGTTACTGTTTTTTACAAGATGCAAGTGATTAGCGTTGTTATTAAGATCCGAGGTTAAATTGTACGCGAATAAACAATTTCCGTTAGGGTAATCTTCCCGACTTATCTGATTCCCTTCATCTACGTTCCACTGATTAGTTTGAATGAAAAGATTGCAATACGCTTGAATATATAGATTTTCCTCAAAGTTTAGAGATAACGCCTTATGAGGGACGCTGCTACCGTCAATGTACAATCCAATGCTTGATAAATCGAAATGTTGAAAGTTGTACGGGGATTTTTTCAAATCTCCTAGAAACGCTTTTTGTTCCACAAACCCGATAACAACTTTCTTAGGTGCTTGTCCGGTAAATAAATGATCTTGCACACTAGCCATAAGACCAGCGGGTATAGAAAATGAGGTGCACTCCGAACGAGTTACAGGATATTTAGCGGTTCCATATTGTAACGCCTTGGCTTGAGCGAGCGATAGTTCCGGTATCACTTTAACTTTCCTCAGATAAAGGGAAGCTGATAAAATCTCCACTTTACATTTTACGTCGGAATGAACGCAAAAAGCTGCTCTATTTTTATCGAATTTAAATTTCAAATCAACCATATTTAATAAAAAGCGTGGTTGTTGACATAAATCAGTATGGACTACGCCTAACAAGTCAATCGCCCCTTTTTGCGCTAAACTCGCTCGTTTAGAGAAACCATCGTTATCGAAAAATGAATCGAACTTTCCAGGCGTATCCCGATAGAAAAGTGAACTCGTTAAATAACTTTTTTTCGCAGAATCTCCGAACGTTAATAAAGTTTGTATCATACTTTTATAAGCGTAATTTTGACTGGAAGGTGTTACTGATCTTTCATTAAGAAATACGTGGACGTCGCTAAAAAGCGAATGAAGAAACAAATTCTCGGGGGCGATATTGTCGGCTGGAGTTCCGGCGGCCCCACCCGCAACACCTGGAACCGCGGGTTGCGGTAGTTGACCATTATCTTTAGTTACCTTAACTCGAACGTGCAGCAAAGTTTGTGAAAGGTCTATATACGTTTCAGAGTTACCGTTGATAGAAAATGTAATTGATGCGTTATCAACTATATTTGATATTGGATTATACTCAACCCATTCTCCACCAATAATCGAAGATTGTGTCATAGGTACTTGAAACAAATCTAGCTCGGAATTTATACACTCAACTGAGTGCGGGTGTAAAAGGGACATTATGAGAATATATCGGAACGTTTAGGGAACCGTCCTTTCGCTATCCTGCCTGCTGTTGAAATGGCGCTTTTCGACTGAGTTCGTTTCCTTTTATTTCCGGAACCCGTCATTCTTTTAATATGATCCGTAGCTGAAGATGTTAGTCTCATGGCTTCATCAGCTGCTGAAGCTAAAGTTTCCCTTCCAGCGTTAATAGAATGCGATTTAAGCGCTGTTTTAATTGGGACTCCGCTAACAACATCGGTCGCTACTTTCGCTCCGGTACTTAAAAGTTTTTTCCCCAAGTAAGAAGCGCCTTTCTTCAGTAAAGGTACCGCGAATCTAAACGCTGAAGATAATATATTTCCTAGTCCATGTCCTCTTTGCACGGCTAAACCTCTATATACAGGTATTCCACCGAAACCAACCTGGTTTAAATAGTAACTTTCATAATCAGTTCTTGAAGGCGAATATTCAGACCTCATGATGTTAACTGTTCGCTCTCTTAAGCTAGAATGAGGGTGTGTCCTGAATGATTAAAGGTTTATAGTGAAGTCCACATTTTACGGGGTTTAAAATGTAATACAACGTGAGCTTTTCCACAATGAAACTGTATTGGCTCACCTAAATCATCTGTTATATTAATCTCTATAGTCTTAATATTATTACACACGACTGGTAGGTAATGAGGTTGTGAAAATATTTTTGTAGTTGTTTTCCCATTAGACTCGGCTTTCTCTTCGACGCTTATGATTCTTAATAGAGGTGCTAAACTATCCCCAACAACGCTATTTTCAACCAGATCAGAATAAACGAATAAGGAATGTAACCCAGCGTTCATATCAACTGGGTAGGGGGTTATCATTGAATTTAAAATGGTGAAATCATTATCTCTTCTATCCTTAAAACCTAGTAAAATCGATAGATCGGGGCCAATTACAGCTCTGATTTTCGGTTGCAATTTAACTTTAATTCGATTAGAATAATTTAAATAAGCGAATGTAACTTGTTCTTCTTCTTGGTTGTGAACGTTCATAACATGTAATAGTTCTTCCGGAGTTTTATAAAAACCCGCGGGAACTTCAATTATTTTATCATATTCGAGAGGGTCTTTAACTAGAGGGTTATCAGTCATTTTATCATATTCGAGAGGGTCTTTAATAACCAATAGATTAGGTTTTCGAACGTTATGCCATGTCCGAGGATAGCTTATTTCCGCTAACCCAACTTCGTACTGTTCCTCAAATCTTAACGGTTCAGCTAAATACGTTCGAAATTTACCAACGCTATTATCTTGGTAATATAATGACGAGGAATCTGAAGGTAGCGTTACGTAAAAACTCATTTTAAATCCACTTCTTGTATCCAAGAATTAAATGTAGGGTCGTAATCTTGCCACTTGACATACAGTTCTACGCGGCCGTCCGATTTTTTCCTCTTTTTTATTACTTTTTCGATTATGAAGTAACAGTCTTTTAAATCTCGACCAACAATCTGAACCTCCTCTCGATAGAATACTCCTAAAATGGGGTTAGAATTTAAATCCATCAGCTTATATACAGGTGGGTCACGTGGTAGTCTCTCAGCTATTTTAAACAATTCTGTAGTAAAATTCGGGTTATATTTCTTATCGAAAATTGATAAATTTCTACTTATTCTACAAATATCTCCAATTTCAAACGCGTATGTTAACGGAGGAGAAAAATTTACCGAACCGTAAAGATTTTTCCATATTTTAGCAGAGTTATCTAGAGTAACTTCCGCGGGTTTACATTTAATTGATCTGTGATAACTATTGTTATAAGCGTTTATAATATCATCTAAAACGTCGATATATTTAAGGGTGTTATTCTGCGTGAAATAGCGATATAAACGAGATTTAAAACTTCTAATGAATCTTTCAATAATGGACGCTTTCATTTCCGATCGGGTAGCGAAAAATTTAATGTTCCTTCGTTGTAATTCACTCTGCACTTCTTGACAGACAAATTCGTTTCCATGATCACTTTGAATTCTTTTCGGTTGACGGCCTTTTTCAAAAACGTTACGTAACGCTTCTAAAATTGTTACACCTTTCTTATTTTTAACCGCTACAGCCATAGCGTATTTGCTAAATATGTCGATAATACATAATACATAGCGAGATCCTGAATTATATTTAGACAGCTTCTGAAAATCTGCCAAGTCCGCTTGCCACTGTTCGTCAATTCCATAAACAATAGTTCGATTTCGTTTGAATCGTCTTCTAGCAGGTTTATGCAGCGTATATGTATCCTGCTTTATTAGAAATTGTTTTACTTTTTCCAATGAAACCTTTAAACCTTTATGTCGAGCTGAATTATAGAGCGCTCGAACTCCAGCGAATGACCCTGGGTCTGCGGGGTTAGTATAGATCTGCTCAAGTTCTTTCTCCATATTGGGTAATATTTTGATGTAATGGCATGTAACGCCAAAAAAGGAAATTAAATAATTCTAATATTATAATAACTATGATAATTAATACAGCTGTGATAATTTTCGGTGATTTTGAAAATGATTGTGATAAATAGGCTAAAAGTCCTAAAGAGACCGTTTCTGTACAACCTTCCATTGTAGGCTTATACTATGAAATGAGAACAAAATTATCAGGTTAATATATTTTATTTAGTATGTATCCAAGATCTTAGAGGACTAGGTGAAGATGATGATAACATTGAACTACTTGGCGGTGTATGAAATACAGCGAATGTTTTTAACAGTGTCAATCTTACAGGATTTTTAATTAAACGTTTTGAAATATTCGACTTATGAATGCCCTCGTAAAACTCTAACTCCTATAGGATCAATCGCTGTTCCAGGCGTTTTTCTCACAGCGTCATACAAAAGATCGATTATATTAGATCCTCCAATCACTTGTCCTCGAATAGAAAGCTCTCCTGAGTTAGCCCATCTAATATATATCGGATCTTCCGTAGTCGCTCGGTATAATGAAATCGCATCACTAACATAAGTTGCAGGTAGAGAATAAGATATTTGCGCGAACCAGGTTTTAGGCCGTTCAGAGTTTTCAATAACGGGAGAGATTTGCTCTTTACGTACGTAAGTTAACCGTCGTTGGAGAGTTTGATTGTATAATGCTAATTTCTCTGATTCGTTTAAATCTGGATTATCTAGAATAGATTTCATTTCATCATCGAGTGTCTTCTCTTTTTGAAGTTCAGGTGTTTCTTCTGTTTTGGAAGGTGTATTGTTTTTTAATCTCTCCATTACATCTTCAGGTACTAGAAGCATTTTTCGAGCCATCATCGGTTTATAGCTCGGCTTATTGCACTTCCGGCGACTGAGCTAACGATAGATAGCAGTGGCGCTAATAAAAATGGAAGAAAACCACCCTTTTGTACCAGTATCTTTCGTCGTTTTGATATAGAGTTCTTCTTCGACACGTTTCGTATAACCGCGCTATGTTTCTTTAACCGCTTACGATGACGTTCTGACAGTTCAATTGTTCCGTGCAATACATTTATACAACATTCAACGAGAGCCAATATAGCTTCCTTGCTAGCGTATTTAATAGCTGTCTTTCTTTGATTTAGATTACAGGATGTCAGGAAACGTAGAAAGTCTAGGTTTTCCTTTACTCGTTTTGAGACATCCATTTAGAGATTTTCTTAGCCTTTCTTAAAGCGCAATGAACAGTTTCGGAATGAAAAGGGCAGTTTAATTCAACGTCTTCTAGTTCTGATAATTTAGGACAGCCGATATCTTCGATGTTAGTTACTGGAACACCGAGGAGTGTCGATAATACTGCAGCTTTTTCTAAACCTTTAGTGAAAAACGAAGTAGCTTTTTCCGCTATCTGATTGCAAATGTCACGTCTCGTTCTGTAAGGACGTTCGCCGTCATTCCATCGAAGATGACAAATGTTATGAGATATCCATCTGCATTGTCTTTTATCTTCGTTTGAAAGCTCTTTGAAAGGGTATGGAGATTTGAAAGTAAACACTTCCGATTCTTCAGTTTCTAATACTACGTAAGCTAATTCTTTAATAATCCACTCTCTATTAATCCTAAAAAAATTCCCTTCTATAATACACTTCATTTTGGAATAAAGACAGCCGATTCTTCACCCGGTATTAAACCTGTTCGTAGTAAATACTGATCTGGGGTGTGAGGTTTCAAGTCAACTAATAAATACCCAAATTTCCGTGACGTAGCTTGTTGAAACGCATCAATAACGTATTTGCTATTGGTTGGAGATATCTGTCTCGCGAGATGATAAATTGTTGATTTATCTCGTGGTGATTTAAAAATAAATAGATAATGAGCATTTAAATTCAAAGTTCTTATTTCTTTTCCGGGGTAATAAAGGTTTTGCATTAAAATTAGTACGGAGGTGTTTCTGTGATGAGATCCACGAATAAATATATTAGTTACATCTTTATTATTAGATATCTCGCATAACAAATCGTCTAAAATAACTAAATTCCTAATTTGCGGGTTTAATATATTAACATCGAGTAACCCTTCGTGAAACTCGACTGAAGGTGTGTGTTCTAATATTGATTGAAATAGTTTCGGCTGATACTCGGTATAACACCATATTATCCTCTCCGGAGGAGGGGATATGCAGGTCTTCTTATGTTGAATCAACCGTCCCACCAGGAATGACTTTCCGCATTGGGTGGACCCGGCTACAAGCCCATTCATTGGATGTTGTAAGCTTAAATCCATAATGGTTAATGAGAATCGGAACATTAGTGTAATCAATTTTATTAGTTTTTTAACAAGTTTTTAGCATTGCATATTATTAGTGACATTATATTATTTAAAATTTCTTTCGACAATTCACAGCGAATAGTAAACATTTCAATAATATTTTCACAATCTACCGACATAATTATTTCATAAAAATGCAAATCTACGCGCTTAGAATAATCCGTCATGATACAATCATGCTGGAGTTGAGATGGATGATCAATTTGGCAGCCATTGCACGCTTTCTTCAGAGCTTCGTGTAATTGTTTAATTACAACGTTAGTCATCGCCTCCTTTATTTCCTTGATTTTCTGAATCGACTCGTACTGGTCGAGGAAATTCAACCAAGAAGATTGAGCGAAAGCTACCCCCTCTTTAGTCGGTAACAGTTTTCCATAGTTTATGCCATAACCATGGTACATTTGTCTAACATCTAAAACCTTTTGTTCGGCAAATCTATGAACCGAAAACCGTTTGGTTTCAGAACCTGTGAAAACCCACGAAGTTTCAGCTTCGTTATTGAAATAAGCTTCAATGGCATCTTTCTTTGTCCATAGCTCTTGCAGTTCCGCTTCTGTTAGTTTGATACCCTTTGTTAAATCTAATAGACCGCAGTGGATGGTTTCATCTGCATAAACGATTAACCCTTTGTCAGCAGACACAGGAAATGAACAATTCCTATTAAATAAATACATTAAGACAAAGTTAAGAATTATCACTGAGTATTCCTACTTACATTTTAAGGTTCCTCGGAGTCACTTCCAATACAATTCAGATGGTGAACTTTCTAAATATGGTCTTACTATTATACGGTTTTCCCTTTTTATACTCTGAAATTATTTATCTTCGATATCTTATTTATTAAAATGGAGTTTAAAATTAATTCCATTCTACGTATACGCATTTTGAAGTGTATCGCGTTACGTATATAGGAATTTACCCGGTCCTCATACGGAATCACGTGTACAATTACAATACTTGAGAACGATACGTTTATCATACTTAAACTTTAGATATTCGTTTGAAATACTCGTGAGAAAGGTTCAAGTGTCAAGCATATGTAAGTACTACAATGATATTAAAATTAAGTTTAAAAATATTTCCATTCTACGTCATTTTAACAACGAATATTCCATGACGTCAAAACACTCAAATCCATGTTTTAAATTCAAATTAACCGCGCCCCAATCCGCGCACGTTAACCGCGTCCCATATTCCATGACGTCAAAAAACTCTTAAATTCAAATTAACCGCGCCTCCCGGGGAATCTGCGCACGCGCCGCCTAGGTTATCAATTTTTACATCATTTCAACTTATTCCGTACGATAAAACGCGATAAGTGTCTTTCGCGATAAGCGGAGATAAATGAACAAGCTGGCCTGGCCACAATATGTTGATATACGGGAAAACAAATCGTCGCGAGAAATACCCTAAATACATTGACTTTTGGACGATTTTACCCTCATTTCACCCCTTAAATCCCGGACCCCGATCCCGAACCTGACCCCGACCCCGGGATCGATGTCTCGCCCTCACTTTCCTTCTACTTACATAAATAGTTTTTCGGTTTACTCTGTCTTTCACTGGAAGCTGGCTCGCTGCGAAACCCATGTGCTATGCAAGCAGCCAGCTTCCAGTGAAATACCGAGTAAGCCGAATAACTATTTATGTAGTCAGCCTATAAGCCAAATTTAAAAACTCTTTTCTCTCAGCGGCCAAAAGATACTAGAGTTATGTCCTATTTATATTGGCCCTGGCCCATAGCTTGGCATACCAACTTTCATATCTTAAATTAAATTCTCAAAATCTAAACAAAAGGGATACTCAAGAAAAACACACAGACGACATAAGACGTACTAAAAAAACCCATATACCTCATAACGCATACTTAATAAAAACGTATACACCTCATAACGCATACTAAATAAAAACCCATACACCTCACAACGCATACTTAATAAAACCCATACATCTCATAACGCATACTAAATAAAAACTCATACACCTCATAACGCATACTAAATAAAAACTCATACACCTCATAACGCATACTAAATAAAAACGCATACACCTCATAACGCATACTAAATAAAAACGCATACACCTCATAAAGCATACTAAATAAAAACCCATACACCTCATAACGCCTAATAAATTAAAGCCATACACCTCTTAAGGCATACTAAATAAAACCCATACACCTAATAACGCATACTAAATAAAAACCCATACACCTAATAACGCATACTAAATAAAAACCCATACATCTCAAAACGCATACTTAATAAAAACCCATACATCTCATAACGCATACTTAATAAAAACCCATACATCTCATAACGCATACTCAATAAAACTCGTACACCCCATAACGCATACGTAATAAAAACCCATACACCCCATAACGCAAACTCAATAAAACTCATACACCTCATAACGCATACTTAATAAAACCCATACATCTCATAACGCATACTAAATAAAAACTCATACACCTCATAACGCATACTAAATAAAAACCCATACACCTAATAACGCATACTAAATAAAACCCATACATCTCAAAACGCATACTTAATAAAACCCCATACATCTCATAACGCATACTTAATAAAAACCCATACACCCCATAACGCATACTCAATAAAACTCGTACACCCCATAACGCATACGTAATAAAAACCCATACACCCCATAACGCAAACTCAATAAAACTCATACACCTCATAACGCATACTTAATAAAACCCATACATCTCATAACGCATACTAAATAAAAACTCATACACCTCATAACGCATACTAAATAAAAACTCATACACCTCATAACGCATACTAAATAAAAACGCATACACCTCATAAAGCATACTAAATAAAAACCCATACACCTCATAACGCCTAATAAATTAAAGCCATACACCTCTTAAGGCATACTAAATAAAACCCATACACCTAATAACGCATACTAAATAAAAACCCATACACCTAATAACGCATACTAAATAAAACCCATACATCTCAAAACGCATACTTAATAAAAACCCATACATCTCATAACGCATACTTAATAAAAACCCATACACCCCATAACGCATACTCAATAAAACTCGTACACCCCATAACGCATACGTAATAAAAACCCATACACCCCATAACGCAAACTCAATAAAACTCATACACCTCATAACGCATACTTAATAAAAACCCATACACCTCATAACGCATACTAAATAAAAACGCATACACCTCATAACGTATACTAAATAAAAACCCATACACCTCATAACGTATACTAAAAAAACCCATACACCCAATACCGCATACTACTCATAACGTATACTCAATAAAAACCCATACTCCTCATAACGCATACTAAATAAAGCAAAGATATGAAAACAACTTTACGGACAATCCCCGTTTAAAATGAAGATAACCTATAAATTTATCAACCTCGAGAACGAAATTTTCGGAGGAAAAATGAGATGCTTCCCGCATATTAAAAACTGGGCTCCGGCGAGAAAAAGAGAAAGAGAACGGGGGTGAAATATATTAAACTTTGCCGTTAATGAAATTGAACCTCCGCCAGCGACGAAGTTATTTCGGCGAGCACTGAACCGGAGCCGCGGGAATTACGGCGACGACGGGGTGCATCCGAACCTTCTAACCGAAGTATCCAGCCAGCGGATAAATCCAGTTACAAGGGCCCCTTTTATTAAATTGGGGCCTTCGAGGTACAAAGCGAAAAAGAATGGAGGGCCAGGGCAATCATTGGGATCTCTAAATCATAGCGAAACCGAAGGTAAATAGCCAATCTCTTTAATGAGACGCGATAATCTCTCCCACGCCCGCGAGACCAGACACTCGCTATCGACGCCGCCACGGATCCCTACTTCCCCTACGCTGACCCGTCAGCTTCGACCCGGACGCTGTATTCCGCCTGTTAACGGAGATCAACTTGGCAGCGTGTGTCGGGCCGGCGGTACGTTTATCTTCGTAGAATTCCCCGAGTGAAACTAATTGCGCGTCGGTTCCATTTTTATGCCCCTCGAAAGAGGCTATTCCCGGCACTACCGAGGCGTTTCGCGGGAAAACAAACCGTAGCGACCGAAGGGGCGTAAATTGCCACTTAAAATATTATTACCACCCTCACCCGAACCTGGCAAACACGCTTGGGGTGATTTTTTTCCGCTTAACTTCTTTTTGTTGCTTCTACAAATTGAAAATACAGGTTTTTTCTTCAAAATATCTCTTCCTACCATAAAACACCCGCGATTAAGAAATTACATACTCTTTTACCAAGTATTTTTACGACGTTTAGCGCGAGTCTACAATATTACGGGGTGACCACAGAAAACTGAAAAAAACTTATAGGGAAAATACGCAATTTGTATACGCAAAATAAAGGATAAATTAAAGGAAAATATAAGTTTCAAGTAAAGAAAAATTCCACAAATGTAGAAAAAATATGGTAAATATAAGAAGTTATAGGAGCTCATTGAAAATATAGTAAAAATTACAATATTATTTCATAAGTTTGTCACGTTGTTTAAATATTTTAACCTAGTGTTGTTAATTTTCCTGAACAATAAAATGCGGAACAATTTCCAGAAAATTTTCCGCAAATCGGAAAAATTAAAAATGGAAACATATATTATTTTTTAAGGGTTTTTAATGTTTTTAACTTTTTATCGATATAAAATGTCTAATATCAGTAAACATACTACAAAACATTAATAGTGTTACATTGTTAATCAGTTTAAACTAGTCTATGTTTAGTTTTACTTTCAGATTCGAAAAAATGAGGCGAAAATTCCGCTTTATTTAAATTTTCAAACAATATATTAGACTAATCTTGCAATTAAAACTTTTTTTTTCCGGAAAAATACGGATAATTTTCCGGAAAAGAGGCCTCGGTCATTTTCCGGAACATTTTCCAGCTTACAACACTATAATTTAACCCAAAAAAGAGTAACGGTGCGTTCAATAACCTTTCCGATTACGTATCAGAAAAACCGTAACAGTTGTTGAACGAATTTTACTTCTTCCGGTTGTGACGTCATGAGAGGTATTGGAAAAATATCAAATTAATCTATTCTACGAGCAGGTTTTTCTGATACGTTTCATAAAGGTATGGTTGTTGAACGCGCACGTAAGAGATTTCTGCTTGCCGCAATTTTGATTGATTCATTTTAAACGTGTTTTGAGCGTTTTGGCGGTTAACAACAGCAATCGCACCGAACAAGAACGCGATCAGAAATATCGGATTATTTTACGATTTAACGGGGAAGACTACAGTGGCCATTGTCTATTTTCGCGCTATTTCAAGCTGAACTGTTTTATTTTTGTGTTTTAACTTTTAAAATTAATAGTTATGTGTAGAACAGCCTCTTGTTTAGTGCTTAAAATAATTTTGACAATTTTAAATTTCAAAGTAATTTAATTATTACGTTTTAATTCGGACCCCCGGAGCTAAACAAGTTGGGCAAGCTCTCAAACTACCCTTTAGTTATAGCCCTATATCTCGTTAACTATTAATAATAGAATTATCAAAATTATTTTAAGCACTAGAGGAAGGTTCAGCCTATTAATTAAAATATAATTCGATTGTGTAATTGTTAAAACTAAAACGTTCAGCTTGAACGAAAAAGAGGTTTTTACTGAAGTCTTCCCCCGTAAAGTTGTTGAACGCAGAATAAATAAACTATATTCGAAGAAATTATACTTTTGTAACAGATAGATGACGCCACTGTCTAAAATTTGACAGCCTATATGTAACAGTCGTTATAATATTCCCAGCGGAATTCCCAATAGCTCATGAAGAATAGGAAATGCAATACTTATGCCATTATAGTTATAAAAATATTAAACACTTAAACATTAATAATTAAATAAAATAATCTAAAAGACGTATTATTAGACTTAAAAATGGCTGGAAAAAAGAGAAATTTAGAAATCGGAATAATAAAAAATTGAAACAAATTTATTTTTAAGCGTTTTAAATGTTTTTAACGTGTTATCGATATAACATGTCTAATACAGGGTTGCCACAAAATTTTCAGATTCAAATTCCCTGACTATTCCCTGTTTTCCCTGACCATTTTAAGAGATTTTCCCTGACTTATTAAGGGCAAATTTTTTCTTTTATATTTTACTTTTATCAGAAGTTAATAAATTTGGATGGACTTATATTTCAGTAAAAAGGTTATTGCAATGTTGAAAAAATTAGCCAAACATTCAAGGAAATAAATGATAATCGTGTAATTTGTCATACATCTAGAGATTTAAATTACCTTCAAAAAGTGCCCAGATAAAATTAAATTCCCTGACTTTTCCCTGAATCTTTACAAATTCTTAAAATTCCCTGACATTTCCCTGACTTTTTAGGCCCATTTTTAATTTCCCTGACTTTTCCCTGATTTCCCTGTTTTCCCTGACGTGTGGCAACCCTGTAATAACAGTAAACATAGTCCAGGGTTGACATGTGGTAAAAACTGGTAAAAACCGGAAAAAGTGGAAAACACTGGTAAAAACCGGAAAAAGTGGAAAAAACTGGTAAAAACCGGAAAAAGTGGAAAAAACTGGTAAAAACCGGAAAAAGTGGAAAAAACTGGTAAAAACCGGAAAAAGTGGAAAAAACTCTAAATTAATGATTGATATATCTATTAAGTGACTAATTTGGTCATTGCGAATAGGAGAGATGAAAAAAAGGCCAGAAGAAGAGTGAATAGAATAGAAGAATATACTGCTTTTATTAAATATTGAATTTTGCCACTAGAGGTGGAAAAACCTTGGAAGTACGATTTTCCACACGGGTTTTAACAGGAAAACAATAGGTGAAAAAACCACGAAAAAATCTAGTTTTTTTCCAGCCTTGGCAAAATTGTGCCAACCCTGAAACATACTACAAAACATTAAAAGTGTTACATTGTTAATCTAGTCTAGAGGTTTGGTTTTACTTTTAGATTCAAAAAAAATGAGGCGAAAATGGGACTTTATTTAAATTTGCAAACAATATTAGACTAATCATGCAATAAAAATTGTTTTATTTATTTCGGAAAAATACGGAAAATTTTCCGACTTACAACTCTAGTAAAATTTATAGTGCATTCTCTATTGTCTTTTCTGGTCATAAACAAAGAATCGGGAAAGTAATTTGTGCGCGTGGCGTTATGATCTATCCAAGAATGCGCGCCATTTCCGGCCGTCATTAGGCTAATTTGAAAACCCAGACGAGAAACGTCGACTCTATTTACGGCGAAGAATTCGGAAGGAACCTAATTTCATTTTCAACTCATTTTATATTCAAAAGCTCTCAAAATCGTCTCGCAGAAATTCTAGGGTTATTGCGATTGTTTTAGACTGGATTCGAACTCGGCGGAAATTTAAACGTCAGCGGAAAATCGAATGGAAAACTGTTTACCGTTGCGATTTCGTCATGTAATTATTTATACTGTTTAAAAGGATTATAGTAATAATTAGATTAAAAACACATCAAATAACGATTTTCGACCGCTGACTGCACGTGGTGAAATCTGTGGACGGTTGTTGGGCGAAAATTTTAACAATTTTAACACGTTTACCTCCCAGCAAGATCAGCAAGGTTCGATAGCAGCTTGTGGCACTCGGTGAAAGGGTTTTCCCTCCGAGTTCTTCGGTTTAATATTTCTATAAAAACTTACTGCGGTTAACGGTAATAGTAAGTGTAGGGAGCTGTTGGCTCACGTGGCATGAAGGGCTTGCCACCACTTGGGCCCAAGGTACTACCTAGGGTATTAGCTGATTATTATATAAAGAATCATATTATTGTCATTTAACAATTTAACAGAATAATTTTTATTTATCTTCTGAAATTTATTATTTAAAAGAATATAAATTACTTTTCCAGTTAGCAGAACTGGTTTTTGTATATTTCAATTTTTCAATATACTCTCCGACGCGACGCGAGGATTTTCAACTGAAGGATTAAAAATTTCTAAGAAAATGGGATACACTGATGCTGTGCATTAAACTGCTTCAGGCACTAGAAGAATCGTAAACTAAATCTTTAAGCGGACGTAAAATAACTAAATTTATTTTTGGTGCCCAAGACTTGAATTGGCACCATCGACCGTATGTCGACGCATTTCATTATATTCCGTAACGTTGGAATTACAGACCGCCACAATTTTGAATTTGACCAATACTATCGGTAGTTTGATAGCCTCTTCAGCACACGCCCATTGTCAATTTTGACGGATCATGATTTTTTTCGTAATTTTAGATTTTTACAGAATAGCAAAAATTAAATTCCCTGACGTTTTCACTAGTTCTTAAGATTCCCCGACTTTTCCCTGAATTTTTGACACACTTTCAAATTCCTTGACTGTTCCAAGTTTTCCAGATATTGCGGCAAGCCTGAGTAGTTATAATAATCAACGAGCTTTGTCATTTTTGACGGATCATATTTTTTTGTCATTTTTGATTTTTACAGAATAGCCTCCCTGAAGGCCTGAGCCGAGAATACAATCATAATAATTCAGATATCAAATTATCTGGATTAACGATCAGATATTATCAGATCAGTTGATATGAGTTCAAATGCAAACCAGATAGTTTAATTAAACTAAAAATTATTAATAGGCTACTTACGTATAAAATCAATAGGATAGTAAATTTTATGACGTAATTAAAGTTGTTTCTCCTAATTAAATCCTAAAGATAGTTTAAACCGGCAGAAAATGAGCAAATTTCCGATGCCTCACTGCTATCGATTTAACGTACTCCCGATTAAATTTTAATGACTGTTTATTTTGCTTTGCTCCCAGAAGATTATTTGTATCTACTAAATCAGGGTGGGCAAAAAATCGGATTTTTTCGGAAAAAATCCAAAAATCCGATTTATACGATAATTATCGGATTTTTTGATAATTATCCGATCATTTGATAATAATCCGATTATTTGGATAATTATCGGATTATTTGGATAAATATCTGATTTTTTTGATAATTATGAATATTTGGAATTTAAGTTGAAAAATTTTACGATGATTCCGATGAATTAACAACATTGCCTTTTCAAGTTTCAAAAAAATTTCAAATTTTAAAGTTTAAAATTTGATAAAATTCATTTTGGATAGTTGTAAACATTACATAAATGCGAGCATAAATGTCATAAATACTTAATACTGCTGTATATTGCTTTCAAAATTATTAAATTTAACTTTAAAAACTGTTTTCAGATATTTTAATTTAATTCGATAATTATCATGATTTTTTCATCGGATAAATATCGATAATTATCATGATAATTATCATTGATAATTATCCATCGATAATTATCGACCAACCCTGTACTAAATACATAAGTCAGATAAACATTACGACTTGAACAACCCGAACAGTTGTACTAGCTTTTGAAGGGTGTTAATTTTGAACCCCAAGAGAAATAAAATCATGGAAATTTTGCAACAATACAGGTGGATTGTAAATATTGGTAAAACTATTATTGTCCATGTTTTAAATGAAATTTTCTTCGTGGGTGGATTGAACGAATATAATTTCAAATACCATAAATGTTTACTAACATTTTGTTACACTGCACGAATCTTTCTAAAAGAGTTAAGATTTAAGAGTAATTTTCTTGGTCTTTGGCTTTACAAAAGTTTGGTTCGAAAATCGTCGTTTCCCGAATAAACAAACAGTCGTTTTTGGTAAGAGTAAAAATACTGTGCTTCCTATTTTTATTTTTTGCGGTTCCTTAGAAGCTTGTAAAACACGGTGTTTCATCCAATTAAATTTCGAATTCTACTCTCTGTAATACATTTCGGTAGAATTTTAAGTAATTTAAAATTTACCCTCTGATAATTTCCCTAAAATTTAAATTTTTGTGCCACTATCATAGGATTAGTGGTCTATTTAAAATTTTAAGGTAGGCCCCTTAGATTTCTACGCTCTCTAATAAATTTCAGTACTTTTAAGTAATTTAAAATTTACCCTCTGAAAATTTCCCTAAAATTTAAATGTTTGTGCCCACTTTCATAGGATTAGTGGTCAATTTAAAATTTGAAGGTAGGCCCCCTGGCACCTCCCCTGTGAAACTAATTTCAATTTCTAAACTCTGTAATAAATTTCAGTAAAATTTTAAGTAATTTAAAATTTACCCTCTGAAAATTTCCCTAAAATTTAAATTTAAATGTTTGTGCCCACTTTCATAGGATTAGTGGTCCATTTAAAATTTTAAGGTACTGAGAAACTAATTTCGATTTTTACATTATCTGCAATAAATTTCAGTGGAATTTTAGGTAATTTAAAATTTATCCTCCGAAAATTTCCCCTACTTTAAATTTATGGACCCACTTTTACAAAACTGGGCCACGTTGTTGACCTTTAGTAGTTTTCAATTCGAAGACGCATTCAACAACCACAGTCGCGAAACAACTAAACATACAAAAATAAAGTCGTACAACAAAAACTGAAAATAGTTCCTTCACTCCGGCACTCCAGTCTGCGAGGCATAAAAATAAAGATTAATTCGGCGGAAGAAAGTTATTCGGAACTTCGCTCTGATAAAAACGAGACAGCAAGTCCTTTCCAAATTAAGGCGATAAAAAACAAAGTAGTCACAATCTAAAATAACCGGCGCGAAATGAGGAAAAAATTTAGGTCGAAATAAAAATATAAAACTGCGAAACACGCGACAGTAGATGGCGACTGTTACGTATGACGGAAAGGCGAAAAGCTTTTACAACGCCGGACGACGATAAAAAGGAAACGAAAATAGTGGCTCGAAAGTATTGAATGGAACAGTGTGTCAGCGCGCTTTTACTACGTCAATCGCTCTTTCCATAATTACATTTCAACTAAAAATAGCGCCCTGTCCCGGCCCGACCTCTGGTGACGATAAAAGGAACTAACAGGCTGCGCTACGGGAGCCCGAGTGTGCCGCCAAACATTCCCCGTAATTCGATATAGAATAGAATATAGAGTTATAGAGAAAAAAACGTAGTCATTTAAAGAATTTGAGCGTAGTAGAACTCGCGAATATATATATATAAGACTCTACTAAAAGATAAAGATATATTTCTGGAACTTTCAATCGTTGAATCGATAAAATATTTTTCTTGCAAAAGTTCGAAAAACTATTTTCCGGGTCAGACTTTGCGCGAGTTTCCGCTTTTGATAAAAACTATTATTTTATACGTCAGGACGCGACGTTTTTTGTCAGCGCGGCGAAAGGAGTCGAAGCGTAAAGTTTGCGTTACTTCGAGTGCATAAATTGCTCGGAGAAAAAGTTGGGATAGAAAAAAAGCAACAAAGCGAGATTGGCTTGGAGCCAGAGCAAATGCATTTTGAGGACAGAACGACACAAGTTCCCGGGATTCCTCGACAAGGGCAGGTTCCCGCCACCGACCGCCGTCATCCACGGAGCCTTTGCAGCCCCGTTGTAATTAGTTTGAATCATTAGGGATTTTGCTTAATTATTCGAGTAATTATCCAAGGAAAAGGTTGTTAGTCGTCTTTTGAGCTATTTCAATTTATTTCGGCGCAGAGAGATGTTGGACGCGATGCGAGTGGAGAAGATACGTTACTCCTAGGTGACCCCTTCTCCCCGGACACCGACCTCGGCTGAATTAATAGATCTACAGCCGTTTGACCTATTTCCCGAAATTCTTGTAGCCCAATTGAAGTTTGTTTTCCAATTTTATTATTCGACGTTGTCTTGAGATTTCGAAAGAATCTATACAAGGTGTTTCAAAAGGTTAAGCAAAAATTTTAAGGAATTGCAGGGGGTGAGTTGAGAAGTATTCCTTTTTTTTCCCCATTTTCCTACGATGAGTGAAAAGAGCGCCAGAGAGCTTCAAAGTGTGGCCTATTAGCCCCTGGAAGTAGGCTGCAACAACGCGAAACCGTTCTCCTTGTGTGGGGTGCTGTGTTTGGTGCTCCTAGTTGGCACAAAGTTTTAAAACCATTGGGTTTTTACCTTGAACGAACTCAATACGATCAAACTTCTGAACTGTCGCGTCCGTGGTGCGGCCAATCAAATCAAATATTATCATTAGTCAGTTAATCGAGAATTTTCTTATTTTTAAAAGTTTTTCTGAAAATATTTTTCTATTATCGGTATCGGCCAATACCGGCTTCGCTTAAGCCGATATTGGCCGATATCGATATTAGTAAAATAGGATGAAAAAATTAGCGAATAAGTAGAAAAATAGGCCGATATATCGATGCATCCCTAACTTATTGTAATATAAATAATTAATTTATGGTTTTATTATTTAATTTATAAATTAAGCAAAATAATTCTTAGTTACTTCTACACGTTATTGGTAAAATGACGAAACAAGATGAGAAAAATAGGCAAACCGTTTTCACCGCAGGGTTGTCAGTTTTTTGATTTTTTAAAAAAAATTAAATAAATCTTTTTTTTATTTAAATCGTATTTTTATTGATTTTTTTATTTATTTGATTTTAATTAAAATTTCAAAGATTTATATAATTTAGTATCATAATTTTACCTAAAAAAATATGATTTAATTTTTAAAGACTAATATGTATAATTAATTTATTAAATTTAAGCTAATAATCATATAGAAGTTTATTTTTTATAACTTATTTTCGTACTTTACAAAATAAATTCGGCGGAATCCCCAGCCACAGGTAGAATCCAATGCAACATTAGGGGGGAAGTACGAGAAAGATTATATTTAAACCTAAATTATAGCAATTGGCGAGGTTTATTCTTTTTCAAAAATACTATATAAAAATTGATTTAAATCAATGATTTTAATTTGAAAAAAATCGTTGATTTAAATCGCGATTAAAATCAAGTTGATTTAAATCAGCCAACCCTGTTTCACCGACTATAAATCCGAAGAAACGAAAGATGAAACCGATTATTTGACACATGCAAATGGTATATTCCACTTTCTTCGCGATAAGGCACTCTTGATGTACGTTTCTTAACGAATTGCCAGTAATTGTTTCCAACTTGAAGCGAATTTTCCTCGCTAGTCCGTCTTTGCTAGGATTATTAAGGCGGTCGCCGGCTACAAGGGCCAAATCGCGCGTTTCCCCTTAATGAGTCCGTTCACCTTCCCTGTAAGGCCCCTCATTTTTTTTTAACCCCATACATTTCGGTCGGGTGAAGTTTCCCAAGAAAAGGTATTTGGACTTCTGAAAAAGGGGGAAAAATCATTATGCCCTTTTCCGGAATGGATGGAATCGTTAAAATACCTTTTCCCTCTTCAACTTAGCATGTATTGCCCATTCGCTCTCCAAAAGAAACTCCTTGACGGGATGAACACGATTAAGCGGCTTCTTTGGAAATACCATAAATATATAACGCAGTGGTTAATTTTCCGGAAAAATTACATTTTCCGCAAATCGGAAAAAAATTTAAACATGTATTAAGAGTTTTTGTTCGAGACTAGTCTAGCCACTTCGAAAAAATTATACGCCAAATATTTCCGATATTCTTAAATATTGCCAAGTATTTACAGATTTCCAGAAATATCAAAAATATTTCAGTGGCCCAGGGCGCCAAAGATTAAGGGGCGCAAAATCAAAGATTTTCATTTAAATTGGATATTGAACAATTAAAAATTTCTACCCAAGGTTCTGGGGGCGCCATTTTGTTTTTGTTTTGTTTTTTGCCCAGGGCGCCATTTGGGCTAGGTACGGCTCTGAATGTAATACATTCCATAGACATCTCTTTATTTTGGGAATTTCAGAAAAATCTAATCTTTGTTTTGAAAATATTGTTTCACCGGTAGGTGGTAGGTAAAAGTTTTCAATCATAAAGTTGTAGAGCATGCTATACAACCTAAAAATAACCTATTTTTCACTAACAAGAACAGTATCCGTACTTTCCGTAGAGCTCGGAGAAACGGTTAATTAACCTCCAAAATTTCAATTAATCATAAAAAATTCAATTAACTGTTTATTTATGGATATTATTCGCGACTATTATACGATTTAAGTTTTTATACGGATAATTTTCGGATATGTATATAAAAGAAATGAACGGAAAATTTCTTATCCGAACGCCGAGCCCTAAGTATCCGAGGTGTTTATTGCCGATTTTGTTCGAATTCGGCCATGATGCATGTAAACCTCTATGAGATATGAAATTTCCCAAAAGGAGACGTTGCACTACCCCTTCGATTTGCCATGGCAACCGAATTTTTTTTGACCACTTAAACAATAAAACCTCCATTTAAAAAAGGATGGGATTTTCTCGGTTGCACAGGGTACTTACCTAAGGATTTATTTGTAATTTGAAAATCACGAAATGGGTAATTTGGACCACATTTAGGCAAATTTCATCAAGTTTGGGTAAATTGGAAAATTTTTGGGTAAAGTAAAGAAAAAATTAATTTTTGTGTTAAGTGGTCAAAAACATTTTCGGTTACCATGGCAAATCGAATGGCTATTGCAACGTCTCCTTTTGGGAAATTACATATCTCCTAAAGGTCTACATTACGCCCGACTTTGAACAAAATCGGCAATAAACACCTCAGGTACTCTCCTTGTAAATTATGAGGTAATTGGGAAACAAAAACAAGTTGGTAGTAATCGGAAAATGTAGCGAAAAATGGTTGGATCGAGCAATTTGGGACAATCTGCGTATTAAATAAATAATAATAACAGATAAATAATATATTTCTTCTGTAACGTAAGCCTCTTAAGGTATGTGTTTCGAACATAGAATATTTAGCAGTATAAAGAAGTTCTATCATATAAACTTCAGTACGTTGTTAATAAAAAGAGTAGTTTCAAGACGGCAGCCAATACTATACGACAGCGAGAAAATACGGAAGTATCGTACCACGGAGATTTAAAAGTCAGTAGAAAAGGGGAGTCAACTTTTCGCCGTGAAAAACAGACATAACCGTTAACCGCCGCGGGCTGGAGTTCTAAATTATGCAAAAGATGATTCACTCGAGACCATAAACGCCAGCTTGTATTTTTTTTTCGAAATAGGGAAAGATAAAAATAAACATAACCGTAAAGCATTATTTCCGAGGCAGTAAAAACTATAACTCCTTAAAACCGAGCTGGATATCCACTTTCTGTTACAGTTAGTCTTCGGTCTTCTCAATCAGCGGATTCTTTTTACGTTCCATAAAATCTACCTGAGGAGCAGATAGCCATCCCGAATGACCATGACCCCGTCGAGTTCCTCGTAAAAAGCCTCGCAAATAGTGGACGCGAGGGAATCCAGCTTCATCACGGAAAGGAAAATTCTTCATCGCATTAGCTCTACGAACAATGCTTTAGAGAATACCTTCCAGCTAACCTCGACAATACCTCTGGATCTTACTGTAAGTTCGTACCCTCCTTGGCGGTTTCCGAGGAATTGCGAGGTGAAGCTCGGTTTGCAGTTTGACTTGGAAAATAAGAGTGGATGGCTTCTAAACAAAAGAATCTTGCCTCGGGCAATAGTCGTACATCTTTTATGGTTATGTCGAAAATCAGAAAATATCCAAGAAGTATACAACTATTTATGGTATGGATAAACGCGCTTATATAGCGGAGTTTGGCTCTCCTGTCTGGGGAGAGAACGAAAAACAGAACTTTTTCTCGATGCAGTCGCGGTTCATTCCTAATACGTAACTTCCTCCATCGCCGATCACGACGAGAAAAATGCAGGAAGTAACAAGATAGCCACAGGCATATTATTGTTTCGCCGAAGACCGATTAGCTAAGATTGAGAAACGTTTTCGATAAATATCACCATAAATCAATTATTATCTTTTCATAACTATCAGCAGTGTGTCAGAATTTATAGCCCGGTGTACCTAGTAACAGAGACCATACCACCGGAGGTCTATAATCATAGTGCCCTACGCCAGCGTACACCTAGCCCGGACAGGTGACAAATCCAGTTTGGGTAGTGGTACCATACTACTGATGGTCGCACCTTTGACGAGAGCCACTCAACCCAGCAGAAGGTGCAGCAACGGGTGGACCATTGCCCACTTCGCGCACAGCAGTGGGATTGAGAGTGGATGCTGTAGCAACTCCAGCCGACACCCTACCTACGTAGGTAAGGAGTCAAACCCTTTGGAGAGAGCCCCTAAAGGGGAACGACGAGCACACAGCAGCCCAAGTAACCCGGCACAGCTAGTATCAGCAGAAATCCATACCTTAACTTATCACGGCAGATTTTCGTCTCGATGTGGCTGACGGTTTTTTGACGTCACTATGCTAACTTATAAAACAACAACGTGAGAGGGGAGCGCGGGCAGAGGGGATTTTTTATCTCGTACGCGGCGCCAAAGCCGTCAGTGATCTTACTATACGCATTCCAAGTAGAGGTATGGATTCCTGGTATCAGTTAGTATAAACACGGCTTATAGAAATAATTCCTTACCTTACTCAGGGTTGCCACAATATTCTCAGATTCAAATTCCCTGACTATTCGCTGAACATATTGAGCTATATTTCCTGACTTTTTAAAGCTAAAATTGGACAGTTTTAACATTTACATTTATCAGAAGTTAATAAATTAAATCAACTTGTATTTCAGTACAAAAGTTATTTCAACGTTAAAAAACCTTTCAAGGATCTAAATATTAATACCAGAATTTGTCATAGACCTTAAAAAAGTGTCCAGATAAAATTGAATTCCCTGACTTTAACCTGACTTTTTAATTTCCCTGACTTTTCCCTGTGGCAAACCTGGGAAAAATATCAAAATGAGAGGATTTTATAGGACTTTTTGAGGATTTTGCCAAAAATATAGGATTTTATAGGCATTTTAGAAAATATAGAATATTATAGGAATTATAGGACCTCTTACAAATTCTTAAAATTCAGTGACCTCTCTAGACTTTTTAGGCCCATTTTTAGATACCCTGACGTGTGGCAACCCTGTTACTTCTGGAAAGTCGTAGCCCTACCTTTACTGTAGCTCAATTTATGGTATTTTAAACGATTACCGAAGTGTGGAGCTACTGCTATCGATAAAAACGGGGAACTCAAAAACGGGGAACCTCAAAAACGGGGAACCTCAAAAACGGGGAACCTCAAAAACGGGGAACCTCAAAAACGGGGAACCTCAAAAACGGGGAACCTCAAAAACGGGGAACCTCAAAAACGGGGAACCTCAAAAACGGGGAACCTCAAAAACGGGGAACCTCAAAAACGGGGAACCTCAAAAACGGGGAACCTCAAAAACGGGGAACCTCAAAAACGGGGAACCTCAAAAACGGGGAACCTCAAAAACGGGGAACCTCAAAAACGGGGAACCTCAAAAACGGGGAACCTCAAAAACGGGGAACCTCAAAAACGGGGAACCTCAAAAACGGGGAACCTCAAAAACGGGGAACCTCAAAACGGGGAACCTCAAAACGGGGAACCTCAAAACGGGGAACCTCAAAACGGGGAACCTCAAAACGGGGAACCTCAAAACGGGGAACCTCAAAACGGGGAACCTCAAAACGAGGAACCTCAAAACGGGGAACCTCAAAACGGGGAACCTCAAAACGGGGAACCTCAAAACGGGGAACCTCAAAACGGGGAACCTCAAAACGGGGAACCTCAAAACGGGGAACCTCAAAACGAGGAACCTCAAAACGAGGAACCTCAAAACGGGGAACCTCAAAACGGGGAACCTCAAAACGGGGAACCTCAAAACGGGGAACCTCAAAACGGGGAACCTCAAAACGGGGAACCTCAAAACGGGGAACCTCAAAACGGGGAACCTCAAAACGGGGAACCTCAAAACGGGGAACCTCAAAACGGGGAACCTCAAAACGGGGAACCTCAAAACGGGGAACCTCAAAAACGGGGAACCTCAAAAACGGGGAACCTCAAAAACGGGGAACCTCAAAAACGGGGAACCTCAAAAACGGGGAACCTCAAAAACGGGGAACCTCAAAACGGGGAACCTCAAAACGGGGAACCTCAAAACGGGGAACCTCAAAACGGGGAACCTCAAAACGGGGAACCTCAAAACGGGGAACTTAAAAGCGGGGAACTTAAAAGCGGGGAACTTAAAAGCGGGGAACTTAAAAGCGGGGAACTTAAAAGCGGGGAACTTAAAAGCGGGGAACTTAAAAACGGGGAACTTAAAAGCGGGGAACTTAAAAGCGGGGAACTTAAAAGCGGGGAACTTAAAAGCGGGGAACTTAAAAGCGGGGAACTTAAAAACGGGGAACTTAAAAACGGGGAACTTAAAAACGGGGAACTTAAAAACGGGGAACTTAAAAACGGGGAACTTAAAAACGATGAACTTAAAAACGGGGAACTTAAAAACGGGGAACCTAAAAACGGGGAACCTAAAAACGGGGAACCTAAAAACGGGGAACCTAAAAACGGGGAACCTAAAAACTTTTAGAAATGTGTCCATAAAATTTTGACACACGGAAGATAAGGAAGTGACGCACTTACGTAAAACAATTATATTATATCAGAATACTGATACCAAAGTTACCTTTCGATAAAAGCTCAGCTTCACGATGGACGACACACAACGGCACTCTATAAGCCTCCCCAAGCTAAAAATAGAGTAAGCCTAATCCAAAACCACTTCGAGCAGTCGAATCCCGTTAGTCTTTCCCTGAGAGGAATGAGACGAAATGTTTGTGCCAGTTCCACCTCGGAGAGATAAAAATTGTTTCGCTAAGAGTAACTGAGTGACATAAATAAAGTCATTCCTAATCCCAACCCGATATAAATCTCGCACTGTATCTGGATCGCCGCGACGCTAAACGCTTTTCAAAATGGGGCCTAGGCTTAGCGCCGTGTATTCTCCATTTTTACAAGCAGCCGACGCGGCAGACCTCTTCAAAATCGGTCAACACCGGAAAGAAGTCGACTCGGCGCCGCTTCCGCTTTCCAAAACCCCTTCGGGTAAGCAATCCCGCGATACACCCCCCCCCCCTCCAATAACGACGCAAGGCGCGGGGAGGCTGCAGAATGAGGGGGGTTGTTTTATCGGATAAAACTGTTCCAGGCTAAATCGACGGCCATTCTGAAGGGCTGTCGCGCTACGAAGTTTCTGGTAACTTCTTTTCAAGTACGAAGTCGCGACTCTGATACGCGTCCACGCTCGACTCACCCGATACGGTGGTCGAAGGTGAACGGGGACGGTACGGTCTTCGCGATGCTCGAGCGGGAAGTCGAGACTAGGTAAGTTCGGGATGCGAGTGAGTAAACTAAAGGGCAGATCGTCCGATTTGATACGCGGATGACGAAGAGATTTATTTTTGCGCGGAGCAGCCGATTTGAGCCGAAAAGTTTCGTTCGGGTTTTTTATTCAGGGTGTATCTCTTCTTCTATGGGAGAAAGTATCGGAGATTATGAAAAATCAATTTATCCACTTGGACGAAAGAAATATAAAAAGGATTTTTTTTCATTCGTAGTGGAACACGAAATTCCCAAGCCCCCCTTACCGACCACGGAGGAAGGTCAGATATATAACATTGTCAAATTAATTAAATTTAATTAAAATTTTGAAGCATAAGCCCAAAATCGTTAAAAGTCTCGCTTTCGAACTAGAGGTATTCGGAGGGATACAGATTTGTTAAGGCGATATGCGGCCAGAAAATATAGTCCTCTCGATATATTCATACCGAGGGACTTCAGGTGTACAAATCAGCGGTGAAATCACGTAAGTTTAGTAGCTTTAATAACTTTAATCAATTGAATATTGAAATCACTTGAAATATGAAATCAGATGTACAAAATTTCTAACATTGGAATGATTGGATATCGATTCATACGCGATCAGTAGCGGGGAAAACATTTGAAAAATGCCGACGTATAATTCCCATAGGATTTTGCTTGAGATTTTAAATTTTGAGAGACTCGCCTCGTTTTGATTGAACTTGGTAATTTCTACATTACAAAGGTAATAAATGCTGAAACTATTATTTGCTATCATAAATATGCATACAATAATCGTGATTCTGAAAGCGATACCTCCATATAATTTCCTCAATACGCTTGGAAAAACCATAAGCCCGCCTTCCACGTTTAAAGTTTTAAACCAAGGATGATCTATATCTACGTAGCAAACTACCTTTTCGCTACAAAGACTAAATATAGCGCTCACTAAATTCGCTGCTCCGTGTCGAAAACAAGACGTTACAAAGGTTTTACGTTGGCGGTAGAGGGAGTTAGAGGCTTCTGGTACAAGCTAATTCTTATTTAAAAGGACCTCGCACTTCCATAGAAAGCTTTATTTCCAATTTAAGTATGTTGTTAAAGGGGAATTGTCACCACCCTAAAATTGGTTAAAAACCATTTAAATGGATAGAGGATGTCCGAAAATGGTTATACAAAAAATTTCATGTTAATATTTCCAGTATTTGATTTATTATTAGCAACCAAATTTCGAGTTTTATCCCCCCCGACTCGAGAATCTCAGAACCGCTTGGTTGAATCTACCTGCAGCGCCATCTCGTGAATGTAATATTATTTTCCCCCGTTTTATCGTTTTTCGGTCGGAACTGTCGTCTGCTACGACATTCTCCTTGGCTTTTCAATCGAGTTATACTCGTAGATTGTATTTTATCGTGTTTTTAAAATGCCTTAAACGCCGCACTTTCTCAAATTTTGGCCGCTTCATTTTTTGGCGCTGCACGTAGGTTCAACCGCAATTTCTGAAATTTTTGGAGCCGTTTGATGTAGGTTGCGAAAAAAGTAGCGTCACTTTTTAAATACTTTTCCAATAACTATAAAATTTCAGGGACATAATCATTAATATATTTTCTATCATTCTGTTAAAAAACCTCGTAAATTTTGGTTTTGGTGACAATTCCCGTTTAAGCCTGATCGTAGGACCCAAATTGTTCATTTCCAATTTTCCCTATCTCCTATAGTTTGTACAGTATCAGTGGACAAAACTTAGAATAGTCTTTTTGTTAAAAAAGTTAAACGTTATATTGGTTCAGGCCCATATAGGAGGGGGGCGACAGGGGATGCTCAACGCCCCCAAACTAATAATTGTGCCTCCCCAACCCGACCGACTAAAAAAAATATATTGCTCAACTACCAACTAAAATCATATAACATCGGTTACCGGTATTTTTTATAAAATATTCTATTTTCAAAGAAGTCGAAATTCATCATTTTAAAAATAACAAAATAAAGCCAATTTCGGTATATTTCCTAATTTTAGGAGTGCGAGTTAAAAATTATGATTTAATTAAGGCAATTAATTAATAAAATACGATTGAAATCTGATTTTAAAAAATCACTTAAATCAATTTCATTTAAATTAAGTCAAATAAAATAACCCTTGTAAGGTTTTAAAAATTAATTTTATTTAAAACTTTTTAAAATCTAACATTTATCGAATTAACAAAAATTTTAACCTTTAAATAACAAGATGTCACGGACATTTGAGTACGCGCAGTCCCCCCGATGTATTAAATATGTTTAGAATATTAAATTTAAATTTGAATCAATTTTCAATCATCTTGTACATTCACTTAATAAACGTACTATAATAACCCAAGAAGAATTTTGTCGTTTAACATAACAAACCCACTAAGCATTAAGAACCAAAGAGTAATTTTAACTCAATGAAAACCCATGACCACGATTTATAACAAACGCAAGGAGACAGATGGCGCTTGTATTCTGAATCTTGAATTGGTACGAAATTCATATATGACAATAGTGCGTACGCGGGTTGTGGGGTCCCGCCAATTGGCCACAAATCTCACTTGAAATTAATTTTTTTTAATGAAACCGAAAACGCAGTTCAACCCTGGGCCAAATATCAAAATTATAGGATTTTATAGGACTTTTTGGGGATTTGGTCATATATCGTCCCGTGTTTTTAGCATTTACGAAAATATAGGATTTTATAGGTAAAGTTTCCGAGGTAAAATTTTGCTAAATAAATTAAAAAAACGCGCATAGAATTACGAATCTCGGGTCAAAAAGTATTCAAAACACAATGGCGCATTCCGTAAGAACCGTGGTTACATTCGCGAACAGGGCCGAATATTTGCATTCCTTCAAGCGCTGCGAAAGGGGGGTTTTGTGGAGACCGCGTGGAATGCGCCCAACAAAGAAATCGCCGGTAATTAAAAACGTCCAGAGGGGGGGGACTTCCCATTCAATAACCTTCCCTCCCTCCCGCGCAAATGTTCAACAAACACGCCAAACTTCTCCGCGCAATGTAAAAGAGACCACATACTTGTAGAGGCGATAATTTTATTGGTGTCAGAAACTTAGTGCGCCCGCACACACGAGAGAAAATAAAGCCCGCACAGCGACCACTATCGGGAAGAGGAGCGTACAAATGAGAAACGACTACCGAAGAGAACGGCAACTTCGTAACGGGTAAATAGAGCTAACGGATGGGACGAATAATTAAATAGAGGTTAAGCGGGACGCTCTAGAAGTTTGAACGAAAACGTCTGGAGTATCTAGACCTTTTTGACATTAAACTCTTTAAAATCGGTTAAGCGTACTTTCACTGCTAAAGAAAACACGTACAGTTACAATAGAATTTTAACAAAATTTAGAAAAAATTGCGAAACCCGGTTACATGACGAAAATAAAAGGGTTTAGCCAATACTACAACGCGCCTTGAGCATTGTCTAAACACAAACATTTGTTTCCGAGTACCCTGATAGTGATTTACTATAAATGTGTCTCCGATTTCGCCTATAATATACGAAGCTTAGGAGCATTTCAACTTAAACCAATAATCGGGCCCTAAGAAAATGGTAGATTTGGCTCGTTTAAAAATTAATTTCTCGTCATTAAAAAAAGATACAATTTTACGACTGATATTTTTGAGTATATTTAAACATGATCTTTCAAATAGACCCAAGTTTTACCCAACCTGGACTTTTCCTTTAACCTCTATTAAGTTTCCCCGTACGACAGCGGCGATAGCGAAGGGAACGAAAATTCATCAAGAATATGGTCCGAACAGGGTGGCAATCTCGGGAAATTATGGTAGAAGTCGGACCACGTACCGTATAGCAGTTCCTAATCCAAAAAGGAAAGGGGTATCCCCGGGGGGGGGTCTTCTTCCTTCCCCTTCTGGGAGTTTACGACTCCGGATTAGAAGGCTCATTTTTCTCCCTTCGCAATTTATCAAACTGGACAGCGGACGACAAGGGCTTAATGTCCGCGCTACTGACCACTGGAAGCCTTAATGCCGACCCCGAGTCCTAGGCCAGTGAAAGTCCGATATAGTGACCGGCCAATGGCCATTTTCTTTCCGTAAGTGTATCAACTTTATTTTCCCTTTAATGGTTTACACTAAGTTTACCGCCGGCTCCGATCGCCAGCTTCAACTTTCGTCACTACACGCCTTTTATCGCCACTAAAAAACGGGGTGGTTTATTTTCAATGAAATTTACGGGTGGATATTATTTACCGTAATAGCCTCGCCGCTTCCACGCTGCATTTTTTTTAGTACCCCGAAAAAGTGGCAAAACGTATACTCGTAGTAAGTTATATCGCGTACCTTTTGTAATACAGGTGGGTAAAAACTGTAGGGTTTATTATTTAATCCAATGTATTAGTTCAGAATAGACCGATTTACGTAAAAAATATTAACACATTCTACTAAAATATATTTATTTATAATTAGTGATAATAACTAAGTAATAATTTTAGAAATCTTGAAATCTAACTTGAAAATTCAGAAAACTTGGCCAAAATCAATTCCAAAATCTCGAAATCAGCATTAAAAAATAACACGAAAATTGTGGTCTAAAATCTAAATTACAGCAAAAAATATCAACATGAAAATTGTGCTCTGAAATCTAAAAAATATGAACACAAATTATCCTCTGAAATCTAAAAAAAATATTAACAAGAAAATTATTCTCTGAAATCTACAAAATATGAACAAGAAAATTGTCCTCTGAAATCTAAAAAATATGAACACGAAAATTGTCCTCTGAAATCTATGAGATTTATAAAAATAAATAAAAATTAAATTCCGGATTTTACTCACGAAAAATCCGCGATAAACACGAAGAATTTAAATATTTCTAAAATCTTTAATTTTTATAGGAAAAATAGGATTATATTTCTAAAAATATAGGACTTTATAGGACTATTTTTTCAAAATTATAGGATTTTATATACGCTATTTCATTTACTAACTTCATGTGCCACACTTAAAAACAAATAAATCTTTGATTTTCCCTTAAAAAATAGAAACTAAACATTTTATCAGCAAAATATACTAGTGGCTAACCATGTTAACAATAACAAAAGTATAGACTAGAAAGACTGTGTATAGCAATTTATCCTATAGCTAAATCTAGCAATTTAACTGAGTGGCGGGATTTGAAATTGGCAAAATATCAAAATTAAGGGATTTTATAGGACTTTTGCTTAAATATAATATAGGACATTTTTTAAAATAAGATTTTGTGAAATTTAAAAAAAAATAAGATTTTAAGGACATTTTTAAACAAAAATAAGATTTTAAAGGACATTTTTTTTTAAATAAGATTTTAAGGACATTTTTAAACAAAAATAAGATATTAAAGGACATTTTTTTAAAAATAAGATTTTAAAGGACATTTTAAAAAATATAAGATTTATAGGAAATTTTTAAAAATATAAGATTTATAGGAAATTTTTAAAAATATAAGATTTATAGGAAATTTTTAAAAATATAAGATTTATAGGAAATTTTTAAAAATATAAGAATTTGTAGGACATTTTTAAAAAATATAAGATTTATAGGAAATTTTTAAAAATATAAGATTTATAGGAAATTTTTAAAAATATAAGATTTATAGGAAATTTTTAAAAATATAAGAATTTGTAGGACATTTTTAAAAATATAAGAATTTGTAGGACATTTTTAAAAAATATAAGATTTATAGGAAATTTTTAAAAATATAAGAATTTATAGGACATTTTTAAAAAACATAAGATTTATAGGAAATTTTTAAAAATATAAGATTTTGTAGGAATTATACGATCTCTGGTAGCCCTAGTTTTAAGATAATATGTTTCGTACTGTTGGCGCCATCTAGTAAGACTTAAGGTATTTAATGGCGTGTACACCCCTGTGAATGAATCTTATCCATTACATATCATTCTACAGTAACAAAGTCGAAGAAAAATAGGGGAAAACTTTAAATCGTATTAACATTCATAAGCAACGCTCGACACAAAACGGAAGCTCCAAACAAATGCCTTATTGAATGTGGGAATGAAAGCGAGCTTTTAAAACGGCATTCTAGGTCAGCACTAGGCGTGCATTCCCTTTCCTAAAGGGACTTCGGGGCAGGATCACGATCTCGCGGTCCCTCAGTCGAGAAGACGACAGTAAAAAGATCAGGTCGACGATTGGAGAACGTCGTCGAATTAATTTGTACTCCGTTGGATGGCGCTGCATTAATCAAGACGCGTTTGGAGTCCAGCGAGTCCCATCTCTACACGACGCCGGTAATAACCATAAAATAGAACGAAGTCTGGCCTCGTGAGATGAAATACGGAGCAGCAGATATAATAAGGCTTGTTATTCTGGCCGATAGAGGCCGCGACGGGGGACAAAAGGGAGAAGAATAATTACAATTTGCGGCCAGCCCCCCCCCCCCCCCCCCGAAACTAAATTTCCGACTGAAATAATCCGCGAACAAATTCCAAATTTAAGCCACTTTTCTTTATTTTCCTCGGTGGAGATTTTTAAAACGAATTTAGAGATTTCTCGATTTAGAAAATTAGAAGATTCGAGAGTACGATTTAGAAAAGGATTTCGAGATTCGAGAATACAATTTAGAAAAGGATTTCGAGGTTCAAGAATACGATTTAGAAAAGGATTTCGAGATTCGAGAATACGATTTAGAAAAGGATTTCGAGGTTCGAGAATACGATTTAGAAAAGGATTTCGAGATTCGAGAATAATATTTAGAAAAGGATTTCGAGATTCGAGAATAATATTTAGAAAAGGATTTCGAGATTCGAGAATACGATTTAGAAAAGGATTTCGAGGTTCGAGAATACGATTTAGAAAAGGATTTCGAGGTTCGAGAATACGATTTAGAAAAGGATTTCGAGGTTCGAGAATACGATTTAGAAAAGGATTTCGAGGTTCGAGAATACGATTTAGAAAAGGATTTCGAGGTTCGAGAATACGATTTAGAAAAGGATTTCGAGGTTCGAGAATAATATTTAGAAAAGGATTTCGAGATTCGAGAATACGATTTAGAAAAGGATTTCGAGGTTCGAGAATACGATTTAGAAAAGGATTTCGAGGTTCGAGAATACGATTTAGAAAAGGATTTCGAGGTTCGAGAATACGATTTAGAAAAGGATTTCGAGATTCGAGAATAATATTTAGAAAAGGATTTCGAGATTCGAGAATACGATTTAGAAAAGGATTTCGAGGTTCGAGAATACGATTTAGAAAAGGATTTCGAGGTTCGAGAATACGATTTAGAAAAGGATTTCGAGGTTCGAGAATACGATTTAGAAAAGGATTTCGAGGTTCGAGAATACGATTTAGAAAAGGATTTCGAGGTTCGAGAATACGATTTAGAAAAGGATTTCGAGGTTCGAGAATAATATTTAGAAAAGGATTTCGAGATTCGAGAATACGATTTAGAAAAGGATTTCGAGGTTCGAGAATACGATTTAGAAAAGGATTTCGAGGTTCGAGAATACGATTTAGAAAAGGATTTCGAGGTTCGAGAATACGATTTAGAAAAGGATTTCGAGGTTCGAGAATACGATTTAGAAAAGGATTTCGAGGTTCGAGAATACGATTTAGAAAAGGATTTCGAGGTTCGAGAATACGATTTAGAAAAGGATTTCGAGATTCGAGAATACGATTTAGAAAAGGATTTCGAGGTTCGAGAATACGATTTAGAAAAGGATTTCGAGATTCGAGAATAATATTTAGAAAAGGATTTCGAGATTCGAGAATAATATTTAGAAAAGGATTTCGAGATTCGAGAATAATATTTAGAAAAGGATTTCGAGATTCGAGAATAATATTTAGAAAAGGATTTCGAGATTCGAGAATACGATTTAGAAAAGGATTTCGAGGTTCGAGAATAATATTTAGAAAAGGATTTCGAGGTTCGAGAATACGATTTAGAAAAGGATTTCGAGGTTCGAGAATACGATTTAGAAAAGGATTTCGAGGTTCGAGAATACGATTTAGAAAAGGATTTCGAGGTTCGAGAATACGATTTAGAAAAGGATTTCGAGGTTCGAGAATACGATTTAGAAAAGGATTTCGAGATTCGAGAATAATATTTAGAAAAGGATTTCGAGATTCGAGAATAATATTTAGAAAAGGATTTCGAGATTCGAGAATAATATTTAGAAAAGGATTTCGAGATTCGAGAATAATATTTAGAAAAGGATTTCGAGATTCGAGAATACGATTTAGAAAAGGATTTCGAGGTTCGAGAATAATATTTAGAAAAGGATTTCGAGGTTCGAGAATACGATTTAGAAAAGGATTTCGAGGTTCGAGAATACGATTTAGAAAAGGATTTCGAGGTTCGAGAATACGATTTAGAAAAGGATTTCGAGGTTCGAGAATACGATTTAGAAAAGGATTTCGAGGTTCGAGAATAATATTTGGAAAAGGATTTCGAGATTCGAGAATACGATTTAGAAAAGGATTTCGAGGTTCGAGAATACGATTTAGAAAAGGATTTCGAGGTTCGAGAATAATATTTAGAAAAGGATTTCGAGATTCGAGAATACGATTTAGAAAAGGATTTCGAGGTTCGAGAATACGATTTAGAAAAGGATTTCGAGGTTCGAGAATACGATTTAGAAAAGGATTTCGAGGTTCGAGAATACGATTTAGAAAAGGATTTCGAGATTCGAGAATACGATTTAGAAAAGGATTTCGAGGTTCGAGAATAATATTTAGAAAAGGATTTCGAGATTCGAGAATACGATTTAGAAAAGGATTTCGAGATTCGAGAATACGATTTAGAAAAGGATTTCGAGGTTCGAGAATACGATTTAGAAAAGGATTTCGAGGTTCGAGAATACGATTTAGAAAAGGATTTCGAGATTCGAGAATAATATTTAGAAAAGGATTTCGAGATTCGAGAATACGATTTAGAAAAGGATTTCGAGGTTCGAGAATACGATTTAGAAAAGGATTTCGAGGTTCGAGAATACGATTTAGAAAAGGATTTCGAGGTTCGAGAATACGATTTAGAAAAGGATTTCGAGGTTCGAGAATACGATTTAGAAAAGGATTTCGAGGTTCGAGAATACGATTTAGAAAAGGATTTCGAGATTCGAGAATACGATTTAGAAAAGGATTTCGAGATTCGAGAATACGATTTAGAAAAGGATTTCGAGATTCGAGAATACGATTTAGAAAAGGATTTCGAGATTCGAGAATACGATTTAGAAAAGGATTTCGAGGTTCGAGAATACGATTTAGAAAAGGATTTCGAGGCGGCTTGTTCTGACGCCAGATTTATCGATACGAGCAATATTTTCCCTAATGTAGAGGCAAAGGCTGTCAAAGGAGAGGCGAGGTAAACACGGTATTTGTGCGCGGGTATTTTCACCGCGTGCTCTCAAGATTGCAAACACCCGACTGCAAGATACACTCCAGAAACTTCCAAGTTCCACGGCGTTCCTGGCAAACAAAACCGAGTAGTTTTTGGAAAAAAATTAAGGGGCGTGTTCGCACTACAAATTAGGTACTTTATAAACTCAGTAATTTTTTCCTATTTGTTAATGCTAGTTTTTAGATTTTTTTACTGTTTTGGCAACAAATAGATACTTTAAGCGGTTTATTTCGACACTTCATAAATTCAATATTTAAGGCGTTAGCCAAGATTATTCTTAATGTTTTTCTATTATAGAGCATTAGTTTTCAGATTTTTTATATTTTATATGGAGACAATTATTTTCCATGTTCCGACTATAAATTAAATTTATTTATTTCGACACTTTTTAAATTCAATATTTATTTACCAATATTTTCTATTGGTTTAGATATTTTATAATGGTTTTGAATTAGACAGCGGTATTTTTTTAGACTTTTTAGACAATTCCCACGTTTGAGCTAAACTTCAAATAACTATGTGCATTTATTTTGATACTTTTTAAATTAGGTATTTATTAACCAATATTTTCTATTGGTTTTGAAATAAACAGTGATAGTTTTTAGATGTTTTTTACACACATAATTGCCACGTTCGAGCTAAACCTTAAAAAACTACGTGCATTTATTTCGATACTTTAGAAAAATATTGGTTAATAAATATTGAATTTATAAAGTATCGAAATAAATGCACGTAGTTAAAGTTTAGCTGGAACGGGGCAATTATGTGTGTAAAAAAAACATCTAAAAAGTCTCAAAACTACCGCTGTTTATTTCAAAACCAATAGAAAAATATTGGTTAAAAAATATAGAATTTATATTGGTTTTGAAATAAACCGTGATAGTTTTGAGACTTTTTAGATGTTTTTTACACACATATTTGCCAAGTACGAGCTAAACTTTAAATAACTACGTGCATTTATTTCGACACTTTATAAATTAAATATTCACGACATTCACCAAGTTCCTTAGTACTATTTTCCAAATACCCCAATCTGTTTTTAGACTCTCTTTGCTTCTAATTTAGTCCCGTAATTTGAATTGAAATAGCTAATGAGACGGGCGAGATCTCTTTGGGAATCCGAGAAAACAGCGTCCAAACTGGGGGGGATACGCTGGGGTTGATATCAGGGAGCTAATCCACGAAATCCGTTCTCAGCGGAGAGAAACCCAGAAATCGAGATGTTGACGTAAGGAAGCCGACAATTCCGCCGAAGAAGAGCGGTTGGGTAAAGTCTCCGCTAAGAGACGCCGCCGAGTAAGTAGCGGTCGGCTTCTCTTCACTCGCCAAAAGGCGGATCAAATATTGACACGGCTGAGATGATAGAGCCAATTTCCTTCAAGCATACTTTTAAGGTGTCTCCCGATGAGGATTTCGCCAATACATCGGCCGCTCTTCTATCCCTTCGAAGTCGCCGCGCCATTTCATCTCGTCTTAGCCTGGCAAATCTCTGCGTGGGAAGTTCACTTTGACAAGACGCGCCAGCTTCGCGGATCATTTCAAATCTCACCTCGCTAAAAATCAAGGTTCAGAGAAATTGACCAATTTCAAATAGGCGAAACTATAAAGTCCAAGGGGGCTGAAAAGATGGTAGTCACGTGACTTTGTGGAGAACTGTAGCGCCATCTATCCTAAGAAATTCGAACTATTATTCATTTTATTTTGATAATAATGGTTTAAATTTGGATCGATTCATCTAAATTATATAATTATTATTATTATTTAAAACATTTTGTAATAGAAGGGTGGAAGTTAATTAGCTGTCTGCAGTATCTGGAAGGAATAATTTTTTTCTTTACCGTCGCACGGCCAACTATGAACACGAGTTACCAAATCAAGTTGGCTGTGATATGGTGGTCACGTGATTTTGTTTTCCCATTTTAACAAGTTGGTTAAGACCAAATTTACTTTATAGTTTCGCCTATTGACAAGGGGCCCCGGACAGTCAAGGGGCCCGTATACGAGAGAGAAGAAGGCGTTACAAATTATTGGTCCCGTAAAAATGAGGTGTACAACTTGTCTATATGTTTTCGGGGATAAATCCAATAATAACGGCTCTCCTAGGGCCCATACCCGCTATTGGCCTCCCTGATTGCGACGTATTTTCTAGCGCCAAATTATATTCATATCCAAGGGGTGGGTGGAGCATATCAAACCGTGTGGTGGAATTTTCAAAAACGCTGAAAATTGTCTCAACATATACACTATCCCTAAATATAAATAAAAAAGTTCTTGAAGATCTTCAAACTACATGAACAAATGGAAGAAAAACAAACTTTTCAGACGTAGAAAAAAATATTATTTTAATTAGAGACGAAAAGTTAATAAAATTGACAAAAGGGAAAAACCGCAAATTTTTTATCTCCGTGAATACGAAATACTTTATCTTTTGGACGTTATCTTGATACTGTTTTTCTTGTCCGTCCAGAACACGAAATTCTTCATCTTAAAACATTAAATCAAAGCGGTCGTAAATCCAAATAAATGGCTTTCAATTCGGGATGACGGAGGAATTCTGCGACAGTTGCATCCGATGAGGAAGAAAGGACGCTTAATTTTATTATTCAATCTCTTCCAATATATCCCCGACTTTTTTTTATCTATAAGGAACATTTGCAGAAAATGGTTTTCCAAAAAGACTAGACTATAGAGAATGGTCGATGACGGGGAATATTACAGAGAACGAAAAGAATTCGATTTCGACACGATCAACCTTCGGAACTTTCTCTTTTTCGCGATGAAACGTTTTTTTCCCTTTTTGGACATTTTAAACGAATATCTATAGGAAATTGTCAGCGAAAAATGATTTTCGGATTATTTATGAACGGTGGAACGCGCGGTCGTAATAGGCTTTCGCCGGTATCAGATTCTGATGCAGGGTACTCTGGCTTCATCATTTTCAGTTTTCTCACTCTGGTAAAACCAAATGCGAAATCTGACGATTTTTTTTTAAATTAAAAACTTACCATCTTATTTTTAATTAAAGTCTGGGATTGTTTTTTCGTAGAATTTAAATCTGACATTTTCTTAAATAATATTAATTAATTAATTAGTTGCAATTTAAAAATTAGTACCCATTTAAAAAATTATCCATTTCTAAAAAATAAATTTACCCATTTCTAAAAATATTTTTTTTAAATTACAAATTTCTATTTTTTTTTAAATTACCCATTTCTAAAAATAATTTTTTTTTAAATTACCCATTTCTAATTTTTTTAAATTACCCATTTTATAAAAAAATTATTTGCCCATTTTATAAAAATAATTTTTTTAATTACCCATTTTTTAAAAAAAAATTAACAATTAACCAATTTTCAAAAGATTTATCCATTTCAAAAAAAAATTAACCAATTTTTCAAAAGATTTATCCATTTAAAAAAATTAAGAAAAATGTGTCAATTTCTTTTCAAAAAATTAAATTCGCTCATTAAAAAAAATAAATATTATAATTTGATATTTGTTTCTTTTCATTTTAAATAAAATCTGCAAATTTAAAAAATTGAATGTGCCAATTTAAAAAAAAATCTGTCATTTTAAATAAATTTGAAATCTGATAATTGAATAGAGTTTGGCATAGCTCTAGATTGCGGACAGCTGAGGAGCGCTGGAAGACCGAAGTTAGAAAGAAAGAGATATCTCGTTAGGCATTCTCTGATATATTCTGACAGCGCCATTAGAGTGGAAAATTCCCAAAAAGTTCGAAATTCTTCAATGCGGAAAATACCAAAGAGCGGCCCTGGAGCCCTATTCCAAATATTTTCCATACGAACAAAATGCGCACATCGACTGTATGGAAATACATACAAGCCGAGGACAAAGACATCATCGAATATTTATGATTTGACTGACCATACAGGCAAATATTTTCGCCAAATTACTCGAGATGGAAAGGGATCGAGGACAAAATTCAAACCAACGGAACAACAAAATAAGGAGAATAAATATTGTAATTTAAAGGAAGGCTTTATTCGAGAGTAAAAATAACATCCTTTAAAATAAGAAAAAGTTTAATAGAAATCCCTCATTTAAATATAGTTTAGTTAAGCGGGAAAATCTGAAGAAGTTTATAACAAAAATTTGGCCCTGAGAAAAAGTTATATTACTTACAAATGGAATTTTGTCTCTGTCTAAAATAAAAATGTTCAATTCATTTATGTTTGAGAAAAACTTAAGAATAGAGAAACGTCTAAGTGGCCGATTTCTAAAAAAAATTAAATTACCCATTTCTAAATTTTTTTAAATTACCCATTTTATAAGATTATTTTATTAAATTACCCATTTTATTAAAGTAAATTTTTTAAATTACCCATTTTATTAAAGTAAATTTTTTAAATTACCCATTTTATAAAAGTAAATTTTTTAAATTACCCATTTTATAAAAATAAATTTTTTAAATTACCCATTTTATAAAAATAAATTTTTTAAATTACCCATTTTATAAAAATAAATTTTTTAAATTACCCATATTACCCATTTTATAAAAATAGGGCTCAGTCTCAATATTTGTAAAATATAACGTTAATTTCAATAGAAGCAAAATTTTAGTCCCGGTTACGCAAAGTTAGCGTAAATTACCCTGAAAATAGTAACTAACCAATTTGAAAATAGTAACCAAATAGTAAACAAAACGCTCCTAAAAATAACAATTCATTGAAGAAAAAATAGTAACTTTGTTTCTTAAGAATTGCACATTTTACTTTTTTTTCTTAAACATGTTAGTAATTCAATTGTTTTTATCAAATAACCGTAAAATATCAGAAAATGTAACTTGTTAGATTAAATTTAACCTACCTTGATGAAAAAATATCCTAATTTAAATATAAATTACTTACACCCGACTTACCATATCTTTCAGTTAAAATAAATTACGCTAGAATAATAATTATCACTTCAAAAATATGGGCAATATGTTTTTAAGAGATAAATATAAAATTTGTAAATATTAATCATCTAAAATTAATAAATTTTAATAAATAAAAAGTTACTATCCTTCAATACTAACTACTTTTCTGTTACTATCACTCTTTCCGAAATCAATAAGAACCACCCAAATATAAGCCTTTGTATACTAATTGAGTGCGCCTAGATGAGACGACGGGGGGGGGGGGCGCAATATTGGAACCGACGGAAGATAGGCAAAAAAAAATGCGTCAATTGTTCTAGATTCCATAGAACAAAAACAAAAGCCTTGTAGTGGCGAAGTATTGGGATGAAGGTGCCTAAAAGAAAAACGAATTTTTATCTGCCGAACGGTATCGGCTGAAGTCGAAACTAAGGATGTAGGAGAGGCGTTTAACGGCAGTGTCGGGTGACCAGCGATAAGTAAGGCCCACCCGAAATATTCTCCGGGGAAATTTCAAGGAAGCTCAGATCGAAGGCGCGTTGGGAGGGGATTCTTCGACTGGCAACGAAACAATAAAAGAAATTTCATGCAAATGCCGAAGAAAATAACGACGACGATGGGGTCCCAAAAATCGATGTTTGAACGGAGCAAGGCTCTCCCCAATTTGCGCGTGGTGGGGCCACGCTACAGATGATAGGTGAATCAAGCGCGCCTCGTCAGGGGGCAGGAGATTAATTTCAAACCCAATGGAAAGGAACTCTCCCTCCCCCCTCCATTTTTCAAAAACAATCGGAAAAATGATAAAGAGAAAATTTCTTTAAAAAATATAACTAGCCCTCGTCGAAAGAACCTTTTTTCTCCCCCAATAAAAATGAAAGTGTTTTTTTCGTAACAGATAAGAGCGATACTCTGTTTTGCCAAGAATCTTTTTTATTATACTTCTTTCTACGTTAATAAAAGATAAGGAAGGTCATCAAAGTTTGCATTATTGCGAAATTGATATTTTTAAAACTCGTGTAAGATCGATTCGGCGAATAAGAGGCCCTGGCTTCCACGAAAAGAAATTATCTCGAGCAGTTGAAAAGAACGCTGTTAACGCGCGATGCCAAGAACCAAACAAGTTGGTCGCGGACGGGGAAAACGGCGCTTCACATTGGCGACAATTTTTTCGGAATTGACAAAAGTCTTTTAAAATTAATTTCGCTACGTAAAATGAACGTGATACTAAGGTAGGTTCACTTTTATTTGTAGTGGAATCCACCAACGGTAGAATCGTAAGAAATATAACAGGGTTGCCACAAAATTAACAGATTCAAATTTCTTGACTAATACCGGTTTTCCTTGACCATTTTATAAGATTTTCCCTGACTATTTAAAGCCAAATTTTTTCTTTTAATACATTTAAATTGACTTATATTTCAGTAAAAAAGGTTATTGCAATGTTTAAAATATTAGCCAAACTTTCAAGGAAATAAATGATAATCATAGAATTTGTCAAAGATCTAGAGTAAAATTACCTTCAAAAAGTGTCACGATAAAATTGAATTCCCGGATTTTCCCTAAATTTTTACAAATTCTTAAAATTCCCTGACCTTTCCCCGACTTCTTAGGGCCATATTTAATTTCCCTGTTTTCCCTGACGTGTGGCAACCCTGTATAAAATATCCTGGTTAAGGGTTATCACGGTATTTATAGATTCAAATCCCTAAAAATGTCTAGAGATTTTCCCTGATTTTTTAAAGAAATATTTTAAAATGTTTTCCATTTGCATACAAAATAAAAATTTCCTGACCTTTTTAGTATTTATTGAAATTCCCTGACTTATCCCAGAGATTTAAACCCATTTTCAAATTCCCAGACTTTTTCGGGTTTCCACGTACTGATGATTGAGTAGACCATATTTTAAATAGCCCGAAAATCGCGATGACTTAAAGTAATTAAATTAAATTTATTCAAATGCTAAAAAAATTATATAAAGTTACGTCTTCATGGGGTACATGATTCAATTCCTCAATTTAATAATTCAGGGTTGCCACAAAATTTTCAGATTCAAATTCAATGTTTTCCCTGACCATTTTAAGCGATCTTCCCCGACTTTTTTTACTTCACTTTTATCAGAAGTTAATTAATTTAAATGGACTTAAATTTCAGGTTATGGCAATGTTGAAAAAATTATCAAACTTGCAAGGAAATAAATGATAATCATAGAATTTGTCATAGATCTAGATTCCCTGACTTTTTAGGCCCATTTTTAAATTCTTTAATTTATCTGTTTCCACAATTAATAAATAAATTAATAATTTATTCTTAATAAATAATTGAAGCTCGTACGCCATGAAGTACGGCGATTTTAATTTGATTAAAAATACCTTCTTCTCAACTAATTTAAAGGCCTTATATTTCTTTCATATTTATCTTGCCAATAAATTTAGTTAGTTAACTTTTAATTTAAATGTTGCTTAAACAAACAGTCAACAAACCAAGTTCAAAAATTCGCTCCCTTCAAAGCAAAAATCCTTTAAATTATCTTTAGACGCTTCAATTCGAAATGTAATTTGATCTAAGAAGCTTAATACAATATCAAATTTAAATGGATCTTTAAAAATAATCCATATTAAATTTATACATAGAACGATACACCTGATTAAGCTATGCAAATAGACTATATTTTCGGAATAAAACCCGAGACAATAAAATGGAAAATGTATAATTAAAATATAAAATTAATTTCAGGAACTCAGAATCTCCGCAACCGACAATAATCGAAGAGACTTGAAGAGAAGCACGTTTTTTGCGAGAATTCCAAACACTGAAAGTGAAAGGTACGTAATACGCTAGGAATAATACCAGGAAACTATAGAGGTATACACTTGGAATGTCTAAGGTTACATTGGGACGGTGATACGAAAGCGCGTCGAGAAAAAGGCGGGGCTTAACCACATTTCAAATTCAATGGCTCGAGGTTTGACGCGAAAATAATGCGTCGTCATGGTAACAAATAGGCGATCTTCCCGCGCAAAATAGGCTTATAAAACAATGGATTTAAAAACCTCAATTTGATATCGTACTTAATATTTTGAAGTAATTATAACGTTCTTCGCGAAAGAAGTGTAGTGATACCTAATTTCAGGTATTTGTATGGTTATAAAAGAGATAATCAGGTAAGCTAATAATATAATAACCATGACTAGGTTTAATGACGAGTTTTCGTCGAATTAGAGTAGCGAGGCGCGAGAGTTTTTCTCGTGAGTTTTCCCGCTTTAAGACGTCCGTAAAAATCTTCCTTAGACATTCCAAGTGTATACCTATATAGTTTCCTGATAATACTTATTACTCAATAGGGGTAAATGAAGGCTAAACAGGGTTGCCACTTTTTTTCAGATTCAAATTCCCTGACTTTTCCGCGTTTTCCCTGACTATTTTTGTGATAAAATGTTGTATTTTTAACATATATTTTAATAAATGTTTCCAAATTTGCAACCGAAATTAAATTCCCTGACATTTCCCTGATTTTTAAACTAATTTCTAAAATTCCCTGACATTTTCCTGAATTTTAAACTAATTTCTAAAATTCCCTCATTTTTAAACTAATTTCTAAAATTCCCTCATTTTTCAACTAATTTCTAAAATTCCCTCATTTTTAAACTAATTTATAAAATTCCCTGACTTATAGACCATTATTCAAATTCCCCGACTTTTCCAGGAATTCCAGGTACCTTGCTATAGCAGCTAATTCCACGAAGCACAAGCAGGGATAGTTACGTTCCAATAAAACGAGCCTAAGGGCGGGTTACACCTTAATTACACATGAAAAGGGGTTGGAAATGGAGGGAAGAAATAGGCGTCCCCCCCTAAAAGGTGCCGCTTATAGGATATCGAGGCGAATTAACAGCCGAGCCCGCGGAGGATTTGAAAACAGGCCGGACGTGACGAGGCGTAATATGCAAAATAGAAGCGAGTGTGCTAGTTTTGGCAGCCACCGACTCAAATTAGCCGTGTCAAGACAAACACACGGTCCCCGATTTCGCCGATGAACCACCGGAGGACTTCGCCGAAGCCGCTAAAATATTTAATTTTAGCCGGGAATACTTTTAGCTATTGGAATGGCTATACTGGGATCAGCGCGCACTTTCCTATTGGCCGGTTGTATGGAAAGATATCGAAATTTACTGATATTTTAGAACTACCCAAAATTATTACTCCGACTACGCCGAAGAAATTTTAGGATTTCAAATCCCCGCCCTTTTTAGTAACATTTCTAGATAAATTCGTGTTTTCATACGTAAAAGAACAGAGTGACTAATAAAATCCCTAAATTAGACCTGACGTTTTACGTTAATTAAATCCCTAACTTAGACCTGACTTTTTCTCCAATTGGAAAATAGCTGACTGCCTCAAATGATTTCCAGACTGCAAAAATAATTGAAAAATACCCAATTTTAAAACCGCCCCAAATACGGCCGAACTAAAATAGAAAATGGCTATAATAAAAACATTTTACTGAAAATTATTCCTATTAAACCGAGGAACGCGGGATTAATATAAAAGGTAAATAAACACGGGTAGAAATAAGATTTGCTAACAATCGTTTTTTTTTAAACAGTGGTTCATATTACTTTTGAACTATTTTTTCGCTTGTTTTATTTCTTTAAAATTGTACATACTGTTCTTTATTAACCTAAATTTAATTTGAGTTGAAAATATTAAAGTACTTAAATTATATGCGATGATTAAAAAATTAATTTTTAATTTCTGGGAATATTCTTTAAGGGCTGACACTTTTTTGACTCTCTTTAACATCTTTTTTTAAAGACTTTAAACGAAAACACAAGTTTAAATTATTTATCTCTGCCTAGTCGATTATTATTAGCCAATAATCAACTATAGAACAGCAGTATCGCTTTAAAATATGTTGTTGTAGATTAATTTTCCATTTTCAATATTACAAAGGTCTCGCTAGAAACGAAGTTTTAGTTTCGATTATGTACAAATATTTTGGTCAAGAAGTAGGTATGCACCGATATGGGCACAGCCGATATATCGGCTATTCGTGGCCGATAATATCAACCGATATATCGACGGTAATATCGGACGATATTAACAAAGTAATCTATCAAAACAGAGTGTATATGATAAAATCATTGTAAAAGACGAGTTCAGTACACGGTCATACCTTTTTATTCTAATTTTTCATGAAAAAAAGTTTGCAAGAGCATATCCGAATATGTTTATTTCATTTTACTTGATACATATTTTCTATCACAATTCGAATGTCAGAAAAAGGTATGATCTAGCTTCCGAAGTCTGGCGTACGTGACGCGGCCAATCAAAAAAAAATATTAACATAAGTCAGTTAATCGAGAATTTTCTGAAAATATTTTTCTAATACCGGTATCGGCCAATATCGGCTTCGCTTAAGCCGATATTGGCCGATACCGGTATAGGATAAATAGGCCTATATATCGGTTACCAAGAACACATTTTGTTTTAGTTTGGTAGTGTTTTGTTCAGAAAATGTACAGAGTAAATCGTAGCAAATTTAACAGGGTTCGTACAAAATTTCCCGAAATAAATTCACTGACATTTCCAGGTTTTCCCTGTCCAATTTGCCAAATTTCCCCTGACCATTTTTGTAGAATAAATGAATGGTTTGAGGTAAAATCTTGATTATGTATTTTTAATACATCTTTCGAAAATTTATTTGCCTGATTTTTTTGAGAGTCATTTTAAAATTCCCTTACTTTTTGGGACCATTTTCAAATTCCCTGATTTTTCCCTGACCTTTTGGAATCATTTTTAAATTCCCTGACCTCTTTGAATCATTTTTAAATTCCCTGACCTCTTTGAATCATTTTTAAATTCCCTGACCTCTTTGAATCATTTTTAAATTCCCTGACCTCTTTGAATCATTTTTAAATTCCCTGACCTCTTTGAATCATTTTTAAATTCCCTGACCTCTTTGAATCATTTTTAAATTCCCTGACCTCTTTGAATCATTTTTAAATTCCCTGACCTTTTGGAAACCTTATAAAATTCCCTGACTTTTCCCGGTTTTTCAGGTCGTGTACGAACCCTGTTTAAAAAATACCAAAGAATTAAAAAAACCACTTATAGTTTAAACCAGTGTGGTTTAAATGGCCAACACTGCCACTAAACAACTCGGAAACATTAAAAAAAAAGGACTTGTAAAGAATGAAAAATTAAGACCGCAACAGAGACGTTACAAATTAACGCTTTCAAACAGCAGAAAAAAACTCCATGTGACTAAGAAGACGTCTTCCTCAGTCTCTCGTAGAAGACGCGAGTGCGATGACTTTTTTCCCTCCTATAAAGCGTCTATTCAAACAGGAAATAATTTATTAACGGATAATGATAGCTCCGTTAAACGGAGGCCTTCGTCCCTTCGAACAAAAATAATCCGAACAGATGCTGCCTATGAAGCGCGCTTAATACTTTTCACATAATGAGACTTCCAATTATTCTATCGTATTATTTCTTTAGTCGACTCAAAGAGCGTATATACTCCAATTTCCAAAGAACCAAACGTTTGTATTTTCAAAGCGCGTTATGTAATTAAAAATTAAAAGAGTTATTGCCGAAAGGCTTTTCAACCTACGAAAATAAATAGGCCTTCTCCAAAAATATCGAATAAGGAATTTTATCTCTTTAAGCAGAAATAAAATCTTATTTCAATAAACAATTGCTTTATCTAAATATTACTTACAGGATTACCACAGTTTTTTCGGATTCAAATAGTCCTCTAAATAAAAGATCATTCATAGCCGATTATATAGTTTGTGCTGCTGCGACTGGACATATAACCGGTTTGTCTATGGTTTCTCTTTATACTGCCAAAGTTGAGAATTTTCTATGCATAGATCTGGCAGCATTTTTCAACAGTCAGAGAGGGGTTTATTTAGGCGCCTATCCAGGATTTTCCTGGCCGTTTCCTGAGATTTATCTTATTTTTTTTCGAATCCAAAAGTTAAACTAAACCTCTAGACTAGACTAAAAATCCTTAAAAAGAAATAAATGTTCAATTTTAATTTTATCGATTTGCGATTATTTCTTCGTATTTAATTTTAAAATTAAATTAAATTATTAAATTCCCATAAACTAATTTTTAAATTTGAGAGCCCTATTCAAATTGCCTGACTTTCCAGGAATTTTTTCCAGGTACTATGGCAACCCTGTATTTACTCTCCCGCTGATGAAATGCAACTTTCGTCTATTTTGGTCTACTCGAAACTCTGGTATATGTACACCCCACTCAATAAATAAAAAATATATACAGGGTGTTAAGAAAATAACGATACAGGGCCAATAACTCAAAATGTGTTTTAGCTAGGAATTTGAAATTTTCAGGACACATAGAACTTGACAATGACATTCAACCATGTCTTCAAGGTCATTTAAAATTTAACTCGAGAACCATTAGAGATAGAAAGATGGTTCCAATTTGAAAAGTGTGTGAAATTAAATTTTAAGTCTAAATATCTTTAACCCGATGCAAAACCCCATGATGAAAACCTTTTAAATGGGAACCATTTCTCTAAATCCATTGGTTCTCGAGATAAACTTTGAATAACCTTTAACCATGAGTTAAAGCTCACCCGAGTTTAAAAAATCTAAAAAACCCTACCAAATGAGAATGTCTAGCAAATTTTGATACTCTAACATGAGTACTTTTCGAGTTAATAGCCCTTCAACCTGGTCTCTGGTACATTATTTTCATCACGAGATACCGGGTTTTGTCTAAAATCCCTCGACTTGTTATTAGTCAAATTAGGTGGGCCCAAAGCTATTTAGTCCTAAAATGTGACGGGGAACACATTTCTAATTGAAACCAACTTTGTATCTCTAATGGTTCTAGAGATAAATTTTTAATGACCTTGAAGACATGGTTGAATGTCATTGTCAAGTCACCCCCTGCGAGTTCTATGTGTCCTGAAAGTGTAAAATTCTAGCTAAAACACATTTTGAGTTATTGGCCCTGTATCGTTTTTTAGTTAGCACCCTGTATATATTTATCTCTGTTGGAGAAAGCCAGCGTCCATTGATCAAGTATGTAGGACACACTATTTTTCGAGCACACTTCAATATATTTTTTATGACTCCACCTCGAAAGTGTGTTATTGGCAACCTATTTTCGAAGGCGTTCTTGCTAAAGAAAATCCAAACATTTCTTTTCCACGAAGTTTTCCATCGTGGAAAAGTGTAGGTCTTTCTATGTTCCTCCTTTCACCAAACCGTTTTCAGCATATTCCATCAGATAAGACTTAAAAAAAACGGGGTATTCTCTTTCTTCAATTTGCTTCATCGCGAATATTTTAGACGGATAACTTAAAATACATTTGCGTTTTCCAGTTAGGGCAGCACCTGAGCCTAATAAAAACACCACGCGATCCTTTTGGGCAAATGATCACGTTACCACCATTGGCGTCTTAATAAAACTCGTTACCATGGCAGCCTAAACATTTTAACTTATTATTTTGATTTTATTGACAATTAGACAATTTACGCCTCTTAACAAATTAATTAATAATTAATAATACCACTTGGACTTTAGTTTGTTCTGAATTAGTTACAGATATTACTCTTGTACATTTTTATTTCAGGTTTGCCAGTTTTTTCACATTCAAATTCCCTGACTTTTCCAAGTTTTTCCCTGACCAGCTCCAAAGATTTCTCCGACTTTTTTCGTGCAAATATTTTAGTAAAAGTTTCCTATTTGCAACCGAAATGAAATTCCCTGACATTTCCAGGTACTATGGCAACCCTGTCATAAATACATTGATAGGCGATTTAAGATACTGATTTAAAAATAAAACATTTATCACAGATTTAAATCGGACATCCCTTATAGCAGGTGTTTTCATTTCGCTAGATCCGGAATTTTGGAGTAGGATAAGAAGAGTAAGGCTATGACGTCATTTTACTCCGATTCTGTGCTGCCGAATAGTTTTTACTTTCGTTTGTTATCTGTTTCCACAGAGTTGAGGTACAAAAGTAGATTTTCTACTTTTTGGTTCGCCAGAGGGATTTTTTTCTTCTATTATTACAGGGTGACCACTGAAAAACCCCAAACAATTTATAGGAATATAGGAAATTCCACAGGCGATTTATAGGATAATATAGGAGTATTATCTTTGATAATACAGGAACATAAAGGAAAATTTGCATAAATAAAATTTAAATTTAAGCAGACGACGATATTCTTAATTACGTTCAGTGCAGTTCTTTAGAGAAGCAGTTTAAATTTTATCAAAGGGATTTAGTACATTGAACGCCATCTGTATTACGAAAAGCGAATTAGGCACGCGGGAAATTCGAAAAAACCGCGTGAAATACAAAATACTATCTAATTATCGGAAAATATAGGAAAAATGGTTAAATTATAGGAAAATAAAGGAAAGCATTGGAATATAGGAAAATGATAAAATAAGGGTAGAATGGTCACCCTGTTATTATATGAACTTACCACAGAAAATATAGGAATCTACCGGTATTTTTACCTCTTGAAAAAATAGGATTATATAAGAACATCTTCCCAATAAAAACCATTAAAACAAAAGTCAAATACTTCAAAAACTTTAGAGTTATTTATGTGTACAATTTTTGAAAAATAGGAAAACCATTTGAAAATATAGGATTTTATAGGTATTCTGTGGGCCCTGCATTCGTGGAAAAAAAATGTTTGGATTTTCTTTAGCAAGAACGCCTTCGAAAATAGGTTGCCAAAAACACACTTTCGACGTGGCGGCATAAAAATATATTGAAGTGTGCTCGAAAAATAGTGTGTCCTACATACTTGATCAATGGATGCCCGATACCAGAGAATCTCCAGCAAATATAAATATATAGATATTTTTTTTAAGAGGCCACATAATGGGTTTCGAATGGACCAAAATAGGCGAAAATACCCTTTCATGGGCTCCCAGCTATAATGGTCCCTAAGAATCTATAGGAATTATAGGACTAAAATTACCAATCTACAGGATAATTTTAGAACTAAAATAATCAATTTATAGGATAATTATAAGGCTATAATTACCAATTTATATGATAATTATAAGGCTAAAATTATGAATTTATAGGATAAATATAAAGGTATAATTACCAATTTATATGATAATTATAAAGCTATAATTACCAATTTATATGATAATTATAAGGCTAAAATTATGAATTGATAGGATAATTTTAAGGCTAAAATTATGAATTTATATGATAATTATAAGGCTAAAATTACCAATTTATATGATAATTATAAGGCTAAAATTACCAATTTATATGATAATTATAAGGCTAAAATTACCAATTTATATGATAATTATAAGGCTAAAATTTCCAATTTATATGATAATTATAAGGCTAAAATTACCAATTTATATGATAATTATAAGGCTAAAATTATGAATTTATATGATAATTATAGGGCTAAAATTATGAATTTATAGGATAATTATAAGGCTAAAATTATGAATTTATATGATAATTATAAGGCTAAGATTACCAATCATAGGACTAAAATTACCAATTTATCGTTTTGTCTGGTTAAAACATTGAGATAAGAGGTTTGTAAGAAATTTCATTAAAAAAAAATAAAAATAAGAATATTTATAATTGTGAGGGTGTATAAACTTTACATATATTATAGGATAAAAATTGAATTATAGGATCATCTCAAAATTAAAGGAATTATAGTAAAGGTACATAATTTGGCCAACTATGTCCACTAATTTTGCCAACTATGGGCCCGTTGCAAAAGTCTGCTTTGCTAGAATCGCACATGTTAAATTCTATGGGCTAGCACTTTGGCAACAGGCCCTATGTCCACTAATTTGTCCAACTATGTCCACTAATTTGTCCAACTATGTCCACTAATTTGTCCAACTATGTCCACTAATTTGTCCAACTATGTCCACTAATTTGTCCAACTATGTCCACTAATTTGTCCAACTATGTCCACTAATTCGGCCAACTATGTCCACTAATTCGGCCAACTATGTCCACTAATTTGCCCAACTATGTCCACTAATTCGTCCAACTATGTCCAACTATGTCCACTAATTTGTCCAACTATGTCCACTAATTTGTCCAACTATGTCCACTAATTTGTCCAACTATGTCCACTAATTTGTCCAACTATGTCCACTAATTTGTCCAACTATGTCCACTAATTTGTCCAACTATGTCCACTAATTTGTCCAACTATGTCCACTAATTCGGCCAACTATGTCCACTAATTTGTCCAACTATGTCCACTAATTCGTCCAACTATGTCCACTAATTCGTCCAACTATGTCCACTAATTCGTCCAACTATGTCCACTAATTCGGCCAACTATGTCCATTAATTCGGCCAACTATGTCCATTAATTCGGCCAACTATGTCCACTAATTCGGCCAACTATGTCCACTAATTCGGCCAACTATGTCCACTAATTCGGCCAACTATGTCCACTAATTCGGCCAACTATGTCCACTAATTCGGCCAACTATGTCCACTAATTCGGCCAACTATGTCCACTAATTCGGCCAACTATGTCCACTAATTCGGCCAACTATGTCCACTAATTTGGCCTACTATGTCCACTAATTTGTCCAACTATGTCCACTAATTTGTCCAACTATGTCCACTAATTTGTCCAACTATGTCCACTAATTTGTCCAACTATGTCCACTAATTTGTCCAACTATGTCCACTAATTTGTCCAACTATGTCCACTAATTTGTCCAACTATGTCCACTAATTTGGCCTACTATGTCCACTAATTTGGCCTACTATGCCCACTAATTTGTCCAACTATGTCCACTAATTTGTCCAACTATGTCCACTAATTCGGCCAACTATGTCCACTAATTCGGCCAACTATGTCCACTAATTTGGCCTACTATGTCCACTAATTTGGCCTACTATGTCCACTAATTTGGCCTACTATGTCCACTAATTTGGCCTACTATGCCCACTAATTTGTCCAACTATGTCCACTAATTTGTCCAACTATGTCCACTAATTTGTCCAACTATGTCCACTAATTTGTCCAACTATGTCCACTAATTTGTCCAACTATGTCCACTAATTTGTCCAACTATGTCCACTAATTCGGCCAACTATGTCCACTAATTCGGCCAACTATGTCCACTAATTTGGCCAACTATGTCCACTAATTTGGCCAACTATGTCCACTAATTTGGCCTACTATGTCCACTAATTTGGCCAACTATGTCCACTAATTTGTCCAACTATGTCCACTAATTTGTCCAACTATGTCCACTAATTTGTCCAACTATGTCCACTAATTCGGCCAACTATGTCCACTAATTTGGCCAACTATGTCCACTAATTTGGCCAACTATGTCCACTAATTTGGCCATCTATATCCACTATATTGCTGACGCATTTCGCAAATTTTAAAAATTGTTTCCTAAAGAAGTTAAACTTTTTGTCAACTAGACACAAATGACAAGTGTAATGGTGAACTTCTTAGTTTCACCTCGTCTTTTACAGCGATATTCCAAAGGACTATTATCTTGGCTTCGTTAAAATTTCCATAGATAACTTTGAGACGATAAAAATAAACAGGAATGACATACTTAAAGGAAAATATTTCTCAGTCATATTTTATGATTTGTTTGAGCAACAGATAAGTGCTTGGTTTTACGCACTAGAACTCTAATAAAAGAAACGTTCCTTAGATAATTTAGAAACCATGTTTACTTTAAACATTTTTTATTTTATCAGCCGCTTTGCAAATCGTCAATTTTAAGAGACAATTTTTTATCATAATACTCGCGGCTTAACCGAAATTGGAGAAGTCTTGAGATAAGGCATTTCACGGTAAAATAACGTGAAAAAGGAACCAAATTTCGGAAATACAAACCAAAATGGAACCAATTTTCGGAAATACGAACCAAAATGGAACCAATTTTCGAAAATACGAAACGAAAATGAACCAGATTTCGAAAATACGAATAAAAAATTCACAAAAGTTCGGATAAACAAACCCAAAAGGAACCAAATTTCGGAAATACGAACCAAAATGTAACCAAATATCGGAAATACGAACCCAAAACGAACCAAATTTCGAAAATACGAACCAAAAAGGAACCAAATTTAGGAAAAAGGAACAAAATTAAAACGAGATATTCATTTGAACATAATTATCCCTCAATCGATACACATCAGCTTAGACCATTTTGTACACTGCCCTTGGAACACAAGTATAAAAATATTCGAAACCTGGGGTGCTTTTCCTCAGAGTTATTGGAAATAGGGTACTGTAGGGATTTTAGGGTAGTTTGGAGGCATCGACGAAAAATATATTCTTTTAGGTATTTAACGACCTGATAGACACGCCGCAACCAATGGTTGAAACGAAAATAAATTATGAAACTTGGATATTTTTCATCGAATAATTCCCCAAGTCCTAATGAAAGTAACGCTAATCAAGGCGCGTACCAACACGAGCTTCGAGCCGATACCCCCGTCCTGCGACGCTTGTAATTGAAAACAAGCTTGTCGAACTGGCAAATCGATAATCGAAGGGAATATATCTCCCACCTCGCCAGCGCTCCCTCCTCTTATCAGCGAGTCCAGCATCCGAAACGCACACCCCGAAATCAGCAGCTGGATACTTTCGAAGAATTTATCCGAGAGAGACAAATCATAATATATCGGTCACATTTCCTGGTACACGAAAATAATTAGCTCTTATCCAGCACAATCCTTTCCTTTATCGAGCTACTGAAAAACTGCTCCGTAACGCGAGAATCGGCTTGAAAATTAATACCCCTTACTAGCAACCACAATCGAAGATCATTATCTGTGTAATAAATACGGACGTAGAGGGAGATGCTTTATAATTTAAATAAAATACGCCTATGAGGAAATAAAATGGTCTATTATTACTGTGATTGCTAGTTAGTTAAATACTAATGCGTTATCTATTTAAGCTTGTTTTTAGTATAAATTTCCGAGCCATATATTTTGGCTAGAGATTAGTTGATATTGCGATTCAATTCAAACCAAATTGGGACCAGCTATTTTACACGTTAATTAGTTTTATTACAAGTCGGAAAGCAATGTTCGGCGGACGAGATAGGTTAAAGCGGAGACACTATAGAAACTGCGCCAATTTAATTTTCTGCCAAAAGGTTTATCTCCAAATCGCGAATTAACATTCTCCAGATGTCTAATTCCAGCCCTCTTCGTTTACGGTCAAACTATCTCTATTGTTTAGCGGAGATGTTTGTATTAATTAAATTTATCTCCCAAATGTAGGATAAAACAGAATCGTTATTTTGAAAAACAAAGTCGCGCTGGTGGCGGGAAGCAAATTTACCGTTCGAGGGAAACGTAGAGATTAAACGATACCCGGGGGTATCCTTGGGCTAATACCCGCGAGAAATGCCCCGGGAGATAAAAGCGACAACGCGTGACGCTAGCGCAAAACTAGTAAGCGCCCAGAAAAACCAGCGAAAAATGATTACTCACTTTCCTATCAGCTCGCACAACTCGTAGACATCGTCGAACAGGACCTCGTCTTCAGCCATGGTCCCCGGTGAGAATTATTCGACAGTCGAGTGGCGAAAATCCCCAAATGTACAGGAATCAACGGTTAAATCCGGCCGCCAAGTAAATTTGAAAAACCTTCACCGTCGTTTTCGACGTAATATCGCGGAAATCGTGCCGGTAGGAATGAAAAATCGTCAGTGGCCAAGACGGATCACACACACGGATGGCTTTTTTCGCCCATGCACTTTTCGCGTCTCGAGTCCCCGGTAGGCGGTTAGGCCTAACTCAAAACGCCGCGAGACGGGGCCTTTTTCCGGACAAGTGGAGCTGTTACCGACGAACGCGTTTTATCGGTGCCACTATCGCGAACCGTCATTTGCTCGCCCGTACCACAGTTTAGCGACGGCTTAATTTGTACCGTGAAACCGCATACTTATCGAAATTAAAGCTCGTTGGAGGCTGATCTTCTTAGCAGAAATGTAGTATATTTCCCCCAGCTTGGGAGAGGCTTACGTTTAAGCGATGGCACGAACTTTACCTACCGCGGTTTCGCGCCGCGACGAACAAACGTATTTCGGGCATAGAGCGGAGAGATAGAGAGAAACGCTGGCAGGCGTCGCGCCAAGCAGCCGGGAAAATTCCTACACCATTGAAGGCGTAATAGGGTTGCGCGCATGCGTCCCATTCTCCCAGAAAATGATTTTTAGAAGCGTTTAGTGACATCTTCACGTTATTAGACTAAATTAGCGTACGACCTGTTTTGCATAATCAACCCATGATTTTACAATTTAACAAAGTTAGTGTTGCGGGAATGCAGTAATCGGAGTAGCGCGGCAACAGTCAATGAAACCGATATTTATACTGTAAAAATACATGCTTTAGAATAAACCTGACAGTAGGGTTAGAAAACACCAATTCATGTTAATATCTTGTTTCTGCAAAATTTTCATAATTGGAAAAACTAAAAACTGCCATGTGTCTTGAGTCTGTATTCAAAAGTTAATAAAGTACATATGCGCATGAGGGACCACAAGGAGGGATCCAGTTTTATTTTTTAAAAAAGGTAGGTTTTTGTGATACCTAGGCACATGCGTAGCGGCTGTTATTCATATTTTTTCCGCTAGAGGGAAAGGAATAAGCGTTTGTGCGGGCTGGGAAATTCAATGGCACGGAACATCCTTCTTATTCCTAAGTTAAATTAAATTGTACAAAACCCGATCAAAACCAAGCTTTTTCGGTAAGAACTTAGAAAAATATTAATAAGACCCATTTCATAATTTCGTGTTTCGCTACTTATTGACGTTTATCGTCTGTCAAATATTTATGGAAAATGTGGCGCCATCTATGTTAATATTTAAGGTCAACACTTTCGCCATCTACACAAGTATCTGAAAACGAAATATGATGTGGATAAAATAATTTTTCTGTTTGGAATAACGCGAATGCGGCCCTAGGTCATTGTTTCGTTCGCATTTTATTTTTAGGATGTAAAAAAAATAAAATTATCGAATAACCTATTATTAATTAGCAGTGAAAAAGTTAAAATATTATCATTAACCGTTTTAATTCGTTCAAAATATGTCAACTACCGAAGTTGGGCCTTCAACTGTCAAAGCCATTCATAATTTCAAGGGCACTAATAATGATGAGGTACATTTAAGAATGGTTAATAAATAGAAAATACCTAATTATTACCTTAAATTTAAATAGTTGTGCTTCAAAAAAGGCGATTCTATAACCGTAACTCAGAAAGTGGATGGAGGATGGTGGGAAGGTGTGTGAACATAATGGTCATTCAATTAATATCCCCAATTGAAAAACATTTAAATTATAGGGACATTAAATGGAGTGACAGGATGGTTCCCAAGCAATTATGTCAGAGAAATGAAATTGGGGGATACGATTAAATTAAATAAAACTGTACCTGGTAAGCCACCAGAAAGCGATGTCCAAGTTTCGAGTCAAGATATGGAAGTGTATAGAGCTGTGGTAATTAACTTTGTTATTTTGTACATCTTAATCTACTACAAACCTGGAAGAAAAATGTTAAATATTTCAGGTTTATAAAGACATTTTGGATACTGAAATAAATCATATACAAGAAATGACAGATATAATTCAAAAATACCTAACTCCGCTTAAAAGTAGTGACTGTATTAATGATAAAGATTGGGCTATATTAGCCAGTAATTTTGAAGAAGTGTTAGAAACTCAAAAATCACTACTCACTGCTCTAGAAAGCTTGAAAGAGTAAGACAAACGATTAATACTCTTGCCTTATAGGTTAAAACAATTTATTTATATAATTTTGCTCAGTTTAAGCTCAAAGGAACAGAAAATAGGGGGTGCATTTATGCAAGTTGCTCCCCACATGAAAAGAGTTCATTTAATGTATTGCTCGCAACATCCAAAAGCTGTGGCCATTATTGAAAAACACAAGTATGAAATAAGCCGTTCATAAGCTATAGACGCAAATTTTAACTAGCTTTTTCACTTCTAGAGAGAGTTTGGGAAAATTTATGGAAGAACATGGTTCAACAACATCAATTCTGCCTTTAACAACTGGTTTAAGCTCACCATTTAGAAGGCTGGAAAAATATCCAGCCCTTTTGCAAGAATTACAAAGACATACTGAAGTAATGAATAAGTTTAATATAAAACTATATACCCAAGCTAAATTTTTAAATTTTGGCATTAGGAAAGCAACTTGGATAGGGGTGACACTCAGAGAGCATTTTTTGTGTACCGAGATATTTCTGTAAGTTCAATATTGTTTTTGGCTCAAACTATATTGCGCTACATTTTTTTCCCCGTAATAAGGCATTGTGTCAAAATAAAAGAAGACAGAAAGAAATGGAATTGGAGGTTATGACTGGAACGATTCGGGGCTGGGAAGGAGAGGTAATTACATTGAAGAAACTTTCACTTCTGTAACTAGCATTAATGTATTTTTTTAAGGATATTCATTCGTTGGGGACTATCATTCATATGGGTGTTGTAACTGTCATATCCGAAGACCTGAAGAAAAAAGATCGGCATTTAGTTCTGTTCCCCAATACCCTAGTCATACTAGCTGTTAGTTCTCGACTGAGCGCATTCATTTACAAAGTAATACTCATTTTATACTTTATTTAAGCGTTTTTGTTTAATTAAAATCGATATTAGGGGAAGCTCTCTTTATCCGGTATTAAAGTATCAAAAATGGAACAGGACGACAATAGCCCTCATGCATTTGAAATAACTGGTGAGAAAAACTTGATAATTTTCCACAAAAAAACCGAGTGACCTGTGCCGTCTTTCCCATTGGGCGAAAAGGGCACTGCCCTAGGGCCCCAAGATTCTGGAGGGCCCCATTTTTCAAATTTTTGATATGCAAAAGAAATTTTAACATTGCTTGAAAGTAGTAAACTTCATATTTAGTCGCGTCTCTAACCAGGGTAAATCTAAAACGAAAAGACTTTTGATTATTAGTATTTTTTAAATTCAGAATAAGCTTCTTCTTTAGTAACCTTTTGTAGGACAAGTGAAACTATTTGAATCGATAGTTCTAGATTAGAGCGACGATGTACTTCGCGCTGAAACTTGGGTGGGGTTATTAGGAGTCTCGCCCTAGCTTTACCCAGGGGCCTCCAATTATGTAAAGACGGCCCTGCGAGTGGCAAATCACTTTCGGGTTCTAATAATTAAGAATAATGATTAAAATAGGGCTCATGTTTAAGTTATTTATATAAAGATTGAATAATTTAATCCTTGATCAAATCATTTCAATCACCATATAATATTTTTGAAAATACAATTTAATCATTTTGAAATAATGATTTAATCATTTAGCAATTTCATCATTTTTAAATTGCAATATTTTACAAAAGCAATTTAATCCATATTATCATTATTTATTGATTTCATCTATTTAATCATTCTAAAATGAGATTTAATGGTTTTAATCTATTGAGGGTGGTTGCAATAATCTGTTGCTCAACCAGAATTATTTATTAAAATGTTTTTTTAGGTAATATGATACAAAGGTTTGTCGTATCTTGTCACGCCAAGGAAGACTTGGACACCTGGCTATCTTTTTTCAAACAATATCACCATGTTAGTCACTCCACAACTCCTCCAGTGGTTGCCTTACGTTCAGTTCAGAACCAACACCCTAACTCATCTCAAACAGTTGTGGAAGGGAACAATAATTCACATGTGTCCCAGTTACAAATAACTCTCGCACCAAATGCGCAACAACCACCATTACCACCTCACGTTTTGGTATGTATACTTTTGAATATGTATAATAGACGTAGTAAGTTATCTAATATAGTTTGAAAATCCAAAAAAAGGTGAACACTATACCTAAAGGTTCGCCAAAGAAAGTTTGGACTATGTGGAGTTTGAGACCCCACCCACCTATTAGAACATGTCCGTTAATTGCTAAAAAGGACGAAGTAGTTATGAGGAGATCAGGAAATAAGAAGAGAGAAAAAGGTGAATTATATAAAAGTAACATACCGTAATTCCCAGGAGTAGTGTAGGCCGATATCGTAATTTAACTGATACCGAAAGTGATATCTAAACGATTATTACCGATACAAATATCTGACTGGTTTTTACCGATACTGATATTTTTCAATAAATTAGCAAAGCCAAAGGTCAAGGTTAGTAGCGCAATTTGCCTGGTTTTTGAGAACATCAGGAAAATATTGGTATCTGGTAAAATCGGGAATTAAGACGCAAATCGATTAATCGGCAAAATTGCGATATTGAATACAGAGATCATATCGGTTTCAGTCCATTCCTACCTAATTGGATAAAATGGACCACTAATATAATCTGTTACTTATTATTGTCAGTATTGGATGAAAAAGCTTATGAAGACGATATGAGAGTGTTGCAAGTTATAGAGGCTTATTGCAACAGTGCAAAAACAAGATACACAGTTAATTCAGGTAAATAGTATAGCTATTTGTGGTTTAGATATTAGAATAATGTGTGGGAGCCATTTGTTTGTTTTTTTAACTAGTGTGTGAATTGGCTTTGAAATATGGTGTTTTTTACTCCATACAATGTATTAATGGTAGCGAGTTTGTCTTTAATGTTGTTTAAATTGAACTAATGTTGTGATAATAGAACAAGATTTTAAAAAGTACAAAGTTTTAACCATCCACTAAAAAACTAAGTCTTAAAAGAAGTCATAAATCGATACTTAACAAACCTTATTGAAATTGCTCAAAAACAATTTTAGAAATTTTAACTTTGCTGTAAAAGTTATTTAAATCTACTTACATCTCTAGTCTAAAACATATGCTTAAAAAATACATAAGTACATCTTTGGGAGTGACAAATTTTGTTTCCCCGCTGTTTGGGGCATTCTAAATTTGGTTATTCCAGTGTTGAAAGACACAAAACTAATATTTTCCGGATTTAGACCAATCCCCTTAAGGAAGAGCCCTTAAGTAGTTCATAACCAATATTTTTGTTTCATTTCATGTTTATTTTGGCCTGATTTTGCACACATTTTTTCTTTCTACACCACACCGAAATCTTCTGTCCTCCCTGTTTCTTAATTAAATATTATTATGGTACAATCAGTGGATATTCGTCACTTAATGGCCCTTCAGCGTCGTGGCAACGATCCCGATTATGATGATTATGCCTACGCCCAATCGCGAGCGGCTACCTGGTGCTGTGGCACCATTATGTTAAAATCGGTGAAGAAACTCCTCTGATTTTATACCATTTTTCTATAAAGATTTATCAATTGCAAGTTATCTCACTAACGGAAACATATCAATACGCCTATTCATACCGAAATATAGTACTTTTCAAATCTGTGTTATTTTGAAATAATATTGTAATAATTTCCTAAAAATATATTTTTACCGTATCTTATTGAATTAATTCCCTATGACACATTTGCATATACACTTATATTTTTGTGCAATACCTTTTTTGAATATAATGTACATGTTCACACCTATTTTTGTGCGATGCCATAAAATTTGTCTATTTTTAGAAAAAATGTTTATGAGTGTATACACATTTTATGAAAAAATATTTTCAAACAGTCTACATATTTTAATTTAAAATTGTAGTTAAGCAGCTAAATAAACTTGTGAAAAAATAAATTGTTTTAATTATTTCATTACTATAACTTTGTCAATTTTATTTTTCCTCAATTTTTAGCAATGCTGGACTGCCCTCAAGTTATAATTGCGGAGGAGGAAAAAATAATTGTTGAAGATGTTAAAGGAAATACTTCTGTGGTTCAGGAAAAGTATGTTTTGTCCCCTAAACATTTTTAAGTAATTAACAATATTAAACCAATTTCATTCATTTAGAACACTAGTAGACACAGTTTACGCTTTGAAAGATCAAGTTAAAGACCTAAAAGAAGTAATGAAATGTGATCCTGAGGTTTTATATAATGTAAATAATAAATTTACATATTTTAGGAAACTGCCAGTCTAGCAAGGGGTTTGAACGAAGAAAGAAAAGCTCGGAAAAAATTGGAAGAGTTAGTTAAAAAACATATAGGCGGAATATCTCGTGAATTATTACAAGGAATTTTGGAAGATTAAAACAAAAGCTGCTTGTTTCTGCCATTAATTTTACACGTGCCTTTTTGTTACGTAATAATTGTTCTTGTATTTTGATTTTTTTAATGAGCTTGATAATTTTTTACTAAGTGTATACCTTGTTATTTTGTAACGTAAGGTAGTATAATTCCTATTTTTGAAAAAAGTACAATTATAAATTTGCAACTTAATATGAATGAAGATTTAAACAGTTTGAAATGACACGCAGATCTCTATAAAAACAGTTAAATATGTAGTTTATTAGACTTTGAAATAATAACCGGGTCTTCCAGTATATTAATTTTGTGATAATAAATGTTAATGATAAACAGTATTATATTAAATGGTGCTGGTAAACGATTTTTGCTAAGAGCTTATTACTAAATTATTAGTTGTTTTTAAAAAACTTAGTGTTACTCTGCAAATTTCCCATATATTTGTTGAAAAAAAGCTCGTAGCAAAAACATGTTACGCTTGTTAGAAAAAATTAAATATTATAAAACTAGTATAGAAATGAATAAACCAAACCAGACAGATCATAGCTTTCTCTAATATTATTAATAATAATATTAATATTAATATTAATACAAATAATATTACAGAAATCAGTGAACAGATAATCTTTCACCAGCCTTTTGAAATTTTGGGGTTGTAATTTTGATTCATCCATGTTTATAATTTTTTTTTAAATACCATTAGAAACGTTTTCTAATAATAACAAAAGTGAATAAAACACCAATTAAACAAAAATTAAAGCATTTATTTTAACTCTTAACATATTTATCCATTATAATGCTTATGATATTTAAATTCATAGTATAAAAATATTTATTTTAAGCATTTTAAAGCTTCTTTGATTTGGGTTATATCCTCTGGCCCAGTTCTACAACATCCTCCGTAATAAGTGACACCAGAATCCACCCAAGTTGGGACAAAAGTATGCAATAATGGAATGCTCTTATTCGCTTTCCACCTGGGTTTTAAAAAAAGTACATTGTGTATATTCAAAATAATATCTACAGTCTTCATTCGCATAAAACTAAAGGGAACTCACCCTTGTTTAGAAACCCATTTCTCTCCACTATTGGGATACACAATGTATTTGACTTTGGGATCTTTGCCTATTTCCGAGGTTTTAGCATCCTTAATTAAACTTTCAATGTATTCGGGAGAACTACAATTGATTCCAATAGCTATTAACTGGTTAGAATTTCCAGCTTCTTTAAGGCAAGACTCCACAGTCTCCTTAAAATTATCTCCATAAACTGTTTCATGGAAATTCTAAATAATTTTGGCATTAATCCTAAAAAAGGTTTTTTAAGAAATTTTTTGTACAAAATACCTTGCATGTAAAGCTTAACCACGCTTTAGCGTTCGGAAATTGTTTCAATAGTTTTATTAAGGCAATACCTTAAATTTAAAATAATTTTTAAGAAAAAAATGAATTGAAGGTGTATGGCTATTTCCCATTTTATGAGTTTCACAGGAGCTACTTGTTTAAAGAAAATAGAGCTGTTTTCACGAATAATGGTTTTTGATTATTTTGTAGGTCCACTGAAATCACTTGCCAAAAAGGAAACACCCTTTACAAATTTAACATTTATACCTTCCTTAGACGCAGGAATAGTTTCAAGAGCAAGAATATCACCATTAGCTTTAAATAAAGTTTCAAATTTTGGTCGATGCCATTCAATTAACTCCTTAAAAATTTTTAAGTTAATGGTTCAAAAATCCTCTCGTCATGACTAAAGACCAATAACATAATACCTCAATGGATAAATTATCTACATATTTGCCATGATATTCAGAGCCATCAGCTTGAACAGCGCCGTATGAACCAATTGAGGCAGCAATTTTTACATCTTTTCCTGCCCAAACAAAAAATATCTCTAATCACATATTTTTTTGGCAATCCACTTCTTGATAAGAGCCTCTCTTACCATTAACAGCTGTCTTTTTAGCTTCTTTAGCTAGAGATATACTGGATGCCAAAAGTTCTTTGGCTTCGTCTACTGATATTTTCAAATGCTTAACGAAACCCTCTATACTAGCTTGATAGCTACATGTAGTGACAATTTCAGCACCAGAATTTATATAGCTTAAATGGGGGAAATTAATAAATGCTTTTATTTATCAGTTTCATGTGTCGGTAATATACCTTTCATGGGCCCTAATAATATCTAAAGGAGAAGTTTTAAGAAGGCGGGACGCCCATAAAGGATCACTCTATGTAAAATTTTATTACACATACAATCCTTCAAAATTAGCAATTAAAAATAATTTTGAACCTTACGTCAATGGTATGACCAAATTTAACCAAAAGGGTTGACAAACCCCCATCAATTACCACGAACTTCCGATTGCACTCGTCAATTGAACACATTTTTTATATGCGTTGCTTTTTAATTAAAATAATGTTAGGTAATAAAACTAAGTAGACATGGGAAAATCATCCGCTGCACGTGTATAGGGTTACCCCCGAGAAAGGCGAAAAAAAGGTGCTGGGTGTCTCTTTCTCGGCCTATCAAAAACGCACCAGATGACTTTGAATAGTCACGCCCCTAACGCGATTCTTGGGTCTTCTCCATGCCGCCCACCCCTCCTCCTCATTCCTAAAGGTCCCTTTGCAGCAGCAGAACGCCGAAGGAGCCCGGAGCCGGCCTCATCCATTTTAACGTAACTTCAGACTCAATTGCGATTGCCCTTAAAAATTTGTTATTTCTATCGATAATTGTTAAGATTCACTAGTATAATACGTTTTTGATCAGTGAAAAACATGTCTGTTACACGTAACGGTTTATACGCTACATTGGGCTTACTGAAAAATGTTCAAGGGCAAGTTGCGGTGTCTTCAAGGGCCAAGTAATATGCAAATATAAGCGTGATTGAACAATGAATTTTATCTAACATGATAATAATGGTTCTAGTTCTTGGTGGCAACATGTCGAAATGGGACCACCTGATGCAATTCTAGGTGTAACAGATGCGTTTAAGAAGGATACCAACCCAAAGAAAATAAATTTGGGAGTTGGAGCGTATCGAGATGATAATGGGAAACCTTTTGTTTTACAATCTGTTCGACAAGTATGGAAATAACTACTTAAAAGTATGCTAGAGTAGAATGATCTTCATCTTAATTATTGGGGTAATAGGCAGAAAACCAAATTGTTGCTGAGAAACTGGATAAAGAATACACCACAATAGGGGGAATTAAAGAATTTACTGATGCAGCAGCTGTCTTAGCTCTTGGAGAAGACAGTCAAATTATAAAAAATAAAATGGTATAAGTATGCGGGTTAACTGCATAGATAAATTTTGTTCTCATAAAAAAATTTCTCTTCAGAATGCAACAGTTCAAGGAATATCTGGAACGGGCTCTCTAACTATTGGAGCATTTTTTCTGGTATGAAATTTGTGATTTAAGAAAAATGACTTTCGTAGTAACGCACTTATCACTTTCTTAGAATGAGTTTTTCAAGGGCAATAAGGAAATTTATATGCCCACACCAACATGGGGTAACCACATACCATTGTTTAAGTACGTATACAAAAATTTAATTTCTTAAATTTGCTTTAATGTTTATTACAAGAGCAATTAAAATTTTCAGAAAAGCTGGTATTGCAGTAAAACAATACCGATACTATGACCCAAAAACCTGCGGTTTTGATTTCACTGGTGCTTTGCAAGATATTGCTGTGAGTTTCAAATTGAATTTGTCAAATTTATTTTCAAATGTGATTAAAAAAATTTTTTTACAGAAAATACCAGAGAAATCAATTATTTTATTACACGCATGCGCACACAATCCAACTGGTGTAGACCCTAAGGTAATACGCTAATCAATTTTTACTAGTTAGATTTTCAGTATAGTGAAGGTTTGTCATTTTTGGTGTGGAGAATCGGGCAATGTTTCTGTGGTAACCAAAAAAGATAGCTACGTTGCCAGATTCAGCTTACTTTGTTTGAAATACATTAGCATTTTAAATATATTTAACATATCTATCAAAATACACTGAAAATTCCAAACTTTATTTTTCCACCAAATGTGGATATAGTAATGAATGTTTTGCCATGTACTATCATTGACAACTAAAATCTAAGCATTTTACTTAATATATAGCCTGATCAATGGAAAGAAATGTCCAAAGTTATCAAGAGCCGCAACTTATTTCCCTACTTCGACATGGCTTATCAAGGATTTGCAACTGGGGATTGCACTAGAGATGCTGGTGCAGTTCGCATGTTTATTGAAGATGGACACAGAATAGCCTTAGCCCAATCATTTGCCAAAAATATGGGACTTTACGGTAAAATGATGGTTTAAACTTCAAAGGTAGAATTCTTTTTTGATATTTAAACCCTTATAGGAGAAAGAGTGGGTGCTTTTTCAATGATTTGCGACTCTAAGGATGAAGCTGACAAAGTCATGTCCCAAATAAAAATCCTCATTCGACCAACTTACTCAAATCCCCCAATTCACGGAGCTAGAATTGCTTCTAAAGTACTAAACACTCCCGAGCTACGATCTTTATGGTAAAATGAAAAACTACGGGTTAATAAAATATCAAAGTTAATTAACCTTCCACTTAAGGTTGGGTGAAGTTAAAGGAATGGCTGATCGTATCATTTCCATGAGGACAAAGTTACGCGATGGTTTAAAAAGGGAAGGATCATCACGCAATTGGCAGCACATTACTGACCAAATTGGCATGTTTTGTTTTACAGGAATGACTCCTGATCAGGTAATTGTATCCAATTAACAAGGTTAATGAGAGAAACTAACAAAAATTTCCTCATAGGTTGCTAAATTAACAAAAGACTTTAGTGTATATTTAACTAAGGATGGTCGTATATCAGTTGCTGGGCTATCTTCGTCGAATGTGGATTACTTAGCTCACGCAATGCACCAAGTTACTAAATAAGTTTACACATAATTTTAATAAGTCATCATGCTAATTTCTTTGATTAAGTTAATAGCCAAGCTTCGCAGGCTAGTCACTTGTTCAGTAATGTAAATTGAATAGGCCATTTTAATAAAGGATTCAACTTGCATTGAATATTGTTACATTTTATTTTATTAATCTAACCTGTAAATACAATCCAATTGTCTCGTTACTTCTTGCCTGCACTTGCTTTTTCCTCTTCAAAAGTTACTGTTGGTGCTGAAAAATTATGGACTGACGAGTCCCAAATTTCGTCCGGTAATGGTTCGTTCTCATCAGGGTAATATGTGGGAAAGTGTGGGGGATTGTCTTCAGTATGGCATTTTTTATCCACATAACAATCAAATATTTGGCAGTATGCATGTACATGACCAGGTACTGCAGGTCCTCTGACAAATATTACATCATATTTCGTATTTATTCTCAAAACCTGAAACAAAACCAACATGTTAAAAAAAATTCTACCCATTAAACCCCAATTCTATCTAGGGATGTACCAAGGTAACCGTTAAGGTTAGTGGTAGGTTTTTTATATGATTAATCGATTTAGTTTTAGTCAATGACTGTGGTCTTTAACTAATGAATCCAGAACCCTCTGTTGATTATTTTACAAAGGTGATAGAGATAACCATGAAAAGCCTATTTATTATTATAATCGATTTTACAGATCATATTAACAATTATTTGAATTTCCAATTAACCAAAAGTTCAGAGACCAGTTTTCGTTACAAAAATCCTTAGGTTCTGGTTGGAATACGCTGGTCATGAGATGTAATTGTTTTAGTGATTATTGCATGTGGGACAATTCAGTCCTCTGGTCCAAGTGAGTAATCGGAGGTGAGAAATGTGTTAAGGTCACCCGTGGCGGAAGCACGACAACCAACCGTTGGGGGATTGGTGCCTATCCTCACATGGCCCACCATGGGATTACAGGCCTATGCCGCTAGCCCCAGCTATTCTGCCCAATAAATTGACATATCATTGACCTTTCTAGACCTAGCTGTCAAAGAGATATGACTGACACACGGCCAGAGATCCTGTAAGTCGCTGCGCTTAAAGAGACACTAGCCGAGAAGCCCACCCTACGGGTGGGCCCTCAGCTAGTTGTGTGTTTCGAGGCACTCCACCCCAGTAAGGCCCTCCCTGCCCCTTTTCCATATGCTAGAATTACCGGGGTACCCTTTTCCCCCCGCAAAAATAACATAAAAACTCGTCTTTCTCTCTCGTCCCAAACCCCCCAGTAAGGCACCCCTCCCCCTTTTACCCATGCCAGAATTACTGGGGTACCCTTTTTCGCCCGCAAAAATAACATAAAAACTCGTCTTTCTCTCTCGTCCCAAACCCCCCAGTAAGGCACCCCTCCCCCTTTTACCCATGCCAGAATTACTGGGGTACCCTTTTTCGCCCGCAAAAATAACATAAAAACTCGTCTTTCTCTCTCGTCCCAAACCCCCTAGTAAGGCACCTCTCCCCCTTTTACCCATGCCAGAATTACTGGGGTACCCTTTTTCGCTCGCAAAAATAACATAAAAACTCGTCTTTCTCTCTCGTCCCAAACCCCCCAGTAAGGCACCCCTCCCCCTTTTGCCCATGCCAGAATTACTGGGGTACCCTTTTTCGCCCGCAAAAATAACATAAAAACTCGTCTTTCTCTCTCGTCCCAAACCCCCCAGTAAGGCACCCCTCCCCCTTTTGCCCATGCCAGAATTACTGGGGTACCCTTTTTCGCTCGCAAAAATAACATAAAAACTCGTCTTTCTCTCTCGTCCCAAACCCCAAAGTCAGGCACCTCTCCCCCTTTTCCCCATGCCTGAGTTACCGGGGTACCCTTTCCCCCCGCAAAAATAACATAAAAACTCCTCTCTCTCTCTCTCGTCCCAAACCCCCCCAGTAAGGCACCCCTACCCCCTTTCCCCATGCCTAAGTTACCGGGGTACCCTTTTTCTCCCGCAAAAATAACATAAAAACTCGTCTTTCTCTCTCGTCCCAAACCCCCCAGTCAGGCACCCCTCCCCCCTTTCCCCCCGCAAAAATAACATAAAAACTCGACTTTCTCTCTCGTCCCAAACCCCCTAGTAAGGCACCTCTCCCCCTTTTACCCATGCCAGAATTACTGGGGTACCCTTTTTCGCCCGCAAAAATAACATAAAAACTCGTCTTTCTCTCTCGTCCCAAACCCCCTAGTAAGGCACCTCTCCCCCTTTTACCCATGCCAGAATTACTGGGGTACCCTTTTTCGCTCGCAAAAATAACATAAAAACTCGTCTTTCTCTCTCGTCCCAAACCCCCCAGTCAGGCACCCCTCCCCCTTTTACCCATGCCAGAATTACTGGGGTACCCTTTTTCGCCCGCAAAAATAACATAAAAACTCGTCTTTCTCTCTCGTCGCAAACCCCCCAGTCAGGCACCCCTCCCCCCTTTCCCCCCGCAAAAATAACATAAAAACTCGACTTTCTCTCTCGTCCCAAACCACCCAGTAAGGCACCCCTCCCCTTTTTACCCATGCCAGAATTACCGGGGTACCCTTTTCCTCCCGCAAAAATAACATAAAAACTCCTCTCTCTCTCTCTCGTCCCAAACCCCCCCAGTAAGGCACCCCTACCCCCTTTCCCCCATGCCTGAGTTACCGGGGTACCCTTTTCCCCCCGCAAAAATAACAAAAAACTCGCCTTTCTCTCTCGTCGCAAACCCCCTGTACCCCTGTAAACCCCTTGTACCCAATGACAGATTTGCTCCCCCCTCATGACGAACAGAAAACAATACGCTCGTCCCTTAAAATTTGAAGAGACCGAGAACGGCGGAAAGGCCGGGAGTGTCGAAAAGCTTGCCGCATTCCTCCTCCTAGCTTTGACAATGTTACCTACTGATGCACTGACTGAGTATAAAGACTCCGAGAAACCGAGCTAATAGGTTTTCTCGACCACAGAATAGCGTGGAAAAAGAGGAGCCACTACCCATACGCGCAGATTTTACCACTCGGTCGGCTTAACCGGGTAAGGCAGTCCCAATTTCCTTAGTGACTAATCTAAAGCCCGAACGTCGGTGGTTTAATGGCAGAAAAAAAGGTTTTCTACCCCCCACCTCCTCCTTCACGATAGAAGAGAAAGTAAAACTAGAACTAAAACGATGAATTGAGCCTATAATTTAGGCTTGTGCATATTTCTCTGTTTGGAGATTTTTTAACAATAGGTACTTTTTTGTTTTTTCTTTCTTTTTTTGGTTTCTTATTTGTCAATGATTACAGTAATGCAAAATGTTTTAACCGCAGTTTATTATTTAGAAAGATATTATAGATGTAAAATTTTTACTTGAAAGCAATTTTTACTTCGGAAAATACGACATATTTCGAGATTATTCTACGTGTTGGATGAGGGAGGACTGATGACGAAATAGATTTAACGGCAAGATATTACTAAATAAGAAAAATTGAGTAAAATAGAACCAGAAGAACGCACAACAACACAACCCCAGTGAAATTTGGACAAGGTAAAGTAACCGAAAGCAAAAGTAAAACATAATTTCTCTGTCTAAAGCCAAACTACAACCGATAAGCAAGTTCCAAACTAAAAGTAAAACTAGACTCGTAAACGAAGTATTGGCGTCTCACGGCACCACCCCAGCCCCATTCTTGCTAATCAAGCTGTGCCATCTATACCGCGACCTAGAGGACAGTACCTAGTCAAAGACTATATATACGCTTCGCTTAGCTTTGGTACGTAGTATAGCCTCTTGTGGTGAGAATTAAACAAGGGAGAGCGACTGAGAGATGAATCGATCCCAACATAGAGACTAGTCTCAATGATTTTTCCCTCCTCCTGGTATTAAACCCCGCATACGGACATCGTATCCAGTGAAATAATTGCTAGTATCTAGCGAATTGAATTCGCCGTAAAAAAACACATTTTCGGATTGCACACTTTTTAAAAATTTATTAATATCTTGCCGTTAAATCTAATTCGTCATCCGTCCTACCGCATCCAACACGTACAAAAATCTGGAAATATGTCGTATTTCACGAGAAAATCTCGAAATACGACACAACACCCCACACCAGGGGTACGTTCAGAAACAGTCAACGGAAAAAAACCGGTGGATTTATATTTTCCACCGATGAGCTTTTTCGTCATAATGACGTCGTAAGTTGCTGAACGCTTTTATTCAGTCATCGGTGTTTTTTTAAAATAGCGTAGCATTAAGCTTTTTCACACTCGACGGAAAATTAGCAGCGTAAAGTTGGACGTTAGCGGTATATCGAATGGGAATCAATTTTCAGCTCGGCGTTTATTATCGTCTTTCCGGCATATTTTTCGTCGAGTGTGAAACCAGCTTTAATAGTAGTTTTACGTCAGTAATGACGTCAGTCATCGGAAAAACCGACTATTATTTCGGTGACTTCGGCAAGGAGGATAGGAAGGGAGGCGAAGTATTAGGGATGAACGCGCCAGCATCCTTGTAAGAAGTTTAGCGCGCGCTCGGCTCGAAAATTTCGGAAAAATGGCGGCAACACGTAGCGTAGCGGCTGCAATCTTGCCGCCATTTTTCCGAAATTTTCCCGCCGAGCGCGCGCTAAACTTCTTACAAGGATACTGGCGCGTTTATCCCTCCTACTTCGCCTCCCTTCCTATCCTCCTTGACTTCGGTGTCTCACCGATGACTATCGTGACGTCAAAACCCGAAATTAAAATGCCGTTCAGTAAAACACCGGTGTCACCGGTGACTCAGCGGACCAACCCGTCAAAAGTCGTGGATTTTCTTGTGTACGTTTTTCATTGGCTAGACGCTTTAGCGCCTGCTGCCGTTGGAAGGGGAAAATTCGGAAATAGTCTTGCCCCCTGCCCGTAAAACGTTCATCGTAAAGGCTCGTGATGTTCGTCCAATGAAATTCGTACACAACCCTTCGTTAGCGTGTTTAAAGGCTAGCTGCGTTCTCCTTGTGTTTGTTGCAAATCTGGAAAAAATTTACTGCAGTAGAACACGCGACGGACGTATTCAAACGCAAAAAGTGTGCAAACAATACTAAGCTTTCCGGGGACAATAATTCGACTGTAGTAGAACTCGTGAAGATGAAATCATGTTTCAATTATTTCCTTTGGACAAGACTACAATAAAATGGAATTAATTTCTAATATTGTGGACGTTTTTTGACAAATAATTTTTGAGTCTAGTCCAAAGGAAATAATTGAAACATGATTTCATCTTCACGAGTTCTACTACAGTCAAATTATTGTCCCCTGAAAGCTTAGTATGGTTTGCACACTTTTAGCGTCTGAATACGTCCGTCGCGTGTTCTACTGCACCCGTTCCCATACAGTAAAATTTACCCTCAAATCTTTCTAAATAATAAATGGCGGTTACTGTAATCCTTGACAAATAATACACAAACAAAAGTACCTATTGTTAAAAATAGCCAAATGAGCTAATAGTATAAAACATCCAAGGATTTTATCAATTAATCAATTTCCTTTTATAAGTTAACAGTTAATCATATTGTTTAGTACGCTAAAAAAAACGATTAATCGATTAGAAAAGGAAACTTTTATAAGGTTGAAACTGAAAACCATTAAGAAAATTGATAAAATCAATAGCTGAATTTGATAACCAAACTAGTACCAAAAAACACTATCCGCACATCCCAACTAAATTATTCAAAAGGGTACTTTACCTTAAGACCCACTAAAAGCCTCCTTTCTTGGCCCATGTGTCCAGGCATTTTCTTGCCCTTCCAAACATTATCTTTCCTACCAGCCCCTGCACCAATGGCACCGGGTCTGCGATGAGATTTGGTTACACCGTGAGTTTTCCTTCCACCAGCAAAACCCCAACGTTTCACAACCCCTTGAAATCCATGTCCAACTCTGAATGAAAATGTGGTAGTATGTCAGTATTAAAGCCCTGTTTGAAATATTAAAGTACTCTTACGTTTTCCCATAAACGTTAACATAGTCACCGACTCTAAAATGTGAAGCGCATAAAGGAGTACCTAGTAAAAACTATCATTTTAGTTAACCATTAAATGAACTTTTAACTTAAAGACATTTTAGCTAACCAGGCTGTATTTTGGCATTGGGTGTAATAGCAAATCGACAGAGTTTTCTTTTACTTATAACGCCTGCTTTTTCAAAGAGCCCATTATAAGCAGCTGTGTACTATGGTTAAAATTTTTCATTACTAGTATTCAAGGACCAATTTGAAACAGTTTTATTACTTTTTGTGGATCCGTAGATTCAGCCCCAACAACTAAAAATCCTTTCCCTTTATATTTGGACTCTGGGCGGGTTACCAGTTCCGGTGGAATATAATTTATAACATGATTATCAACCACCTTCAAAAATTTAACTTCCATTAGGCTTTTCCCACAAACTATTTTAGGTAATTTTTTTTACCTGTAATAGCGTTGTTAATATTCTCTTCCCATTATTTAGCCAAAGTGGATAGATTCCTATCTTCCTAGCTATTACTCCACATCTTCTGGATCTATTTCAAATAATTTTTAGTGAATGATATCCCTCTAATTTTTAAGTATCCATTAAACTTACTCTGGAGTCCATACTCCTCTTTCCCATGGAGCTTCCTTAAGGGGGCTAAATTCCAAGGATTTGATAGCTTTTTCCTGAATAGTTTCTTGCAAGAACTCTTTGTTTTCCATGGTTAATCCTTCATAGCCGCGCTTGCTTCTTCTTTTCACCCACCATCGGGGAGCATGAGTAGTTCTTCGTTTGCGTGTTGTTCTGCCCAGCTCCCTTATTTGAACAAAACCAACTAAGGCCCTGAAAATATTACAATTAAATTTCAGAAAATAACATTTTCATTTCCAACCCAATACTTTAGAGCGGTAGAAGTAAGGCCCACTGTTGTACTGCCTAAGCCTTGGTTAAAATTTAACTTTGCGGCATAAGACACGACTAATTTTAAGAAACTCATATCGAATAGTAATATTTAGTGATAAACACTTAAGGTGTATATTATTTAAAGGGTAATTCTATATATTAACTTATAAAACAATGAAACTTTCAATTCACAAGTGGATAACAATTTCGGCCATTTCATAATTTTGAGCTGTTTTGAGTCTTGAAAACTAACGATTCTATTGGTTATTTGGATGAACCGGGTGAACTCTACTCTACTGCTCATAAATCGTCTGCTTGCAGCTTAAAGGACATCGCTTCCAAACATTTTGTTATACACCACGTGTGTTGAATAAATGTTTTCGATTAACGAGCATTTAAATAATAAGTAATTAACAAAAGGTTATAAATAAGTAAAACTATGGCTGATGATACCATTGAGGGTGAAGTTAAGCTAAGTTACGACGACAAACTAAAATTTGTGAGCCCTATTGCCAAGCCTATGGCATCGCGCAAACTTGCTAAGAAAATATTCAAGCTGGTAAAGGCATCCTCAAAACAAAAAGGTTATCTCAGAACTGGTTTGAAAGACGTTTTCCGAAGAATAAGGAAAGAAGAAACTGGAATTGTCATATTTGCCGGTGATGTATCCCCCATTGAAGTTATGTGCCACATGCCCGCAGTTTGTGAAGGGAAATCCATCCCATATATGTATGTCCCATCAAGATTGGACTTGGGTCATGCACTTGGTGCAAAACGAGCTTGTGTCATGGTTCTAATTAGACCACATCAAGAATATGAAGAACTATACCAAGAACTTTACAAGGTTATTGATGAAACTGTGTTACCTATTTAAAAATGTTGTTTCTTAATCATTAAACCCCATTTTCATAATAAATAACTTTTCAATTTATTTTAACCACCTGTGATATCTTTTATGGCTTGTAATTGGTCATTAGGTGACATAAATTCATAGCGAGCAAATTCCATAGTAAAACTAGCTTTTCCTGATGTAAGGCGACGTAATTGGGTGGAATAGTTCTTGAGTTCCGACAATGGGGTTTCAGCGTATATCACTCTGACATCTTCCCTATAACTAACATTTTTAACAACACTACGACGATGACTAAGATCTGATACAATAGCACTGTGATAAGATGAATCTACCACAATTTCTAATGACATAAATGGTTCTTTTAATCTTAAACTGCACTTTTTTAAAGTATTCCTCAAGCATTGGGAAGCAGCGGCTGAAATCATAGCAGGTGTAGTACCACGACTAGTTTGAAACTGATCTAATTGAATATTTACATCTATAACTGGGAAACCTAGCAAGGGCCCGTGAGCTAATGATGATTCCACTCCAAATTTTATGGCCTTCAAATGTTCTGGTCTCAACATCCCCAAATTATTTTCACTGTCTGGGATTACAATTAGTTTCTTAAATGACCCTAAATTTGGGACTACATTAGCACTTAGGCCAATTTGAACAAATTGCCGAGCTCCTCCAACTAATTTATCCATCCTGTGTACTTCACTTGCATCTTTACTAGGTGTTTCTCGGTATGACACTTGTAAAGGGCCAAGATAGGCATCAACTCCATATTCTTTCAAAATTCTGTCTCTAATAACTTCTATGTGTAACTCTCCCATTCCAGATATGATGGTTTGACCCCAGTCTGCATTGTATTCTATCCTGAAAGTTGGATCTTCCCTTTGTAGACATACCAATGCATTTTCCAGTTGCTTTTGATAACTCAGTGATGGAGCTTCTATAGAGCAGAAGAAAACTGGATCTGGAACTCTTATGCCTGCCAAAATGGGTTTCACTTCTTCTATTGGCAATTTTTTCTCATTGGAATACAATTTCCTAGCTTTATCAGCTTCGGCCTTCGAGGATACAATGGTATCTCCTGTAATAACTTCCTTTAATCCCATGAAGATGGCAATATTTCCTTGACTAACTTTTGCAACATTTTTAAAATCATTGGCAAATGCTAAAAACAATTTTGATACAGCTTCACTCTTTTCTTGATTAACATTATACAGCTTCTGTCCTTGCTCAAAAGAACCCGAGTACACTCTTACAAAAGTCAGAATTCCTAATCGTTTGTCGTGAATAATTTTAAAAACAAGTCCACAAGCTGAATCAGAGTAGAATTTCAAGAAATTGTGTGTTATTTCTGTTGGATTAGGCAGATAGGATATTATGGAATCTAATAATAACTGAACACCAATATTTTTGTATGAACTTCCACATAACACCACCACACCAGCATTATTTATGGTAATCCTTTTTAGAGCTAACTGAAGGTCAACTTTGGTAATCAATGTTGATTTTTCTAAAGAAATGAGTCTCTCAGCTAATTGATTGTCTAAATCGGCCACACTTTCAACCAAATTTTCTTTCTTCTTTAAATACGTGCCCCATAAAGGATCGGCTTCAGTCAGTCTCAATCTTAAATATTCTTTTCCATCTTCTGATTTATCCCATATAATCTTTTCTTCAGAGATCAAATCCAGAACACCAGTAAATAATCCTGACTTGTTATAAATTGGTTCGTGAATTAACAAAGGTTTGGTTTTCAATTTATCCACAAGTCCAGCAACACACTGATCAACATTGGCTTTGGCTTTATCCATTTTATTTAAATAAACCACTCTAGGAACTCTGTAGATATCTGCTTGAGTCCACACGGTGACCGTTTGGGCCTCCACTCCAGCAGATGCATCTAATATAGTGACAGCACCATCTAAAACTCGTAGCGCTCTTTCTACTTCAACAGTGAAGTCCACATGGCCTGGAGTGTCCACTAAATTAATTTGGTTGTTGTCCCAGTTGAAAGTGATGGCAGCTGAAGAAATTGTTATTCCTCTTTCCCTTTCTTGTTCCATGTAGTCCATAACCGTATCTCCATCGTGTACTTCCCCCATAGCCCTACTATACCCGGAATAATACAACATGCGCTCCGTGGTTGTGGTCTTTCCTGCATCGATATGAGCTATAATCCCAACATTTCTAATCAATTTCTGCTCATCTTTCATTTTTACCGGAATCTTGGTTGGTGTTATGGATCTGCTAGTTAAATATCTAAGTGTCTTATATTTGGGTTCTTTAAAGAAATTGATTAATCTTAATATATTCGAAGTGGTTAATTTCCTCATGTTTCTTTAGGTCCGCACACTCACACTTGAATTTTGAAGCAGAAGACAATAGGCACCAGCTGCAGACTACGCATAATATCCCGCGAAATTCAAAAATGGTCATCTAGAGGTGCGGAAAAATTCTAAGAAGGAATGAGTTCTTCGTGAGAATGTTTTTCTCCGTGAGAACTCGCTATAAACCGTCATAAGTAAAAATATGATTTATGATGATTTATGATTTATTAATAGACCCGTATAAAATACAACTCTTTTGAAACAGAGCGGCTCACCACCATATGTGGGCGCACGGTCAAAAAACAAAACCAAAAACCAAGTTTTAGTCGGAAATAAAATTACAGAAATTTAAAATTTAGAATTAAAAACTAAAGACGAAAAACAATTATAGTAATGGTGATAGTTCATTCAGCTTAGTATTTCTTCCAATAGACTAGTATATGTTTCACCATGTTCAAATGCTCGCACCCTCCCGTAAAACCTAACATGCGCCATTCTAGGATGTCCTCAGCCACTTCCGTCTTCGGGCGGTGAAGGATAATTATGTGACAGAGCTTCATTTTCCCAGCCGCAAAGCTTACAATTGTAAAAGCGCTACAAGTTATTGCGACCCCACGTGTACTTAGAACGTTTCCATACACCAAGGATGTTCTTAACTTGTTCCAGATCGCCATCGTCGGTGTTGAAGCCCAGCAATTCCTCCGTAGATTTCGTATTGTTAAGTGTCCGCCATTCATCGATGTCTTCCTTTATATCCAAGGCCGGACAATCTAGTAGAATGTGTCTGATATCCTCCAAATCATGTCGGCACAATTTGCACGAAGGTGAGATATTATTCAGGAGTTCGGATTGGCGCAGGCTGGTTAGGAGAGCGCCTGAACGTGCGTGAAACAACAAGCCACTAAACCAGGAACCATCATAGAGTGGTTCCGGTGCAGGTTTACTCTTCGTTTTATACACCAAAAGGCTACGTTTTTCAGCAACTTTATTTAGCCATCCCGAACCTCCTTCGATACAGTGACGCTCCATTGATGTTCTGATGTCGATGCTCCCCTCTGGGTACCCTTTCCATAGATCCTATCTAACTGGTCTACTCTCTTAATTAGCTTCGTTCTAATTCCAGCCAGGGCCGGCGGATAATGTGGGTATGGTGGGTAGAAGTACCCACCCGGGAAATTCCGGGTGGGTATTTTACCCACCCGGAATTGATGTCATCAAAGTCGGTACTGTGGGGATAGAGCCACGGCCATTGTCACATAATAGCTAGGTTTCCACTCTCCTCGAAAAGGTTTTGCAACGAATAATAGAGCCATGCCGCCTACATAATAATTTGCACAATTTTCCCGGGACTACGTGTTTTTCCTATCCCCTCCTTGATGAAGTTAGTTCATAAACGGGATCGTATTTAATGGTTTTCGTTGTACCGGCCACAATTAAAAATTCGTCACTGAGAGAAGAACCGCTTTCCCTGTTTTTCCCCACCTTCTTCTTCTCCCCATTGTAGGAGTGAGTCCGAGTAACGCGTGACACTTTTCAGTATAAAAACTGCAGAAGTAAATTTGTAAAATAGGTTATTAAATATAAGTTATTAATTCTAATGAGACAAGCGTGAATAATAAAACGCAGTCTTCGCAAAAGGGTAAATCACAACTTAAACATAGACCTTTGACAAGTTTTTTTTATTTCCCTCGCGTCAATCCCCTGTCTATTTCTGAAAATACGGTAAAGACGGACTTATATCGAGAAGTGATGCGGAAGATCAATACAACACTATCTTTATCTCACGCTTTAAATATCGGTGATGTTGAAAACTATGCACGCGGCACTGCCCCGATTAAAATAGATTGAAGTAAATCATCAAAATCAAAATTTAAAGATACATAAAATGATAAAAGCATAATTTTCATAAGTGTATTTTAACGTTAATGTTTGTCGTCATTAGTATCTCTGTATCAAACATTTATATAAAATAGTTATCAGCTGTTACATTTCTACCTCGCGTTATGAAGTAGGATTGATAAGTGCGTACACTATAACGTTTAGAAGGTAAACGATACTAAATGTATATGACCTATATGATATTGAGTTGATTATTCGGTTAGTAGTGGGCTCTAATGTAAGTGTTCAAATAATAAATAACTGATTCTCCCAAAACTGCTTATTTGACACCAAAGCCATAAAGGCTCCATTTATTTTTTAAATAATTGTAATTTAAATAATCGGTGCCTAATTTAAAGGAACGACGTTTTCTACCACAAACTGGGGTAGGGAAAGTACCCACAGTTGTCAGTACTACGTTTTATAACGTTGTCTCTACCTTTCTATATAATTGAGTTTAAATATTTGTACTCAGATCCTTCAAACATCTTTACACGTAGAGTCATATGAATTTTAAGATCTACATGAAGTCACGCGTCAAAATATTTGGAAAAATTGTTGAATCAGTTCATTTCCGTAAATGCAAAGCGCAGTACAGTTTTTGCATTGCACAATTAATACTATGTGATAATAAATTTGAGAATACTAAATTTTTGTAGTTTTTACCTCTATCAATTTCTCTTAATTAGTATTACATAGGCCTATCGTTTTATGTAGGATAACCCGAGGGGCTGATCACTCCGCGTAATCGGTGTACAGAGCCGTACCTTTGACTGTACTAATGGGATTACGCGTAATCTTTGAAGTCCCTGCCTTTGGCAGTGGTAATCTAAGCGTAATCCGGTGTACAGATTTTCTAAGAGTGGCTAGCCCCTCGGGATAACCCAATAAATCCCCCCCCCCCTCGTCTGACTACCCACCCGAGAATAACACGATCCGCCGGCCCTGATTCCAGCCTGTTGGAATTTTCTGAAGACTATACCAGGAAGCATGTTGGCCGGCAGCAGTAGAAGGCATCCTAAATACTTTAATTTGCTTAGCGCTTCACGATCCCTCATTGTGCTCCAACCCATTTCTCCCTGAACAGCCGAAAAGGGTCCCGCCGATAGGGCACTACGACCCGCTTCTCTTTGGGCATAATCCAAGGCCTTTAGCGTCGCATCCGAAAGAGTAAAAACCTCATTTGCACGTCACCGCAGGGACAGCAACGGTTTTCCACAAAGTACGGCTCACGGTATACTTATCGTAGGAATTTGGTGCCAGGTTTTTTACCGCCCATCTTAACCGCATGGCCTTTAGGGTCAACTCCCTTTCGTGTTCCTGGGTATAGTTGTCTCCTTTCGTAGATAAGAGGACGCCAAGGTACGTATACTCCGTGGTAACAACAATTGGTACATTATGTAGAAAGAACTTATCACTGGTAGCTTCCTTTCCAAAAATCAAAACCTTCGATTTAGCACTTCTGAAGTGCAAACCCTGACGATCCGCCAAAGAAGAAGAAATGTTGAGGAGATTCTGGAGATCAGACGGACTAGTAGCCAAGAGAAGGACATCATCAGCAAATAACAGGGCAGAAACACGTAATCCATCTTCACCATTTACGAAAGCTCCGAAGCCAGAGCTTTCCAGCTGATCAGCCAATGCATGGATGTAGATTGAGAACAGAACTGGGGAGAGAGGACATCCTTGGCGAAGCCCGACGGAATTTAGCATTGGGGAAGTGGTGACACCCTATGCACTATATATGCTGGTAGCGCCATTGTACATGCTTTTCAACTTTTCAATCGTTTTATCTCCAACGCCGAGACCGCTCAAGGTTTGCCATAATTGAGGAAGCCGAACGCTATCATACGCCTTTTCTAAATCCAAGAATCCACAAAATAGTGGTCTGTTCCTCAATCGATACACTTCAATGAGTTGGGTCAGCACAAAGAGGTTGTCCGCTATTCTACGACCATGACGAAATCCATACTGTGACTCATTTAAAAAGCCATTAAGCTCCACGTAAGTGGAGATCCGTTCTTTCCAGATAATAGCGTAAATTTTGTATATAACAGACGTCACTGCTATTGGCCTGTAAGATTCCAACTCGTCTGGTGGTTTGTCTTTTCCCTTGTGGATAAGACTAACTCGCAGTGGCGTAGATAACGCCCCCGCAGACCCCGCAATGCGGGGGGGCCCCCGGCGTCAAGGGGCCCCCAAATTGTCTATGGGACTGTGTACAGTGCAACCGCGCGAGGCCTCATCTAGTTTCTCCTCTTGTAATCTCAAGTTAATGTTTTGCTTGCCTAAAATATTTCTTTATATTTTCTAAGCCGATATGGCGACTGGCGAGCCCAAATATTACAAATACAACAATAACCGTTGCATAAATATCCGAACAACGTACATAGTGAAAGAAAGTAACATATAATAGGGAGTTCTACTTTACTAAATTTTGAAAAGTATCGAGACACGTGTTTTTTAGCAAATCGTTGTTCGTTATTCGTTAAACGCGGTAAATTAATAACTTAATTTCCTGTTAGTTGTTTCAAGTTTCAATTTGCAAGGTAAGGTTAATTCGTTTGCATAATTTAATTTTTGGACTGGGTAGTTTTGGCTTAGAAATCTAAAATTGCAACTTTTGCCTTTGTTTACATTTCAAAAAATGACAATGCTTAATGAAGGAAATAATAGAATGCCTTTGAAACAGAGAAAATAGATTTAGAACGATAGACTCAACTAAAAATTTGTAATCTGCTCGAATCATAGAAATGCCGCCTTTATATTTTTCAATAAAATGAGGACCGGAATGGAAGGCCATGTCATTCCAAAAATTCAAACCCTGGAAATTTCCAAACAGAAGAATAGCCCTTTTCATAAAATAAGCTGCGCTTGCTGAACTTGTTTTATGTAGCTTTATGAAGTTCAGTTAAATTTATACTTCATAGTGAAACGTCATCGATACATCACCCGTGACGCAACAGCAACATCAAAACAAGAACGCCAATGTTATTTTATAGAGAGGCCTATTCATTTTTACCCTAATTTGCCGATTAAAAGTGCATCTAATATTAAACAAAATAGCTTAACGGGCTTATGTGAGTTCATTTCAAGATAATAGTAACAATAATTTTTATCATTAATTTACAATGAGTCATCGAGATCGAGATTCTGGTCGAACTTGGGAGTCTGAGCTCCAGACGCTGATTAACCTTATTTATCTTAATCCTTTAACTTAGGCCTTGCAAGGTGACTTTCTATGTGGCTTCACAAATCCTAAGGCCGTCACTGGCCTTGTATGTCTTGTGGAAAGTCATTTTTAAGCGTTTTTCATAAATTAAAAGTAGGTATGTGTTAACTCTAACTGTAGATGGCGATACGTGTCAGCTCTAACCGTAGATGGCGATAGACTCCGATAGTCGCGACTCGCATTATTATCTGCGAGCCAACGAGAAAATGTCTATTTTTTTAGCGTCGCGAGTACCGCGTTACTAAAATAATTTTGTCTACTAGCTCCTAGTAACGGTAGATATAAAATGGCACCGCTGCCACGAAAATATTTAAGTGGCGCGCAAAAAAGAAAATTAAAAATTGTAAGAGAAGATGAGGCTACGAAACAGCATAAAATTAACTCAATGTTCCACGCTCAAAATTCAAATATAATTTACTCGTCGATCGCAGAAACCTCTTCTACTTTTAAAGGCGATTTATAAATCGAACATGACTCTGTGGCAGCCTGTTCTCATGAACAGGCAGATAAAGAAATGGAACTGAACTTGAATAACAAAATTTCTGAATCGGGTTGGGGATTTGCAACAGAAGAAGTTCAACCACAAACTATCCAGGAAAAACGTTATGAAACACTGCAATTAAGTACGGACAGAGGTCTATATCCAGAATTCTTAGACGACGATACCAAATTAAAAATTCTTTCAAGTGAGCCTTGTAAGCCGAAAGGACCATTTCCAAAAGATACAAGTAAAAGGTTTGTCAGGTCATTTAGCAGTGATTACTATTATTCTTATACAAAGACGGGACAGAAAATAGAAAGATACTGGTTATGCTATTCCCCACATTAAATGGAGTGTACTGTGAACCGTGTTGGCTATTTGACGGTGACGACAAGAAAGACAGCCTAGACAGGTCTAACAATGCCTGGCGCGAAGGTCGTATAAAGGACTGGCAGGGATTAAGTAAAAAGATAAAGACCCACGAAACTAGTGCTGCTCATTTAAATTCATGTATGACGTATAGCGCCTGGAAAAGTAACAAAACTATTCAAACGTTTCTCAGCAAGAGCTCTGACAATTGGAAAGCCATTTTAACTCGAATTTTTGATGTTACAAGATCACTAGCCTTATGCCAACTTCCCTTTCGAGGTCATCGTGAGAACATAAATAATATAGGTCCGCAGTCTGGAAATTTTTTTAATTTTATGGATTTACTGTCTCGGTATGACCCTGTACTTAAAGCTCACATTTCCAATGAAAAAACCCAAAATAAATATTTCAGTCCACAAATGCAAAATGAAATGATTTCTTTTTTAAGTGATAGCGTGTTAAAGAAAATCATTGGTGAAATAAATAAACAACCTTTTTAGTATGAAAAACATTAATGATAACTTTCGTTCCTAAACCCTGTACAATTAACAGAAATGAAAAATGAAGAACTTCGAGATAAAGCTACCAAACTTATCGAGAAATACGAATCCGATTTATCGTATGGTTTAGTTGATCAGGTGATAAGCTTTAAAACCCTAATGTCTCCAGAAATAAAGAGAAGAAAAATGTCGTCCATCAAAGAATTGGCAAAATTTTTATACGTTGACAACACTTATCTTGCAAGTAGTCTGCCAGATATTTGCACTGCTTTTCAGTTGTATTTGACTTTACCCGTTTCATCTGCTTCAGCTGAACGATCTTTCTCCAAGCTCAAGTTAATAAAAACTTACCTAAGAAACACGATGACCGATTCTAGGTTAAGTGCGTTAGCAGTGTTGAGCATAGAACATGAAATTTGCCAGAAACTCGATTTGAACGAAGTCGTCGAAAAATTCATGGCAGTCAAACATAGACGCTTTGCTACGTAATTGAATTTTGCTTTGTGAGTATAGAATAAAATGATCTTGCTAGTTATAAGTGCATGGAGTCCTTATTTCACCAAAAAATGTTTCAGAATTTTAAATTTATTTCCGATAAAGTTTATGGCACAGCGAAAGTATACATGTAATTTCGCGGCATAAGCCGCCGAATACCAATTTAAGGAAGCCCCCCCCCCTCCCCTTGAAAAACCTAAGGGGCCCCCTAAAATAGTTTCGCGGGGGGGGCCCCGAACCCTTAGCTACGCCACTGCTAACTCGGCAAATCTTCCAATCGGCAGGGATGTCACCAGACTCTTTAACGTCATTATAAATATAGCAGACGCAATTTAGTGCCCGAGGACCAAGCGACAAGATGCTCTCAGCATAAATTCCATCAATACCCACAGCTTTCCAACGTTTTAACTTTTTAACTGCACCTTCAAACTCCTTTTGGTGAAACGGATCATTAAGTTGCTCAGGGGATACACTTCTTGGTTCGTTCGACTCTGGATTTCTCGCGGACGAAGCACCAACAGAGCGGTTCAACAGGTCATATTCTAAGTCAGATATATATTCTAATATACGCGCAATCATTGCTTGTTTCTCGTACAGTAGGACTCCATTTTTTCCACGAAAGCCAGTTTTCTTAGACGCTACAGAAGAAGCACTTTTCCGAAGCTTAGACAAATATTTCCAAAACTTTTTCCCATTTATTTTCCCGACTTAACAATATCGTTCTCGACTCGCTTATTGACTATCTTTATTTTTCGAACTACCATCTCCTTAACAGCTTTCTTCGTCTGGAGTAGGGTGGTCCATTTAGCACGGATACCATCTTCAGTTTGCCCCTGGGACTTAGCTTTCCTGTGGTCACGGCTAGCCTGCTGTCTTGAATGAATAGCCTTAGCAATCTCTTTATCCCACCATTTCTTTGGAAGGACACCACGTTTCAAAGTCTTCGAGGGAGACTTTTTCGCTAGATTCATTCGAACAGCTTTCAACAATGCTTCAATAAAGGTATCATAGCTAGGAGCACTTCTTCCATCATATCACGAAAATTCGCCATGGCCTCTTCGTTATCAAAGTCCCAAAACTCCTTTTGCGTGACACAACTAGGAGTCGGAACTGGGCAAACCCGGGAACCAGGATTTGGTTCAATTTCACATATGACCAAGTTATGATCGCTTCCCAAAGTCAACTGCCCTGTTTCGTCAATTTCCATAAGTAAGACTTTTTGAACAATATCTTAACTAAGGAGAATGTAATCAATGGTAGACTTGCTGGTCCGATTGTTCCATGTCGTTCGTCCAACACAACACTCCAACACGTTACCAAATGTGAAACCATGTACTTCCGCAAAAACTAGCAGCAGCTCACCATTATCACACTCATAGCCATCAAACTCCGCCCAATGACCATTCATGTCACCACCAATACAAAAACCTCGAAACCCATTTGATGTGAATTCTAAGATATCTTCACTTAAAGGAAAAGTCCAGGTTGGGTAAAACTTGGATCTATTTGAAAGATCATGTTTAAATAAACTCAAAAATATCAGTCGTAAAATTGTATCTTTTTTTAATGACGAGAAATTAATTTTTAAACGAGCGAAATTTACCCGCCAAGCGAGCTGCCATTTTCTTTCGCCTTCCCTCCGCAGACCGCACGCGGAGCAAACGCGCGCAGGGAACAGAGCGCTGTTATAGCGCAAACAGCGCGTGATTAAAGTCCTAAAAGGTCACCGCGAAACAAAATGGCAGATCGCTTGGCGAGTAAATTTCGCTCGTTTAAAAATTAATTTATCGTCATTTAAAAAAGATAAAATTTTACGACTGATATTTTTGAGTATATTTAAACATGATCTTTCTAATAGAAGCAAGTTTTACCGAACCTGGACTTCTCCTTTAAGCATGTATAGATTTTCTCATTCCATACTCTAGCTCCTTTTCCAGTAGCGCAGTAAACCAAGGCAATAGCCATGTCCGGTTGGGACTCATGGGAAAACCACATATGCTCAGAGCAGGTCTTCAGTACCTTAAGCGAACCGTCGTTACGAGCAAGAACTCCAAGTCCAATACCTTTTTTCACACTACCCACTCGATTTACTCCAAACCACGATAAACCAGGATGCGTAGGTGGAAAATTGCCGTCCCTCAAATGCGTTTCTGACAGGCAGAGAAAGTCCAATTTATTATCAAGAATTGTTGTGGTAACTTCCATCCACTTTTGTTGCGAGAATGCTTGCATGTTCAGGTAACCAAACTTTATAGAACTCTTTACACTATATACAGACACAAAAGCGGTACGTTTTTTCCCACGTCGATTTCCACTGCGTACCTTGTGAAACCGTCTTCGAGACCCATGGAAGATGGTCACATCAGAGGACGGGGTGACTTGCCGGCCTACCGAAACTGGTTCCCCGAAGACAGGCCCGGTGGCACATTTTTTGATGCACCACCACTTCGGTTGGACTTCACGGAGAGACCATTCGAGTACGGCAACGTTTCTGTCTTTTGAGTGTCCGGAGGCAAACTCTGGAGAGCGTTCTTTGACTCAACCCCACCACTTTCCAACGTTGCCGGGGTGCTTTGCGACTTCACACTGTTAGTGAAACGTTTATTCTTCCATAGTTGAAATTTGTAGAACATCCTTTCCTCAGTAGAGCGGTCTGGAGCAAGCCTGACCTGTCTATATTCCAGCACTTTATTGGTTCGTAGTCTATCTGACGCATTTAGAATAATTTTCCTACTTTCAGCACTATCTAGCTCAATCAAGACAGGTGTATTTATCTTCCCCATTCGTCTGCCAAACCGGGAACAACTTTTCACCGCTAAAGGTATATCATTACCAAGTTCAAGATGTTTCCTTAGCCAATTTTCAGCTCCTTCAGGCGTATCCAAATCATCAAAGGACACTCTGAAAGCCACCATATTAGAGGCTAAAGTATCCACAGTATACGACACTTTGGTAACGAGATTAGTGCTTGAATCTGCAAATTTCTGCGATTGTTCCATCATTTGATCATTAAGAGTGGCCACCTGCTGAGATAAGACTTGAAAAGACTCCCGAATTCGATCAGTCTCCGCCTGTTGATCTTGAACTTGCATATTATCGATTGATATCTGTAGCCTTTCGACTTGAATCTTCAGTTCCTTATTCATTTCTTCTTGATCATCTTGTCTTTTCTCAAGTGTATCGTATCGTGCCTCGAATATTCTATCCCGTCGTTCCAGTTCGTTTACCAGAGTCGTCTCCACACTCGCCACTCTGTGTTCCAGTATGGCAAACTTCGACGACAACATAGATTCAATGCCATTTAGCAGCACTTCAAGTGAAAAACCGACCACGCCTTGTTCTTTCACGACCATACCACCTTCAGCATTATCGACAGCGGCCACCTCCCCAAGCACTGGCTTCCTTGGGGTTACTACCGGGGTAGGGTCTTGTCAAATGGGGCGCGTTAAGGCGTTGCTGGTACCATCATCATCCTTTGGAGACTCTATTTCGTCCGTTGAAAAGCACTTCATACATTTAAAAGAGTCCTGAACATCGCCTGGAATTGTCCTCTCATTGTCTACCACCACACATTGTATCGAGGCACACTCAACATGGTACCAGTACAGACACTTTTCACAGCGAATCCACAGATCCTTGAAACCAGTGCCTTTATTCAAAGTACATTCATATTTGAAACAGGTCTGGCACTTTTGACTGTCATCCTTACGCAGAGTACGATACTTTGAGACATAGCTACAAAAAACAACCCTACCGCCCGCTAGACGATGCCTCTTACCCCGTACTTTGTACAGGGCGCGCCGACTAGCAAACGGCTACTCCTCTAAGCCGAATACTCTGTAAAATATATACCTAATATATATTTATTATAAAAAATAATCTTCTAAATATGGCGGCTGAAGATAGTCACATGAACGTTGCAAACTAAGCCTTTGACAATAAATATTATTTTAACACAATTTCACGATGGAAGAAAACATTGGATTTATAATTTAAAAGGAAGATTTCATCGGAAATTAACCTCCGTTTTCTCTGAAATTGATTTTCTTTCACAAAAATATCATATCAAATATTTATAGCGATTTACATTTATCTGCTCTCAAGCGCTCGAGATCGCCACTAGTAAGGCTTTGGTTATTTTTCGATGTCCCGCAAATCAAATAGGAGAAATCAATTACTAACCCTACGAACGTGCTCAATTACTTGAAAGGTCAAAAAACAGCGAAAGACTTCTTTTGGTAAGGAAATCTTTCTCTTGAAATTTATAACAGAAATAAATCAGGTTTTTGACACAAGTTTTAATTTTCTCTCTTACGCGACAAACATTAAAGGGAATTGCAACGATTGCGGCTAATTGATAAGGACTGGTTTCATGATTCTGAAACTGTCTTTGAAAAAATGATACATTTCTTTATTGGGTTTTGCATACAAAGTGCCCTTAATATTAATATTAATATTTGGTCCATGGTTGCAGAACACCTTCCTGGCCTATAACACTGTATTAAGCCTGATTTAACTTACGTTCGGGTAGGTAATCTACTACAACTAAAAATTTATTTTTTAATATTACTTCTTAGTACACACCAAAATAAAATTAGATTTCACGTGTCCTGTTCTATCTTGGTGGCAGAAGTATAGAACTTCCTAGATTGGGTTAGTTTGGGTTAGGTCGAATGGAACTTCGGTCGAATGGGACTAAAAATATATTTAATTAAAAATCGCACATTTGGGCGACTTTCGGTCGAATGGGATGAACCAAAAATCGCCGTCGGCCGAATGGGATTGAAGCTTCAATACTATGAAAAGTTATCACTAGGAACATCGCGTATAGGGATCCTGAACTTCTCTACAATTCCCGTATGGCCAAAAACCATGTACGAAATTTTTACATTACGGGAATTGGTGGATCTTAAAATTCATTTTGCGCGTGAAAATACGCTGCCATGTTAGGGTATAAAAGCAGGCAAATAAGCCTGATATACCTCACAATGTCAAGGTACTGTACGTCACGAGCAAAAACGTAATTTGGAAATCGGTTAATAGGAAGAGACGTCTCTCTACACTATACACTCTCTGGTCGTAGTTGGAAGACGAGTTTTTATAGTAGCGTGAAAAAGATAGTTTACAAAAACAAACGAACCGTTTTTAAAACTACGTTCCGATAAGGATAGCTTAAAAGTTTAAAGATTTAATAATGCTTCTTAATTTTAAGTAATAATTATTTTTTAATATAATATAATATAATTTCATTTAATTTTAGATTAAAATGATCCAGGGCTAATATTTCCAAATCTATTTTTTCTAAGAATTTCAATTTCAGGTCACATAGAACGCACGGGAGATTCTTAGATGATGGGAAATTCAATGACTTTGATCCAGGTCTTCAAGGTCTTTCAAAGTGTGTTTCGAGAACCGTTAGGTTTAGAAAGTTGGTTCCAATAGGCGGTTAAATAAACCCCTTTCTGACTGTCTTGCCCCCCTGTTGAAAAATGCTGTAAGATCTATGCGTAGAAAACTCTCAGTGATTTTGGGATTTCAACGTTAATTTACCATAGAAAGAGTTTAAAGATTTTGCGATTTTAGACAAAGTGTACGGGATTTTGGTAAATGTCCGACCCCCCGTAAAGGACTATTAGATAATGTAAGTGTTATCATATTTTATGTCCAATAAGCTTTGAACCGATGTAAATTGACCAATCAGAAGCCAAGAAAACGAACACCGAAAACCACTAAAACAAGATGGTCTATAAATCTAAAAAAGACCAATCAAAGAGGTCACATTGAAATGATAATAAGTTAGAGACTACTTGTACTATGTTACTGAAATTTTCAGGACACCTTCAACATCATAATTACTAGCTTAGACTTTTGGATTTACCAATTGACTTTAATAATTCTACATCGAATGATTTAAATGTATCGGAACTCACTAATGGGAAAGTTCGAATAATCCTAAGGAAAATTCAAACTGAGAATCGTCATATCTCTTTAAAAGGTTATCTAGGAGAAGAGGAAACAAAAACACAAAGAAACAAGTCGATGACTGGATAAATGCCTTAGTAAACCAAAACCAGCTGGTAATATGTGTCCAACCATCAACTAGCCAAGGTGAGCCTCTAAACTTCCACATTGATGCAAATGCGTAAGAATGCCTACCCCGATTTCTTCCTTAGAAAATCTTAAGGTCGGGAACCGGTAACAAGCTACGCTTTTTCAGTTTTCAAGCCCCTTTGAAAACCTATAGCTAATAATCAAAGCAAAAATGGTCATGCGAAGCTGGTTTAACAACGTTTCGAAGGAAGATTTTTGTTTTCTGGAACCAAATCATTTTGTTTACTTCTTTCTAACCAAAGTGCTTGAGTCCGACTTCCCAAAGACAACGTGCCAAGAATTCCAAGTTACTGGCCTTAATCCAGGTTCAGAAGCGAAGGTTAAGAACCGGGATAAGGATCGAGCGCTAGAAAAAGGTGTCTGGAGATAACACTTTTGAGCAGTGGACATAATAAGATAATCCCTACAATCAAGAACCTCTCTCGAAAATAAAATGAAAAAACAAGTTGAAGTGCTAAAGACTCTCCTATCAACACCATACTAGCGTTTCTGGTTGCTAATCTAATCACGAAAGGTATTTAAGTTGATTGACGTAAGATCGCAATCTTTTCCGCGTGTAACTAACACGATAATTAAAGCTAAAAATTCGGGCTTAACTTACTGAAAAGCACTTGAGATTTATAAAAAGCGTAAAGTGGAAAATTTTGTTTTATTACGACTTGTGACACCGATGTACATAGGAAAAAAATTAAAAAAAGTGTTTCTATGGTGGTATCATAAGTCTATAATAACGTTCCATAAGTATGTATCTTTGGGAAATATTTTATAACGTTTTTCATTTGACTACTCGAGAATCGTTCCGTATCCGTGCCTGCAGTAACTGACCTAAGCCCGATCGAGATAAAAATGGAACATGTTACCCATATTCTAATGCTTTATTCCACATTAATTATGTTCCACATTTATTAATGGAACACGCAAGAGCATTCTGGAGGCGTTGAAATGTCAAAATCGGCAGATTTCAAGTGATCGCCGCGGAGCGCTCAAGAGCAGTAAATTGAACACTTAAAAATTGACCAGAGCAGATAAGAACATGCAAATGGACCGTGATGGGCGATCAGGAGCGCTAGAAACCAGTCAAATGAAAATCGGTATTACTGAGAACTAAGGCCATCATTCAAGGAACAAAATGGCGATGAAGACCGCTATATAATCTGTGTTACCAATAATATATTTATTTCTACTTCGGGAGAATGACTAACAAAAGTTGGGGCGATTTTTATCCTTGCGGTTGAAGCAGACGTCGATGACGTTCCCCCCCCCCCCTGCCTGACGTGTGTGTGTGTGGGGGGGGGGGTAACTAAACCATGACCGTCTCAACATAGTTATTATCCCCGAGTTGGTGTTGCGAATAGCTTTCAATAAACATTTTGCATGTGAAAAATAATAATTGACAAAAATTTGATAGGCAATTTAAATCAGTGGTTTAGCGAAATCGTGTCTATTGCGTAGCACATTTACCCTTTCGTAAAAAACTAAACGTAATTTGGGTTTAATTACGACCACGAGCTGAGCGCGTGGTTTATGGAAGCCCAGTGGTGCCATAAATTGGGTTTAAATAAAGCAAATACGAGAAGATAAAGACAGTAAAAATTTATTTAAAAGATAAGGACTAACGAAAGCAGACACTCGATAGAATGTTAAAAAAATATGGAAATGGCAAAAACGTCGCCTATAAAAGCGCACCCCCGCACGGACGACACCTCACTTCGCTCCAAAGTTTTCTCTGATAACGTTTCAAACTAAACTATGGCTGATGTTCAAAGAACTCAAGTTATCATCGTCGGAGCGGGACTCAGTGGTGAGAATTTTATCTGCTATTAATATTCTATACTACACGAAGAAAACCTTACTTTAAATATCATTTCGGGGTGTAAACAGTCGCGATATCATTTGTTACAATTATTCTCTCTTAAAGAATTCCCCGTTATCTACAAAAACATAGAGGGGTTTGCGAATTTTCATCCACCTTCTTATAGGTCTCGCTGCTGCTAAGCTGTTGACCGAGTATGGCGTCGACGTCAAAGTACTGGACGCCAGAGATAGGGTTGGAGGAAGAACCTTAACATCTAGGGTACGTGTCTCAAAAGGATGGACTACTCATAATGAATACTAACGGAGTTTCTCTTGGCAGAATGAGGTGGTAGAATGGGTGGATTTAGGTGGTTCCTACGTGGGACCAACGCAAAATCACATTCTCCGACTAGCCCACGAACTGGGTGTCGAAACTTACAAAGTGTTCTCGGATCTCAGTAGCATTCAATTTAGCAGGGTAATTGTTACACGTTATTCCAATTACAAAAAATACGTCTCCGTAACGGTAAATTAATCCAAAGGGAAAACGGTTCACATACACGACACAATGGGCCAAGTTCGGATACTGGAGCCCTTTAGCCTGGATGGACGTCACCTACGTCATGAACAAGATGACGAAAATGATGGAAAATGTAGGTTCTTTTGCGTAATCAGTTACAACATCTTATATACTTAAAACGACGGTTCTGGTTTTGTAGATCGACGCGGTGGAACCCTGGAATAGCCCAAACGCCTCGGAGCTTGACGACATGTCTGTAATGACCTTTTTAGAAAAAGAATGCTGGACAAGGTAAACGAAATTATTAGAAGTAGACAAGAAGCAAAGTTCATCATACTTTCTCAAATGATTACAAAATAATCCTTGTAGGCTCGGCTTCGAATTCATTATGTCGGTTGTACAAGCTAACTTGGCTTCGGACCCAGCGCACATCTCTTTACTGTGGGCGCTGTGGTACGTCAAGGTAAGCCGAGTTGGTCAAATTTAAGAGTTTTAAGAGGCTAAAGCGAGTTTTACTTTAGTGCTGTAACGGGGACCGTCGTATATGGAACGTGGATAATGGTGCCCAGGAACGGAAATTCGTGGGTGGGTCCATGACTGTCAGCGAGAAATTGGCAGAATTGCTGGGGGACAAAGTCCAATTAATGGCGCAAGTTTGCACTTTGACGCAAAATGACTCTTCGGTTACCATAACTACCACCGAAGGGGAGACCTACGTCGTAAGGAATTGTATTTAGACTTCGCAATCTAGAGAATCAATATTTAACTCGATCCGGTACAAACAGGGCGAACACGTGATAATGGCCATACCATTACCCATGCAACTAAAAGTTCATTACGATCCACCATTACCGGCTTTACGGAACCAGCTAATCCAGAGGGTACCCGTGGGTTGCGTCATCAAAGCCAACGTTTATTACAAAACACCATTTTGGAGGGAAAAAGGTTTCAACGGATTTGTATCGTGCGCTGATGGACAACTAGTGATAGGCAACGCTGTGGATGACTGCAGGCCAGACTTTCCATTGGCAGCTCTTACCATGTATAATCATACGCATTTTAATTACAGGAATTTAAATAATAAAATTAAATTTTTCAGTTTCATATTTACGGATCACGCTTTGAAATTGCAAGAGTTAAGCAAGACTGCCCGAATAAAAGTTCTGACCCAAGACATCGCGAGGACTTACGGATCGGAAGAGGGTCTTTACGTAAGAAATAATTAAAGGAGAACTGTCACCACTCAAAAACCATTTAAATATTGCCAGTATTTGATTTATTATAAGCAACCAAATTTCGTGTTTATCCCCCCCCCCCCGACTCGAGAATCTCAGAACCGCTTGGTTGTGACCTACCTGCAGCGCCATATCGTTAACGAAGAATTTTTAGCCCGGTTTCATAGTTTTTCGGTCGGAACTGTCGTCTGCTACGACATTCTCCTTGGCTTTTTAACCTAGTTATATTGGTAGATTGTATAGTTTATCGTGTTTTTAATTTCCCTTACACGCCGCCCTTTCTAAAATGTTTGCCGCTTCATTCTTTTGGCGCTGCACGTAGGTTCAACAGCGATATCTGAAATTTTTGGAGCCGTTTGATGTAGGTTGCGGAAAAAGTAGCGTAACTTTTTAAATACTTTTCCAATAACTATAACATTTCAGGGACATAATTATTAATATATTTTCTATCTTTCTGTGAAAAAACCTCGGTACATTTTGGTTTTGGTGACAGTTCTCCTTTAAGTGTATTTAGCAACCTCATATCAATAACTAATATGTCGTGACTTGATTTACAGCCAGTGCATTACGAAGAGCACAACTGGTTAGAAGAACAGTATTCTGGCGGCTGTTACGTGTCTACTTTTCCTCCTGGCGTTATGAGTAGATATGGAAAGTAAGCAAACTTTCATTTGAAATTATAATACCGTGACTATTGAGAAGCTGCTAAATTTTTTACTTCACCCAGAATTATCAGAAAACCATTTCAAAGGGTGTTCTTTGCCGGAACTGAAACCGCAACCTCATGGCCAGGTTACATGAACGGGGCGGTTCAAGCTGGAGAACGGGCTGCCAGAGAGGTAACAAACAATTTTATAGCATTTTTTAAGTAGGTCTCAACTTCAAATTGGGTGACGTCATTACATTTCAGGTTTTGGCGGACATTGGAGTTATCGACAAGAAGGAAGTATGGAAATCAGAACCAGTGTTTGAGGTAAAAGTGTTTTATATACAGGGTGTTTCAAAAGGTTATGCAAAGATTTTAAGGAGTTGTAGGGGGTGAGTTGAGAAGCATGCCTGTTTTTTCCCCATTCCTATGATGAGTGAAAAGAGTGCCAGTGACCTTCAAAGTGTGGCCTACCAGCCCCTGGAAGTAGGCTGCAACGAGCGCCAAACCAAGCAGCAGGGAAATGCGAACATTAAGGTAAAAAAGGACTTTGTAACCAAATCGAGGTGACCAGCGTAAAAATGTAAACTTAAACAGTATTTAAAGTCCCTGCTGCTTGTTTTTGCGCTTGTTGCAGCCTACTTCCAGGGGCTAGTAGGCCACACTTTGAAGCTCTCAGGCGCTCTTTTCACTCTTCGTAGGAAAATAGGGGAAAATAGGCATACTTCTCAATTCACCCCCTACAACTCCTTCAAATTTTCATAACTATTGAAACACCCTGTATAGAAATGGCGATATTTAAGTTAATATATTTTTGAAACCACACAGGGAGTGCCACCTCTACCATTTGAGCTGTCTTATTTTGAGAAACACCCGCCATCAGTTGGAAGATTTCTGTTAGTTAGTGGTCTCGCAACGTCGCTGTTAATTGGAACTTTATCATTTGTCCTACGTCATCGTTTAAAATGAATTTCGGGGAGCCACGTTCACCGAAATTGTTAATTTTTACGAGGTAGCTTACTTACCGTGGTCCAAGTTATTGTCAAATCCATTTCTATTGCCGCTTGCAAGAAGGTCAAATCTTGGATTAATAACACGCGTAAGCTTAATCCAGGTCAAATCCCAAGGGTTCACCTCGATTGCCTTTGAAAAGCCGAGGCTTAGGTGTTACGACTTTACAATTTTTTATGTTATGTTTTTATTTACTCACACTGATATTTTACTTTTATTAAATTAATAAAAAAAAAATTCCATTTAAATGTCCATTTTAGTTTTTGTAGTTTCTTATAAAAGGTCCACATCATAGTGTTTTGGCGGAAACGTATGCCCGAGTCAGGGGCATTGAGTTGGGAATATTAATCTAGAGGTTCAATCAAAACGTCGGATTTCAGTATTTCGCGAAACAAGTTTTTAAAAATAAGGATACTGCCGTCTGCTCCCAAATGTTGAGAAAACTTTATCATTCTACCAGTGGCGCCGTCTATTTCTCAATGGTTATTTTCAAAAATAATGGATGGCGCCACGAGTCATATGATAACGTTTCCTCGTCATTTTAGAGGAGACGGCACATTCGTAATTTTCAAAAACTTGTTTCGCAGGGAGCAGATTTACTTGGATCTCTAGATTAATATCCCCAACTCAATGGTCAGGGGATGAGCTAAGTGAAATTCGTTCCGAATTTTTCAAATGATTATGTGTACTTTTAAATAATTAATAATTATTATTATAATAATTAATAATAATAAACAGCCTGACGTAACGCACCCGCCTAAATACGAAACGTCTAGCCTATGCACGACCAACTTTGATCCCGTCAAAATTGATCGAAGCCGAAAAAATATGCCGATCTCCACCTGATGCCTCATAAATGAAGCGGAAAATTTTAAACTGAATTTTGATTTTGTCAAATTATTTTTCATTTTTGGGTCACCGTATAAAAGGAGTATAAACAACTAATTTAAAATTTCTGCGGCAAGGTTTAACAAAAGCTATGATTGGCGCTAGTTACGTTAAAAATAAGTCTTAGCGCTCGATTTTTCGATTTAGTCTATCCTCCCTTTAATAAAAAAACACGTTCGTTATAAAACAAAACAGTACATTTCACCGTATATTTATCTTTTGAATAAAATATCTAAAAAATTAACGTTTAAAGTCTCCCATGGGGAAAACCTTATTGTAGTGTTGTTAATTTTCCGGAAAAATATAAAATTGAAACATAAGGGTTTTTAATGTTTTTAACTTTTTATCGACATAAAATGTCTAATATCAGTAAAAATACTACAAAACATTAATAGTGTTACATTGTTAATCAGTTTAAACTAGTCTAGTGGTTTAGTTTTACTTTTAGATTCGAAAAACTTTAGCGAAAATGCCGCTTTAATTTAAATTTGCAAACCATATAATTTTATTAGACTAATCATGGAATGAAAATTTTCCGACTTACAACACTAAAAATTGGTTTTAACAACTAAATTTTCCGACTTACAACACTAAAAATTGGTTTTAACAACTAAATTTTCCGACTTACAACACTAAAAATTGGTTTTAACAACTAAATTTTCCGACTTACAACTTTAAAAATTGGTTTTAACAACTAAATTTTCCGACTTACAACACTACCTTAATGCTATTCTCCTCTTCAAAAATAATCAACCGGAATTAACTCCTTTCTCAAATTTTGTTATCTTTCAAAACTTTTAGAATGAACTCGGAGATTCCATAACTAATATCAGCAAGGCTAGGCTAATACCCAAGGCACTACCTTAGGCCTAAGTCATCAAGCGACTTTTGAAGCCTTTAATTCAGGCGGCCGGGTTACAATGCAATACAGGGCAATCGGACCAAATAAGTATAACACGTGCTTAAGTGTTTTACCACAACCATTCTTCAAAGCCACGTCAAAAAATATCGAAATAGTGCCACCCTGTAGCGATTTCGGCCCCAGTGTAATTTAAAACTCCGCGTCAAGGAGTACGTTCAATAAAGCTCATCAAAACATCGCTGAATAATCGATGCCATAATTTTCATACTGTACGACTTTTGCGTTCACGGTTTGGACGTCTCGATGCCCATCAGAAAAATCAGCTAGAACAGATGGTTTCTTTGATGGCTAATTGCAGTACCGGATTAAGGGGCCCCCACTGATGAAATCAATGGATTTTTCTTCGGGACATGCGAGTTTTACGTTTTTATGCTTTCCTTACATAGGCCACCAGCAAAATCTGCCTAGGGTCCCACCTTCAGTAAATTCGGTACTGATGGCTTGAACAAATATAATCTATAACTACGTACAATTGACGTCACACGCGTCGTTAGTAGAGCGCTCTTAAAAGCCGCATCCCATTCGAGACATTAAAATTAAATTACTACCAGCGATACATGTCCCTCTTGGGGTAGGTGGTCTGTGGTTTAATAGGCGTCTGAATAAAAGCAGATCAGCGAGTCCCCAAGGAGTAATAGCGTAGAATGGAAAGCTAGTTTTTATTTAGTCCTTGTCTCTTGGTTTTGAAGCGGTGCCGAAAATAAGACAACATTTTAGGCGGTAAAAGTTATATAAATGTTTAAAAAAGATAAAATTTTACCTTTATATTATATAAAATTTATCAGGACGAACATGTGTGCAAAGGCTTGTCTCTTTTGTGAAAGCATGGTGAAAGTGAAAAGCAAAATCTATTTTACAAGTTGGATATAAGTTGGCTTGGTTACCGGTTGAATTGGCAACCCTGTTACCGCCCGACCGAAAATATTTCCGATCAGTGACTACGTCATGGGAGAAGCGAAAGGAGAGCGACGTTTATTGAGACAACTAATGAATCGAAAAGTCAATTTTAAACTACTTCGTTCGTCCAATAAAATGCTTTCTGTTAAAAATAGCGACTAGTTTAAAAGAAAATAGAGGGGTTAAGCGTGCTCCCGAAAACGTGTAAAGGGAACTTTTAGGAGTGTAGACGTACCTTTGTGTGTACAGCCTGCACCTCCCACAAATTCCTCCTACACGTTTGCTGGCCCGTCTATTAGTATATTATGACAAAATTTCCTTAATAGGTTGAGGGAACTATGTTCCAAAGGAGAGGTTTTACAATCACCGTGTCTGTCTCTATGTGTGTGTGTGTTTGTCTGTCTGGGCTGCGTTCGCAGTTTCGGGGCAAAGTGTAATACGAGCGCAAAACCGCGTTCGCAGTTTCTTGAATTTGGGAAAAGGGTTTATGGTTTTTGAAACCCCTGAATTCAAATTCGTGTTGTGAAGTGTGTGGGTGTTGTGTTTATGTTGTGCGTGTTGTGTTGCGACGTGTGGGGGTGTTGTGTTTGTGTTGTGCGTGTTGTCCGTGTACGGGGTTCCTACTCTCCTACTTCAATTTATTGACTTTTGGGACGGACCGAGCGCTAAGGGTCACGTTAAACGTCTTAGCATCCAAATGGCAGGGTTTCCACCAAATGTTCTTATTATCTATTTGCGAAAGCGTCGGGTGTGTTTTGAACCCGGACCCTGCTTGACAATCGAGTGTTCTATCACAGAACCACCGACACATATTAAGTATAGTTGAAAATTCGAAATTCAGCTGAAAGGTAGTATAACCCATCTTGTTGGGTAGGGTGGGCTTAGACTACACCGCGTAGCTTCCACAAACAAGAGGGGTTATACTCCCTTTAAGCGGACGAGTATATTAATAGCTAAAAGAGTTTTACATTTTGGCGAGGGGCAGGTCACTTCCATTTTGGGTGCGTCTTAAATCTACGGAGGAATTGCTGGGCTTCACCACCGACGATGGCAATCTGGAACAAGTTAAGACTAGGGATGCACCGATATATCGGCTAATTTTTCAAATATCGGTATCGGCCAATATCGGCTTAAGCGAGGCCGATATTAGCCGATACTTCTGGTATTAGAAAAACATTAAAATTTAAAAAAAGGCGATACTCAACTAACTAATTAATGGAAAACATTTATTGCCACAACCTTACATTTCCTTTTAAAAAGGCCAGTTCTTCCACAACACTCGGCTTTAGTCTATTTAACAGGTGGTTACGAGAGTAAACAAAAAAGCATAATATTGTGATAGGTAACTTTGTTAATATCGGCCGATATTATCGGCCACGATTAGCCATATCGGTGCATCCCTAGTTAAGACCATCCTTGGTTTATGGAAACGTGCTAAGGACACGTGGGGTCGCGATAGCTTGTAGCGCTTTTAAAATTTCATTCTCAATCACCAGAAGGACACAAAGCTGTAGCTTGGCTCCCCCCGTTCCTCCCCCACGCCTCTCCCCCTCAATCACCAGAATTTCTAATCACCAGATTCTCTCTCTCTCTCGTTCACCCGCTCCTTTCCCCCGTTCCTCCCTCAATCACCAGAATTTCTAATCACCAGATTCTCTCTCTCCCGTTCACCAGCTGCTTTCCCCCCATCCCCATTCTCCAAAATTTGTTTTCCTCGCGCAGATATCTGGAGATTAGATTTTTACCCGTTTGCTTATCGCTTCAGAACTCCTTAATTTCTAATCTCTAGGCAATAAAAACAAGAAATATACATTTCCAAATTTATTTTACTTTTAATTACATGATTGCGTAAAACAGGTTCTAATATTAGACCGACAATATAAATAACGCGTTTAAATCGCATTTTATCAATATAAAAAAAATTAACTCGATCTTCGTGAGGAATATGTACAATTTCATTTAAAGGGCTGAAACGAACTACCTTCTGCAAGTGCAGTTTGTATAAATAATTTTATTAAAAGTTCTACCTCACCACGTCTGACCGGAATAGATATGAAATCGTCATCCTCCAGTGCCGCTGACCTTGGTGGTGCAGGGATCTCCCATTCTTGCGAAAGGTACTTTTTTTCCGATGGTGAATTATCCCTCGACGGACAGTGTGGAAAGAATCTAGCATGTTCCCATTCTGGTACGTCTCCTGATTCCCATCCTTCTAATACGCCATGGCACTTGTAACATCGTACTTCATCGCCCCGCTGAATATAGTAGAATCCGGCCTTTACTAGTTGTTCCTTAGTAACGTGCGGATTTCTCCAGTGACGAAAAGTTTCAAGTCGATACGCTTCGATGTCCATACTGTAAACTGATAGTTTCTATAAGCTATTGTCAACATTCTTAAGCCTAATTGGTTAAGCCTAAATTTCAATAAATGTTTTTCTATTTATTTTGGTTAGACTCTAAGACTATTTGACTAGAATCTAAGTCTATTTACTTCAATTTAAACAAGGCCTAATTTCCTACTACAGTAAAATAATAAAGTCACTTACTTTTACGGAAATCCTTAAGCCTTTGCCTGTAAATAGAGTCGAGAAGGCGGGGTACGGAGCGCGAAAATCTACGTGTCTCTTCTCGATGAGGTCCAGGAACTAAAAGAACGCTGAGTCGTATATCTAGAGATCAAATAACACTCGAAACTTCAAGTAAATCCTGATTTCTCATTGGCTGAAACCAATTGACGTCACGGGAGATTGTAAAATGTAACCAAAAATAGAGGTTACTGCTCATCGGTTAGCGATAAAAAATTCGTCACGTGTTAAATTAGGCAAATTAGAATAGCTGAAAATACATTGCGCTTACTTCGTACTAATTTACTTCTGATACAACTTTGATAAAAATTAATCCTGTTTCGGGGGAACCCCCAGGAGGAAATCTTAGAGACTATTAACTCGGTAGAATACACTATTTTAGCAATTGCAATTGCATATAATCCTTGTTATTGTAATGTTTGATATATACTGAAATGATTATTGTTGGATAGGAAAATAAAAGAATCGTGATAAATGTTAATTTTTTTATTATAAAATAATTGGGACGATGAGTAGTATCCTACTGGAATGTATTTCGCCCTCATCGTCCCAATATAATTGATGTTCCAAGACTTGAAGAAGCATCCTGGGCTCTCCAACCTCAAGGCTAACAGAACAATACATAAAATTTTAACTTTAGTACAGTATAAATAATTCGTGAAATTTAATTTATTACCTTATTCTAATCTCAAATTTAATTGAATTATCGCTCGCGCTTTGCATTACTATCCCCTTCAATTCTTCTATTCTACATGAAGAAAATTAAAATCTAAAATTTTTGTTCTAAAAGTTATTTAAATCTTAAAATAATATTTACCTCATTTTTGATTTCGATTTCGTTTTGCATTAATCCTTGTTATTGTAATGTTTGATATATACTGAAATGATTATTGTTGGATAGGAAAATAAAAGAATCGTGATAAATGTTAATTTTTTTATTATAAAATAATTTAGACGATGAGTAGTATCCTACTGGAATGTATTTCGCCCTCATCGTCCCAATATAATTGATGTTCCAAGACTTGAAGAAGCATCCTGGGCTCTCCAACCTCAAGGCTAACAGAACAATACATAAAATTTTAACTTTAGTACAGTATAAATAATTCGTGAAATTTAATTTATTACCTTATTCTAATCTCAAATTTAATTGAATTATCGCTCGCGCTTTGCATTACTATCCCCTTCAATTCTTCTATTCTACATGAAGAAAATTAAAATCTAAAATTTTTGTTCTAAAAGTTATTTAAATCTTAAAATAATATTTACCTCATTTTTGATTTCGATTTCGTTTTGCATTAATCCTTGTTATTGTAATGTTTGATATATACTGAAATGATTATTGTTGGATAGGAAAATAAAAGAATCGTGATAAATGTTAATTTTTTTATTATAAAATAATTTAGACGATGAGTAGTATCCTACTGGAATGTATTTCGCCCTCATCGTCCCAATATAATTGATGTTCCAAGACTTGAAGAAGCATCCTGGGCTCTCCAACCTCAAGGCTAACAGAACAATACATAAAATTTTAACTTTAGTACAGTATAAATAATTCGTGAAATTTAATTTATTACCTTATTCTAATCTCAAATTTAATTGAATTATCGCTCGCGCTTTGCATTACTATCCCCTTCAATTCTTCTATTCTACATGAAGAAAATTAAAATCTAAAATTTTTGTTCTAAAAGTTATTTAAATCTTAAAATAATATTTACCTCATTTTTGATTTCGATTTCGTTTTGCTCCAAGCAAAGAAAAAGGTTGGAATAATTTGTTCTAATTTTTTTACTCCCTTTTTATACCATTTTCCATCCCCACCAATTCCTAGCCCCTATATCCTATCTCCTTCTTTTCCGTGATGAAATCTAAGTTAGTGAGTGATTGAGTGTGGAATCTATTCAGTGTGTAAATAAGTGGGTAAAGTCGGTAAATTTTTCCATTGGTTAAATAGTGCTCGTAGATAATTAATTTCGTGAGACTGGGAATTTCCACCATCTTCCTCTTAGCGTACGTTACGAGAAGATGGTTTAGGTTCGTGCAAAGTCTAACAAATTTACAGATAAGAGTCCGCATTGTAGTACGTTCTTGCATCGGACTGGTTGACTTAACGAAATTCTGGAAAAAAAGGGTAAGCGATTTTCAATAAAGAGTCTTTTTTTTGTTACGTTTTTAAAGTATTTATTAAGAGTGAAAAAAGTTACATAGGAAAAATTGTTTACAATTGTTTTTTTTTCGCGTACATGAGTTTATATTATTAAATAAAATGGCAGAGTCAAATTTCAATCTTTTTTATCATTACAAGACCCAAAGCTAACTAAATCCCTGTTAAATTATCTAAGGCAATGTTTTTTTCACCAATCTTATTTTGCGTGTACTAAAGATATTTTGTTAATGACGGGTAGAAAACATATTTCAATGGTTCAAGACGGTAACAGATTTCAATGACTTTTAGAACAAAAATTTTTGATTTTAATTTTCTTCATGTAGAATAGAAGAATTGAAGGGGATAGTAATGCAAAGCGCGAGCGATAATTCAATTAAATTTGAGATTAGAATAAGGTAATAAATTAAATTTCACGAATTATTTATACTGTACTAAAGTTAAAATTTTATGTATTGTTCTGTTAGCCTTGAGGTTGGAGAGCCCAGGATGCTTCTTCAAGTCTTGGAACATCAATTATATTGGGACGATGAGGGCGAAATACATTCCAGTAGGATACTACTCATCGTCTAAATTATTTTATAATAAAAAAATTAACATTTATCACGATTCTTTTATTTTCCTATCCAACAATAATCATTTCAGTATATATCAAACATTACAATAACAAGGATTAATGCAAAACGAAATCGAAATCAAAAATGAGGTAAATATTATTTTAAGATTTAAATAACTTTTAGAACAAAAATTTTAGATTTTAATTTTCTTCATGTAGAATAGAAGAATTGAAGGGGATAGTAATGCAAAGCGCGAGCGATAATTCAATTAAATTTGAGATTAGAATAAGGTAATAAATTAAATTTCACGAATTATTTATACTGTACTAAAGTTAAAATTTTATGTATTGTTCTGTTAGCCTTGAGGTTGGAGAGCCCAGGATGCTTCTTCAAGTCTTGGAACATCAATTATATTGGGACGATGAGGGCGAAATACATTCCAGTAGGATACTACTCATCGTCCCAATTATTTTATAATAAAAAAATTAACATTTATCACGATTCTTTTATTTTCCTATCCAACAATAATCATTTCAGTATATATCAAACATTACAATAACAAGGATTATATGCAATTGCAATTGCTAAAATAGTGTATTCTACCGAGTTAATAGTCTCTAAGATTTCCTCCTGGGGGTTCCCCCGAAACAGGATTAATTTTTATCAAAGTTGTATCAGAAGTAAATTAGTACGAAGTAAGCGCAATGTATTTTCAGCTATTCTAATTTGCCTAATTTAACACGTGACGAATTTTTTATCGCTAACCGATGAGCAGTAACCTCTATTTTTGGTTACATTTTACAATCTCCCGTGACGTCAATTGGTTTCAGCCAATGAGAAATCAGGATTTACTTGAAGTTTCGAGTGTTATTTGATCTCTAGATATACGACTCAGCGTTCTTTTAGTTCCTGGACCTCATCGAGAAGAGACACGTAGATTTTCGCGCTCCGTACCCCGCCTTCTCGACTCTATTTACAGGCAAAGGCTTAAGGATTTCCGTAAAAGTAAGTGACTTTATTATTTTACTGTAGTAGGAAATTAGGCCTTGTTTAAATTGAAGTAAATAGACTTAGATTCTAGTCAAATAGTCTTAGAGTCTAACCAAAATAAATAGAAAAACATTTATTGAAATTTAGGCTTAACCAATTAGGCTTAAGAATGTTGACAATAGCTTATAGAAACTATCAGTTTACAGTATGGACATCGAAGCGTATCGACTTGAAACTTTTCGTCACTGGAGAAATCCGCACGTTACTAAGGAACAACTAGTAAAGGCCGGATTCTACTATATTCAGCGGGGCGATGAAGTACGATGTTACAAGTGCCATGGCGTATTAGAAGGATGGGAATCAGGAGACGTACCAGAATGGGAACATGCTAGATTCTTTCCACACTGTCCGTCGAGGGATAATTCACCATCGGAAAAAAAGTACCTTTCGCAAGAATGGGAGATCCCTGCACCACCAAGGTCAGCGGCACTGGAGGATGACGATTTCATATCTATTCCGGTCAGACGTGGTGAGGTAGAACTTTTAATAAAATTATTTATACAAACTGCACTTGCAGAAGGTAGTTCGTTTCAGCCCTTTAAATGAAATTGTACATATTCCTCACGAAGATCGAGTTAATTTTTTTTATATTGATAAAATGCGATTTAAACGCGTTATTTATATTGTCGGTCTAATATTAGAACCTGTTTTACGCAATCATGTAATTAAAAGTAAAATAAATTTGGAAATGTATATTTCTTGTTTTTATTGCCTAGAGATTAGAAATTAAGGAGTTCTGAAGCGATAAGCAAACGGGTAAAAATCTAATCTCCAGATATCTGCGCGAGGAAAACAAATTTTGGAGAATGGGGATGGGGGGAAAGCAGCTGGTGAACGGGAGAGAGAGAATCTGGTGATTAGAAATTCTGGTGATTGAGGGGGAGAGGCGTGGGGGAGGAACGGGGGGAGCCAAGCTACAGCTTTGTGTCCTTCTGGTGATTGAGAATGAAATTCTCAATCACCAGCGGGACATCCCTTATCTCTTCTGTCACATAATTCTCCTTCACCGCCCGAAGACGGAAGTGGCTGAGGACATCCTGGAATGGCGCATGTTAGGTTATACGGGAGGGTGCGAGCTGAATGGCGTAGGCTGACTTGTTAATATGAACTATCACCATTACTATAATTGTATTCGTCTTTAGTTTTTATTTCTAAATTTTGAATTTCTGTAATTTTATTTCCGACTAATTTGTTTTTTATATGGTGGTGAGCCGCTCTGTTTCAAAAGAGTTGTATTTTATACGGGTCTAATAATAAATCTTAAATCTTAAATCTTAATCATAGTAAAATGATTAAATCAGTTTAATCAAGATTAAAAAATCTATATCAAGATTAGAAAATATAATCACGATTTAAACGAGATTTAATCATGATTTAATCTTTTTAATCAGGATTTAATCATTTTAATTAGATTTAATCATTTTAATCTTTCGAGGGGTGTGTCGTTAATCAAGGAAGTGACCTGCCCCACACATTTTGGTTCTTTTTTTAAATATATCGGGATTTCGCGTTCGATTATTTAGATTAAATTAATATTAATTGATTTAAACTAAAATACGGTTATGCTAAGGAATTGAACCCGAGACAAACAGTCTTGGAGAAAGTCCGTGTTTCTTTACGCTTTTTTATATTTATAAATTAAATTAAAAATAATTAATTATTTTAATTTAAAATACCGCAGTGGTCAGGAATCGAACAGGGTGATATTCTAATCAGGCGGATCTTTTACAGCTGAGCCATTGACTTCCACGTCTTCAAACTGAAAATAAATAATAGCATAGACAAACCATGGAGGAATATCAGGAGAAGTTTAAATTTGCCGCGCTATTTAGTCAGTTAGGTGACGCTAGCATCTTCTTTCGAAGTAAACTCACATAGCCGAAAGGCCGAGTAGGCCCTCCTGTTATTTATCCCTGAACAAATTCTTCCGAGGAGCGGTAATATTACGGCCTCGGCCGGCTTGTTTAAAACTTAGTTTGTACATATGTTTCTTATCCTACTAGAGCAACTGTGATAAAGAGATAAACTTTAAATTTATGGTTTATTTAATATAAATATTAAATTTATGTCAAATAAAAACAATGAAAAAAATGCCCAGATGACTTTAAACATAGGATTTCATACCTTACTGATTATAATTGTGTTTATGTTATTATGTAATTACATTAGTCTGTTTTCTTATAAATTGTATTGTAATAAAAATTTGACGGGTCGGACAGCTAAGTAGCCAAAATACTTGTATTGGCTCCCATAGAAAAACGTAGCCCTTAGCAAGTGCCTACTCCGAGGGGTCCGACATTCGTACAAATCCCGTACACTCTAGAGATCCCCAACTTAAAAATACAGAAACCTGGGCGAAAATCAGTTCCAAAATCTCGAAATCAGTTTATAAATCAGAAATCAACACGAAAATCGCGCTCTGAAATCTCAAAATAAATTTATGTTTCCTGAAATCACTTTGAGATTCAAAATCCCGTACGAAAAATTTGCAAATGTCGGACCCCTCGGCCTACTCTGCATAATGGCAGAAGTCTATCATAAGGTCCGCATAAGTATCATTCCGCCATAAGGTCCCCATAAGTATGATTTCACCATAAGGTCCCCATAAGTATGATTCCGCCATAAGGTCCCCATAAGTATGATTCCGCCATAAGGTCCCCATAAGTATGATTTCGCCATAAGGTCCCCATAAGTATGATTCCGCCATAAGGTCCCCATAAGTATGATTCCGCCATAAGGTCCCCATAAGTATGATTTCGTCATAAGGTCCCCATAAGTATGATTCCGCCATAAGGTCCCCATAAGTATGATTTCGCCATAAGGTCCCCATAAGTATGATTCCGCCATAAGGTCCCCATAAATATGATTCCGCCATAAGGTCCCCATAAGTATGATTTCGCCATAAGGTCCCCATAAGTATGATTCCGCCATAAGGTCCCCATAAGTATGATTTCGTCATAAGGTCCCCATAAGTATGATTTCGCCATAAGGTCCCCATAAGTATGATTTCGCCATAAGGTCCCCATAAGTATTATTTCGCCATAAGGTCCCCATAAGTATGATTTCGCCATAAGGTCCCCATAAGTATGATTCCGCCATAAGGTCCCCATAAGTATGATTCCGCCATAAGGTCCCCATAAGTATGATTCCGCCATAAGGTCCCCATAAGTATGATTCCGCCATAAGGTCCCCATAAGTATGATTCCGCCATAAGGTCCCCATAAGTATGATTTCGCCATAAGGCCTCCATAAGTATGATTCCCCCATAAGGTCCCCATAAGTATGATTCCGCCATAAGGTCCCCATAAGTAGGATTGCGCCATAAGGTCCCCATAAGTATGATTCCGCCATAAGGTCCCCATAAGTATGATTTCGCCATAAGGTCCCCATAAGTATGATTTCGCCATAAGGTCCCCATAAGTATGATTTCGCCATAAGGTCCCCATAAGTATGATTCCGCCATAAGGTCCCCATAAGTATGATTTCGTCATAAGGTCCCCATAAGTATGATTCCGACATAACGTCCCATATTGCCGGCATGGTAATTGGAGAAATTTAATTTACTTTGAAAGTTTCAGCTATCAGTTAATGGCGGCGGTCTTAGTTTCTTGAGGAAATTTATTAAAATATCTCAAAAGTTTAATAGAACTCCTGTGATTAGTTAAGAAAAGGAAAGTAAAACTACTCATTGTCATCTCTACCTGGGGAATAAAGATAAATTACAAAAAGAAACCCAATTTGGTGGCCTTAATTTGGAAACTCCCATTAAGACTTGCCCTAAATGCGCTATCACGTTTAATAACAATAACAAAAAAAGAGGTCTTCGGTTTACAAAACTAATGTTTCAACCCAGTGCTATATTATTTATAATAAGGCAGACCCTAATGCTGATCAAAACTCTAAACCAAAAACTGTGAGTATTTTTACGCTGTTAAACTTAAAACTACTATTGTAGCATTAAAGGGCCAGAGCAACGCAATTGGCCATGCAGGGAGTAAAATAACTAAATTATCTTATAGATAAAAAGCAGGACTTCCACATTTGATATCTAAAATTTTCCTCTTGCGATAATTTCAGTAAATGAAAAATCCCGTTTTTCCAATTTTTTTATCCCTCGCCCTTAATACTAATTTATATAGATATTAAGTTTCATTCTGAAAATGATTCAAAATTTAAGGTTTTATTTATTACAAAATAACTTACATTTGAATAATTTTCCTAAAATATATCCTCAGGATATTTAGATCATGACTTTCATTACTATCAAAATGACCAGCAGTTTAGGAACGTATTACAAATATGTTTCACATCTGTGACTCTTAATCTGTGACTAAATATAACAGTAGACTAAAACAGGCAATGTTATCAGAAAAGGTAAAAACTCCCTTTCTTCCCGTGCAAAGAACACTTTTCCTTCATTTTCCCTCTTAAATTGCATTATTCTCCTTTAGCATTTTGGAAGGTTGAAAAATCCCGGAAAAGGGAAAAATTCCACGCATGTGGAAGCCCTGATAAAAAGAACGATTGCGCATGCGCTATCTGCCATAGCCTTTTCCTCTGTAAAAAAAAGCAGAACCAGACTTGCCGAATTCATTTTGTATAAATGCACCTCTCGCGGTTTTTATGCAAAATCCATACATTATTTAGTCGCGAAAATGGCCGAGGAAATTTTCCGAGCTTACCGACAAATCGGATCCTTTATACAAAAGAAATGTAATAGAACAAAGATAAATATTCTGTCGGGGTTAATGATTGGGAAATTGTTAAGGACCAACTTAGACCAAGTGTGTGATGCTAGCGGGTCTGAAAACCCTTATTTGAGAAAAACAGTTTCAAGTTCGAAATCTAGCATAATAACAATGATAATCTAATAATGAAAATTGATAAAAATGGAGTGAAAATATATATTGAAAAATACTGAGTCACCTTAATTTAAAAACACTCAAGGATTCTTATTTTGAATTTCTTTCAATAGTCACGTATCTCGACTTACTTGACTTTTGCTCTCAGGTAGCGGTTTAGAAGATAATTTGACAATAATACTAAATGCTTCTTGTGAATTTTGTTTTTTACTAATTTTGATTATAGTTTACCTCTTTTTGTATTGTTTAGCTGCACTTCTTTGCTTGCCTTTTCGTTTAAATATACTTTTAATTTACCTAAATACCGCCCAGCTCCATTCTCCGCCGCCGCCGCCATTTTAAAATTATTTCCTTAGAGTTTAAACTGTGGGGCATGCGCAATGAGTATATCGACTACGTCACTTTCGTTTCGTGGTACCTCGAGAGGTCGACAGGGGGCGACGAGATTTCGGTACCTAAACCCTTCATTTGGGTCAATTGCTATGCAACTAAATTGCCTTTGTTCCATACTTACGGGAACCTCATGATAGACTTATCGTATTAGCCTAGCTGATTATTAAACACGACCAATCCTATTCTGAAAATTAGCGCGTGAAACAGGTCAAATTCAAAGGCCGGTGGGGCCCTTTAAAAATCCCAGAAAATAATTAATTTTTAACTAATGACATCAATAAATTAATAAGTAAAATAAAAAAATAATAAAAGGAGGAGCTACTCGATTTCTACCCAGATTTTATATGAGCTACTCGATTTCTACCCAGATTTTATATGAGCTACTCGATTTCTACCCAGATTTTATATGAGCTACTCGATTTCTACCCAGATTTTATATGAGCTACTCGATTTCTACCCAGATTTTATATGAGCTACTCGATTTCTACCCAGATTTTATATGAGCTACTCGATTTCTACCCAGATTTTATATATATGCTTATATATATATACAGGGTGTTAACTAAAAAGGCAAATAACTCCAAATGTATTTAAGCTAGGAATTTGAAACTTTCAGCGCACATAGAACGTGCAGGACAACGGAAATTTCCATGACGTTGAACCATGTCTTCAATATATATATATATATATATATATATATATAGGGTAGGGCCGTTTTAACCTTTCCGTATATATAACACTATCAAGGCCAGGGCCGGATTAAGACTTTATGGGGCCCTAGGCCCAAGTTAATTTTGGTGCCCCCTTTCAATAGCGAGCTTAATTCAATAGCTTAATTTATAATTGAGAAATGGAAGGAAAATTCATTTTGCTGCCAGATTTAGTATGGGCCGTCAGGGGCTAGACGGCAGTCCGTCAGAGAATGTGACAATCAAACGTTTTTGGTTTATAGGGGTGGACGCATTTAATAAAATTACTCCGGAAAATATTTTGTGAAAAGCAAATGATTAAAGTTTTGTACTTTAATTTTTTCCGAACCCTCTTGGTGCCCCTTGTAGGCTTGCTGCCCTAGGCCCAGGCCTATTCGGCCTATTGGTTAATCCGGCCCTGATCAAGGCCCCCCCTAAGTCTGAATTGGGCATAAGGGCTCATGTATTAAGCACTAGACATTATACATTTCTATATAACAAAGCAGACAAACCTTTGTTGTGGTATCGCTAATGCAATTATTATTAATTATTGTTGACGCACGAATATTGCTCAAAAACCAACCAATTGTTCTAAAACAGGTTGTATATGTTTCAAAACGCGCAAAAAATCCATATTTACCAAAAACTAGGTCAAATATTTATTATCTTACTCTCTTTTAACATTACATCAGTAATTAAATATATCTTTACTAGCTGTGTTAAAATTTAAATAGTTAATTACGCGTTTTTAGCTTTGTAAGTAAAATAATTAAATTAATTAGTATAGAATTTGTATTGTATGACTATAAAACTTAAGCGTATTAACCTTTGTAAAAATAATAGTGTTGTATATAATATTTTGATTGTTGTAAATAGGCCTTAAAATATTCCATTTTGTTGTCAAGAAAATAACGTTTACTTCGGAGAGAAAATCCTCTCTGGAGGTCGTTCATTGTAAGCGTGTTTTCAAATGTATTGTGTGTACGAGAGTGCGGAAACATCCTCCTAGGTGGGGTACGTGGTCAGCTTGTCGCCTGTCCAAATTTTCCAGGTAATGCCCGGCCACGTGTCCCCCCCCCCCCCGTTAAAAGGAGGGTTGTTTTCTGAAGGGTAAAAAGCCCTGTACTTTGCCCTGTAGAACCAAGAAATCAGATAGAATCGAATAAGCTTTCGAAGTCCTTAGCTGTATTTTTTGCCAAAGGCCCAAAGCAGATCATCATTCGTTCAGCAATAATAAAGTTGTTCGGTTACCAAAAATGTAGTATTTCTTATTGAATTAACTTCGTCCAGCAAGGGTTCCTACTGTTTCAGTCCGGTAGGAATCTTAAATCAGCTCTCCCCTAAGCCCAAATCACCTAATATCACTAAAGAAATTCTTCAAGCTGGGTAAGCCTGCCCGAGCTCTAGCCCCTGTAGCACATGAATTCGTTTTAGGGTCGGGGTACGGTCGAAAAGTCGACGACTAAATGCTGACCTAAAAACGTCCGAACGTTTTTCGACACTAAACCGTAAATCCTTTTTTGGGACTATTTATTGTCGGTATGCCGACCGATATCCGACTTAAAATAGACCTTACATTTAATTATTGGATTCGACATTAACTTTATGAAAAAGACCATATATAATTAGAAAAAGGGGATATTTTAATTATTTTCTGAGATAATTTTTTATTAACTTTTATTTTTTTTTCAAACTTATTTGATTTCGAAAAACGTGGCATCTAATAATGAGATCAGTTTTGGGTCGGAAATAAGCATTAATATAAAGTCGGCCCGACGTCGTTTCGGAGTCGGTTCTTAGGTCTATTAAAAGGCGGTAAAGAGTCGACGTTTTGTAGACCCTTATTCCCCTAGGACATTTCATTTCGACCCTAAATCCAAAGGTCGGCCGACTTTAGTGTTTAGTACTTTTTGCCGACGTCGGCCCGACTCTAATTTGCTACAGGGGAAATAGTTGGGTTAATCCGAGGGGATTTCGTGATTTCGTAGAGATTTTGGCGATTTTTCATTACTTTTTGAAATGATTTTGGGATTTCAATGTTAATTTACCATAGAGAGAGTTGAAAGATTTTGCGATTTTAGACAATGTGTACGGGATTTTGGTAAATGTCCGACCCCTCGGGTTAATCATATATTTCTTATAAGGTTGTAAGAGAAATTGTCCTTAAATACATGATAAATAACTTTTAATCCTTTATTCATAAACAAATTCTACATATCATACGCAAAAGTATACGGAATATTTTCAGTGGTGAGGTGAACTACTACAAAATATTGAAAACGAGCTGTAAGTTACAGATAGTACTGCAGTGGCGTAGCTGAGAACTCAGTGCCCGCCCCCCCGCAAAAATCTCTATGAGGCCCCCTATTTAATTTCTTTTTTGTTAGCGGGGCCCCCCCGAAGCTCGAGGCCCCCTTGAAGCTCGAGGCCCCCCCGCACCGCGGGCCCTGCGGACCATCAGCTACGCCACTGAGTACGTGATATAAACCACTTATTCTATGAAATGCACTAGCTAGGTAGTAGCCCATGTATTCAGCACTAGACAGGCGAGGGTGAATTTAAAATTAGGATCTACGCTACCTGGCGGAGAAAAAGAGCAAATCTTCCCAATTCCACTCACCCCTACACCCTATACACTCTTTTTCGCGCCTTTATTTTACCCCTCTTACTTGCCTCCCGCTCGTCGCCGTCGACCATTGCCTCTGCCCTCAGCGGGGAGTAATGAAGGATGGGGCTGAAAGGGGGAAAACCAAACATGGACGCGCCCAGGATAATACCGCGAAAAAGAGTGTATACTACCGAGGGGCTAACCAATAAGAATTGGCCTGTAAACCGATTATGTAATCATTAATGAGTACATGATTACGATGAGTACAGAATGATTACGATGAGTACAGAGTGATTACGATGAGTACAGAGTGATTACGATGAGTACAGAATGATTACGATGAGTACAGAATGATTACGATGAGTACAGAATGATTACGATGAGTACAGAATGATTACGATGAGTACAGAATGATTACGATGAGTACAGAATGATTACGATGAGTACAGAGTGATTACGATGAGTACAGAATGATTACGATGAGTACAGAATGATTACGATGAGTACAGAATGATTACGATGAGTACAGAATGATTACGATGAGTACAGAGTGATTACGATGAGTACAGAATGATTACGATGATTACGATGAGTACAGAATGATTACGATGAGTATACAGGCAACCCAAAACTTTAAATTGTTAGAGATGAGTAATTGAGTACCAAAGAATTCCAATGAATACGCGTGATTATAGATGATTACGCGCTATTACAGATGATTACACGTGAGCACGAAGATTACAAATGATTACGGGATTACGAATGAGTACAAATGATTACGGGATTACGAATGAGTACAAAAGATTACGGGATTACCAGTGGCGTAGCTGAGAACTCAGAGGCCCCCCTTGAAGCTCGAGGCCCCCCGCACCGCGGACCATCAGCTACGCCACTGGGGATTACGAATGAGTCCAAAAAATTACAGAAGATTACGTAATCATTACAGTTAGGGTATAGAGTAGTAGCACTCCGTAGCTTTGGCCATGGCCGCTATTTTGGTCGCAATTTTTTTATCTATAAGAAAGAGCATTACTCTATACACGGGAAGTGGTTAGCCCCTCGTATACTACCTCTTGCCAGCTACGAAGCAGTTGGTTGATTTGTGCATAAGTTTCGGTTTTACACCACCAGATGGATTCATGTAGCCAGTTTGGCCAAGGACAGTAGATACAGGGACGAGAAAGCAGGGGAAAAAATTCGATTTTAAACGTCTTCATATTCACGGGGAGTTAGATGTTAACAAACCGCCGCCATTGTTAAGACGTGGTTCACCATGGACCATATTATTGTAGTTAGTTTTTACCATTTTGATGTTCAATTAAAAATAAAACTACGAGCGTAAATAAAAAATGTCCATTTGTTTTGAACACTTAAGCCTCGTCAAGAACCGCTAAAATTAGGTGACCGCCATTTTTTTTGTTTACAACTAACTCTCCTTGCGTTTAGGTCGTTTTAGGAGATATATTCCAACAGAGGCCGCCAATACACTTTCTCGTCCCTGTATCTACTGTCCTTGGTTTGGCCAGTCATTAGCCTAACGTTAAAACCCCATTCGTTTCAAACTTAGGGGGGCCTTGATAGTCTAATGATATGATCCCCTTCCGCCGCAAGAATTTTCATTTTCCGCTTTCACTTGACAAACCCGCTGAATATAAAATTATCCGCTAGGAACGTGAAGCAATATTTTAACGCTGACAAAGTAGCGGAAGCAGATTTTGGAGATTTGTATCCTCTACTAGCCTTAGTAGAGGATAAAATTTAAATTACATGCCTTAGCACGATAGCAACTTAAACACGTACGTCTACGACGAAACGACCGTTAGATACTTCTAGACTGATGAGCCATGTACTAATGAATACCGTAGTTTTCCTTGGCGCTTTTAAATCACTTTGACAGTAACGATGGGATGCCTGTAGACTTATTAATAAGACAATCTCCGTATGTGATGTCTTCGAAGAACGCCGATAAAACCGGTTTGGAAGGGGAACGAATAAGGAAAAATATGAAATAATGAAAAAACTAATAAAATTTAATAGGCTCATTTGAAAACATTTATCTATACACTTTCGTGTCATAGCTTTTATTCGCCACTCAGCAACGAAACGCTAAGTTTTGACCTATTTTCCAAGCAGGTTAGTACGATTTATCCTATTTTTCATCTTCTCATATATAGAGACGCGAGTAATTACATAAAATGGGTTAATATGAACTTCTGGTATTAGCTATAGCTTTAAAGAGACCTTGAGCCAAGATCTAAGGTTACTCACTCTGCCTGTTTTTTTGACACAGTATGTGTCGGAAATCCGTTTAAAGGTAATATGAAAATCAATGAATTTAACATTTCTTCCACCAGGTTTAACAGAAGTTAGGGGTAATTAACGCTAGTTACGTTAAAAAAGGCCAAATCATAGCGTGTGTTAGTAGACGATTTTAAGATTTAGTTTTTACTTCCTTTAACGGAAGGATTTTCTTTGACCTTTTTAGGGCCGAAATTTCATATTTCATTATTGTCAGAAGTTAATGAATTTACTTCAACCAATGTTTTAGTTATATTTCAATTAAAAGATTATTATAACGTTTAACGAACTAAATAACAATTACAACGTTTATCATATAACAGAAATAATATTACCTTCATAAAATTTAGCAGACAAATTTAAATTCCCTAGCTTAAAAAAATATATATCTGATATTTCCCTGGCCGTACCTAGACATTTAGGGCCCCCGGACAAATTATGTCATCGCGGGCCCTTCTAAGTGGAATTATCCAGGGGGAGGGGGGTTACTGGTGATGTTTCCCTATTGTACCGGGCACCTTAAAATCACTCTTCTGCGCCCTTTTTCGGACGATTTTTACCCACTGCTTCCTTTTGCACGACCTTGCCCCACTCTGCACTGCCTTGCCCTCACTTCACCCTGCCTCATTCTGCACCGCATTGCCCCCTCTGCATCGCCTTACCCTATCTGCACCGCCCTACCCTCTCTGAACCACCTTGCCCCCTGCACCGCCCTGCCCGTGGCCACCCTCGTGTAAATGACGTCATTTTGTATTTTCCTTTATAATACGTAAATAAGTAACTTCTAATAAGTGGCATAGACCTACTTCTGCCTAGTCTTGCACCCTTTGACTGTAGAGAGCTTCACACCCTCTTTTCTCATAGTCTACCACCTCCTGTCAGTAACCTTATTAATGTTGTTGAAGTAATATTATTGATTCTATTGATTCTCTATAATCTTTGACAGAGAAATGCTATCAAAGTTTTTGCCATCGAAATTTATATTATTTAACATTATCTCTAGATAAAGCAGATTGAATATTTATCTAATTACCGATAATAAGGTTATAATATCGAAAACGTTGGCTGTTGTTGAGCATTTGGCCACTTGGAATCATCACAATAACAATAGATAAAAATGAAATACGAAGGACTCATAGCGTTGACGATATTAACTTGCTGCCTGGAAGCGAAATCTTTCGAAAAGTCGCTTACCACATTCGAAACCGAGACAGTCAACGCCGTTTCTGGCCCGTTGGATGATCCGGATTTGAACAGAAATGTCGTAAGTATCAAAATATCCGTTTTTCAAAATCAAATATATTTTTAACTTAATTATGATGTTGGGACGTAGTCGCAGCTTATAATTAGCAAGGGATACCCCGTAGAGGAGCATAACGTTGTCACTCAGGATGGCTACATATTAGGAGTGCAAAGAATACCCCATGGTAAAAACAGCCGCAACAGGACCCCGAAGAACAAGAGAGTCAAGACGTTCCTGCTGCACCATGGTCTCATGAGCGCTTCCAACGACTGGGTCATGAATTTCGACCAACAAAGTTTGGGTTTCATCTTGGCCGATTTGGGTTACGACGTTTGGCTAGGAAATGCCAGGTAGATGCCTTTATACACTAAAACCATAAGTAACATTTAACCATAGCATATGTAACATAATTACTCATAAGTGTGCCAGAAAGAACTTTTTCTTAATGAGACGTAATTGACGTCACTTCCCAGTCGATGACGGTTTTATCGTCATCAAAACTAGTTCTGGTGGGGAGGGAAGGAAGTTAAAACCAGTTTTACGCCAAGGTTCGTAAAAATGCTCGACGTTAGTCCGTATTTTCTTTGGTGGCTGTGAAATAAGGTCTCATTTAAATTTTTAATACAGAGATGTTAAGCAGAGGCACACTTATGAGTAATTATGTTACATATGACCATAGTTATGACACTTGAAAAACAAGTAGAACTACCCTATACTGCTAATAACGTTATTAACTTCAAATATGTATATGTACGATATTTATCACCTATTAGATATTACGTTTTACAGCCTTTAGATGGATTACTTACCTCATAAATGATACATATACAAAGACGAACAAATCAAGCAAATTTGTTAGTCTTTGTGGGTCTATTTTTGAGCCAAATTAAAATTCATCCAAATCGAGAATACTCAGAAAATATAAGCTCTTAGAAACAACCACAAGGAGATCGCAGCTAGCCCTTAAACTCGCTAACGCCGTGTTGTGTACAAATTTCATTGGACGGGCCTTTACGCTGAACGTTTTACGGGCGGGGGGGGGAGACAATTTCCGAATTTTCCCCTTCCGACGGCAGCAGGCGCTAAAGCGTCTAGCCAATGAAAAATGTACGCAAGAAAGTGCACGACTTTTGACGGGTTGCGTTCTCCTTGTGCGGGGTCACTGGGGTGCTGTGTTTGTTGCTCCAAGGCAGTGATTTCGAAACGAGGGTACAAGGTCTATATTATGTTTGTGGTATGGATTCCTGGTTTGATAAAAGCAATGACAATCTGTTGAATCCGTTCTGTACAGAGGGAACACCTACTCGAGGAAGCACGTCTCGATGAAAGAAACGGACAAGGAATTCTGGAGATTTTCGTAATTACGCCTTTTCACATCGCGTGGTAATAACTTGGCAAAGATACGTTTGTCTTTTTCAAGGTGGGACGACATTGCCTTGTCCGATTTGCCAGCGACTATCGACTACATTCTGAACGTGACTGGTGAGGAGCAATTACACTACGTTGGCCATTCAATGGGAACTACAATCGCCTTCGCCCTTCTCTCTACGATACCGAAGTACAACGATAAGGTACGCCATAGTGTTGTTAATTTTCAGGAAAATTTTGTAGAAAATTTTCCGCTTAAATAAAACATCTTCCCAGAAATTGCCAAGAAGTAATATTTCCGACAGCCAGGACTCATAAGTTATTATTTATATAGTGCTTGGTGAAATACTAGAAAGCTGGAAACTTTATCGAACGTAACATCAGTTTTTTGCTAAGCCTTAACATGCCAAAAAAATTACCTGGTGAAAAGGAAACACTTGTTGCATACCGTACTGCAAATTAATATGTTTAGTTCTAAAGGAATGAGTTTTCATCTTTTTCCAAAAGATAATTTTATACGAAATGAATTAACTCTGCCTCCATGAGAAGCTTTGCCTGGTATTATAAAAATATTACATATAATTTTAATTATTTATACCATAAGAGGATGATAATAATAATAATATTATCTTCTTATACTTAGTTTTAAAAACATTATATATGGTACCTTAAAATATATTATCGAAAATAAACATTAGTATGATCCTTATACACGTGAGCCGACGCGTTTCTTATCTCATGAGGGCAAAAACGCGTCTCCAATTGGCTTAAATATGACTTTGTGGCTAGCCATTCTAACCGTTTAACCGACCGACCGGAAATAGCTCCTTCCCAGAAAAATTTGGAGAGGGGAGTAGAAACCGAGTATCTTTTATTGAAGCGTCCATTGCGGAAGTTTTTTCGCAAATCAGAAAAATTAAAAAGTGAAACATAAATTACTTTTTAGGGTTTTTAATGTTTTTATCTTTTTATCGATATAAAATGTCTAATAACAGTAAACATACTACAAAACATTAATAGTGCTACATTGTTATCAGTTTAAAGCTAGTCTAAAGGTTTAGACTTTTTTTATGCGGCTATAACTGGTTTTAAACCAGGTGGTTATAACCGGTATGGCAGGTTCCATTCCAACCCTAGTCGACAGTCGACCGAAAATATTACTCCTAGGAATTTTCTGGCATTAAAAATGTGATTGGCCGACGGTCGGTTGACCTCGCCGTGGTGATCTTAAAGGTTACATTTAAGAAAGACGTACTTTGCCGCAATACACGCTTCTATCTCTGGCGTTTCCCAAAACGGGCGAAATGGGGGAAAAAACGGCGCTTGGTGCGCTGACGTCAAAAATGGGAATTCCTCTCTCTATCAGGCTCCGTCACGTGACCACTAGCGTTTTCCCGTTTTGGAGTGAATCATGTCGTCTGCTTAAATATCCCCTTTCTAATGCAAATTAAAAATTAATTACGGTCACAAAATAATAAATGAACTGTTTTTAGGATATATTATACTCTAAGCTTCACGAAAAAATAGGTTTTTATTTTTATTAAATGTAACCTTTAAAAGGCAACTCTGATTTGTTATAAGGGGCACTATAACACGCAAGCTGATAACCAAAGTTTACACCTTACTGTTACAGGTGAAATCGGTAATGGCCTTAGCCCCGGTAGCCAAAGTTACCAATATCAATAATCCCATCAAGTACTTGTCGCCGCTCGCCCACGACGGAGAGGTAAGAATTTCCCAGCAGCCTCTGCTAAAGTTAACTTTTTAAACTCCACCACGACTCTCTCAGCTGCTGTTGCATTTATTTGGAGAGTACGACTTTGCGCCCAACACGAAACTGGTCAAATTCCTAGCGGATCTAGTGTGCGGACACAAGGCGCTCAAATACGTCTGCCAAAATATCGTCTTCTTGCTGAGCGGACCTGAAACCGACCAACTCAACATTGTAAGATACGTCAATTAGACAACGCGTTCGTGACATACCACTTTAAACCAAGGTACTTTTACCGTAGACGAGACTTCCGGTATACCTGCATAAATTTCCAGCCGGAACCTCGACCCCTTGCATCGTGCATTACGCTCAGGTGAGTCATTCACTAACAATAGGCTTCGAGCATAGAGCCATCCGCTGCAATATATGTTAACTAGACTTGTTGATTTCAACTAAACACATTCAATTTAAAACAATAATCAACTAATCTAATACCCAAGGCACAACCCAAGTCATCAAGCCACTTTTAATGTTTTTATCCTACATAGCTGGGTTAAATTGCTAAGGAGGGTGGTGGCATGAACGAACTACAGAAGGACACTTATAGCGTAGCCTTCTACAACAGTACCGTTAAAGTGCGACTCGTGTTTCCGGCCATTTTTTCACGTGTCCAACCGCGTTTTCAGGGGCAAGTCACGTGAGCTTTACGTCACTAACTAACAAGGAGACGACCCGAGGTGTTACACACCGATTTTGTTTAAACTCGGGGGATTGGTAGACCTTCATGTAACTTGAAAAATCCTTAAGGGAATTTATTCAATGGGCAACGGTTTTGCCATGGCAACGAAAAATGTTTTTGACAACATAAAATGGAAATTTTTCCTACTTAAGCCATATCGGTTCATTTTCACCCATTTGGTTCAAATTGATCACAATGTGATCAATTTAATTGTGATCAATTTTTTTCGTCAATTTTTAACAATTTTTTATAATTTTGGTATTTTAAATATTTTTAATTTTTTTAAATTTTTTCATCCAAATCCCATGTTATTTTCAATGAGAAAATTTCCATTTTATGTTGTCAAAAACATTTTTCGTTGCCATGGCAAAACCGTTGCCCATTGAATAAATTCCCTTTAGGATTTTTCAAGTTACATGAAGGTCTACCAATCCCCCGAGGTTGAACAAAATCGGTGTGTAACACCTCGGGTCGTCTCCTTGTAAGTGGAATTATCGAAAAGAGAACACCGCTACTAAAATTCAAAATGCTCGAAAACGGAGACGCGTAATTTCCCACGTCACGTGACATTTTATTTGCCAACGCGCCTTGGTGAGAAAATCACGAACTAACCCCATCTGAGCTGCTATGGAACATTAGCGTGAAGTGAAATGTAGCCCGAGACGTGTCCTTCAGTAGTTCGTCTATGGTGGTAGAAAGCCCTTCATGGCACGCGAGCCAATAGCAAGTTTCTATGGAAAGGGTAAGCCGAGAAGTGCGGGCGAAAACCCCTCTAACCAGCAATGAGAGAGCTTACAAACTCAACTCGGAAGGAGTAATTTCGAGTTTTCACCCAGTGCCACAAGTTGGTATCGAACCCGGCTCCTCTTGATTTGAGGCGAAAGTGTTAACTGCTCCTCCCCACATAGGTGGATATGTTTCGCTGGTTCCAGAAGAAAAGGCGTAAGCTTTTTACGATAAATGAAAGTTTTCGCTGGCTCTGAGATAGGCCTTGTTTGGATGTTGCGATTTGGGAGTAAAGACAGTAAACTGATAAAATCGTCCCCTTATCCAGAATTCATCTGATAAAATGGCGACGGGCAGCCATTTTGGGAAAATATTTTTACCAGGACTCAAACTGTTCGCCAGCACAGAATCAGAGTGAAATGACGTCATAGTGTTACTCTTTTTACCCTACTCCGAAATCCCAGGACAAGCGAAAAGTATCCCCTTTTGTGTCTGAGTGACGATACTTCTGACAAAAATACAAACATAAGCTATATTCCTCATTTGATATAATAACGGAATGCTCCTAATAATTACGAAATAAGTTTAAAAAATATGTTCCATAAGAATAATACACTTCCTAGACTTCACACGAAACAACGTTTTACAGTGTCTGTCTCAAGCCTAGCTGTAGGCTGCAAGTATGTCTTTTTCTGATCACGTCACTCGTCGTCATCTCCCAGTAAAATATTTGCTAAGCATAGGAAGTGTAGGGAGCTGTTGGCTCGCGTGGTATGAAGGGCTTGCCACCAGCCTCTTACGCATTGTAACCCGGCCACCTGAATTAATGGCATTAAAAGTCGCTTGATGACTTGGGCCTAAGGTGGTGCCTTGGGTATTAGCCTAGCTGATTAGTATTATCCATTCCTTAGAAAAGCATATGCTAGGGTTGCTACTTTAGTTTAATGAATTCGTTACTTACCACGTACTTTAATTTCACTTTCAGTGTATTGTAGCGGATAAATTCCAAAGATTTGACTACGGGAAAGCCGAGAATGAACGACGATATGGACAGGTAATAATTTATATTTCAGCGTCATCTTGTGGTCAAAATTGTAACCAGTAACAGGGCCGGGTTAGCTTCTGTCTGAGGACTCCAAATTTTCGTCATAACGACCTTTCAATCTACCAGACAGTGGTGGAAAGCGAGTTAAATCAAAAGTCATATCTAGACCCTTATTTTTCCGCGAAAACTTCGGAAAACTTGCACTTTAATTTGTAGTTGCTACTTTGAGAAAATATTCCGCTAGATGGCGATAGCGATGCTAGCTCGCGAAATGTGAAAACCAGCCTTGGAAATAAGGTTTTATTTTAAACTGGTCCTTATGACCAGTGACCCCCTAGCATATGAATTATTAAACTGGTCCTTATGACCAGTGACCCCTAGCTTATGAATTATTAAACTGGTCTTATATAAAATGTTCTAATGTCATTTATAAGCCTAAAAAAACCTATACTACATGTTTAGAAGTTAGATTATGTTGCTAACATTAACTTTACACGTATTCAAAATAGCTAACTGTATTTTATGAGTACCACAAGAATAGTACAATATAGTACTATCTCATCTAAGACTACTACCATAGCCTAGAAGACCCTCGTAATTTACCGTATTATCACTCTTTCTCTAGGCCCCGTAACTCCAGAGTCCCCGGTCCGTTACCGCGTAGCCAGGTAGCCTACCGTACTCCAGGGAAAGCGAGACTAGAGGATTGAGGGTTTGAGGCCAGAGGGGGGTTAGACAGTTCGACTCGTTCGAGAGATGCGGGCGAAGGGACTCTACATAAAACCTCGACGTGCGCCCGCGGCGGTAGTAAGCGGAGTCGCTGTACATATAAATCCAGTGAATAGGGAAATCAAAATTGATATAAACCTTAAATTAATAGGTCATCTACTATTATTTGGAATTATTAAACTGGTCACCTTCTGTTTTTTGTTATTATTTCGAATTAATAAACTGGACACGGTGACCAGTGACCCCCCAAATTTTGAATAAATAAACTGGTCTGAGCAATTAATTAACTGGTCTTTGACCACCTGACCACCGTTATTTCCAAGGCTGGTGAAAACGGTGATTAAAGGGGAGTCTCTAAAGGAAAATGCATCCGATAAGGAAAGTGTACCGTTTCGATGGGATAGGTACATTTGTTCGAATTTCAATTGTCCGAACGGTGGAACAAATGTTTTAATTTCATTCGTCCGAACCGCCGAAATAACAAATGTTTCAATTGTTCGAATTGGATAACTTGTTTGTTTCATTCGTCCGAATCGGTAGCATCACTTGTCCGAATTCTGTCGCTAAATTAGTATTTCTTATTGCTGTTTTTTTTGTCCGGATTTTTTTTAGTGCAAGAATTAAAAATAAAAAACTACATTGTAAATATCGTTGTTTGTTCAAGTTGTTTTTTCTTAATTGCTGCTATATCTATATATTGTATATTTTATTTCATATTCGTATTAATATCGATCAATGTTTTGGATATTTTAGGTTAGGTTAGGTTAGGTTCGGTTCACGTTAATGTTACTATTTTCTTATATTAACAATATTTAAAAAAAACCAACCAATTCCTAATGTTCGAAAAAACGGACAAACGATTATTCGAACAAATGAAATTCGCCAGTAAAGTTAACATAAATTGAACGACTAAATCACCAACAAAAGTTGTGATAAATTTTTCGGGCAAATGAAATACGTTTTCCGGCATTCGGAGAAATGATCATTCGGACATTTGTACCACCTGTCGGACGAATGAAATTCGAACAAATGTACCCAAATCGTTTCGATTACTTTGGTTCATTTGCTTATGGTGGCATCTAGCGCCTTGTAGTGTGCAGTATGTAGCTCAACCAAGATAAAATATTCTGCTGAGGCATTTCTCTGTGACGTCTGGGGTTTGAAAAAATAATAAAATTTGAAAAAAAAAAAATAATAAGTTTTAGAAAATAGTATTTTAAAAATATTTAAAAATCGATAACTTTGAATCTATATCGACCCTATTGTCATAGAATAGACCATACACATTACAAGGTAGAATATTCATTTACAAGGAAAGGGTAATGTCGCCAGCAGTCTGAGACGTGTGTTTATTGTTTTTACATAAACCGTCGCTTACGATAGTGTTTAAAGTAGTTTTTCGTAGTACATGGGGTCGTTTTATTCTATTTCAACCATAGGCTGTATTGGCGCCATCTATAATAAATAAAAGCATTAAAATTTAACCTCTAACGGTTTTTTTCTAAATGTTTGTTTCCGTGGAAGCACTTTGTGAATGGTCCTACACTCTTTTTTTTTTTGCTCGTTATGAGCCATTGTAACGGGTGGGACAATACAGTCCGCTCGTCCATTTAATTAATCAGGTGCGAGATATGTGTTACGGCCACGCCAACGGGGGGATACTTGGGGATAGGGTTGGGACACCCGTGGCGGAAGTATGACAACCACCCGTTGTGGGATTAGTGGTCGTCCTCACACGGCCATTCACAAACTCTGCCTCCCGGACGCCTGGGATTACAGGAGTGAGCCACTACTCCCGGTCCTACACTCTTTTATTAAGGCCTACTTAAATATACGGTCGCAATAGACCTTAAAACCCAGTTTAAGTCGGTTTGAATGCCAGTTTTTATCAATAAAATTGAGAGAAACCGGCCATCAAAACTAGTTTCAACAAAAGTGACTTTATTACCAAAAGTGTTTCAATGGAAGAGTTTTAGAAATGAATGTTACTCGCAAAGTAAAAGTTGGGAGGGTATAAGTATGAGTAGGGAATGAAGTTCAAGAGTAGAAATAGTGTCGCCTGGTGAGTGCTTCGAGAACTAAGGAAGCGATGGAGAAGGCTAGCAGGTTCAGTTAGTAACTTGGCGGGTTTATTGACTCTTTGGTCACTCAACGAAAAAGCTACCGCCATCTATGTACGTTTTAATAATAGAGTAGTAGCACTCTGTAGCTTTGGCCATGGCCGTCATTGTGGGCGCGAATTTTTTATAAGTAGGAAAAAGCATGGGTGACGTCGTGTGACGTGGCACTGCCATTACTCTATACATAATTTCCTCCCCTCATTTTTTTAACCACGTGTGAAATACAGTAGTTTTTGAGGAATTATCCCACTAAAATTATCCCCGCTTTGGCACTGCTTTAATTTCCCATAACTACTAGAACGCCTTTCTTGAATCTAAAATCACGTATCTCTGATATTGTTGTTTATATGTTAATTAAGGGTTCATTTAAAAAATAAACGCTGAATATGAAACAACAAAGGTTTTAAGTGAGAAAACTCTTTAGGGCGGGCACGCTTCCTCTAATAGAAGAATTGGGTGTTTCTACTATCGTTCCAGACTAGCGCCAAGAGCGAGAAAAGAGAGAAGCTATGGCGCACCCTACCAAACCAGGAGGGTTCTACTCCCTTTAAAGAGATGTACTTTTTTTTGACGAGTGACAACTGATTGACAGCTCTGGCAACTTAGTTGACAGCTCTGGCAACTTAGTTGACAGCTCTGGCAACATAATTGACAGCTCTGGCAACTTAGTTGACAGCTCTGGCAACATAATTGACAGCTCTGGCAACATAATTGACAGCTCTGGCAACTTACTTGACAGCTCTGACAGATTGAGTGATGTTCATTATCGATATTCTATTCAAAAACAGTCTGAGCTGTAGGTCAAGCTGTCCACGCTGACACTCCTCAAGAAATTGACAAGTTCAGTTTGGCACACGAGAAAATAGAATCTCTCTTCTCGGCCTTTGAACGCGGCTTTGGAGTGTTCGACTTATGGTCCACAAATGGCAATAATGTTTCAATTTGAACAGGCGACTCCTCCGGAGTTCCCCGTCGAAAGCATCACGACCCCCATCGCTCTGTTTTGGAGTTTGAACGACCAGTTGGCCGACCCGGCGGACGTGGCCCAACTGAAACCACGCATCAAGAATCTTCTGGACTACTACCAAATCGATTTCCCCCTGTGGACCCACCTCGATTTCGCAATCGGCGTCAACGCCAAGAAATACGTTTACGATCGCCTCCTACAAGTGCTCAACAAAATTGAGAATCAAAATCACGATTAAAGGAGGCTCGAACTCTCTTACTGTTGCAAATCTAGATAAGATTCCAAATTTATCAAATACTCGGTAAACAAAGTTAAGCTGATAAATTTTAATTATTAGTTAATTCGTCTTAGTATTTTAAGCTGTAAAGCAGGGTTGGCTGGTTTAAACCATGGTTTAATCCAAGTGATTTAAAAAAAAAAACAATAACTTAAAATTGTTCCAAAATGTTTGAACATTTTCTTATCGAAATGATTACACTTCTTAAACATTTACAAGGTGACCACATTTCCTATATTTTCAATACTTCCCTATAAATTCCTTAGGTTTTCTCATGTAGTATATAACCCGAAAACATTCCATCGTCGTGTACCCTTCTTCATCCTATATTTCACTTTATTTTATCTACTGTTTTTCGATAAGAATCATTATTTTTGCTTATGGTTTGTCCTATATTTTCTTTAATTCGCTTGAAAATTTCCCATTTTTTCTAAAAAATTTTCGAGGCATTTTCCTGGTCAACCTGGATTAATTTATACAAAATCAAAAATTGAAACTAAAACTAAAAATTCGTTTTGGTAAGACTTACAAAAAACGAAACCAAAACTAAAACTTTTTAGTTGATTGGAAAAATAGATTAATAGTAAAATAAAGCAGTGTTTAAAAAAAACCTGGTTTAAACAAAAAAAAGGTTTTTGGGTTTTTATTAAAAAAACGGGTTTTTTCCAACCCTATTGTTTGTAGTTTTTTAAATATTTTTATCAAACGCAATAAATATAGTTGCTTTTAAAATCTTGGTTTCATTAAGTGTGCATAAATAAACTCGTTTTTAATTTGTTCATATTTTACATAGCAATAAACCATTTGTTAAAGGGTATATAAAATCAAGAAATTCTGATGACCATCCCAAAGGGTTCCAATATGGTAGCTTTAGCTAGGAATTGTTAGAAAGAAATATATTATTTTTAAAGGGAGTAGAAACTAAATCTGCTAACGCGCGTTACTAGGGCTCGGTGTCGGTAAACTTTTAACCGTAACTAAGACACAAACGAATTTTTTCGAAAAATATTTCTTTGAATAAAAATTTTGTTAATATTTTTCGATCAATTTTATTCGTATAATTTGATTAATACGTATATTTTTTTAAATAAAGTTATCTTTTGATGTAATTATTAGCAAATATGTTCAATAGTTTTTTTTCTTAGTTCAACTATTATCCAATAATCTAAAATTCACCTAAGGTTTTTTTTTTCAACCAAAAAATTAAATTATTCTATCACTTTTTGGCCAAAACTTTATTTGATTATCTTCCGTGAGTTTTTCATTATTTATAGTTGGTAATATTTAAAAAATTCATATTTATCAATTACCGGAAAAAAATCTTTAGACTTTTGGTTTCTTATCGTACTAAAAAAAAACGATTTTTAAAACTTATGCGCAAGGTAGTTGAAATAAATATTTCACGTTTAATTGTTGCGATTAACCATGGCTGAAACGTATGGGGCGCCAAACCGGAAAAAACTAAATAACATTTCTAGAAATATTTTAACACTTCTAGGAATATTTTAACACTTCTAGTATAGGAATATTTTCAAACTCTAGGAATATTTTCAAACTCTAGGAATATTTTCAAACTCTATCAATTTTAAGAATCCTATATATTTTAATAAACTTTCTATAGATATTTTAAAGCGTTTCCTAGTTATTTTAAGAGAGACGTTTCCTACATATTTTACGGACATAATATATTTTTCGGCAAAACGCGGGAGAGAAAGCAGCGCTTGTAGTTTCCAATCGGAGAGTTGAGTGTGAACACTGTAAGGGCTAGCTATGATGGGATGGTACTTGTACCGTTGATGGAGTGGTACTTGTACCGTTGACCATAAATTTTCTTGAGGCGAGAACACGTAGAGCTCAAGCATCCGAGTTCAATTAGGAATTAGGAGACCAGGTTTTCCGGAGGATACCCGTAAATCAGATCGCTTATTGAAGGATGCAGATTCGGACACTAGATCTTTCAGTGAATATTTTTAAAACGCGGGACAGAAAGCAGCGCTTGTAGTTTCCAATCGGAGAGTTGAGTGTGAACACTGTAAAGGCGAACTATGATGGTACTTGTACCGTTGATGGGATGGTACTTGTACCATTGATGGGATGGTTCTTGTACCATTGATGGGATGGTTCTTGTACCATTGATGGGATGGTACTTGTACCATTGATGGGATGGTATTTGTACCATTGATGGGATGGTATTTGTACCATTGATGGGATGGTATTTGTACCATTGATGGGATGGTTCTTGTACCGTTGATGGGATGGTTCTTGTACCATTGATGGGATGGTATTTGTACCATTGATGGGATGGTTCTTGTACCGTTGATGGGATGGTTCTTGTACCGTTGATGGGATGGTTCTTGTACCATTGATGGGATGGTATTTGTACCATTGATGGGATGGTTCTTGTACCGTTGATGGGATGGTTCTTGTACCATTGATGGGATGGTTCTTGTACCATTGATGGGATGGTACTTGTACCATTGATGGGATGGTTCTTGTACCGTTGATGGGATGGTATTTGTACCATTGATGGGATGGTATTTGTACCATTGATGGGATGGCTCTTGTACCGTTGATGGGATGGTTCTTGTACCATTGATGGGATGGTTCTTGTACCATTGATGGGATGGTATTTGTACCATTGATGGGATGGTTCTTGTACCGTTGATGGGATGGTTCTTGTACCATTGATGGGATGGTATTTGTACCATTGATGGGATGGTTCTTGTACCGTTGATGGGATGGTTCTTGTACCGTTGATGGGATGGTTCTTGTACCATTGATGGGATGGTATTTGTACCATTGATGGGATGGTTCTTGTACCGTTGATGGGATGGTTCTTGTACCATTGATGGGATGGTTCTTGTACCATTGATGGGATGGTACTTGTACCATTGATGGGATGGTTCTTGTACCGTTGATGGGATGGTATTTGTACCATTGATGGGATGGTATTTGTACCATTGATGGGATGGTTCTTGTACCATTGATGGGATGGTTCTTGTACCATTGATGGGATGGTACTTGTACCATTGATGGGATGGTTCTTGTACCATTGATGGGATGGTTCTTGTACCATTGATGGGATGGTATTTGTACCATTGATGGGATGGTTCTTGTACCGTTGATGGGATGGTTCTTGTACCATTGATGGGATGGTACTTGTACCATTGATGGGATGGTTCTTGTACCATTGATGGGATGGTTCTTGTACCATTGATGGGATGGTATTTGTACCATTGATGGGATGGTTCGTGTACCGTTGATGGGATGGTTCTTGTACCATTGATGGGATGGTTCTTGTACCGTTGATGGGATGGTACTTGTACCATTGATGGGATGGTTCTTGTACCATTGATGGGATGGTTCTTGTACCATTGATGGGATGGTACTTGTACCATTGATGGGATGGTACTTGTACCATTGATGGGATGGTATTTGTACCATTGATGGGATGGTTCTTGTACCATTGATGGGATGGTATTTGTACCATTGATGGGATGGTTCTTGTACCGTTGATGGGATGGTTCTTGTACCATTGATGGGATGGTACTTGTACCATTGATGGGATGGTACTTGTACCATTGATGGGATGGTTCTTGTACCATTGATGGGATGGTATTTGTACCATTGATGGGATGGTTCGTGTACCGTTGATGGGATGGTTCTTGTACCGTTGATGGGATGGTTCTTGTACCATTGATGGGATGGTTCTTGTACCGTTGATGGGATGGTTCTTGTACCATTGATGGGATGGTATTTGTACCATTGATGGGATGGTTCTTGTACCATTGATGGGATGGTTCTTGTACCGTTGATGGGATGGTTCTTGTACCATTGATGGGATAGTACTTGTACCATTGCAGGGATGGTTCTTGTACCGTTGATGGAGAGGTACTTGTACCGTTGATGATAAGCCTCCACTGAAAGATCTAGTGTCCGAATCTGCATCCTTCAATAAGCGATCTGATTTACGGGTATCCTCCGGAAAACCTGGTCTCCTAATTCCTAATTGAACTCGGATGCTTGAGCTCTACGTGTTCTCGCCTCAAGAAAATTTATGGTCAACGGTACAAGTACCACTCCATCAACGGTACAAGTACCATCCCATCATAGCTAGCCTTTACAGTGTTCACACTCAACTCTCCGATTGGAAACTACAAGCGCTGCTTTCTCTCCCGCGTTTTGCCGAAAAATATATTATGTCCGTAAAATATGTAGGAAACGTCTCTCTTAAAATAACTAGGAAACGCTTTAAAATATAAAGGATTTTTAAAATTGATAGGTAATTTTAAAATATTCCTAGAGTTTGAAAATATTTCTAGAGTTTGAAAATATTCCCAGAAGTTTGAAAATATTCCTAGAATTGTTAAAATATTCCTAGAAATGTTATTTAGTTTTTCCGGTTTGGCGCCCCATATATAAGCCAATAAATAATATAACAATAATTACCAGCGGCAACTTTTAGGAGTGTATACAGTAGCGTAACTAGGAACTCCGGGGCCCCCCTTGAAAAACGACTCGGGGTCCTTTTAAAAAGCATCAATTTCAATCATAAACGTTTGGGGGCCCCCCCGCGCCGCGAGGTCTGCGGGGGCGCTATTTACGCCACTGAGTGTATATCGTATAGCTTTGCTGTGTGCAACCGACACCTGTTTTCTTTGAAGGACTATGAAGAACTCCTTTCTACGTGTAACTTATTTGTCTACGACAACGTCTGCTACTGTTGACATTATCTATACGCACACTATGGAAGTTAAGCGTAGAAAAAATTAACTTGGGAGAAAATGAGTAAACTTGTAAGACTATAACTCCTATATTTATTCACCCTACACGTTTACTAGTCCTTACTTATGTTGTCTATTAAGGAAGTAAAATTTCCATAGCTTACTAAAAGGATATTATTTCAGAAGTGGAGAAAGAAACGTAATTAGCCTTTTCAGTTTACATAGAGCCACATAGTGGCAAATGCGAGAAGCTCATGAAATGCTGGATTTTCGTCTGCTAAGCAGACGATTTTTCCATAAAGCGTCTGCTTAGCAGATGAAAATCCAGCAGTTTATGAGCTTCTTGCATTTGCCACTACGTGGCTCTATGTAAACTGAAAAGGCTGATTATTGAAAGTGCGATACTTGTACCCGGATGCTTGTAAGGACTGGTCACTCAATCGCGTTGTGGGGGCATTGAGGACCAAAAATGCCCGTCTCACTGAAACGTCGCTCCGTATTTTAGTAAACTGCGCAAACGACACAGGTTATATTGCGCTCTGGCCAGATGTCTGTAGACTTCCGCGGCCCAGATTAGAAAGGGAATTTGATGACCAACTTTATCCATTTTGTTAAAATAAAATGTATTTCACCGTTTCATTAGTCAGCATTGACACTTCAGTTAATTTCGTGATTTATCTATCCATCCTTTTCGGAATTAAGTGTAAGATACTAGCAGCACCAGATGAAAACATAGTTATATTATTTGCTAAACCATGGTTTTTATTATAAAAATAGATAAAAGTAGTTGACTATTATCCATGGGTAGACTAATACGAGTTTTCCATTAGTGTTTTATTACATTTTAGTCGAGGCACATCGCAACCGGAACAACAAATATGATTGATTAACGAAGAAATATGGTCTATATTTCCAGAAAAAAACTATTTGCTTTTTTTCGGTAAATATTTAATTCGTAAATATTTCGAAGAGTTATAATTTGATCTTATTTCTCTTAAAAAAACAAGTGTGTACAAATTTATTTAAATAAAAGGTCATATCGGCTTCATGATAAAAAAATACATTCGGGGAAAGTAAGGCGGCGGTGAATTTATTGCGATCAAGATAATGTTTTTTTTTCAAACTATATAATTAGTTGATAAACAAACTCGAGATTTTACCGTTAAATTATCTGGAAGTTTTCCGATTAATCATGGTTAACTGAATTTACCGGTTGAAACGATCAGAAAAATCCGAGCCCTACGCGTTACGACCAGCGGCGTAGCGATACCTTTTTCGCATCCCAAAATCGTTTAACCAGAAATTATTAATCGAGCCAGCTAATGTTCTAATAGGTGATTATGAAAAAGAATTGCGCGCAAAGGCTCACGGGAGTTGGTTATTTTTTGACAAAGCGTCGGCTGCTTAAATTCGTCTGCACCTACCAGGGCCGCGGTCGTCTGCGTTTAGTAAAAAGCACCAACCATGGATTGATTGTTTGAAAAGTTAGTATTTTTCTAAAATTATTAAAAATACATAAAGTTAACAAATTTATTCATAGTTTGCACCGAAGGGAGGGGCCTATGGTCTCCAAGGAAACTGGGAGGGCGATCAAAAATTCAAACCATTTCGCGCGTAGCTACTATATAGGTAGCCATTTTGTTGGTAATCTCGTCAAAGCTACAAAACGTATTAGATTTATGCTTTAAAATTTTAAATGGGCCCTAAACAAAGCCACATAAGATTCTAAGGCCGGGTTATTTAAATAAAATATCAAATTACGACAGAAATATCTACGAAAAGAAGTTAACAAAGCTTATCAAAGTTAGGCCTTTGCGGTCATCCTTTTTACAATTACCTTCACTATCGAATAAAATAAACAATTTTCGCTCTCCATTGGTAATTGAACTACTCGAACAATTTTTAACCAGGCAGATAACCATTTTTAACGTGAAAATAATTCCTTAATCATTTGAAAATAATTAAAATCTGCAAACAGACGATTGAAACTGTTAACCCTCCCGTTTTACTAAGAAATCTACACCTTCAAAATGGCGGCAAAGAAACGTTCATTCTTGCTCAAATTAAATATTTATTCTTGGTTCTTATATCTATACTTGGAACTGCGTCATTGATGACGTAGGGATGCAAACTATGTATTATACAGGGTGTTAACTTAAAAATGGACCAGGGCGAATATCTCAAAATGTGTTTTAGCTACGATTTTGAAATTTTAGGTTGTTATAGAGCGCTCAGGGGGTCACCCAACTATGAAAATTCCAATGACCTTGAACCATGTCTTCAAGGTCATTCGAAAATTAACTTGAGAACCGTAAGAGCTACGAAGTTGGTTCCAATTAGAAAGTTGTTCCCCGTCACATTTTATGGTTAACTAGCTTTGACTCGATCTGATTTGCGAAATAGGAAGTCGAGAAATGTTAGGCCAAAAACAAGACGGTCGTTAAGTTGATAACGTGTTAAAGACGATGTTCAACTGATAACTTTAAAAGTAATCTTGTTAGAGTACTGAAATTTGTTAGACAACCTCATCGTGGTTGAGGGTCTTTAGTTTGAAAATTTCAGCTCCCAAAACTCGTCTTCTACACGTTATCAACTTAACGACCGTCTTGTTTTTGGCCTAACATTTCTCGACTTCCTATTTCGCAAATCAGATCGAGTCAAAGCTAGTTAACCATAAAATGTGACGGGGAACAACTTTCTAATTGGAACCAACTTCGTAGCTCATACGGTTCTCAAGTTAATTTTCGAATGACCTTGAACCATGTTTTCAAGGTCATTGGAATTTTCATAGTTGGGTGACCCCCTGAGCGCTCTATAACAACCTAAAATTTCAAAATTGTAGCTAAAACACATTTTGAGATATTCGCCCTGGTCCATTTTTTAGTTAACACCCTGTATATATATATTTTTTCTTTTAGTTCTAGACCAAGTATTGATTGAGAAACAAACCCAATTTTAATAGAAGACACAAGGTTATATTTACATACATGTTTCCATTATTCCTGAAAATGAATTAAAATCAATTTGGATAGAATTTTAAAATATTTCATTTAATAAATCAATTACCTTAATTTAAAGACTTTGCAAACTTCTCTCAAAACAAAAAACGAAAAATCCTTTCGATTGAACAATGAAATAATAGAAATCTCGCTAACCCTTCCCCAACTAGCCAGACGAATTTACAAAAAGGGCCAATTTTGATACTTTCAACTTGGTAGTACTTAACCAAATCACGTGACCACCGATATTTTTCATAACCACCTATTCTTTATTGTGGATGTTTGTGCTGGTACTAGGTTTAATGTTGCGATAACCAACGCTAGAATCTTCTCGTTACTATTGGATTAGTTAAGTTACAATGTATATTATGATTTCATATTGCTAAAATTAATATTTGCAATAATATTATTTCTAAAGTTTACAACTTCGCGCTTTTAAAGTGCGGGTGATGGGAGACTGGGATAACATAAATACAAAAAGGTTAAAGGCATAGTTTTACTTCGAACCCCGAAACAAAGGGTACAAGTGGATATATGCCTATATCCGTTCTGACACAATTTTTATCGCTCACTCAGCTAGCTAGGTCAACAAGAAAACAATTTTTCGCAAAAAAAAGAAAAATCTTATACTTACGAATGATAATTTTATGGATTTGATTTGAAATAATTTGTAAAAGGTCACGGCTACGAAAAAGATTGCATATTCTCCTTAAACCCGAATCCATTCTTGTTTAAACTGATTACATTCAGGGGACAAAGTTGAAGAGACAATTTCAATAATTATTATCGGGTATAGCCAGCTGATTGCATAGTTTGATGTTACCTTCGATTGGATAACATATTCAATCATGTTTTCGGTAAAGGTAGGGCTGTTTCTGGCGTTGCTAAGTGGTCTCAGGGCCAATGTCATTTCGAAGGGGACTGATCTATTCGAATACCTCCGTGAAGGTCATGATACCGATTTAAAAGGTCGTGACCCGGATATATTTAGAAATGTCGTAAGTTAATTGTTTTTGTAAAACTGCTTTTCTGTCCATTCCCTCCCCGTCGTTTCCCCCTTTGTACACGCCACTTTCAGAGATCACCTTTTTGGAACAACTTAGAAACCGTTATTCAATATTTGCATAGGTATTTATCAGCTTATAATGATGCAAAAAATCTATTTCTTTATACCTAAGGATAATGAATATGTTGAGATGACTTTTCACGTTGCTCCAAATTCCCATTAGATAAACTAAATATTCCTTTTTGAAAAAAAAATTTGCCCAAAAATGTTTTCGTTGTCTAAAAAAAAATTACTTGGTCAAAAAAAAAAAACACTTTTCACCACAATTACTGTTCCCTAAATTTACTTTTATACAAAAATTACGGTTTCCAAAATTTATTTTTTCACCAAAACTACTGTAACCAAAATTGACTTTTTCACAAAAATTACTTTATCAAAAATTGCCTTTTTCACAAAATTTACTTTAACCAAAATTGACTTAAATTTCACAAAAATGACTTTCACCAAAATTGACTTTTTTTCTGCATCCAAATTTTCCATTTTCCGTAAAACAAAAGTTTTGTCAAAAAGGAAATTTAGGATAAAGTAAAATAATTTTTAATATACCTTGCCCTAAAAATTACTTGTATTGTTCAAAAGGTTAACTAAGATTATTTAAACACTTCGTAGTCGCAATTGATCAGTAGCAAAGGATACCCGGTTGAAGAGCACAGTGTGGTTACGGAGGATGGCTACATTTTGGGGATACAGCGGATACCTCGTTCGGGGAAAATGAGGTCCCCTAGCCCTACTATGCCACCCAGAACCACCGAGGAACCGAGTGGGACTAAAGTGGTCCTAGTGCACCACGGCCTGCTGAGTTCATCAGCCGACTTTGTCATAATGCAAGAAAACGAGAGCTTGGGTGCGTTTATTGAAATCGAGACGCACTTCATTTACCAATCCCATTATGGATCTCATATTTTATCTAGGTTTCATATTGGCTGATAATGGGTACGATGTCTGGCTCACTAATGCCAGGTAAGCTCCACCCATCACGGGATGTAAGAAGATTTGTATTTTGTCAAATAGAATGGAACTATAAAATGAGATTCGCTAATTTTGTTTCACAGAGGCAACACCTATTCCAGAAAGCACAAAACCCTCAAACCAACTGAAAAAGATTTTTGGAAATTTTCGTAAGAGCGTCGACCTTTATTCCTTTTGAAATGAGTTCCTTTTCTAATTTGACGGACTATTTTACGAAGATGGGACGAAATGGCGGCGTACGACTTACCAGCCACCATCGATTACATTTTAAAAGTCACCGGGGAGGAGCAAATACACTACGTGGGACACTCCATGGGCACCACCATCGCATTCGCCCTTTTGTCCGAGAAACCAGAGTACAACGACAAGGTAAATCTCGCAAGCTTTTCTGAGGTACCACGGCATTAGGATCTATTAATAAACGGCCCGTGTGACGCCTGTTGCAGTTAAAATCCTTCATGGCGTTGGCGCCCGTGACCACCGTGACGTACATGACCAGTCCCATCAGACTTCTGGTTCCATTTACCACCGAACTCAAGGTACGTTGGTTGATTAAGTGGGAAGACAGCAGATATAATCTTTATCCGACAATTCATCTTGTAGTTTTTGTTAGAGTTACTAGGAGGGTACGAATTCCTGCCCAGCAACGCGATCACGCACTTCCTGTCGTCCCTCTTCTGCGGACACACACCCTTGAGTCACCTCTGCGACAATATTATGTTTCTCATAGCCGGAACCGAATCCAATCAATTCAACAAAGTAATAATCTTAGTTCACACTTTTCTAGTTAGCCACGCAATGAATCTGTGGTAGGGGAAGGGACGAAAATTGCGTAACTTGTCGAGGTTAATAGTAATTGTAGGGAGCTGTTGGCTCGCGTGGCACGAAGCGCTAGCCACCACCCTCCTACGCATTGTAACCCGGCCACCCGCTATAAGACCTTAAAGGTCACATGACGACTTAGGCCTGTGGCGGTGCGTTGGGTATTAGCTGAGGTGATTATTATAGTTGGCGTTATGGTAACTGAGCGTTATCTCTGAACCTTTTTAGACCAGGTCGGAGGTGATTGATCATCATTCTCCAGCGGGGTCATCCACTTTCACAGTAGTTCACTACGCTCAAGTAAGTACGCTTTATCATCTTACGAGCCACTAAAACTTTAAATACTCTCAAAATATATCTTGTAGTTGGTGAAATCTAAGAAATTCCAGAAATTTGACTTTGGGGAAATAGAGAACATCAAAAAATACAATGAAGTAAGTATGAAATCTGGTACCCGTTTCAGAGTAATGGTTTTGATAGGCTTATTTAATTTCTATGATACATTTTGTCATCCACATCGGCCATAAAAGTAATATGACCCCCGTAAGTCCGACGCAGTTTCTGACAGGCGATAATTTTTCGTCAAACCGCATCACGGCTCAAAATATTTACTCAAATGGTCAGTGTATTCAAAATAGCGCATTTTAAAAAATCAGCGAGAACCTACCACGCGGCTCTCACCGATATCTAATAAATAATTAAGGAAAAAATAGACTTTTCACTATAAAAATAGAGTTAAATAAAATCGTTATTTGAACTAATAAGTCATCCAGCGGCGGATCTCGGATTTTGTTTGAGATTGACTAGATTATGGAAAATGGACCCCCAACCACATGCAATACCGAAAAACGCCATACCAGTATGTAATTTGGGGCTCCCTTCAAAATTAGGGGTGGGCAGTAGCCTACCTAGTCTATCATCTAGATCCGCCAATGAATTAGTTATCTCATAAACTGACTTAGTTAAATTATTCCAAAAACTGACGTTATAGTTTAAAATAATTCCAAAACAGACTCTGATTTAAATTATTTTCAAAACAGACTTAGATTTAAATTATTTACAAAACAGACTTTGATTTAAATTATTTACAAAACAGACTTAGAGTTAAATAAAATCGTTATTTGAACTAATAAGTCATCCAGCGGCGGATCTCGGATTTTGTTTGAGATTGACTAGATTATGGAAAATGGACCCCCAACCACATGCAATACCGAAAAACGCCATACCAGTATGTAATTTGGGGCTCCCTTCAAAATTAGGGGTGGGCAGTAGCCTACCTAGTCTATCATCTAGATCCGCCAATGAATTAGTTATCTCATAAACTGACTTAGTTAAATTATTCCAAAAACTGACGTTATAGTTTAAAATAATTCCAAAACAGACTCTGATTTAAATTATTTTCAAAACAGACTTAGATTTAAATTATTTACAAAACAGACTTTGATTTAAATTATTTACAAAACAGACTTAGATTTAAATTATTTCCAAAACAGACTTTGATTTAAATTATTTCCAAAACAGACTTTGATTTAAATTATTTCCAAAACAGACTTAAATTTAAATTATTTCCAAAACAGACTTTGATTTAAATTATTTCCAAAACAGACTTTGATTTAAATTATTTACAAAACAGACTTAGATTTAAATTATTTCCAAAACAGACTTTGATTTAAATTATTTCCAAAACAGACTTAAATTTAAATTATTTCCAAAACAGACTTTGATTTAAATTATTTCCAAAACAGACTTAGATTTAAATTATTTCCAAAACAGACTTTGATTTAAATTATTTCCAAAACAGACTTAGATTTAAATTATTTCAAAAACAGACTTAAATTTAAATTATTTCCAAAACAGCTAGACTTTGATTTAAATTATTTCAAAACCTTACTTAGTTTTAACATAAGTAACATAATAACAATAAGTATGACACTTCCTATTGTTTCAATGAAAATTTTCTAACCGAACCTGTTTAAAACACCGACCCTACCGCCCAGCTCCAACTTGGACTCACAACTGAACTGAGTAGTATATTATCGTCCTTGGCATTAGTATATTTCTATTTGAGCATATTTTAGACACTAGGGGGCTCTGTGCTGAACGAAACCAGTTCATTGATAATCTAGGCTGCCATACTTTTAATGATTATGTTATTTATGGTTTTCAATTATTCCAAAAACTGACTTAGTTTTCAATTATTCCTAAAGCTGACTTAGTTTTCAATTATTCCTAAAGCTGACTTAGTTTTCAATTATTCCTAAAGCTGACTTAGTTTTCAATTATTCCATAAACTGTCTTAGTTTTCAATTATTCCAAAAACTGTCTTAGTTTTCAATTATTCCATAAACTGTCTTAGTTTTCAATTATTCCAAAAACTGTCCACTGTTTTCAATTGTTCCAAAACTGTCTTAGTTTTCAATTATTCAAAAAACTGTCAATTGTTTTAATTATCTCAAAACTGTTACTTAATTTTGGTATTCAAGGGACGTGTAGGGGGCGCTGCAAGCGACAAACATAATAACAATAGAAGTTACAGAGAATAACTTCAGTGTCACGTGACACGATGTCACCGGTTCATTTCCCCGTTAAGAAAAAAAAATGGCGGCCATTCTATAGGGAAATGGAGAGCTATCTTTAAGAGATTTGTAGTACAGTAGCGTTTTCCCGCAGCCCACTCCGCCCGAGTATCCCATCGAGAAGATCACCACCCCCATCGGCCTGTTTTGGAGCGCCAACGATTTGCTAGCGGATCCGACTGACGTAGCCCTACTCAAGCCCAAAATTAAGAACTTAATCGACTTATACGAAGTTCCGTTTCCTGCCTGGACACACGTGGATTACATCTACGGCGTCGATGCCAAGAAATACGTCTACGATCATTTACTCAAATTATTAGCGAACCAAAAATAAACAGATTTTTCATACATCCTTATAGCTAGGAGCAACAAACACAGCACCCCACACAAGGAGAATGCAACCTGTCAAAAGTCGTGCATTTTTTTGCGTACATTTTTCATTGGTTAGACGCTTTAGCACCTGCTGCCGTTGGAAGGAAAAAATTCGGAAATTGTCTTCTCCCTTTCCGTAAAACGTGCAGCGTAAAGGTTCGTCCAATGAAATTTGTACACAACACTGCGTTAGCTTGTTTAAAGGCTGGCTGCGTTCTCCTTGTGTTTGTTGCTCCTAGCTTTTACTTTGGTCAAATGTTCGCTTCAAATATTTAGATTGATTTGTAACCTTTATTCATTAAATGTTAATTGAAAATAACGTAACCCTCTTGTTTTAATATTCTGCTCTTACTTCTACCAGGTTTATTCAACCTTTAGGAGATTTGATTAGTAATAGATACGCGTGTCTCACAAGAAGTCAGACCAGTGTCTTCGATATTTATATTGCCCTATATTACAGATAAACAGAAGCTCGTGGTGGGGTCGATTAGTTATGAAAATAATTTAACAAAATTTATTTACTTTTATAACTTTGAAAAAAATATTTTCAGTAACTATTTATTTAACATTATGGCTATCTTTAATATATGTAATTAACAAAGGTAATAAATATGTTACCCAGATGGAGCTTTCACGTCATTACGATTATAAAGGGTTGGATTTTTGGGAAATCAAGTCGGAACACTTCCTTAACTTAACCTCCTAAAGTTGAATAACCCTGCTTCCACAATCGCTCCAACAAAAGGGCGTATGAATTCCTCCATAGGGTTGGATTTATTCATATACAGGGTCTTTTTTTTTGCTCGGAAAAGTGTTTTTTTTTCAAAAACTATTTATAGTACCGATTTCAAATTTGGAAGGTCAATTCTCTATACCGGGGGACATCAGTTTGAGAAATTTGAGCGTTTTCGGTAATGTTTTTCACCAATTTTGAAAAATTATTTTTCGACCACTAGGTGCGAGATAAAAAATTTCTATTATAAAGTTGTAGGCCGTCATCGAAAACCCTTAAAAATTGTTCACTCGACGAAAAACAACTTATTTATCAGTGAAAATTCGAGCTTGAAAAATTTACAAGTTGGTGAAGCCAAATTACGATTGTTTGAAACGATAATTGAAAAGGGAACAAGTCTAATACAAACGAAGTAGAGTTTTCACACTTGAAAAAATGTACACGTTTGGTTTTTAAATGCAGATATTTTATTCACATAAATTTTTACAAAACATTTTCAATAATATCACCATTGGCTGCAACACAGGTTTGTGCGCGGACAATTAAGTTCTCAAACGCTTTCTCTACCATTTCTGGTGTGACGTCTCGGCAATCACTGATTATTCGTCTAATGAGTTCCTCCCTAGTTTCAATGGGCGTGGCGTATACCTTTGCTTTAACGAATCCCCAGAGAAAATAATCCAGCGGTGTTAGGTCAGGTGACCTTGCTGGCCAATGCACTGGACCATTTCTCCCTATCCACCTTTCAGGAAACTCGTTGTTGAGGTGCTCAGTTACTTGCCGGGAAAAATGCGGAGGGGCGCCATCTTGCTGAAACCACAACTGACGTCTTTCAGCCAATGGAAGGTCGTCGATTGCGTCACTCAGTTCGTTCTGTAGAAAATGTAAATACCTTTGGCCGTTGAGGTTCGTCGGCAGGAAAAAGGGACCAATCAAACGGTTTCCAACAAGTCCAACCCAAACATTGACCCGTTCAAATTGAACCTGGTGATGATATTCAAAACCCCAATGTGGGTTGATGTCAGACCAAAGATGGCTGTTTTGATGATTAAAGGGCCCATCTCTAGAAAATGACGCTTCGTCGGAGAACAAAACATGGCGCAAAAATTGTCTATCTTCTTGGACAGCATTTAGTAACCAGTTGCTAAATTCATAACGTCTTTGATGGTCTCCGTCAATTAGTCCTTGGTGGAGCGTAGCTCTGTATGGGTGATAGCGATTCTTACGAAGAATTTTCCACACACGATTTGCAGAACAACCCAAATCAGCAGCGGCGTTAGCGCAACTGTGACGAGGATATGCCACAAAGTACGCGAGTACATTGTTCTCGAAGTCTAAATCCGGTTGACCCAATCCGCGAAACCTAGGTTGCAAGTTACCAAATTGATTGAAATCGTGAATTGCTCGTCTTACTGTATTTACAGATGGTGCTCCATTTGGATGTCTTTCTGCGAAGATTTCAGTCACTCTTCTAAGGTTTTGCGCTGCTTCTCCATAGTAAATGGCAACTATCTCGGTACGCTCAGCTACTAAATAACGAGGCATTGTTCGAAATATTATCAAACACTGATAATAATCTCCCAAAGTTTTCCTTTAAATACCCAATGCATGTTTAGGATTGACCTATAGCCTCGTGTTTTTTAAATCCGGTCGTTTTTTTAACCAAAGTTTCAACTGGATTAGGTAATTCGGTTTCAATTATCGTTTCAAACAATCGTAATTTGGCTTCACCAACTTGTAAATTTTTCAAGCTCGAATTTTCACTGATAAATAAATTGTTTTTCGTCGAGTGAACAATTTTTAAGGGTTTTCGATGACGGCCTACAACTTTATAATAGAAATTTTTTATCTCGCACCTAGTGGTCGAAAAATAATTTTTCAAAATTGGTGAAAAACATTACCGAAAACGCTCAAATTTCTCAAACTGATGTCCCCCGGTATAGAGAATTGACCTTCCAAATTTGAAATCGGTACTATAAATAGTTTTTGAAAAAAAAAAACTTTTCCGAGCAAAAAAAAAGACCCTGTATAGAAAAGAGTTGAGCAGGTGTAGAGACTTCATATACCTGTATCGTATACTTAGAAACAAATCTGCTTGAATATCTGTCAATTAAATGTGTGATCAAATATTGTAGGATTTAAATGTATCTAGATTGAAACTTGAATGAGCAGATAGCTTTCATTCATTCAATTTAAACCGAGGATATAAACGAATGTCTGTTGCACAAAAATATAAATTAGTCACGAAACCTATAGAGACTAATGTGAACCAGGGATGCCAGATTATAAATCCTAAACAAAACTGAAAAAAGCCCAAAAAACCGCCAATCCTTATTTTGAAAAGTAGCCCAAAAACAAGCTAAAAGATTTGCCGGAAAAGGGTTTTTTTTATTTGAAAGTTAAAGACACATATAATACATACAAGTTGACGAGTTGTAGCTTTCAATCAAGTTTAATGGTGGCTGGAACTTCGAACTTTTGATGTTTTTAATTGGCAGGCCAAATCTCAAGTACAAAACGCTTTCTAATAATTCCAGTCCCATGCGGTTTCTTAGTTCGTTTTTTTATTTTAATGGATTTTGGCCCTTGCCGTTTTTTTCAGTACAAAAAGTCCAAACTAAAAACACGAAAGCCCAATTTTCCGCCAACAGCCAACCGAGCTATGGTGAAAGTTGACATACATTTTCATCAATGCGACCAAAGTTGAAGAAGTAATATATACCAAACAGGATCGTACCGAAGGGGTCGAATTTGGGGAGGAGAAATGAACAGGCCGGCCCAGCCATAATATAAGTTAAGCTACTTCCTCAGGCATGTCAAAAACACTATATTCAAATTTTATATCTCAAAGGGTAACCAAGTATCGTCTAAAAATGCTTACAGTGTCAAATAGTACCATACTAATTGATTTAATCTTACTAATAATTGTACGTTACACAGCTTCATTTAGTGTCATACTAATGGACATAGTTACTTATGATTGTACGTTACACAGCTTCATTTAGTGTCATACTACTGGACATTGTTACTTATGATTGTACGTTACACAGCTTCATTTAGTGTCATACTAATGGACATTGGTACTTATGATTGTCCGTTACACAGCTTCATTTCGACTTCATTTAGCTTCATTACAGCATACGACTGTCCTTGCGCGTTACGTGTTACAGATACTATCAAAAGTCAAAATTTCAGCCAGAGATTCCAACAGTAGACCGGTTTCGACCTTTCGGGGCTCATCAGTACTGTGTAGGAACTCTGGCTATCCTCGGAAATCTGCCGATATCAGTAAAACTAATAAACAATCAGAGTGCCCTATATGTGAGCAGTCCAGTGCAATTTATAGTGAAATTCTTCACCAATGATTGCATGGCGGTCGCTATTCAGCAGACATCTTTTACGCTCGGGCTTCCGTTGAAATCCAACGTTAAGATAGTTATATCAAAAGTCAAAATTTCAGCCAGAGATTCCAACAGTCCAGTGCAATTTATAGTGAAATTCTTTCACTATAAATTGCACTGGACTGCTCACATATAGGGCACTCTGATTGTTTATTAAACAGATACTACATTGAATCTTACTTAAGGGGAAACCTTATCAATGTTATAACACTCTTTATCGCGGTATTTTTCTGGGCGCGTCCATGTTTGGTTTTGCCCCTTTCAGCCCCCTACCCCATTACGGATACCCAAAGAGTGGATGCTAGACTCCCCGCTGAGGGCAGAGGCAATGGCCGACGAGCGGGAGCCAAGTAAGAGGGGTCAAATAAAGGCGCGAAATAGAGTGTATAAAGAAATTAGCGACCAGCACGTTTTATCTTATGGCGAAGGCGGGAGAGCATAAATGGTTCTTAAAATTAGTCGAAAAGAAATAAACTTGCTACTTCTTGAGATATAAACAAGATGGTTTTATGCAATGAAAGTTCAGAACACCTTAGGATGGGTTTCGTATTTTTTCACGTTAAGCTTAATACGAATTTTGGAAATATATTACAGTAACCGTTCAGTTTAATATTTTAATAACAAATAACCATTAAAACGCGTGTTTTACATTGGCGCGCGCCACGAGTCACATTCAATTTTATATATACAGGGCGTTAACCAAAAAACGATACAGAGCCAATTACTCAAAATGTGTTTTATGTAAAAATTTTAAATTAGCAGGTTACATAGAGGGTGCAGTGGGACAAATTTCAGTGAACATTTCAATGACCTTTAACCAGGTCTTCAAGGTCATTCAAATTTTACCTCGAGAACCGTTAGGATTAGAAGAATGGTTCCAACTAAAAATGTGTTCTACGTTTAATTTTAAGTCTAAACAGCCTTGACCCGATTTAATTTGACCAATGGGAAGCCGAGAAGTGTTAGATCAAAAACCGTAAGGTCGTGTGTGGTATTCTAATCAAGACACGACATTTAAGGGCTTATAAATCGAAAACTACCAGATCTATTGGATCAAAATTGTCGTGACACTCTAAGCTGAGTGGGGGAGTTAGAAATTTGTAACTTATGATGACCTTGAATTATTAGTTCAAGGTCATTCAAAACCAATACGAAAGCTGTTGAGGCCATGTGATTTTATATCGTTTGATATATAAATTGCCATCCTAAGTTAATGAGTGAATGCCGCCCACCCTCAGGATACGCGAATGGGCAAACCAATACAAAAGCTGTTGAGGCAGTGTGATTACCTATCGTTAGATATATAAAATACCATCCTAAGTTGAAGGATTAAAACTTGGGCGCTACCCACCCTCAGGATACGAGGGTGGGCAAAGCAATACAAAAGCTGTTGATTTCCTATCGTTTGATAGACGGAAAGTATCAAAGGTGAAATAGTTAAGCAAAACACGACGAACATAATTCTTTTAAATTATTGAAATTAGTGGAAATATGATTTAAAGAAATTCTTAAACTGGGATTCAAATGTGTTTAACTTAGGAAATTTATATCAAACATTTGGGTAGTTTAGGCACCAAAAGTCATGTAAATTCGCAAATTCATAAAAAAATACCCAAGAATATATTTTGCGGAAAATAGGAAATCAGTTGAAGACGCGTCAGTGCGATGATTTCATCGCAATTTTTAGGGCGTATTACAATTTTCGTGGCGTACGATATCGTACCATTCGGTCACTCTCCCTTTAAGTTGGTCGGAGGGGGCGGAAATTAACGGCACTGCGTACGCGTCAAAGAGTTCTATCGAATAAGACCAAATCTCTGGACCAGCTATACAAACTATACAAGTTCGCCAAGAAGGCGATAATATTATTTCGTGCCACACATAAACGACTTCGTTAAGAAAGTGCCACACTTATTTGTTACTTCTGACCATACATGGTTTCGATAAGAAAGTGCCACACTTATGTATTACTTCTGACCATACACGGTTTCGATAAGAAAGTGCCACAATTATTACATCTGACCACACACGGTTTCGATAAGAAAGTGCCACAATTATTACATCTGACCACACACGGTTTCGATAAGAAAGTGCCACACTTATTTGTTACTTCTGACCATACACGGTTCCGATAAGAAAGTGCCACACTTATGTATTACTTCTGACCATACACGGTTTCGATAAGAAAGTGCCACACTTATGTATTACTTCTGACCATACACGGTTTCGATAAGAAAGTGCCACACTTATTTATTACTTCTGACCATACACGACTTCGTTAAGAAAGTGCCACACTTATTACTTCTGACCACACACGGTTTCGATAAGAAAGTGTCACACTTATTTGTTACTTCTGACCATACACGACTTCGTTAAGAAAGTGCCACACTTATTACTTCTGACCACACACGGTTTCGATAAGAAAGTGTCACACTTATTTGTTACTTCTGACCATACATGGTTTCGATAAGAAAGTGACACACTTATTTATTACTTCTGACCATACACGGTTTCGATAAGAAAGTGCCACAATTATTACATCTGACCACACACGGTTTCGATAAGAAAGTGCCACACTTATTTATTACTTCTGACCATACACGGTTCCGATAAGAAAGTGCCACACTTATTACATCTGACCACACACGGTTTCGATAAGAAAGTGCCACACTTATATATTACTTCTGACCATACACGGTTTCGATAAGAAAGTGCCACACTTATTTATTACTTCTGACCATACACGGTTTCGATAAGAAAGTGCCACACTTATTTATTACTTCTAACCATAGACGGTTTCGATAAGAAAGTGTCACACTTATTTATTACTTCTGACCATACACGGTTTCGTTAAGAAAGTGCCACACTTATTTATTACTTCTGACCATACACGGTTTCGATAAGAAAGTGCCACACTTATTTATTACTTCTGACCATACACGGTTTCGATAAGAAAGTGCCACACTTATTACATCTGACCACACACGGTTTCGATAAGAAAGTGCCACACTTATATATTACTTCTGACCATACACGGTTTCGATAAGAAAGTGCCACACTTATTTATTACTTCTGACCATACACGGTTTCGATAAGAAAGTGCCACACTTATTTATTACTTCTAACCATAGACGGTTTCGATAAGAAAGTGCCATACTGTCAAATCTAAAGGAGAAACTAAGCCTAAACATTAAAAATTTCAAAACCTTTTCGGCTTTCCGTTGCTATATGCAACGCGTTTTGAAATTTTTAATGTTTATAGGCTTAGTTTCTGTTTTCGATTTGATAGTCGCCAGCCAGATTTCCCGCACGGTACTGATGAGTTCCAAATATAACGAAACCGGTCTACCGTTGGAATTTCTGGCTATTTTATTTATTTTTAATTTAGTTTATTACTCGAAGATCTATTTGATCCGAGTTTCGCGTTGCTCGAAGACCTATTGGTACGAGTTATTAGTAAGTTTTTTTAATTTCTTCAAATTTGTTTAGGATTTAGCTATATTATCCCTTTTAATTATGGACTAATCTACTTTTTCGCGTATTTTATCATCCTTCTGGATTCCACGCCAATCCCAATACTTTATTTTCACCTGAAGACTGGAACACAGCTTCTTGAACGGTTTCTCCGTACCTTGTAACACTTCCCTTACTACAGGGGAGTTCGTCTGGAATTTTCTAGGCGTCATATTGGCTTTAGACATTAGCTGAAAACTATTCGTGAGTTCTGAACCGTTCAACCAGTCCCCATGCGCACTATTCGGCAAAAACAATTCTAGAACTACCCAAATGCAAACTATTCGCAGACAAGAACCTCTTGTTGAACCGTTCGGAACCGTTCTAAATGGTACCTGCTCAAGAGCAAGTACTGGTCGGAACTCAAGGTTGAAATCTCTAAAATTCGTCTGCACATCGGGCTGCGTACGTCAAATCGTACGAATCACAACTATTCGTACAAAAGTTCTGAACTATCTAGAACTTTTGCGTGACGTTACAGCTCAGTCCTAGGCCGTTCTCTTAACGGTTCGGAACTCACGAATAGTTTTCAGCTAGTATCTCTCGTGACTCGTCTATTAATTTTAAGGCGGCGTTGTCGTCCTTCGCTCCTGACGTTAAATCGTCAATGTAGGTGTCGTTATTGATCTTGGCGCAAGTTTCTGGATAATCGTATTCAAATTTCTTGGTGTGATGTCTGATAGTACTTGCTAGAATGTGCGGACTGCTATTCACTCCGAATACAACTCGGGCAAAACGCCATTCTTCGATTTCTGGTGGATTGTCCGAGAAAGGTTTTTTGATCCACAAAAACTTAAGATAATCTCTATCTTCGGGAACGATCGAGATTGGTAAAAAAAGCCTGTTGTATATCGGCTGTGACCGCTACACGGTGCTTACGGAAATTAATTAAGGAGTCATAAAGATCTGGATTGATGTTAGGTCTGGCTTCCAGGAAATCGTTCAACGATGGCTGGTTTCGGTCGTGCGCTGAAGCGTCGAAAACTACTCGAACCTTGGTCGTAGTTTTATTTTCCAGTGTGACGGGATGATGGGGTAAAAAGAAGGACTTCGTGACTCCTCTTGAACTTCTGGCTAGTTCTATAATACCTTCCTTGGTATACTCCTTGAATATGTCATCAATGAGCGTCAGTAGCGGTGTATTCGTTTTCAGCCTTCTTAGTCTTTTAATAGCTACATTGAAATTATCTGGCGGCTCCTCTCTTCTTTCTTTCCACGGAAGTGATACTTCGTAGCGACCATTTTCCATTTTAATGTGGCCTTCGAAGCGCATCTGGGCTGCTTCGGTTTCCCGAGCTTGGGATTCATTTTCCTTTATTCCAAGGGACTCAAGTTCCCAGAATTTCCGTAAGGCACCTCCAATCTTTTCTATTTCACTCACGCTCGCGTTGTTTACCGATGTTAAAAATCAAATTGATTTGTATACTGTAAATATATTTGTTTTCAATTAGAATAGAATGTTGTGAATTTTGTATATAATTAATCTTGTATTGTATGTATTTTTTTGTTTGTTGTATATATTTCAAAAAGTGTACGGGAATATTTTACTGTATTTTTTTTTGTATGTGGCAATCGCCACTAAAGGGTTTTTCCTTGAATTACTGTCAATTTTTGACCAGGATTAGTGGTAAAGCGAGGTAGGAAAAGGAACCCCGAGCTATTTTGAACGACGAGTTGTTAGCCCGTAGACTTACGGCGCCACCTTGTATTGTGTAGTTGGAAAGGATGGGGCTTGGGTTATTTTCGGGTAATTTTCCAAGTGTCCACAATTGTATAGAAGGGCAGAAGTTCTCAGCGATTAATATTGTTCGGTCTAGGCAATGTGCGCCGGCCAGCAAAAAGTAATTTCTCAAATTTGTAACTTTAAGACTAACGTGCAGTCTAATATTAATAAAATGTTGTTTTTGTTATACGAAAAGTTCGTCCAATTTTTATAATTTATCCGCGAGGTCTAACGTGCTAGGTCCCGGTTTACCCAGTGCTAGTTAGGGCGGTGTTTCAGTCCGCTGTTCTAACTCAAAACTTTCAAGCTCTCCCAAAAGCTAGTTCGCGCCTTTTAAACCGCAACATTATTGGTGCCGAAACCCGGGATTCTCGTGGTAACTTTAAGAATTGGACTGTTTGATATTTGATGGCTACGATGGCAACGGCAGATACGAAGCTGTTGGAAAAGCAGCGTAAAGTTTTACGCGGAGCGGTAACGAGAATTTGCAACCTAATTAAAGATGAACTCGAGAAAGCCACGCCCGTATCGGAGCGCGAGCTAAGCGATTACGTAGCCCAGCTGGATTCGAGAGAACCAAAGTTGAACGCCTTAGATGACCAGCTACTTTATTCGAAAACGTCGGAAGAAGAACAAGATAAGGAGCTCGCCGATATGGAGCTATACAGCGACAGACTCGTCGTTTGGAGGAATCGGGCAAAAGCGTGGATTCACGAGAAAAACACACAGGCCACGGTCACAACGAGGGTTGAGAACGGATCATCAGGATCTCAGCATTCCGATCAGGAAACCATCGTTTCACCCGCAGCGGCAGCAGTTCGACTCCCTAAATTGGAGCTAAAAAAGTTTGACGGACAGCTAGACAAATGGCATGGATTCTGGACCCAATTTGAAGGAGCAATCCACAAGAATAGGCAATTATGCAATGTCGATAAATTTAATTATTTAAAATCGTATTTAAAGGGAGCAGCCGAAACTGCTATAGAAGGTTTAAATTTAACGGCGGAAAATTACGAGATAGCCATTGATATTTTAAAGAAACGTTTTGGACGTGAAGACCTGCAGGTTAGCGCTAGATTGAATAATTTTTTGAAGTTAACACCCGTTACTAAGTCTTCGGACGTAGCGGGCTTAAGGCACCTGCACGATACGTGTCAAATAGAAGTTAGGGGTTTGACCTCTTTGGGTCATATGACAAATAATTATGGCGAACTATTGGCCCATATTGTGGGAGGCCTGCTGCCGTTAGATCTACTCGAATTATTCCATCGAGGCGGCAGCCAGAGTCGGCCGTTCAGGATAGTCGAACTATTGTCTTTTTTAAATGAAGAAATCCAATGTCGTGAACGAGCCCAAGCCGTTCATAGAGCGGGTCCCTCGCAACCTAAGGCCAGTAGTACGCTAGATAAAACCTCTAAGGGCGGGCAAATCTCTAGTAAAGGCGCGAATCAAAAATCATTTTCGGCAGCCGCAACAACCGATATGGCGGTATAATGAGATTCTATCGAATTGACTGGTTGATCGGATGGTCCTTGAAGCAACGAACCAAATTTACTTTTCTGGGCTACAAGGGCCCCCTTTACTCGAATTATTTCATCAACGCTGACCGCATTCCAATAGTAGTCCGCTCCTAACAGGAACCCTAACTCTTGAGCGTTTGTTGCTTGACATTTGTCTTGGTCGGCTAAAGTCCGGCTAGATGTCGACATGTCGTTCGAAATAGAGACGTTTTATCGCCCACGTTCCAGTTATTTTGACACGCGCTCAGCAAGATATCACGCTTAGAGGTCATAAAGAGAACCACGAAAAAGCAAATCTTTATACAAAGACGAGGGGTCGGACACTTGCCATTATTTTGTACGGGGTTTCGGGATTTCGTAGAGATATTGGTGATTTTATCATTACTTTTTGAAGTGATTTTGGGATTTCAATGTTAATTTACCATAGCGGGAGTTAAAAGATTTTGGGATTTCAGACAAAGTGTACGGGATTTTGGTAAATGTCCGACCCCTCGTACAGAGGTGTACACGCTTCTGATCCGAATTAGCCCTTTTCATAAAGTAACATTGGCCTTCTTGTTTTGATGTTGGGATTTTTAACAGGTTTCCCAATATTGTAAGTCCGGGATGGATTTTAAGGGAGAGCTATTTCGGCGGACTGAAACACCGATGTGTGAGACTTAATTTACACTAGAAACGGACACTCAAATTTTCCGTTAAGTTGAAGAAGAAAATACAACTTTTCACAAACGATTTTTATTCGAGAGTAAACTTTTGATTTCATTTATTAACGCTCGTATCAAATATAATATACTGAAACAGTGTATTTGGGTTTGAAGACTTTTATTGTTTCTTAATAATACAAGAGCTGTAAAAGACCCGGGTACGGCGGGGTCGGAGATCGTAGCGGCGGGTCGTGGTGGTCGAAGACTCTCGAGCGGGTGGCGGATGCGGTTCCTGGTTTGGCGGCGTTGGTGGACGGGGAAGCGGCAAAGTGTTCTCTCCTACTGGCGGCGGTAGTTCTGGTCTGGGCTGGTTACGTCTGTGTCGTTCGTAGTAGTCGCTCGAGTCCCACTCTGCTTCTGTCCATGATGGGCTGGCGACAGGGGCTTTTATACCCCACTCCCCGGAAGCGAGCGGGGGGAGTCCGAGTGGGGGGAGAGAGTGGGCCCCGGGACTTCCAGGCCGGTTCGCTGTGTTTTCCCCGGGGCCCGAAAGATCGTCCCCGGGATTCCCCCTCTGGGCTGCTGGCGTTTCCCAGGTGACCGTTACAATACTTATACAATATTTTTATATACGTTTACAAAGCAGTATACTAACGGTTACTTTTAAAATTTAGATAGTTTTATACACTGTAACCTAGGAGCAACAAACACAACACCCTACACGAGGAGAACGCAACCCGTCAAAAGTCGAGGATTTTCTTCTGTACATTTTTCATTGGCTACACGCTTTAACGCCTGCTGCCGTCGGAAGGGGAATATTCGGAAATAGTCTTCCCCTCGCCCGTAAAACGTTCAGCATAAAGGCTCGTGACGCTCGTCCAATGAAATTCGTACACAACCCTATGTTAGCGTGTTTAAAGGCTAGCTGCGTCCTCCTTGTGTTTGTTGCTCCTAGCTGTAAGCCTGTAACGAATAAACATTTTAGTTCCACATCGATATACAGGGTCTTTTTTTTTGCTCGGAAAAGTGTTTTTTTTCAAAAACTATTTATAGTACCGATTTCAAATTTGGAAGGTCAATTCTCTATACCGGGGGACATCAGTTTGAGAAATTTGAGCGTTTTCGGTAATGTTTTTCACCAATTTTGAAAAATTATTTTTCGACCACTAGGTGCGAGATAAAAAATTTCTATTATAAAGTCGTAGGCCGTCATCGAAAACCCTTAAAAATTGTTCACTCGACGAAAAACAACTTATTTATCAGTGAAAATTCGAGCTTGAAAAATTTACAAGTTGGTGAAGCCAAATTACGATTGTTTGAAACGATAATTGAAACCGAATTACCTAATCCAGTTGAAACTTTGGTTAAAAAAACGACCGGATTTAAAAAACACGAGGCTATAGGTCAATCCTAAACATGCATTGGGTATTTAAAGGAAAACTTTGGGAGATTATTATCAGTGTTTGATAATATTTCGAACAATGCCTCGTTATTCAGTAGCTGAGCGTACCGAGATAGTTGCCATTTACTATGGAGAAGCAGCGCAAAACCTTAGAAGAGTGACTGAAATCTTCGCAGAAAGACATCCAAATGGAGCACCATCTGTAAATACAGTAAGACGAGCAATTCACGATTTCAATCAATTTGGTAACTTGCAACCTAGGTTTCGCGGATTGGGTCAACCGGATTTAGACTTCGAGAACAATGTACTCGCGTACTTTGTGGCATATCCTCGTCACAGTTGCGCTAACGCCGCTGCTGATTTGGGTTGTTCTGCAAATCATGTGTGGAAAATTCTTCGTAAGAATCGCTATCACCCATACAGAGCTACGCTCCACCAAGGACTAATTGACGGAGACCATCAAAGACGTTATGAATTTAGCAACTGGTTACTAAATGCTGTCCAAGAAGATAGACAATTTTTGCGCTATGTTTTGTTCTCCGACGAAGCGTCATTTTCTAGAGATGGGCCCTTTAATCATCAAAACAGCCATCTTTGGTCTGACATCAACCCACATTGGGGTTTTGAATATCATCACCAGGTTCAATTTTAACGGGTCAATGTTTGGGTTGGACTTGTTGGAAACCGTTTGATTGGTCCCTTTTTCCTGCCGACGAACCTCAACGGCCAAAGGTATTTACATTTTCTACAGAACGAACTGAGTGACGCAATCGACGACCTTCCATTGGCTGAAAGACGTCAGTTGTGGTTTCAGCAAGATGGCGCCCATCCGCATTTTCCCCGGCAAGTAACTGAGCACCTCAACAACGAGTTTCCTGAAAGGTGGATAGGGAGAAATGGTCCAGTGCATTGGCCAGCAAGGTCACCTGACCTAACACCGCTGGATTATTTTCTCTGGGGATTCGTTAAAGCAAAGGTATACGCCACGCCCATTGAAACTAGGGAGGAACTCATTAGACGAATAATCAGTGCTTGCCGAGACGTCACACCAGAAATGGTAGAGAAAGCGTTTGAGAACTTAATTGTCCGCGCACAAACCTGTGTTGCAGCCAATGGTGATATTATTGAAAATGTTTTGTAAAAATTTATGTGAATAAAATATCTGCATTTAAAAACCAAACGTGTACATTTTTTCAAGTGTGAAAACTCTACTACGTTTGTATTAGACTTGTTCCCTTTTCAATTATCGTTTCAAACAATCGTAATTTGGCTTCACCAACTTGTAAATTTTTCAAGCTCGAATTTTCACTGATAAATAAGTTGTTTTTCGTCGAGTGAACAATTTTTAAGGGTTTTCGATGACGGCCTACAACTTTATAATAGAATTTTTTTATCTCGCACCTAGTGGTCGAAAAATAATTTTTCAAAATTGGTGAAAAACATTACCGAAAACGCTCAAATTTCTCAAACTGATGTCCCCCGGTATAGAGAATTGACCTTCCAAATTTGAAATCGGTACTATAAATAGTTTTTGAAAAAAAAAACACTTTTCCGAGCAAAAAAAAAGACCCTGTATATATATATATCAAAGTGGGACTATTGCTATGGACGGAATGTCGTTAAGTGTTTGTTGTTGTTGTTTGTTTGTTTGGCGAGGAAATTCTTATAATTTTTATTATTGGCGACACTGGGTTTCGAACCCAGATTTCTGGCCGCGGAACCTCCAAAACCGACGCCTTTACCAACCCAGCTACGGCGTCCTCTTCGAATTTCATGCTTGAACTTTTAGCCTTGAACACTTTTATAGTTTGTATAGTTAGTCCAGAGATTTTCCGCCCAACCGCCTGACCGAAAAAAACAAGTTGGTCTCATTCGAAAGAACTCTTTGACGCGCACGCAGTGCCGTTAATTTCAGCCCCCTCCGACCAACGCCTTTAAAGGGAGAGTGACCGAAAAATCAATTTGGTCTCATTCGATAGAATTCTTTGATGCGCACGCAGTGCCGTTAATTTCCGCCCCTTCGACCAACCCCCTTAAAGGGAGAGTGACCGAAAAAACAAATGGGTCTCATTCGATAGAACTCTTTGACGCACACAATAGAACTTGTTGACGCGCACGCAGTGCCATTAATTTCCGCCCCCTCCAACCAACCCCCTTAAAGGGAGAGTCACCGAATGGTACGATATCGTACGACACGAAAATTGTAATACGCCCTAAAAATTGCAATGAAATCATCGCACTGACGCGTCTTCAACTGATTTCTTATTTTCCGCAAAATAATTTCATGGGTATTTTTTTTTATGAAATTGCAAATTTACATGACTTTTGGTGCCTAAACTACCCAAATGTTTGACATAAATTTCCTAAAATAAACACATTTGAATCCCAGCTTAAGAATTTCTTTAAATCATATTTCCAGTAATTTCAATAATTTAAAAGAATTATATTCGTCGTGTTTTGCTTACCTAATTCACCTTTGATACTTTCCGTCTATCTAACGATAGGAAATCACATGGCCTCAACAGCTTTTGTATTGGTTTGCCCACCCGGGTATCCTGAGGGTGGGCGGTGGCCACTCTTTAACATAGGATGGTAAATTATATATCAAACGATAGGAAATCACATGGCCTCAACAGCTTTTGTATCAGTTTGCCTACCTGTGTCTACTAAGGGTGTATGGGTTTGCCCACCTGAATACGCCGATGTGGATCTAATATTACGGCCTGGGCCGACTTGTTTAAAGTATCATTGGCCTTATTGTTTTGATGTTGCTGCTGCGTCATGGGTGACGAATCGATGACGTTTCATTACAAAGCCCTGGACATAAGGGTAAATTCGACGAGGCACCCTGTTTTTAAGTATAAACTGAACTGAACTTCTACATATATCGTGACGAATTAGCTACATAAAAACAAGTCCAGCAAGCGTAGCTTATTTTATGAAAGGTCTATTCAAATGAGTTTTTAAACGGGGAGAAAGTTATAGCTTTTTTTGTGAAAAATATGAAAAACTTTAATTAGATAAACAGGCTCTAAAATGTCCGATTGTAGTAGCTAAGAAGTTGGAAACGGGAGCTTAAAATTACAAGTACAGAAGTACTAACAGTGCCCTAGTCAAAACTTCAAAATATTCTAACCGTTTTCGATGTTTTTCGATATGCATTATCATTTGAACGGGCATTTCCTGATCTTTTAAAATATTTTAAAATTATTCTTAAGTATACCAGTTGAGAATACCATTTCAGAAAGCAGTTTTAGTACACTAAATAGACTGCAATCATATTTGAGAAATTAATGATGTCTGAAAACCGATTAACAAGCTTAGCCGTGTTATCGATAAATAGGGATTGAATTGAAGGAAAATCCAACGACAGCTAGTAGTTGACGAGTTTATTAAAAAGACGAGTGAAATTTATTCTGGCAGTTATAATTGACTGATAAAAGCGTCTGGTTTCTATTATTTTTTAGTGATATTCCACAGTGATATGTATTTCGGTTTTGTAAAATAACCATATGTAACATAATATTTCATAAGTATGCCTCTATACAACATTTCCATAGAAATTTTTTTAATGAGACCTTGTTTCACACGGAACATACAATAAGCGGACACAAATTTGCAAAAATTATTATAATCCATGGGCTATTGAAAAGATTACCATGGTAACGAAATCACGTGATCGCGAGGCAAGAGCTAAAGTGTAGGTTGTCAAAGCTATAGAAACGCACGAGGGATTCAAAATCCACTTCACTATCTTCCGTTTACCATCAGTATACAGCTGATGACGCGTTATTCGTCACGGAGATGGAAGTGACGTAAATTACGTCATATCCCTTGAACAAGGTTTCATGAAAGAAAATGTTTTTTTGGCATACTTATGAGGAATTATGTTACATATGATATAACTAATAATTTTTTTAATAAAATGCGTTTAAACTCATAAACCTTTAAGTTTAAAACCACTATTGAACAATAAAATTAATTGATTTAAAAGCAATAGTCTGTTTATTTTGGATGAAACTAAATTTCATAGTCTTCGAAACCTTAAGAGACGTAAGTGACAGTAGCGTTGTCCGGACTTTGGTATATCTGGTTAACACCCATTTCATATAGCCATAAATATGGCACGCCAAACCGGACAAAATTCGTTTCATTGGTTGCTGCCGTACGTTTTTAGACTCTTCCGTACTTTTATTTTGGTTCTCCCCTACTTTTTTCGACTCTTCCGTATATTTTTTAGTTCTCCCGTACGGTTTTCGTCTCTTCCGTACTTTTAAAGCGTTTGCTATCCTACTTTGAAATCGGTTGTTACGGTACTTTAAACAACGACTGTTACGGTACTATAAAATCGGTTGTTACGTTACTTTCAAAATCGGTTGTTACGTTACTTTCAAAATGGGTTGTTACGGTACTTTAAAATCGGAGGTTACGGTACTTTAAAAAACGACTGTTACGGTACTTTAAAATCGGATGTTACGGTATTTAAAATCGGATGTTACGGTACTTTAAAAGCGGATGTTACGGTAGTTTAAAATCGGATGTTACGGTACTTTAAAATCGGATGTTACGGTACTTTAAAATCGGATGTTACGGTACTTTAAAAAACGACTGTTACGGTACTTTAAAATCGGATGTTACGGTACTTTAAAATCGGATGTTACGGTACTTTAAAATCGGATGTTACGGTACTTTAAAATCGGATGTTACGGTACTTTAAAATCGGATGTTACGGTACTTTAAAATCGGATGTTACGGTACTTTAAAATCGGATGTTACGGTACTTTAAAATCGGATGTTACGGTATTTAAAATCGGATGTTACGGTACTTTAAAATCGGATGTTACGGTAGTTTAAAATCGGATGTTACGGTACTTTAAAAAACGACTGTTACGGTACTTTAAAATCGGATGTTATGGTACTTTAAAATCGGATGTTACGGTATTTAAAATCGGATGTTACGGTACTTTAAAATCGGATGTTACGGTACTTTAAAAAACGACTGTTACGGTACTATAAAATCAGTTGTTACGTTACTTTCAAAATGGGCTGTTTCGGTACTTTAAAAAACGACTGTTACGGTACTTTGAAATTGGATATTACGGTACTTTCAAAATGGGTTGTTATGGTACTTTGATTTATTTATGGCACGCCAAACCGGACAAAATTCGTTTCATTGGTTGCTGCCGTACGTTTTTAGACTCTTCCGTACTTTTATTTTGGTTCTCCCCTACTTTTTTCGACTCTTCCGTATATTTTTTGGTTCTCCCGCACGGTTTTCGTCTCTTCCGTACTTTTTTTGGTTATCCCGTACGGTTTTCGTCTCTTCCGTACTAAAGGCCTTTTCACACGAGCCAGCTTTTTGACCCAACTAGATGAGTCAACTTGAGTTGAATCAACTAGTTGGTTCGTGTGAATAAAAGTTCGATGAGTTGATCCACCAAAAAAGTACGCGAGTAAAAAATGGATCACTGATCCATTTTTGCTGACTCAGCATTTTGATTTGAAAAGTTGGCTCGTGTGAAAAGGCCTTTAGAAAGCCTTTGCTATCCTACTTTGATATCGGTTGTTACGGTACTTTAAAAAACGACTGTTACGGTACTATACAAGTTGGCAAGCCAAAATATACCTCTCCTCGGAAGAATTGTCCCTAGTGGTATTAATTTCTCGAGATAACCCTTAAAGATATATCTCCGCAATTTAGAGTTATTTGTTAAAAATATTAACCCATTTCTATCCCGCCCGGTATAAAATTTTAATTATAATTAAAATAATTGAGACGAAACGACCAATTTTAATTTATTCAGAATATCATAAGTTAAGTAGTTACAACAGTAAGTTAGACGTACTATAACAATACACAATTGAATTAAACCCTTTTACAGAACAAGTTTATCAGTTAAATATAATACGAAGCAAATTTTAATGAAAGAAATATCTACAGAGGCTTTTTGGAGTTACTCGCTTACGAAATACTTGCCGCATCTTTAACGCTCATTTTATTTCAACACTCGCCCTTGATGAAGATACCGTAGATATCTGGTAGTGGACGTCTCGTTCACTTCCTGTTGACGTTGTGACGCATACCACATGAAAAAGACCAATGCCGTCCAATTTCCAATATCATATAATGACTCGCACACCCAAGAAATCATTGACTGCGTTAGAAATCGTAGATATCCAAATATCCACACCAAATGTATTTACAAGAAGCAAAAACCTTACCATCAACAAAGCACAGAGAGCCACTTGACTAACCGCCAGCTCTTAAAGCAATTAACGTTAAATTATCTCCTTTGAATTAACAGAACTATATATAGGTCGTTAAGAAAGTGGACCACCCACAGGGTCTACCCTTTAACCCTCTAATCTCGGCTGACTGCGCTAAAACAAGATTTAACCTTTAAAAAATACCAGATTAGGCCTTCATAAATTCATTAATAAAAAAAGACTTTATTACCTATTATGCTTACGATGCCTGTCTTAATTTCAGTGAATCTAAGCAGCTATCGGTGGTTCTGTGGTAGAGCGCTCGACTGCCAAGCCGAATGGTCTGGGTTCGAAACCTGGGTGGCGCATTTGTTTTTAATCAATAGAGAAACGCTAAATTAGAATTTCTTCGATGCAATAATTTCAATTTCAATTCTATTTCAATTAAACCAAAATTTCGTACTCTATTAAATACGCTTCCGATAAAGCTGAAGGTCTAATTTTCAATAAGGCGTAACAAGTGTCAGTGGTTCTGTGGTAGAACGTCCGCCTGTCAATCAGGAGGTCTCGGGTTCAAATCCCGCCCGATGCGATCGCAAATTGATACTAAGACGAATACCGTGTACAACTGGTGGAAACCCTGCCATTGGACGTTGAGAGGTAGCATTACACTCAGCACTCGGTCCGTCCCAAAGTCATTAAGAAGAAGTTGGAGAGAAAACGCCCATATAAACACAACAGACTCAACATGCACAACCATCAGAACACAAACACAACAAATTCAACACTCACAACCTACGCATAAAGATTACAAAAACGTAATACACCAAACCGTCACGACGGTGAGCGAATAAACACCCTCCAAACAAAACCGCAAATGCATCCGTTAACGCTCACCGTCACACGGTGGTTTTGCCAACCCTTTGAGAAACTGCGTACGCAGTGATTACACTTTGCACCGAAAATGCGAACGCGTTCGCAGGCCTGACAGACCCACAGACCCACAGACAGACCCACCCACAGACCCACCCACAGACAGACACGGTCGTTGTATAACCCCTCCTAGGGGACTTTGTCCCCTCGGAGAGGTAAAAATCGGTTGTTACATTACTTTCAAAATGGGTTGTTATGGTACTTTGATTTATTCGCAACCGAACGCATTTTCGACTTTTTAAACTAAAGTACCTGGAATGTTAACGCCTCGGCTATTGGCGTGGCGGAAATATTTGATTATGGTCAATTGAACGCACCAGTGGCTTATAAGTGTTCATAAATTACGTAACCCAGAAAAGGTACTTTTTCGAACCTCCCTCATTGAAATTTTTAAATAATTAAAAAGGTTATGCTTTGACTATTGGTTATAATGTAGAAATCTGGCACATATCCCCAATATTTTCACATAACTTGAAAAAATGTAGTAAATAAAAAGTTTTTTTTTATAGAGTCGGATTCACAAATGACTTGCAGGGAAACAAACATTTAAAGCATGCCATGTTTGGCTCGGCTTTAAAGCTATTCCTTTGTAGTAGATGTCGCCAATGTTAACTTTATTATTATTAATTTTTATCTCTTTGATCGGTTCATAGGTTTTACTTTTTTTTGTTACTTCGTTGATAATTTGCCAGATTTTTTTTGGATAACTATTACTTTGTTGTATTTTATCTCTAAAATAATTATATTTAGTCGTTCTAATTAGAGAGTATAGTCTATTTCTATACAGTTTAATAATTTGTTTGAGATCTGAATTAAAAGGTTCGTTTTTTAATCGCTTAGCTAAATTGTCTCTTTTCCTTATTGATTTTATTAAAGCTGAGGTTATCCACGGTTTTATTTTTTGTTCTTTATGGGAGTATGTTGTCAGAGTTTTTGCAGTTGCAGAGTCTATATATTTCTTTAAGGTTTCCACAAATTCATTCGATGCTAAATTAACGTCCTCTTTTATCAATACCTCATGCCATGGTTCACTTTGTATATTTCTTTTTAAAGTATTATAATTTATAGTTTCATTAGTTTTAAGAACATTATTTTTTAAGTAAATTTGATTTTGGTTAATTTTAATAACAATGAAGGTTGCGTAGTGGTCTGTTATATCAGTTTCTAAAATATAGGAGTTAATTATATCGTTAGTATTTTTCCTTATAAATATATCAATACAAGTTTTAGACATATTTCTCGTTATACCATTTATACACGAAGTTAGACCACATTCATGCAGTAAGGACATATAACTCAGCAAGTTTGCATCATTATAATCCATAATATTTATATTAATGTCACCAATCCATACAATTTTTTTGTTGCGTGATATATTAGGTAGTTGTAGATTAAAACTTCTGAGAAATTCGGTTACATTATAGTTCGGTGATCGGTAACAAGCAATGATTTTATAGATTTCATTATTGGGTAGTTTAACATCAAGAGCCTTCACCGTTGCGCCCGACAATTTTAAATGACTCTCAAAAATAGAAGACCATGTTTTATATATATTAGAATTCCGTCATTTCTATTTTTATATTCTGTAGAGTAAATTGAGTCATACCCTTCTAAGGCATATAGTTCCTTATCTATAATTTCAAAAGTTTCTGTTAAGATAATAATATAGAAATTAAAATCTATGGACTCTAAAAAGACCAGAAATTCATCAAATTTTTTTTATACTATGTATATTCAAGTGGAATATTTTACATAAATTTTTATCAGCTTCTTCAATATTTTGGAAATTATCTTTTAGAATTATATTATTAACGTTAGTATCAAAAAATTCAATTGAGTTATTGAACATTTAAAGAAAAAAATAAAACTGATAAGGGTGTCAAATACATTTAAATTGATGTTAGGTCGTTAAGTGATTGAATTTTTGTGGCATTTAAATTGTCATCTTTACGTAAAAATATTTGTCCGTCTTTAATCCACACATATTTATAGGTTTTAGATTTTGCAACTTCTTTGGTTTTATATAATATTTTTTTGTTCATGGGGGTTAATTGTTCATTGATGTATACATTATTATTTTTTAACGATTTATCTATATCGCTTGCTATTATTTGTTTTTTAATTTTAAAATATTTAATCCAGTTATTACGAATCTTCTTGCTAGTAAATTTAACTCTAATAATCGATACTTTTCTATTTCCCTTAGGGAGTCTAAAAATATCCACAACGGTTTTCATATCAAAAACTAAGCCTATTTCGTTTGCTACGGTTTCTACTATATCAACAATATTTTCGTTTTTAGTTTCATCAATCCCAATTATTTCTAGGTTGGATTCTAAAATAAGAATGACAATTAACGAGATTTACAAGTTACAACCAAACTGATTTTCATAGTTATTGCGTAATCAAGATGTTTTCTCAGCACAGAGCCCTCTAGTGTCTAAAATGTGCGAGACTTCCGCCTAAGCCGAAATATCTGGTTTCCGATATATTAGGCTAAAATGATAAAAATTAAAAACTTTTTCTCGGCGCCACGAGCTCATGTTTTTTATCACGCGTGATTCGCACGAGGGCTTCAAAACAAAGCCAAAGCCCCTCGCGACTCCAAGTAGCCATCCAAAACGGTAAGTCGCGGGTCCAAGTCACAGCTTGAAGAGAGTATCAGTGCCGAAAAAGGTTAGGTTAGAAAATTTGCATTAAAGCAATAGGAAGTGTCATACATATTGTTATTATGTTACTTATGCTATAACTACTATCTCTTTTTAAGTAATCGATAGTCCTGAATGGTGAATTGCAAAATACGGAATATTTTTGGAGCATGACCAATCACTCTTTCGACATGTATTCTTACATTTGCTATCTTTCTTGTTTCTCCTATTTCCTTTGCACAAGTTGTTTTTTCCCTCTTGTAAAAGCCGGAACTGCAACTTCCGCACAAAAAACCCAACAGACTCTGCTATATTGAAGCCACGATCTGCTAAAATTAAATCCCCTGGCAACAAATTATTTAAAATTTTACATTCTTCTGTGGTGTAATTAGAATTAAAAAAAAAATTATGGTATTGTGGTGTTCGTAATTAGACCATGTCTCAGCGCTATCGTCCAATGAAGAGGGCCTTTCAATGAAGATTTCAAAACAGTCGATAATAACTGCAACTTTGTTTCCAAAAGCGCTCTTGAAACAGTTTGGCATTGTCAAATGTAACTCATCTCTAGAAGGCCATTTAATTAACTTATCAAGCCTCACGTTTATAATATCCATTTATCGGTTACTCGGGAAATAGTAAAGATTGAGACGTTAAATCTAAAAGCAAGGTCTTGCACATCTAAATCAAGCCGTAATCTTAAAAGTGTAACCAAAAATTCTTGAAACAAAGACAACTTTGCACATAAGTTTGGTTTCACATGAGCGACTAGTAAATTGAAAGTGGCTATTATTATTGCTTCGTTTGGAAGGCCAGTGTAGTAAACTGCTCGAGGTTCGTTTTACTCGATATATGATTTATCAAATATGCTATTTTGAACAACTCTTTCGAGTTCAGAAATATCATCCATGGATAATTTGGTTTGAGTTGATGCATCTTGGGCTTTTGTCTGCAGTATATCAGTAGTTTAAATGCCAAAGTGAGAAACATCAGGTGTACACAGAGTGCCTACATCAACGCTGAAATGTCGATCTTCAGTCACAATCCTATTCGAAACTTTGCTAACTACTTCCGAATTTTCCTGTAAATTTTCTTTCGATATAATAACTTTATCTTGTTCCATTATTTCATCTTGTAATGTCGATGATAAAGGTGAAATTTCATCTCCGAGATGACTGCTATCATCGTCCGTGAACTAAACGCTTTCATCAGTAAGTGAGGCTGAAGCTGCTCCATCACTCATGATTTTCTTTTTGGCACGCCCTATAGAGCGTGTATGTAAATCTAATTTTTATTTAGGCGTTCTAAGACTTGATAAAGTATTATACACCAAATAAAGAGTAGGAACCCAGTCAGGATGAGTTTCATCTTCCATCAAATCTGGTTTTCCTGGCAATGAAGATAAATCATGTTATGTTAATTGTACCTTTATTTTAATTTAGTTGCGAATAAAATGCATTCATATTAAAGCACTTTCTATAACAACAAAGGTTATTAAAGTGAAACCGATAACGATAACGTAAAGTAAAGAGAAAATAACGTAAAACCAAAACTAGTAAAACGAGTTTTACCCAGGCTTCGGGATTCTCTCCCTTCCCTCTCTGGGAATGGTTCCAGCCTAGACCAAAGCCATGCAATCCGGAACAGGGGGCGTTATTAAAGGGCTCATCGGCCGTGAGCGTAAGCCCTCTGCTTCGCAAGCAGGGAAGTCCGTGTTCGAATCCTGGTGCTGCCGTAGTTGGGTTTTTTAAAGGGGTCCCTCACTCACAACAGGGGAAGGCATAGGGGTCACAAAAAAACTGGTTTTGAAGCACACTGCAAGTCTGGATTTTAAGTTACCCCTCTGCCTCCCCCTGTTGCGAGTGATGGATCCCTTTAACAAATTTGTAAATCTCAGAAGGCATCTTAAAGATATCTTTTACAGGGTGTCGCATTTATGACATCTAACTACTCCTCCTATTCCTAATCGAGGCATGCAGGGCTTGCCACCACCCTCCTACGTATTGTAACCCGGCCACCTGAATTAATGGCTTCAAAAGTCACTTAATGACTTAGGCCTAAGGTGGTGCCTTGGGACTTTGGGTATTAGCCTAGCTGATTATTAAAGGCCTTCTTAATAGCTCCTACTACTACTACTACATTTCGGTCCTAGCAAATAGTCCCAATTCTATAGTGTGTCTTTTCTTGCTCTGACTGGGCATTTTCCCCAAAAACTGCAAGAGTTAGTTTACTTTACCACAATCGCCGTGCCCAGAAGTAAATAAATTCTATAATTGTCCTTAATTCTTATTTAGGAATAAATTACTTGCGCAAATACGTACTTTTTATTGGAAACTTGAAAATTAGATCAGTAACTTAAGAATGCACCTTTATGTATTCTGAATAAATAATTTGTCAAAAACCCTCTCGCACAATTTTTATGGGGTAAAAAGGTCCCCAAAAATGGATTTTCGCGAATAAACGTAATATGTATAAAGATATGATTATATATAGCACTGTCGATAATGTACAAATCCAAATAAATCCATTGAAAGAGACCAATTTTTCACGGAGGTACGAGGTGATGAAAAAACAAGTGGTCCATATGGAGCAAATTTTGTGCGCAAATTTAAAAATGTCTTAAAATAGGTTCATATCAGAACATTTACATGTAAGGCTCATAGAATATCTCTGTCGGCACGATGGAGCATCTCTCGAAACGAGCCGACGATCATATCAGGAGTGAGAATTGCGAAGGCTGCAATAATTCGTTGGCGTAAATAGGGCTGTGCGATTAGTGGTTTTAGGCAATCGAGTCGGTTATCGAGTAATCGAGTACTTGATTAAGGGGAAACTTTCTCTTATTCGAGTCGAGTAACTAAAAAAAAACCTTCAGTAATATTTTTAACGAGTCGGGTTATCGAGTACTTGATTAGGAGCTGGTTTTATTCAAGTAGTTATGAAATTAAATTTAATTACTTTAATTGAACCACAGTTTCCATAACCTTTGTAGGTCCCGTTTATTGCCCCCAAATGTTGTAAAAAACCCTCTGTTAACTTTGAAGTAACGAGGATAGAAAAAACAAATACTCGACGAGTTTAGACAGCAGCTTATTCGAGTAATCGGGTACCCGAATATGCAATTTTTTGGTACTCGGTAATCGACGAGTATTCTCTAATTACCTATTCCAGGTCGAGTTCGAGTACTTGACCTCAAAAAAGGTTGATTACTCGATGATGTTCGAGGACTCGCACAGCCTTATTCGTAAATCTTCTATGCTCGCAATGGGCGTCTCGTAAACTCTTTCTTTGATGAAACCCCATAAGTGAATGTCCATCGGCGTTAGGTCTGGAGACCACGAAGGCCATCGAACGCGACCGTTTCTACCAATCCAACGCTGAGGGAACTCATTGTTAAGATGCTCCACAACACATCAAGATTAATGGGGTGGTGCACCGTCATGTTGGTACCATAGTTGTCTGTAAGTTTCCAGTGGAATGTCGTCTAACGCCTCTGCTACTTCGTTCTGCAAAAGTGCCAAGTAACCTTGTCCAATAAGACAATTGGGAAGGAAAAATGGGCTGATAACTCTATCTCCGACCAAACCCACCCAAAAATTCAGTGGTGGTTTTGGAGGTTGAACGGTCCATCTCTCCCAAAGAAACAGGCGTTGGTCACCAGAATATGAGTGATGAAATTTTGTCCATCATCAGACCTGTTAATTAGTAAGTTGCGGAAATCATATCGTCGTTGCATATCTCTTTCGAGCAGAGCTTGGTAGCTCGATACGGATGAGTTTTGATTGTGAAAAGTTCTCCAAACGTTATTCCTTGATAACCTAAGATCATCGCTTGCACCTCTAAAGGCTGATTCACACGGGCAGTGTTTTCCTGATTTTCTCTATTTTCTCGTTTTACCACCTTTTCCCGTTGTTCTGGCGCACGGGAAAACGACTGTACACACGGACAAAATTAAACGGATTTTTCCGCCGTCAGCGCTGCCGGTAAACGAGAAAACGGAGAAAAAGATGTTGAAATATCTCTACTTTTTTTCCCGGTTTTCTGAAGCACTTTGAGCTCGACTAATCAGCGAGCGTTTCGCTGTCACGGGATTTTGAAATTCTTTAAAAGTAGGCTTAAGAATTTTTGCGTCTACCACGTGACGGCATAACGCTCGCTGACTGGTCGAGCCCAACGCCCCTCAAAAAAAGGTTATCCGATTTCTCATTCCCCGGCAGCGCTCGCTGTGATAAAATCCGGCAAATTTTGTCAGTGTGTACAGTCGTGTTCCCGTGCGCCAGAACAACGGGAAAAGGTGGTAAAACGAGAAAATAGAGAAAATCAGGAAAACACTGCCCGTGTGAACCAGCCTTAATACTTACTCGAGGGCACGCAGCAAAGTAGGCTAGAACGATTTCTTTCATGTTGAATTTTTGATGGCCTTGTCCACGGAACCTGGGATTGACGTTTCCGTAGTTGTCGAAGCCTCAAACCGCTCTGAAAACGGCGTTGTGGCTTGGTCTTCTGTCAGGATAGCGAATACTAAACATTTGACTTACTCTACGAGCGTTACGATTGGCAATAGAGACTTAATTAAAAAACGTTTTAGCAAAGGTTTCTAATCGTTGATATTTAAAATATAAGTAACTCGGGTTAAAATTTGTAACAAATAATTGAAGTTGACGTTATATTGGAGTTTTTGGGGTCAATTAGATCCCCCCGGAATACCGTAATATCTTTTAAAGCTGTGGTCCCTGATACATTGGCAAGATTCAGAATAGACCCCAACGCCACAAAATTTTGACCGGTGATTTTCCATCGGTGGCGGGGGCGTGATCGGCCAATTTGTTTGTCAGTTTTGTCTTCGGCGGCGTTGAACCGAAATTTAACGGCGTTTAGCAATCCTTTGTCGAGGTCCTTATCCGATAGGGCGATTACGAAAGTAAAGAAACACGAACCCACAGACGTCATGAAGAAAGAACTACATTTTTGTTAAAGCTGCAAAGAGACTGATATCAATGGAAAATATTATAAACCGTTGGCGGCGCGCCGGCGTCTACATCGGCGGCGTCGGGGTCTAATTCAGAAAGCTTGTCTAAAATGTGGCAAGGTGTAATTTTTTAATTCTTTATGAGAACTTTTACTGGAAGGTATGGTTACAAATTCGATTGTTAGTGTCAGTAAATTTCAATAAATCATACAACGACCAAGCCTACTTTCAAATAAAAAATGGTCTTTCTTCCTAATTTCCAATTTAAATCTAGGTTTAGGATGCACGGTACTGTTCTAAACCAGGAGAACGGTCTAAGTTTGCCAGTCCAAAAGCTACGGATGTGACGTCCAAAACTATATTTTAAACACGGGGCTGTTCTCAAATTACGTAACCAAAAAATATACTTCTTTTACACACCCTCGTAACGAAAAGTAACATTTGGTAAGACCCACCACCCCCAAAATTCCGTAATATAAAATTTATTTTAAAATTAAGAGAATATGAGAAACTATAAAGTCCAAGGGGGCTGAAAAGATGGTAGTGACTTTCTGGAGAACAGCAGCGCCATCTATCCTAAGAAATACGAACTATTATTTATTTTATTTTGCTAATGATGGTTTAAATTTTGATCGATTAATCTAATTATTATTATTATTATTATTTTAAACATCTTGTAATAGAAAGGTGGAAGTTAATTAGCTGTCTGCAGTATCTGGAAGGCATATTATTTATTTACCGTTACACGGCCAACTATGAACAGGAGCTACCGAATCGAAGTTGGCTGTGATATGATAGTCACGTGATTTTGTTTTCCCATTTTAACAAGTTGGTTAATACCAAATTTAGTTTAGTTTCACCTATTATTTCATTGTTTTAAATTTTTAGTATAAATTAAAATAATTGATAATAGAATTATGATTTGTGAGTTTGTGACGTAACATGACAGCGTCACGTGATTTGCGAACGGTCCCACGGATTTTAACGAATAGTTTCGCCTATTATTGTATCGAGTCAGCTTAGAGCACTTAAGAAGCAAATACAATCTTAAAATTAATAAATTGTAGCCAGACGGTTATACAAAATTGATTACATTTGGGGACAAAGATCAAGTGGCTTCCGCGGAAAGCTCTCGAGTGCATTGAGTAGCTGAATATTTGGTCGTTTGATTTGACTACATTCGATATCATTAGAATGTCGTTGTGGCAAATAGCGCTGTTTTTCGCGACGGGACTGGCGGGTTCAGGCGCAAAAGTGGTACTGAAACCACCCCAATACCATCAATACATCAACGAAAATGACATCAAGCAACCAGATCCGGACATATTTAGAAATGTTGTAAGTGTAATTGATTTATTCTTGTTAACGTCTCACATTTTTAAAGAATTGTAAGGGAAAATTGTAAAAACCAAATTCACTTTTCCCCATTTCTCAAAAATTAATTTGTTTCCATTTGGTCATTATCATAAGCAACGTTATAGAAATAAGCATGACACGAATGATTCAATTATTGATAGTCTGTCACCGAGTGTTTTTCGAACCTGAAACTCATCTCCTACTCCTATTATTGGCAAAATTATTGTTAAGTTAGTTTGATAAAATAACTACCTACAGAAACGAAGAGAGGGTTTATAACAATCAATTCAACAATCCATCAATATATTTCCAAAGTAAGTTTTATATTTACTCCCGTAATCGTTTCAATTGGCGGAACTGTAAAAAACGCTGGCGGACAGTTCGTGAAATTTTGTCAGACGTTATGCGTGTTATGATTTACGCAGTCATTTTTTAAACAGACTGTGATTAAACAATTATCGTTGGAAAAATTGGTGTTACCCTAACGTTTATTATTGGCGTTTTCTATTTGACTGATCGTGAGTGATCCTGATACGTCGATCGGTCGAACTCCGCACAGTGGCGTAGCTAGCATGGGTGACACCCGGGGCGGATGTCATGGTGTGCCACTTACTAGTCTCTAGTTTGTGTAAGTTTTTATTTTTTTCACGGTTGGGTGTCACCCCCATATCACGCCCAAAGGGGTGGTACTCGGGGCGGACCACCCCACCCATTGAATTGGGAATAATACTGCTAGAATTACAATTACGATTTCGGTTGCCATGGTTACGCGGGACCTGTTCTGATAAGACTGTACGAAATTCATCTTTATAATTAGGTGGTAGTGCCATCTATATTTTGTAAAGATATATGGCTAAAAATAAATAATTATTAGCTAACTCACCGTAGCTTGAGTTAAAAAGGATCGTGTTGATAGAATAAAATTATTTTTAAACAACTTCAAAGGTTTGTTTGTTACGATAAATCATACATTTTAATTTCGCGTCAGATTCGCGCAAAAATTCAATTGCCATATAGTGGCCACCACCAGAGACAGATGCCGCCACGTTAGAACGATAAAGTTGATAAAGTTTCCTTATCGAAAGAAATTGGTCCCGCGCCAGCCAGATTTAGTTGTACCTCTATTTATTCCCAACTCAATGACCCCACCGCCCCCCCCCTAGTTACGCCACTGACTCCGCAGATCGTTTTCGAGCGATTTGAGAGCGCTCGAGAGCAATTAATGGAACACGCGTTTATTGATCGGAGCAGATCAGAGCAGATCAGAGCACGCAAATGGAATGTGAAAAGTTAACAAGTGATCGACAGTAGTCAAATGGAAAACGCTCTACGTTTACTCAATTGCTTAAATCTTGATTGTCTTAATGTTTTGCAGTCGCAATTGATAAGTAGCAAAGGATACCCGGTTGAGGAGCACAGTGTCGTCACAGAGGATGGCTACATTTTGGGGATACAACGGATACCTTGTTCGGATAAAATAGTGACCATCGAAGAAATAATTATCCCTTTTGAGCAAAATGAGGTAACGAGTACCAAGACTACAACAGCACCCGCGACTACAACAGACCCCGAGACTACAACAGCACCACCGAGGGGAGGTAAAGTCGTCCTCTTGCACCACGGCCTTTTGAACTCGGCCGCCGATTGGGTCATCAACGAAGTAAACCAGAGTTTGGGTGCGTACCAGTACATTGAATGAAAACAAACGTAGAAGCATTTCCGCTTTCGCGGTGACCTTTGAGACGCCTAAGTGTCTCACAAAAATATTTTTTAGGTTACATATTGGCCGATAATGGCTACGATGTCTGGTTCGCCAATGCCAGGTAATTTCACCTAAAAACCAATTCAAGAGAGCGTTCTATAAAATCGGCCCAAAACCGGCCAAACTTTTCATACAGACTATAGAGCTAGTTCAGCAGGACTAACAACATTTGTTATTCTTTGGTTTAAGAGAATTCGGCTTATGTCCTGTCTTTATATGAATATTTAGAGGCTAACCTTTTAGGAGTTGTAAGAGGGACCCTAGGTGTTGAAGTATGTTTGGGGTTAAGAATATTTTCATGATCTAAGTGTCTACTTAAATCCGTGGATTTGGGACTATATTTTGCTTATTTGACATCATACATTTATTACAAATATCATTTGAAATAAGCCGGAAATTAATGAAGCCTAGGCTAGCAACTACGCTACTCCTAAAAATCGACTGCTCTCAATTTCTTACAGGTTTGCCAGATAAATATATTTATCTCACACGAAAAAGCGGGCAAACCTTCACCTCCTCCGAACTCAAAAGGGGGAAAGCACCCCACACCGATTTTATGGAACGCTCTATTGAAAGTAACGTATCGCAATATGCACTGCAAAAGTGTAGGCATCTAGCGGTTTCAGTCGGCACTAAGGCTAAAATACTAAGACGTAACTGAAATTAACTTATTTAACTTCTTAGAGGCAATACGTATTCCAGAAAGCACAAAACCCTCAAACCAACTGAAAAAGATTTTTGGAAATTTTCGTAAGAGCGTCGACCTTTATTCCATTTGAGAGAAGTTGCTTTCTTATTTGAGCTACTATTTTACTAAGTTGGGACGAAATGGCGGCGTACGACTTACCAGCCACCATCGATTACATTTTAAAAGTCACCGGGGAGGAGCAAATACACTACGTGGGACACTCCATGGGCACCACCATCGCATTCGCCCTTTTATCCGAGAAACCAGAGTACAACGACAAGGTAAATCGTGGAAGCGTTTCTAAGGTACCACGGCATTTTGATCTATTAATAAACGACCCGTGTGACCCCTGTTGCAGTTAAAATCCTTCATGGCGTTGGCACCCGTGACCACCGTGACGTACATGACCAGCCCCATCAGATTTATCACGTCGTTGGACAACGAACTTGAGGTAGCGTTTTTAGCTTAAAATAAGATGTTCATTTATCTCACAATAGAACTATTTTATCTCAGATTCTGTTGGATTTACTGGGAGTTCATGATTTTTTACCCAACAACGAGATAATGCGTTTTCTATCGACGCTGTTTTGCCGACCGACGCAGCTCAGGAGCATCTGCGAAAATATTGTTTTCCTCATCACAGGCACCGAATCTAAACAAGTCAATGAAGTAATCCCATCTACCTTTGACCAAAAGCGACATAAGACCCAAACCGTATAGACGGCAAAATAAATTCCAACGGCTTCCCAGCCTCTGAAGGGTTTTTGAATTTGAGGGTACAAAAAAAGGGGAAACGTTTCGTTACAGCATGGCTGCCAGCCTCCCCGCTTCGCGACTTTAATTGTCACGGAAGTCATTTCAACCGTTTTTGACGTCTATTACGATTGATCTCAGTTAATAATTTGTATTTTAATTTAAAGAATTCAAGTTATAGGTAAATTTACAGTTTAACAACCATTTTGTCTAGCTTTTATTCCCGAAATATAACGGTTAGTTTACTTAGATGGCGGCACGTGCTCTACGAAGAATCACGATTTAGATATTTGTTACTCGGCGACAGTTAAAAATTGGTCTCTGCGCATGCTCCAATACCAACCAATCCGGTGTTCCCTCCCTGGCTAGTGTCCAGTTTTTAAGTGGCAATGACGGTTTAAAATTCCACCCCCATTTATTTTACCGTCTATTAGCGTCTTTTGAAATAATGACTGAGATCTAGTTTCAAAATCGATAGCAAAGCTAATCAGATGGCTATAGTATTGGAGGCGTTAACTTTGGTCTATGTGCTAATTTGTTTTGGCGCCATTTTCTGTTTTCTCTTTAGTCGGGAATAGAGAAACGTTCTAAAAAGGCCACACTCTAGGGCACTGGAGTCACGAAAATTTTAAATTTTGATGACGTATTTTTTACACCAACTCCCACACTCTCTTTTTTTACTTCGCGACCAGCTCTCAGTGGAAAATATTACGATCTGGCACACTTTTGGGTCTTATGTCGCTTTTGCTTTGAATAATTAATACAAGGATGTTTCGGCTCCCCTAAAATGCAAAAACACTTCTTCAGATCCACGGCCAACTTTGATCACGCGCTGTTCGCGCTATAGCGGCCAACACATTCGTCGAAATTCCGCGAGCAAGGATTTTCCCCCTATAAACTGTACTATAACGTGTAGGAGTTCAGCGCCACGCTCGGTTGTTATATTGACTTCAATGTAAAAACTATACTAAAACTAATAATCCGCTAGGGGCGCTCACGTCATACACATCTTTTGCTCATAGGTTAACGCAGAAACGTCAACGGATGAGATGGCCGCTGTAGCACGGGAGATCAAAGTTGGCCGTGTCAGATCCCTCTTCCGACTTGGAAATGCGTAACTCACTCTGCGCATGCGCGAAGGTATCATAAGGAGCGGCCTTGTTTAAAAAACAAGATAGACCTTCGCACTTGCGCAGTCGCTGTTACGCCTATTTAACATTTCCGTTGAAAAAATTTCAATGTGACCTTGTTTCCACGGAACATACAATTAATGGACTAAAAAATTTCAATGTGACCTTGTTTCCACGGAACATACAATTAATGGACTAAAGAATTTCAAAATTCTAATAATCCTTGCGCTATTGAAAAATTTACCATGGAAACGAAATCATTTTACAATTAGTAATTTGTGCGCCATTGTATTTTATGTCCACGTGGCTCTAAACCGATGTATATTGGTCAATAGGAAGGCAAGAAAATAAACACCAAAAACAAGAAGTAACAAATAAAAATATCCAAGAGATCATGCTTAGATGTTAATAATTTAGTTGAACTTGTGCTTCGGCAAAAATTCACTCTGGTAAAATATCTTACACTTTTAAAATTCGGTTGACCTTGATACTACATTCAAAATCATTTTGACAAAATGCATCTCGAAAACCGTTATATTTGGAAGGTCGATTCCAATTCGAAAAGAGTGCCCCATCACTTTTTAGGTCCAAATTGATTTCAACCGACCTAATTTTAGTTTAATTGAAATAAATTTTCATGCTGATAATTAATCATTGAACACTTTTATTTATGCTATTCTTGTTTTTCGTGTTTATTTCCTTAGCTTCCTATTGGCCAATTTACATCGGTTCAGGGCCACTTGGGCATAAAATGCGATGGTGCACACCTTTTTAATATGAACAGTCTCTAGGCCCAACGGCTCCCGAAATATGCGATCTGCAAATATCAAATTCTTAGGAAAAATTGCTTTTCAATTATTAGCTCTGGATCATTTATTTGAGGATACCCTGTATAGCGCTCCTCGTGTCATCAACAAACAGAATGCCAATAATAGATATATATATTTTTTGACTTTCGCAGTCAAGGTTGGAAGTAATTACCCATCACGCACCAGCAGGAACGTCTACATGGACCTTGGTTCATTTTGGACAAGTAATTATCAGCTAGGAGCAACAAACACAAGGAGAACGCAACCAGCTAACGCAGTGTAGTGTACAAATTTAATCGGACAAGCCGATGAGCGTTTTACGGAAAGGGGGAAGACAATTTCCGATTTTTCCCCTTCCGACGGCAGCGGGCGACAAAGCGTCTAACAAATAAAAACTGCACGCAAGAAAATGCACGACTTTTGACGGGTTGCGTTCTCCTTGTGTGGGGTGCTGTGTTTGTTGCTCCTAGTTACCAGCCATTTCTAGTAACCGTACCTTTGATTAAAATATGAATATCCATCTGACAGCTGGTTAAAGCCAATAAATTCCAAAAATTTGATTACGGAAAAAAAGAGAACCAGAAGAAATACGGACAGGTAATTATCTAAACATAATCAATCATTCTTTAAGGTCAGAATTTGCTTTGTTTTTAAAGTCCACTCCGCCCGAGTATCCCATCGAGAAGATCACCACCCCCATCGGCCTGTTTTGGAGCGCCAACGATTTGCTAGCGGATCCGACTGACGTAGCCCTACTCAAGCCCAAAATTAAGAACTTAATCGACTTCTACGAAGTTCCATTTCCTCCCTGGACTCATTTGGATTACGTCTACGGAATGGACGGAAAGAAATACGTCTTCGATCATTTACTCAAATTACTAGAATCGCGACAATAATAGTTTTTAAAATAATTATGTACAACGCGTTTTAAGCTTGATACATTAAAATATTCCAGTGATTTTTATTGGTTTTCTTATTTGCGACCGCAAAGAGTCTAGGGCTCCATTCAACAACCTTCTGATTCATTCCTGATTATATATCAGAAAAACCGCAACAGTTGTTGAACGATTTTTTCCTTTTTTGACGTCACGATAGGTATCGGAAGGGTATCAAGTTACCCTGTTAAATGAGCAGGTTTTCCTGATACTTTAATGGTTGTAGAAGATTTATGCTTGTCGCCATTTTGATAAAGTCATTTGAAACGTGTTTTGAGCGTTTTGGCGTTCGACCTTTCAATAAGCATTTACGTCACGATAAGCAATCGGAGTGAACGGTAACGTGATCAAAAGTATCGGATTATTTTACGATTTTAGTAAAAAACGTTCTTTTGACTTTTTAATTTGTCTGAGAACATTTTTTCTTAAATAAACTTATCAAAATATAAGCAAGCGATGCAAAAAATATATTAACATGCACGTATCATTATTTATAAAATCAAATGTACGACTAACAAGGAGTAAAAACTAATAGCGTCTGCTTTAGTCGCTACCTATCTAGGTTTCAATGGCCACCAAAAGAGGGCGTATTGATAGATTTCCGTTCGCGAATAATAAGCATTGCGGGTATTAAGCGTGTTACGGCTTTACGTGTTATAATTTTTTTTCTTATTATTTTATTTTCAGGGATATCAGTCTCGAATAGAGAAAATGGAGGCCATAACCAAAGCTACGAAGTGAAATTACTCTATAGGCGCTTCAATAAATGCCGCTCTCTATTTCTTTCCTCAACCTAGTTTTAATTGTAAGGCTAAATTTGATAGCGCGCGCGCATTTTTTCTTTCAGGAGGCGCATGCGAAATTGAACGAGCCCTTCTGTAAAATATCACGCTTTGAAAAGTATGCCTTGGCTCTCTGTATTACTACTTCTAGACAAATCGCTGAACAGGTTTTATTTAAGCGTCTAATAGTTACTGTATTATAGCGAACAATTCCGAATGGATACTATGGCTGCGGGCCGAGAGTAGTTGCGTACTCCTGTAATCCCAAGCGTCTGGGAGGCAGAGTTTGTGGATGACTGTGTGAGGACGACTACCAATCCCCACCCCTGTCCCCACTTATCATAATAAAGAAATAGACACCTTACGCGGATTTTGATTTGCCAAAAATATACGGGAGCGATAACTAGCAGACAACCGGCAGTTGTTCCGTATTCCTGTGGTACTACGTGTACAGCACCAACTAAGTTTAGTGGCGCTTTAGACTAGGCGCTCCCTGGCTCTCTGTTTCGTATCCGCCCTGCCTTCCACAAGGCATTGTCTCCGTTACGAAGCAAAGGCTTGTGGAAGCTAGGACGGAGACGTTACGAGGAGCAGTGAGAGCTTGGCCTAGGCCACGTAGTACCTAACACTTAAGAATATTTATCCGGTTTAAAATCAGCTGCAATAACTTTAGGGGTGAATTTGATAAACGGGTAGTACTTTTATGTTAGCTAACATGTTTCATAATTCGTTTTGGTGATTTTTTTATTAAAAAGTTATAGAAAAAGTGTTTTCTACTAAAAATCTGTTTTTATTTGGTAAAAAAGGTTAATATAAGTGTTTTTACCAAGAATGTATTTATTTATACTCAGGGAGAATGAATTAACCTTATTTTAAATTCTCACAGTCAAAATATTCGCGAATCACGTCAGAGTACCTAAAAGATTACAAACACGAACATGTGTGACGTGTCACGTGATGATTTTTATTTTCTCACCTAATCGACAGGCGTCGCTTAAACGTTGTACCACAGGAATACGAAACAAATACCGGTTGTCTGCTTGGCGTCACCTCCGTATTAACCACCCGTATTATGTTTATGGTTGGCGTGGCCGTTACACTTATCACACCCTGATTAATCAGTTATTGTGTGCTGGTGTCTAGGGCCTTGGATCGACACCGATTTGTGTCTATCAAAAGAAAATTCAAAGAATTCTTACCTTTATAGTGAGAGCATATGTAACATAATTACTCATAAGTATGCCACTAGCTCTATTTCTTCACTAACGGTTTGTTTCACAGATATTGCGTCATCCGTACCCTACCATGAATCTATTTAAATAGATAGATAGATAAATTAAATAGTTAAATAGATTCATGACAATACGTAATATTTGACGTCATATTTTACGTCATCGAATCTAAATGCCGCTTATGCCGTCGTATAATTAGCTCTACGTCTGATAAACCGACGGCCATTATTTTAGTAAACAAACCGGTTTGAACAACTAAGGCTTAGGAGATAAAATGAACTACAATATAGTGTCAAGTTCTGTTAATTTAATTAATTTGCCAATTAATGAAGTTCTCGGAGACTCACGTTGTAAAATAAATTTGCATTGTCAAATAAAAGAAGCAGGTTTATTGGAAAAAATAGTTGAAATTCAGGTTGAGCTTTTCTGGCGCATCTACAAGGTTGGAGTCTTTCAGTCTTATTTGTATTTGCAGATTCTTTTGAACCTAGGCCTAACCACGGCCAACTTAGATCCACTGCTACTCGCAGTGCGAGTAGCAATGGATCTAAGTTGGCCGTGGCCTAACTCTTCTAGGCTTGATTTGGGTTTTAATAACGCTGGTGGAATATCCCACTTCGACGACTTGTTCCATTTTTGGAAAGCGATCACTTATTGGTCATTTTCCCCAACCTTTTATTTTCTAAATTACTCATAATTTAACTTCATCCGCACAAACCGAGCGAGTTTATAAATTTCAATAAAGCTACATTGGGCAGACTAAAATTCCGACGCAAAAAAATTCCTTCTCAATTTAGAGGTTTTCCATTGGCTGAAATACATATGTTACTAGCCAATAGTGTGACTCCCAAAATTACTAGGATGAATAAAAAGGTTAAAATCTAACGTAGTCCACTTTTTTACTGGTTCGTGGTGAAACAAACCGTTAGTGAAGATTTTTGAATGGAATAAAGGTACAGTGGCATACTTATAAGTAATTATGTTACATATGGTGAGAGTCATAGAAATCTCATAGGTAACTAGAATGCTGCCTCCTACGGCCGAGCTTGTCGCCAGTTCGTTTTGAACCTTCAGCCAATGAGAGGCCGTAGAGTGGTTCCGCCAAGTAGGATAACAATCCTCCTTGGTTCCGCATTCTCGTAAGCCACCATCTTTAGAAGAATCTTTTTCCATTTGACACTTTTAGGGGTTCTCACGCGGAAAAAAATATCACGAAGAACTGTTACTCTTCTCAAGAAAAGAATTTTCGCTTAAAATTTTGACGCACCCTTCGATAGTCAAGTCTTCACTCTCTGATCTTCCTTGACTAGATACAAGAATAAACAAGATTTTACGAGGGCTTGACGGGGATGTGACAGCTAGCTGCAGACAGGGTTTTTTTTCCAACAGTAGCGACATCGTCGGTGAAATCAAAAATTAAGTAATTGTCACCATCACGTGACTATTCAGCTGGAGTTCTTGCGGCCTAGATTTGAGAAATACTTCGTTTAGGGCTCTATAAGTTTAATATTAATTGAAATTGAAATGACAATTTGAAAATAAGTTCGATCTAGGGAAACTAATATCAAAGGAAAGTAAATGATCAATATATATTACTTATGTACAACAGTAGCTAATACTGAAAAAAAACTCAAGAGGGGGGGGTGGCGCTAAAAGACATCTTGAACTATGGGTGTAGTAACAAATCATCATTTCACATGGCGGGGGCGCTCCCTCCCGATGCCGCGCTTGGTGCTGGGCCGCCCATGTCAAGAGGGGGGGGGGGCACCCCCGCATGTATCCGCCACTGAAATACAAGTAGCTTTTTGTTAAGTTCAATAATTGGCCAAGGCCCAGGTGATTTATAGTGGAATAGACCCATGTTGAAAGTTGGGGGGCCGAAAATTAACATTTTTACCTGGCAACTCAGCATTTGGACGGAACATCCGTTTCCTTACTTCCGCCTGTATATTTCAATGGCGGTCACGTGGTTCAAAACGTCACAAACAGGATGTTCCGTCCAGAGGTCTCACTTAAGCCTCGTCTGCGGACCCTCTTTTGTTATGGGTCTATTTGACGAAGGCCGCTGGACATTGTACAAAATTTACATTGAATATACCGAAATGGAATTCTGTTTGACATCAGAGTCCAAAAAATTGTCTACTAAACCAAAGGGGTAAAATTAATTATTTAATGTTTAGTAAAAACCTCCACATCTGATAGTATCCATGCATTTCTCAAGTAGTTAAATTTTTGATAGATTAAATCAATAATAAGTTTATATCTAATCACAAATAATTTGTCTTTCTTATGAAATTAAGCATTTTGGCAATAACACAATGTTTAACCATTTTATCTCTTTAAACGCGAAACGCAACAAAAAATGTCGCTACTTGGTTTTCAACGTATTAGGGTACCGTGTTCTTGACTATACAGATAGATTGCGCCACGGTTGAAAAAAACCAAGGCAAAAAATTGGTCGACTGCTAGTTCTTGCTGGGTCGCTTTTCCGATTGGCTAACCCCATCGCCGGGTGTCTAGAGTATTGTTTTAAACAGTTATGCATCAATTTGAAGGAGTTGTAGGGGGTGAGTTGAGAAGTATGCCTGTTTTTACCTCATTTTCCTACGATGGGTTAAAAGAGCGCCAGAGAGCTTCTATCCGAGGTGTAAATCACCGATTTCGATGAAACTCGGGTGGTATGTAGACCTTGGGGTAACATGAATTTTCACCAAAGGGAAAAGTTACACTGGGCTTCCGTTTTGCTATGGCAACCGAAAATGTTTTTGACAACTTAAAATGAAAAAATATACATTTAAAAAAGCATGGGATTTTCTCGGTTTCACAGGGGTACCCTGTGAAAAATTTTGAAAACTCAAAAAAATAAAAATTTAAATTTCAACTAATATGCTAAATTTTAACAATTTTGGGTAAAATTCATCACGTTTGGGTAAACTTAAATCAAATTTGGGTAAAATTGAGAAAATTTCATTGAATTTGATAAATAAAGGAATATATGAAAATTTTACCTAAATAAGGTAATTGTCAAAAAAAATTGAAATCGACAAAAATTGGCTAAATTGACCAAAATTGGGTAAAAAGAATAAAATTGGGTAAAATGACCTAAATTTTAAAATTGGATAAAATCGGGTTTAACCAACTAATATCGTCTAAAATTGGGGTAAAATGACAAAAATTGGGTAGAATTGTGTGAAAACTACTAATATCGGCTACATTTGGGTGAAATAATAAAATTTGGGTAACCGAGAAAATCCCATGCTTTTTTAAATGTAGATTTTTTCATTTTAAGTTGTCAAAAACATTTTCGGTTGCCATAGCAAAACGGAAGCCCAGCGTAACTTTTCCCTTGGTGGAATTTCATGTTACCCCAACGTCTACATACCCCCCCCCCCCCCCCCCGAGTTTCATCAAAATCGGTGATTTACACCTCGGGTACACTCCTCGTAAGTGTGGCCAGAGAGTGTAAAGTCGCTTCGCTACAGAGAGGCGCCTCTTCCTATCCCCGTAATGTTAAAATTTCGTGGTACGTTTTTTCCCCATGAGAGCGTTGAAGAAGCAGACGACGGTGTTTGCAATTCCCGGACACACGATGGCATCATGGCACTGTAAAATTGCTTATCAAAGAAAAATAAAATTTGCTCTCAGTAGGTTAAAGTTGAATTCAGCTCAGTCAGCTGTGATGTTGAATTATTTTAACTATTTAAGTAAAACAGTTGATTTCGTAAGAAATATAAAAGTAAGTACAAGAAAAATCCCTCCCTATTTCATTTCATTATTATCAACTGTACTTTTTTAATATATCAAAAGAAATTCGTGGAATCTAAAGTGGAATATTTTATGGGCTGGCCAAATCTTAATTAAATATAATCTTTGTCAGTGAATTGTCCTTTACCTTGCAAAACCCAATGGTTATCATATTTGGACAATTCTTCATCATGGTCCAGGTACTTTAAACGAGTCTGTTTAAAATAAAGTCATCCAAATTGTCAATTCAATATGAATCTGATGGTTTTAAGAGGTTATTGACTGATGCAGCTCTGTACGCTGCCTGGTATTGTTGAGGATTTGGAAGATCTCAATTGTCTCCTTATTGGAAAATGGAACCAAAGTAGTTTTCTAAAAATCTTGACTAATTCTTCCAGTTACTAAGAACTTAAAACCAAAATTATCCTTTATATCATTCCATAGGAGTAGCAAAGACTGAATTGATAGTTTCCACCCTTCAATACAAGGTAAGGTTTTATACCTACAGTTCTGAAGCTACCATGTATTAAACCTTTCCAATTTTTCTTTCAGCATTGGTATGTGGATGGATTGATCAGTCATTGCTCTCTTACAGTGTGTTTCATTGTTTAATGTCCTGCTATTGCAGCAATCAAAAAGGCCGTTAATGTGTAAGAGGAACTCTGCTGTGTATGTGCTTTCAATTGTTAAAACTCTCCTAATCCCATTGAACAGGCCATTTGAATTAGAAACAATTTGACTGCAAATTTGGGCAGCTAAACTGACTTTCATGTTAGAAAATGCTGGTAACTTGATATGTTTACGTTTCAGCATATGTGTGCTTTGAAACTTACCAATTTCTTGGTCTATTTTGAAAAAATGTTCTAGGACTGCCCAAGAAACTAGATTGCCTTCCACTATTATGGGATACCGTTTGAAATTGTTCCTCACACTTTTCAAGAGATGTGGAGGATCAATTTCAATGAATGGCTTTTCCACTGATATCCCCATACTTTTGAACAAATTTTGATTGCCTGTTCCTTGGTCACAGACTACAGCTTTGACAATAAGGCCAATACGTTTTAGGTGAGTTACGCAATCATGAAGCAATATCTTCAAAGTCTGTTCGTGACAAGCATCTTTTGTGAGGAAGTAACCAATTGGTGGTTTGAATTTCAGTTTTATGTCATTCACCATGAACACTAGGGCCTGATTTGCGTACTATTTTGACCTTCCATATGGACCGAAGTCTACGAAACCCGAGGGGGTAGCCACTTAAGAAATATGGTGTACAAATAGCGAGAAATAAAAATAAACATTCCTAGAAATCCACAAGAAATATTGGAAATATTTGGAAATCTGGTGTACAATTTTTTTCCAAGTGCCTACCCCCTCGACGAAACCTTCAATGTTATCGTTTTCATTATTGTCAAAATGTTTAGTTGAATGGCTATAATTATGTTAAGTACAAATATATTTAAATGGAATAGAATTCAATATATAGTTCTGGGTTTAAATTCATAGGAATTGACTTCATCCAGTAAAAAAAAATTCATTTAAAGCTAGTGTTCATCATTGTGAATATTTTATATAAATTATCATTTTCTTCGTTGAATTGATTTTGGAGGGCATAATTTGGCATTTGTAGTGCTGCGTTTACCTTACACAAGATTGTAGTTGTAATATGATCTTCAGGTGCATTTATATTTGCTACTATTTGAATTAATTATAAATGAACATAAGGCAGTAAGAGACCATGGCGGGATATGTTTTTGCCTTCAGTTTACCTAGGGAAAACCGTGGTTTCATTGGAATTTTCCAAAAAAAATAGTAGGTGTAGCTAATGGTGTAAGCCGGTTTTTGGTTTTGATATTCATAAAACAATCGTCAGTGAAATGAAGACCGCAAAATACGTGGTTAAAGTGCAAGTAATTTGTAGTTTTATTTTGGAGCTTTTCACTGTTTACATTTTGCAGCCACTGCAGAACTATTAAGTTTTAAGAAATGTTAATGCTTATTAAATTAAAACGCGTATTCACCGGTCTTTATCCCTGGAAACTTGAAAAAAAAAAGACAGACGCGTGGTTACCTTTTTATTCGATTTACAATTTTTAGCCGAACAAGACATTTCAAAATAAATTAAACTTGCAAAAATACCTAAAACACTTCCTTTTTTGCGGCTTCTCAAACTCTAATCTAGCGCGCGCCGGAGATACTACTAGCGCCATCAAACGCCCGGGAATTGTGGACATTCTCGGCGAATAAAATCGTACCACGGATTTTTTAAAGAGAGGCGCCTCTCTGTAGCGAAGCGACTTTACACTCTCTGGTGTGGCCTACTCAGTGCTTCCACTTTGAGGGTATTTTACCCTTTTTCGCGTAAAATGGACCTCGAGAGGGATTTTTTTTTCGAGATTGAGGGTAATGGGTAAAATGAGGGTATTTTGAACATTTCATGGGAAATTTAAGGGTATTTAAAAATTTTTAAAATAATCTACCATGAAATATAATTTCCCTTTTTGACAAAGTGTAACTAAGTTGGCCGTAAGTGGAAAACTGGTTTTGCTTATGTCGAGACCCTTTTAGGTTCTTTCTCTGTTGTCAGCTTTGCCGATTGGAGCAGACCAAAATATTGTTTTCGTCCCTAATATAGCGAACTGCATACCTACCATTAATATTAGTGTCTTTTTCTTTGTAAAAATTAAAGAAAAAAACTGTGATAATTAAACTACATTTTTAATGGGAATTTTAATGGTATTTTTAAATTAAAAATGGGTATAAGTGGGTATTTTATTGTTTGATTCTTGTGGGAATTTTAAGGGTATTTTGGAAATTTGGAAAAGGTAAAAGTGGGTATTTTTCAGCTTATGTCTGGGTAAAATGATCTTTTGGAAGTGGAAGCACTGGGCCTACTAGCCCCTGCAAAACCAAGCAGCAGGGTTGGGTTCTATGGTTCTTGTGATCGGTAAAATAGGATTTTGTAAACCAATCGAGGTAACCAACGTAAAAAAGTAAACTTAAACAGTATTTAAAGTCATTGCTGCTTGGTTTTGCGCTTGTTGTAGCCTACGGTAACTTTTCTCTTTTTTATATTTATGGCGGTTCAGATGGCTGCATTATAATGAATGCGTATTACCCTGTTTCGTTTGGTCTTTATTTGTGGCTAAAACATACTCTGGTAATTGCTAAGTACTTTTTCTTTCATTTGTTTAAATATTTCATGATTTAGTTATCAAATTTGTGAGTGACTGACAAAAATTCAATACAGGGACTAATTTAGTAATTTTATCATAATTGAACCTATAGCAAAAGTTATACATATGTTTGTTTTGTTTAGACTAACTAGGCTAAGTGTTGTAAGTCGGAAAATTTTCCGGAAAATGACCGAGGCCTTTTTTCCGGAAAATGTTCCGTATTTTTCCACAAAAAATTAAAAATGTTTTAATTCCATGATTTGTCTAACATATTGTTGTACAAATTGAAATAAAGCGGCATTTTCGCTTCATTTTTTCGAATCTAAAAGTAAAACTAAACCTCTAGACTAGTTTAAACTGATGAACAGTGTAACACTATTAATGTTTTGTAGTATGTTTACTGATATTAGACATTTTATATCGATAAAAAGTTAAAAACATTAAAAACCCTTAAACAGAAATTTATGTTTCAATTTTTTATTTTTCCGATTTGCGGAAAATTTTCCGCAATTTGGAAAATTTCATAGAAATCTCGTAGGTAACTAGAATGCTGCCGCCTACGGCCGAGCTTGTCGCCAGTTCGTTTTAAATCTTCAGCCAATGAGAGGCCGTAGAGTGGTTCCCCTACTCTCGCGAGAGTCAATTAGCCTTTTCAGTTTACATAGAGCAAGAAGCTCATAAACTGCTGGATTTTTGTCTGCTAAGCAGCCACTTTATTGAAAAATCGTCTGCTTAGCAGACGAAAATCCAGCAGTTCATGAGCTTCTCGCATTTGCCACTACGTGGCTCTTATGTAAACTGAAAAGGCTAATTGCAGACGATGCAATCGACAGCCAAGCTCGGGATATACCCGTAGGATTTCGCTGGGTTTTTTTCGATTTTGAGATCGTAACAGCTTGCGGGTAATAACTTAAATATAATCGTAAAAGTATTAAATTTAATATTGGTTTTCTTAAATATATTTGTAATAAGGAATCTGTAAACCTATTTCATTTGCAGGTGCGCTTCATAAACATTAAGCCTAAAAGTCTAAATTTCCTGCCGTTTATTAGCCGAGGCCTAATGTTTATTACCTGAAAATTACATATTTTCGCGACCGGAATATCGTCGCTTTTTACACGACGGAATAAAACACCGCGAAGGCATTTTTGTAAATAAAATATTAACAAGTTGGCAAGCTTTCCAAAATATACCTCTCCTCGGAAGAATTGTCCCTAGTGGTATTAATTTCTCGAGATGACCCTTGAAGATATCTCCGCAATTTAGAGTTATTTGTTAAAAATGTTATCCCAGTTTTATCCCGCCCGGTATAAAATTTTAATTATAATTAAAATAATTGAGACGAAACGACCAATTTTAATTTATTCAGAATATTATAAGTTAAGTAGTTACAACAGTGAGTTAGACGTACTATAACAATGCACAATTGAATTAAACCCTTTTTACAGAACAAATTTATCAGTTAAATATAATACGAAGCAAATTTTAATGAAAGAAATATCTACACAGGGTATTTGTATTTTTCTCGCTTACGACATACTTGCCGCATCTTTAACGCTCATTTTATTTCAACACTCGCCCTTGATGAAGATACCGTAGAATAGCTATATTCGACCTCTGGTAGTGGACGACTCGTAGACTTCCAGTGGACGTTGTGACACATACCGCATGCAAAAGACCAATGCCGTCCAATTTCCAATATCATATAATGACTCGCACACCCAGGAAATTAATGACTGCGTTAGGAATCGTAGATATCCAAATATCCACACCAAAAGTATTACCAAGAAGCAAAAACCTTACCATCAACAAGGCACAGAGAGCCACATGACTAAACGGCAGCTCTTATATCAATAATCGTTAAATAAACGCATTTGCGTTATTACAACTATATTTAAGACGATAATAAAACCCGTAAATAAATAACAAAAAACTAACAAAGTGGACCACCCACAGGTTCTACCCTTTAACCCTCTTATCTTTGCTGACTGCGCTGAAACAAGATTTGACCTTTAAAATTTCATACGTAAAAAATGTAGACTTTAAAAACCATTAATATACTCTTCTGCTAAGCTGAGTTTATAATTTTCTAAGAAACGTTATATGCATCGGTGGTTCTGTGGTAGAAGAGTAGTGGCTCACTCCTGTAATCCCAGGCGTCCGGGAGGCAGAGTTTGTGGAAGGCCGTGTGAGGACGACTACCAATCCCCCAACGGGTGGTCGGGATACTTCCGCCACGGGTGTCCCCACCCCTGTCCCCACGCACCCCCCCGTTGGCGTGGCCGTTACACCTATCTCACCCTGATTAATCAGTTATTGTGTGTGTTCTGGTGTCTAAGGCCTCGGGTCGACACTGATGTTTGTGTATCTCAAAAAAAAAAAAAAAACATTTGCCTGTTATATAGAAGGGCTCGGGTTCGAATCCTGGGCGGCACATTCTTTTTAATCAACAGAGAAGACGTTACATTCGATGCAATAATTTAAATGGAACACGAAATTTCGTTCTATTTTAAAAACTGAAAATTAATGCTCTGTTAATTTGTAATAAACGATTCCGCTTAAGCTGAGCTTATAATTTTCTTAACATGTATCGGTGGTTCTGTGGTAGAACACTCGCCGGTCATACAGGAAGGCTCAGGTTCGAATCCCGCCCGATGCGATCGCAAAATTGATACTAACACGAATACCGTAAACAATTGGTGGAAACCCTGCCATTTGGACGTTGAGACGTTCATCGTAACCCTCAGCATTTGGTCCGTCCCAAAAGTCAGTATGTAGAAATTGGAGAGCAAACACCCATACATACAAAACGCATACACAACAAAATCATCACCCACAACCGCCATAACGCAAACTCAACATTCCCGCACTACACATAAGCATTACAATAATAACATTTCCAATGAAACTAAGTTGAAACCGTCGTCGTGACGGTTTCAACTTAACGAAAAAAAACAACCACACCAAACCGCCCCCAACCGCACCAACCGTTAACGCTTACCGTCAGACGGTGGTTTTGCCAACCTTTAAAGTTCTGCAAAAACGGTTTTTCGACTTTGCTCCGGTAACGAGTTTTGGACTTTGCCCCGGTAACACGTTCGCAGAATATAGACACACACGCACACACACAGACACACAGACATACAGACAGACACACACACACACAGACACGATGATTGTAAAACCCCTCCTAAGGGACATAGTCCCCTCGGAGAGGTAAAAATAATTAAAAAAAGTTATGTCTGCAGAAAACTTGTCGTTCGCCGAGAGCGTCGTATTTGAAGAATTATGATCAAATTCGGTTTTGGTAACGTAATGAAAAATAATGAGCTAGGTGACGTCATTATCTCTGGTGACGTTAAACTCATGGCAGAACCACTCTTTGAGCTCTGATTGGCTGAGATCTGGTTATCGTCTGCCACGGCGTTTGGTCCATTTGCCAGTTACACGGCAGCATTCTAGTTACCTATGAGATTTCTATAGAAAATTTTCCGGATAATTTTCTGCAAAATTTTCCCCATTTTATTTTTCCGGAAAATTAACAACACTAAATAGTTTAGACAATACTAAAGTAATGTGTTTTAAAAAAAAATATATAATAAAAAGGTATGATTGTATGAAACGTGTACAGCAAAGTGGTGCACTGCATAGAACACTATCAAAAAAGAAACACGATCAAGATTTGGATTTAGTTGAACTTGGAGTTTGTTATGACACATTTCGGCGGGTATACGGTTTTCTAAAGTTCCCAGTGTAATTTTGTCATTTCCAAAACTAAAATATATTTTACTTTTTATTATTGTTTTCATTATTTCATAGGGGCCCAGGGGGCATCAAAATGTTTAAAGTTCTTAGAGCAGCAAAAGGGGTTCATCCGCCCCTGGATGAATTGTTCACGATTAATCAGGCGGTTTCGTACGCGCGAGCTCATAGTCTTGGTGACATCCTCATCTGCTCAGACTCCAAAACAGCTTTAACTACGATCCGCGCCGATAATGGTGCTGATCCCAAGTTTTTCGCTTTCGGAGTCTCTGTAGCGACTAACCTGGGTCGGTTAAGTTGCTGTGGTGCCCCACCCATGTCAGCATTCCGGGCTACGAATCTGCCGACCACTGTGCAAATGTGGGCGAAATTATTCGTCCCCCGATTGCAGTACAAGCCTCGTGTAAAGCTATTGCCCACCTTGTCGCGTGTCGGGTTTACTTCTGACATGTCGGGATTAAAGGCGGCTATCCAGCAAGGTGAACTCCTGTCATCACGGACCTTTGTACTCTACTGCATGCTCTGCATATTAGATGATACCTGTGTCTTCTTTTATTTTTGGCGGAGGTTTGTCCAACTGTTATTTAGACTAAATTTCATTCATTTACTGTTCTCATTACATGATTGTACCTTGCTGAGGATGGTGTGAAGGCCATGCTGCCACATACACCAAATAAAATTTTATTAAAAAAAAACTTATTTCGAAACACGTGCTAACACCAACACTAAATACAGCTTTTGTGACGGTTAGAGAAGGAATAAAATAAAATGAGTTTAATAACAATCAACGACAACAAGCCTCTAAAACCAAAATTACTACCAACACCGTTCGATAATATCAAATCTAATGAAAATGTTACGTTAAGCAGTTTCGCGATACCCAAAATATATAAGCAAGAAGTTACCTCATTTCCTCCTTGGTATGATCCATCCAAAAATGTTGAATACAATAGCAGCCAAATTAAACTAGAGGATCCTACGATTGGGGTATATATTGAAGTTTATAAACCACAACTAAATGTAATTTTCACTAAATTAATTTTTGAAGCACAACAAATGGGACTTCCCTTCCTCCAAGTCATTTCAGTTCCACAAAACTCCAAAATTACCATTTTTTCATCGCAACGAAGACTTTTACTGTGACACTTGTGATCGATCATTCCAAGATATAATAAGTTTGCAAAAACATCAAGCAGAACATACGACAGTAAGTCAAATGTTAATTAATAGAAAAATAATAAAAAATAAACCATACAAATGCCACAGTGCAATATACAAGGATGCAAATTCAGAGCCCATCCCAAAATCATATCTCTTCACAAGAAAATGGTACATTACTTTACTTGTAATTTCTTATGTTCATATTAATACTGATTATTTTATTAGCAACACCACACTGGATTAGCAAAGAAAATTATGTCGCTTGATACACCAGCAGACATACAAAAGTGGAAAGAAGAGAGGAAACGGTATTATTTTTTTAAATATAGTGTAGTTAAATGTGAAACTGATTTGGTTATTTGTTTTTTAAGTAATTTCCCAACTGCAGAAAATCGAGAACGTAAAAAACAAGAGGAAGAAGAGAAAAAAACACGTGGGGAAATTCTGACAAATAAATATTTTGGGTAATCTTAGTATTATTTAGTTTTAAAAAGAAACAGTTTAATTTTGCATTTGAACAGGAAAATGCGGGGTAGGGGTAAAAACAGAAATGATAATCGCAACCTGTCACAAAATGATGCCAACCCTAGTCAACAACAGAAGAGCAGTTATTTCAGAGGCCGGGGACGTGGCCAAAGAGGAAGAGGAAGAGGCAGATTTAGAGGAAACAGTAGAAATCATCTTAATTTTGAAACAACAACAAATGAAATGGGCTCATCCAAAAATCACACAAAGTCACAGGCACTTAAAGGATTAACTACATCAAAAGCAGCAGTTTTAAAACCTTTTGAAGGAATCTTAAAAAACTACGATGAGGAAGATATTAGTGAAAGTGAAACTTTAAATGAAACACAAATTAAAAAGTCAAAAATTACCAACAACGCGAATCAAGACTTAAAACTTGAAGAAATTGATATGCGTGATAATATTGAGGAACATTCGAAAATACACGAAATTCAAGAAACTAATCAAAATAAAGATTGTGGAACAAAAATTACGGATAAACTTGTTACTATTGTGAACTCAATTGAAATTGACGATGAAATCAAAGCAATTATAATCAATGAAATTAAGCAAAAAAATTGTGCCAATGCTATTGCTTCTAGCAAATATGAGTTAGAGGAAGGAGAAATTACATCTGATGAAGATGAAATGGAAGATTTTAAAAAAGAGCCAATTCAAATACTAAAAGAAACAGAAATAATTGAAAATAATAATAAAATCCCAGATTCCAAAGTTCATATAAAAAACAAAAACTTCTTTGAACCTACTGGTATTTTCGTTTTTAATTGTATTTAGAATATCTTATTTATTGCATCTATTTTAGATTCCGATGATGATATGCCGGAAGAAACATCATCAAACCATAGTCAAAAAAATGAAAAACCAGTAATTGTTACAAATGGTGCTTTGTGTTCATTAATGCAAAATTATGGTTCTGATTCTGACAGTGATGAGCCAGTTGAAGGTAACGATGATTAGTTTTGAACCCCCGCACTTTGCATTTTTCTCCATAATTTTCTGTTTTATTAGTATCAAGCAAAATTAAACTAAAAAATGTTTTGGAACCTCGTAAAGAGATAAAGAAAATTCCAGTACCTAACTTATATCCAATTAGAAAACGGCAAACTACTCTTCTTGAAAAAGTAATATTGCAAATATTTGGTTATAAACGTTTCATTAAGTATTTTTTTTTATTTTCAGTTGCTGAGCAATGAAATAAGGCATGAGAGGAATGTAGTATTGCAATGTATTCATTATATTGTAAAAAATAACTTTTTTGATGATACAATTAAACATACTGATTAAAAAGCTTAAAATTCAGCATATTTACGACCCCTAAAATCGACCCAACAAAATTTTTAACTTGAAGGAGGCATAGGAGGTTGTCGCATTTGATTCCTAGCTGCTTGTTGTTGAATATGTTGATTTTTCACTCGTTCAAGTTCATTCACACGTGACCTGGCATGTTCTAAGCGATGCCAGGCCATGTGCAAAATTTTTTGAGCTGCATAACTTGATCCCTCATGTGGTTGGCCTTAATCATAACAGAACATATACATTCTTGTCCCTTCCTTATTCCCCACAATCTGAAACTCACCAGTAGATACTTGCGTCAGATGGGTTATGTGTTTTTGAAGGCATGTTTCAACATTCTCCAGTGTTTTTAGAAAAGTAGCTGTATTTCCTTCAACTTGCTTCATGCTTGGTTTTTCTTTACTCATTTCCAATATAGCTTGTCCTAATAAGGACAACTCGAAAAATTATATAAAATACCGTAAATTTTTGTCAAAATTAAAAGCGGACAAGCAAAGGCTTAAAACCGACCTGCACTTTGTAATGCATTTGCGACGTCTTTTTCGATCGCCTCCAGCTGCTCCATTTTTTCCATTGGAGCAGACATTTTTCACTTAGTTATGAAAACTTAAGAAAAAATTCATTCAGAATTGCGTTCTGTCCACCGAAAACATAACTTTACAACTTTGAAATTCTTCCGTATTATTAACGGAATAACGTCGTCTGCTAATACTGGTCACGGCCAACTTCGATCTTAAATCTTAAAAGAAGACTTTACGGAAAGCCAACTGCCATATTTTAAGTTTTCGTTTTATTTATTTTGGCGCGCATTTTTAAAGACAATAAAATAACAGTCATAAATAGAATAAAATTTCATTCTCTAAATATATATGTACATAGAATTTAGTATTTTACACATTTAATACTAGCATCAATTAAAATTTTGAATAAAATTCAAATATTCTGAGTTGCATCCTCTCCAACATCATAAAAGTATGTAGACGTAACATCAATCTGTGATTCTAAATACTATAAATAAATTATATTAGTACCCAACGTTAAATATTTAACAATAAATATACTTTGATAGCGGTCAAATGTGATGTTAATGCGTAACCTTCTTCCCCCATCAAATATCTAAAATGAATGAAAATATATACACTTTTTATCTTTTAATAAATCTTAAAATATATTTAAATAATCTACCTATGTGGAACAAGTTGTTCAAGAGCTTCAAATTCTGACAACAAATGGGGCATTTTGGTTTGAACCAATAAATAACACATAATACCTATTAAATCATCAGCGCCACTAGAAAAAAATTCAAACGTGCGATCAATACATTCCCTGAACATAAGCCCCGTCCTCAAAAAATTAGTCAAAATTAGCTTACAAGGGTCTACCAGATGCAGAGTGTGTTTTTTTGCTACATACTGTTCGTGCAACATTAACAAGTTGATGCAATTTGGCTATAGGTGTATGTAAAGTGGTCAGTCTACGTAGACCAGCGAGAGCTTCATCTTGGCAAGCTGAGAGATTAAAATAGGACGGAATGCCCACTTCCTCCGGTGGACTAGTTGATAATCTTTCCATAACGATGGCCATATTTTGTTCAGCCTTATAATTTATTATTCTGTTAATGAAACATTTGATTAAAACGAATTAATAATTAGTGTGTCAAAAAAAGTACCTAAAAACTTGTAAAAGCTGTGGCCAAACTCCCTGAAAGAGAAAATTCTCCGCCATTTGATAACAAATTTCCTGGGCAACGTCGGTAGTCAATTCGTACGTGGCACATAAAATTTTAACTAACATTTCAATAGCTTTAAGCGTATCTTTAATAATTTCATTCAATTTAGTCCTTAAAGCAGTCATTTGCTCTTGTTCAGGGTCAATGAATGAGCTATACGGTACTTGGGAAGAACATTTTTCACCAGCCAGTGGGTCAAACAAGGACAAAAGATCGTCTTCCACCCACATTTTGTTCAGGGGCATTTTAGATAACGACACTTTAGTAGAGTCTAACAGAGTGGAAGACTCGGGTGTATGTAGAGACGTTTCCATTTCTTCAAAATTATGAGCTTTATTGGAATTCAATGCTAGTGGAGTTGAAACGTTGGAAGAATTATCACCAATTGTGATATCTGGAAGTGTAATTTTCCCAAGTACACCGTCATTTTCTTTCAAGAAAAATTGTATTCTTTCGAGTAGCTGGTTTTGGCTTTTGCACACCCAGAGAGCTAATGGATGATTTGTTGTACTAAAATAAAAAATTTATTATTATTGTATATTAAAAAATCTAAAACAAATATTACCGTACCTCAAAGTTAATTTCATTGCTTCAGAAGTAACATTGCGATTATCAGGAAACTTCTTAAGTTTTTCTCTTAAATTTGTAGGCCAAATCTGGGAAGCGAGAAAAATGATTGAAATTTACAACAATTAAAATGAACAATGAAAATAACTCAATACCTCTTTTTCTTCATATTGTATTATCTGGGCATAAAGCAGCAACTTCTCCCAATCTTCGGTATTATTCGTCACTTTGTCAAGGAAATTTGACTGCAAATCTAATTTTCTAGAGAAAAAATAAAAGATTATAAATACTAGTGGTGTGCGAGTACTCGAAAATTGCGAGTACTCGTTATCGAGTCCGAGTACTCGGACTCGGAATACGTAATTTTATTACTCACATGGGTACCCGATTCCCACGAAAAGGGTACATAATTACTCGAAGCGGACTCGAGTAAATAGATAATTTGAAAATTACCCGGCGAGTCTAATATTACTCGGCGAGTCCATTATTATTGGGCAAGATTATTTAAACAGCGGCAAACAAATTTCAGACGAATTGGCCACGATAACTTAGGACTCGAATTGATCTCGATAAAAATTAGGACTCGAATTGGACTCGTTAAAAACATTCCGGACTCGTATTGGACTCGAAAGCTTTAAACCTAATTCTTTAGGACTCGAGGACTCGATCAAGTCCTTAATATTTGGACTCGAGGACTCGCGAGTCCAAGTTTCTAAGACTCGAGATTCGACTCGAATTTCAAAAAACAGGACTCGCACACCCTTAATAAATACCAAGGAAAATAAATAGAAACAATTATAGCCATACTTTGCTGCTAACTCCAAAATCCCTTTCTCTTTTTCAATTTGTTTTTGCCGAGCCTGATTGTTGATGCAAGTATATTTAAGAATAAACAACAGTAAACCTTTCATTATAACTTTCTCATGTAGAGTTGATTTTAAAAGGATACTGCTGCTTCTTTTGCTCTGGCTACGATGATATTTTCAGTCAGTTTACGATGCAATTCTAAGTACTGAAAATCGCGAGGATAGAGATGTACTAATAGCCAATACATTTAAAATAAGTAAGCAAAAGGCTTGGGAATAGCCATCAACTCAAATAGAACAAGCAATCGTAGCTCTAAAGCATTGTGTATTTATACAAACTAAATTTATTTGATATGTCAACTATTTTCACTAAATAAAAACGTAAAATATTATTGCGAATGCCTACCAAACTGGCCCGTTTCTTTGAATCCTTGACCAATTGACATCTAGCTTGATAAGCGCGGTATATTAATCCATTTTCTCTTCGCGCCTTCTCAATTGGCGATAACTCAGCTCTTAAAAAGAGAGAGAAATTAGGGCTTTGCACTGTTGTAGGATCAAGATGAGAGTAGTGATATTGGCTATCATCTAAACCTGTACGGTTATCATGCAGAAGTTGTTCCAAAAATGTCAAATCATAAAAGCAACAATTAATAAATCAAATTAAGAATGCTTGTTTTTATAATATAGAGTTATAAATTAGTTTTAAAAATTTAAATAAGCGGCTTTCAGCCCGATTACTTTAAACAAAAATATAAAAAATGATTACAACTGTTACATTAGAACAATATTTACTTCAAAAATGTCTTTTTACCATCTGAATTCATTTAGGTTATGTATTATAATTATCCATACAAATAGTTATGTGTAGAAGCTAGACTTTTGTACAAGTAAATAAATTGTACTGTAAAAAAACGAACTACTCTTAATTGAAACTTTTAAAATTGGAAGTTTTATCCAAGGGTTAATAAATTATACACTTACTTCACCATTTCAATTTTTTTTATATGTAACACTAAAGCCACAAATATCATAAACCCTCCACAAGCTAAACTGTTAGTATGATAAAAGAATTTACTTGCCCGCACATACAAATTTGAAAAAATCTGATAATCTGTTTAATCTAGAGCTATGAACTACTACGCAAGAAGTGCTATCATCTAAATTGCATCACAAAACCAAAGAATGATTGAATGACATTAAATAGTTCCTTACCTTCTTTCACTGGATGATATAACAATGTTCTGTTGGGACATGCCTGCCAAGTTTAGATTAAAATAATCAAAGCCCAAACTGTACTTGTTTCTTGAAATATTTTCTTGAGGCTTATTCAAAACTCCATTATTGTTCAGTTGTTCTAAATGGAACCAACACCTTATCAGATAATGATGGGCAAATATGAGGGGTCAAAAGTTTATTTAAAGTGTTTTTTTTTTAACACAAAAGAGCCCCCCAAGTTATCAAGGTTATCTTAAAGTGGGGTGAGAAATTGAAAACAACAAAACTGTTTTTTTTTTTTGTTTTAGGATAAATTGTGAGAAAATTAGAAAATGTTACATGCCTCAAACATTAAAAGCTTTGTTTGTTTAAAAATATGCAGAAGATAATCTTGATATAAACATTACATATTTTTTACCAGATATAAGGGTGTATTTATAAAAGGTTAAAGGTTAAAAGAGCCCCAAAAATCTATGAATTTAGCTAACCATTTTTTGAAGAAAACTGTTCCAGTCTTTCTAGGGATTTCTTCATAACAGAAACAACTTGCATGCATTTTTGTTGTGCTAGAGGATTGATTTCAAACTCTATACCAAGAAAACAGTAGTATTATATCAAGTCATGACCCAAGATAGTTAAGAAGAAGAAAATAAATTTTTACCTAAAAGATCAGTTTCTTCTTCGAGATAAATGCATAACTTTCGAATACCTTCAAGATATCTTTTGTATGCTTCCTTTTACAATTAATATATCAATGTAACTGACATAACTGGCAATGGTTTTATATTAAATACATACTGGGTACAATCCATCGCTGTCTAATTGCAACGCTTTGTTAACTGCACTCCAAGCGTTTGCTTTTAGTTCACTCATAATTTTGTTTAACTTACTGCATTAGGTGACAAACCAAGGCCTATTTTAATTATCTCGCAAGTAAAAGTCACCGTTATCAGTTTAAAAATAGGAAATATTGATAATTATGTTACTGTAATCAGTAATTACTCAACAAAAACAACGAAATTGCGTGAATTTGGCGTTTGTCAGTAATTAAAATATAAAAATGAGAGAATGACAAGGCCCAACAAAATGTTTTCCTAACTTATGAAGTTACGACCATAGAAATAAAACTGAGACTAGAAGCACGATTACATCTTGGAGGAATAAAACAAGTATACAGGAGTTGCGGAGAGCTGCGAAATCGGTTTCGTCAGTGACTGTGAACTCGCGCGAGACGGAGGGGTTCAAACGCGACTAGCGCCAGCTGCATACGGAATTTTGCAACTATTCTCATTTTATATCATTGTTTTCGCGTTGTCTGGTTTGTTTTGAAACATTTCTAAATTCTTTGCGCCTTTTTCCAAAATGACTCGTATTTGTTTGGAGGAATAAAACAAACCAGACGACGCGAAAACAATGCTATAAAATGAGAATAGTTTCAAAATCACGAATGCAGCTGGCGCTAGTCGCGTTTGAACCCCTCCGAATCGCGCGAGATCACGGTCACTGACGAAACCGATTTCGCAGCTCTCCGCAACTCCTGTATACTTGTTTTATTCCTCCAAGATTACATTGTGGTGAGATGTATTTCCTCCATACTCTTTGTTAGAAGGCTGCCATGAGAGCAGGGCAGGAAATAAGAAATTCAAGTTATCGGACATTTGTCCAGTGACCCCCCTCATTTTAAAAATTTTATCGGACATCGTCCAATAATTTTACATTTTTTTATTTTGTAGAAAAAAAAACATTCCCAGTTTATTGAAAAAGTTATCGTACAAATGTCCAATGACCCCCTTAGATTTTGAAAAAGTTATCGGATATATGCAAAATTTATCGGACCATGTCCAGTGTCCTGTGCTCATTTCATGCCCTGCATAATAGTGGAATCGCCAGCATTCTTTGTGGGAGCATGCCATCTATTTTAAAAATTTTAAAGATTCAATCTTTTTTAATAGATGGCGCACTCCTGGGTGGATTAGTAGCGATTCCACTCTCATGGCAGCCTTCTAGCTTGCCCGTTTTCCTTGAGATTACCAGATAGAGCAGTGGTTCTAGCATAGACATAATAAAGAAATAGACACCTTACGCGGAGTTTGATTTGCCAAAAATATACGGGAGCGATAACTAGCAGACAACCGGTATTTGTTCCGTATTCCTGTGGTACCACGTTTAAGCGACGCCTGTCGATTAGGCGAGAAAATACAAAATCATCACGTGATACGTCACACATGTTCGTGTTTGTAATCTTTTAGGTACTCTGACGTGATTCGCGAATATTTTGGCTGTGAGAATTTAAAATAAGGTAAATTTTTATTATAATTTTTAAATAAGTCAATTAATTCTTTCAAAACCCAAATAAAAAGCAGCAGATGATCTTATAATTAAAAACAAAAAATTCTATTTGCGAAATGATATTTTGTCAAAGGCTTAAGTAACTATCCGGTTTGTTGTGGAACTTGTGGTTATGGCTTGTTATGGGAATATTCTGAGATTCTAAATTGTAAACAAAAGTAAATGGAATTTTGATGAAAAGGATGATTCTACCTTGGATTAAGAATGATTCTACTAAAGGTATGTAGCTATTGTTCTTGAAATAAAATTAGCTTTGACAATTTAAGTCTGATGGCTTGACCCTTCATTTCTAGATTTTTGTCCTTCTCTAATTTGTGGAGTCTGAGCTTGCAATTTAAATTAATAACTTTCTTAATGATGATGTTCGATTCCAACTTCAGGATCAAACATGTTCATGGTGATCTGGTAAGATGTCCATGCCAACAATATTTCATAATATAGCAAGTTCTAGTTCTTAGACTACATTTCTTTTATAGAGAGAGGAATATCTCTTCATAACAACTAAACAAAATTGGCTAAAAACCAAGGAGATCTTACTCAAATTATAATAACATAATAAAACCTATACGAAATGATCCTTGGTCAAAATTTAAAGGTGAGAAGTTAGCATCACCGGTTTTTTCTATTTCACTTTCAACTGGATGTAATTTCTTTAAATTAAATAAAAAAATTATTTTGACTATTTTTACTTGTTTTAATTCTATGGAAACCAAACCAGAGTTGGAATGGCTTTTGGTGTGACCCACCTTTTGCCATTTACAATTTGTATATCCCGTTTTAAAAAGTGATCATTACAAATTAAATCATGATTTGAATGTGTCGCGATTTACAGCAATTGTCCATTGAGAAAGTATTGTAGGTTTCGTTATAAAAAGATTTTAAATAAGAAAGAATATTCATCGAAATAATATGATAATTTAATCCTACTTATGGAATGAAACCTTTACTTGTTATTGCAATGCGTAAAAACACTAAAATTAACCTTTTTTTACCAAATAAAAACCAGATTTTTAGTAGAAAACACTTTTTCTATAACCTTTTAATATGTTAGCTAACATAAAAGTACTACCCGTTTATCAAATTCACCCCTAAAGTTTTTGCGTCTGATTTTAAACCGGATAAATATTCCTAAGCGTTAGGTACTACATGGCCTAGGCCAAGCGCTCACTACTCCTCGTAACGTCTCTGTCATGGCTTCCACGAGCCTTTGCTTCGTAACGGAGACAATTCCTTGTGGAAGGCAGGACGGATACGAAACAGAGAGCCAGTGGGCGCCTAGTCCAAAGCGCCACTTAAGTTTAGGGGCGCTTTATAAGTAGGAATAAACTATCATATTATTTCAATGAATATTCATTCTTATTTAAAAATCTTTTTATAACTATAGGCAGGATCGAACATCATCATTCAGAAAATTATTAATTTATATTGCAAGCTCAGACTCCACAAATTAGCGAAGGACAAAAATCTAGAAATGAAGGGTCAAGCCATCAGACTTAAATTGTCAAAGCTAATTTTTTTTTCAAGGACAATAGCTACATACCTTTAGTAGAATCATCCTTTTCATCGAAATTCCATTTACTTTTGTTTACAATTTAGAATCTCAGAATATTCCCATAACAAGCCATAACCACAAGTTCCACAACAAACCGGATAGTTATTTAAGCCTTTGACAAAATATCATTTCGCAAATATAATTTTTTGTTTTTAATTATAAGATCATCTGCTGCTTTTTATTTGGGTTTTGAAAGAATTAATTGACTTATTTAAAAATTATAAAAAAATTTTACCTTATTTTAAATTCTCACAGCCAAAATATTCGCGAATCACGTCAGAGTACCTAAAAGATTACAAACACGAACATGTGTCACGTGTCACGTGATGATTTTGTATTTTCTCGCCTAATCGACAGGCGTCGCTTAAACGTGGTACCACAGGAATACGGAACAAATACCGGTTGTCTGCTCGTTATCGCTCCCGTATTTAACCCCCGTAGAATCTTGGGTCTATTTCTTTATTATGTCTATGGGTTCTAGTCTCATTTATATTTTTATGGTTACGACTCGTAAGTTACCGTTACCGTCGAGGTTACCGTAGTCTAGATGGGATCATGGGAACGACTCCAAGGATTCTATATTTTAAGAATCCTTGACGAGTGACGACCAGGGCAGGAAATAAGAAATTCAAGTTATCGGACATTTGTCCAGTGACCCCCACTCATTTTAAAAATTTTATCGGACATCGTCCAATAATTTTACATTTTTTTATTTTGTAGAAAAAAACATTCCCAGTTTATTGAAAAAGTTATCGGACAAATGTCCAATGACCCCCTTAGATTTTGAAAAAGTTATCGGACATATGCAAAATTTATCGGATAATGTCCAGTGTCCTGTGCTTATTTCATGCCCTGGTGACGAGTCATAATTTCGAAACCACAACCCCGAATACAAAATCCCCATATTATCGATTTCCCATTTCTCCGAATTCCCATAACTTAGAATTCCCATTACGTAAAATTCTCATATCATCCTTGTATCATCGAATAGTAGTTTTTTGGGTACGGATTACGGAAATGCTAATTAATAAGATTTAAGATTTATTAATAGACCCATATAAAATACAACTCTTTTGAAACAGAGCGGCTCACCACCATATGTAGGCGCACGGTCAAAAAAAAGTTTTAGTCGGAAATAAAATTACAGAAATTTAAAATTTAGAATTAAAAACTAAAGACAAAAACAATTATAGTAATGGTGATAGTTCATATTAACAATTCAGCTTACGCCATTCAGCTTTGTATTTCTTCCAATAGACTAGTATATGTTTCACCATGTTCAAATGCTCGCACCCTCCCGTATAACCTAACATGCGCCATTCCAGGATGTCCTCAGCTACTTCCGTCTTCGGGCGGTGAAGGAGAATTATGTGACAGAGCTTCATTTTCCCAGCCGCAAAGCTTACAATTTTGAAAGCGTTACAAGTTATCGTGACGCCACGTGTCCTTAGCACGTTTCCATAAACCAAGGATGGTCTTAACTTGTTCCAGATCGCCATCGTCGGTGGTGAAGCCCAGCAATTCCTCCGTAGATTTCGTATTGTTAAGTGTCCGCCATTCATCGATGTCTTCCTTTATATCCAAGGTCGGACAATCTAGTAGAATGTGTCTGAAATCCTCCAAATCAGGTCGGCACAATTTACACGAAGGTGAGATATTATTCAGGAGTTCGGATTGGCGCAGGCTGGTTAGGAGAGCGCCTGAACGTGCGTCAAACAACAAGCCACTAAACCAGGAAATATTCTCAACTCAATGGTGAAGTTGGTTTTCGTTGTAAAGCTCTCTTGCGGAAGTGAATAGGAGAAAGCGTGTTGATTTCAAATAAATTATGAAAAAAGGACTATAATTAACGGAAATAATGGAAAGATTCAATAGGCCATATCATAAGTAACATAATAACCGTAAGTATGACAATTAACGAGATTTACAACGGAACTGATTTTCCTAGCTATTGCGTAATCCAGATGTTTTATCCATAGAAATCTATGGTTTTATCAGCACGGAGCCCCCTAGGGTCTAAAACACGCGAGACTTCCGCCTAAGCCAAAATATCTGGTTTCCGATAGATCGGCGGAATATTACACTTAATTGATAAAATAAAACAAATTATCAGCGGCACGAGCCCAAATATGTATTTTTTTGGCACGCCTTATTCGCACGCGGGCTTCAAAACAAAGGCAAAGTTCCTCGCTACTCCAGAACGTGCTCTTTGATATTAGGCTTAAAATCTTAACGAAAATTATTCCCCAAGAACGGTACGTTGCGAGTCTCAGTCGCAGCTTGAAGAGAGTATCAGTGTCGAAAAAAGGTTCGGTTAGAAAATTAATATTAAAGGAATAGGAAGTGTCATACTTAAATTTTATGTTACTTATGGTCATACTAAAATTAAAACTCAAAATTCCCGTTTTAACGAATATAATTGCGAGAAATTCACCGTTAAATCTAATCTAATTTGGTCTTTTTGTTATATTGACCAATACCAAAATAAATAATTTATTCTTTTCAATAAATTGTTATTTATTTTGATATAGATACATATTGTAGTAGACTAAATGTTTTTTTTTTAAATAAAATTACAAATATTTTTTTTTCGCCGAAAAAAGATTATAAACCAAATTTGTAACGACTGAAATTTCGTTGTTACCGCATTCTGTTTGAGGAAATGATTTTAAATTATTTGAAGTTGTAGAACTACAAAGTGATAAGTTTCATAAAACCTTATATCTCAAAGATATAAGGGCTTACCTTTGGATCCCGTACTATTTTAAAAAGTTAATTAAACTTTAACAGTTTCTATGGAAACTAATATCTATGAGACATTAGATAATTATTTTTAATTTTTTGGCATGTTTCGAAGTTGTTAAATCTCGATTGTATATTTTTGTCCAGGCCCGAGAAGAGAGGGGGGAAGCCGGTACAAAGAGCATAGCGGGATAAGCATGTCAAAAGTGCCCTCTCCTGAAATCTGTTGTTGTTGGTGTCATTCAGTTCCCTATCGAGCATGGCCAAATTTTTGAAATTTTTGTTTTCCTATCTCAAACCAGGGGGGGGGGGCGCAATCTCAAAAAATGGGTTCTTTAGTTTTTCGCGATGTTCTCAACATCTACGCGGCCGATTTAAATAATTAGGGTATCATTTGAAAGAGTTTTTTCACACGCACAAAATGTACAAAAATTCAAAAATTTTGGTGATAAATTGTTATTTTTAGATAACTTTTAAAATTTTAATATTTTTTTTTAAATATTTTTAATTGAGACACCACTGAATAAAAAATTGTTTTTAGTAACCTTTTTACCACTCTTTAGAAATCCACAATAATTTTTTTTTTAAATATGGGGTCAACCTTAAAAAAATTATTGAAATTAAAAAAAAAAATTAAAAAAATTGTTTCGTGCAAAATTGATACCAAACATGTTTCATATACTTTTACCACTCTTTATATGTATGTATAAAAATTTTAGTGATAAATTGTAATTTTTAGTTAAATTTAAAATTTTTCAAAAAAATTTAAATATTTATAAATGAAACACCACTGAATTAAAAATATTTTTAGCATCTTTTTTACCACTATAAATTTTATAAAAAAAAATATGGGGTCAAGCTTAAAAAAAAACAAATTATAGAAATTTAAAAAAATAAAATACAAAATAAAAAAATTAATTTCGGGCAAAATTGATAACAAACATGTTTCGTATACGTTTACCACTCTAACTTTAGCAGAGACCGATGAAAGTGAAAAAAATATATAAAAATAAAATAATTTCTTTCTTATTTATTTTCTGCCTAAAATAATGACCAATACATTTTATAATATTTTTCACTAGTTTTTCTACATCTATGACTTTATATTACATAATACGTTCAGCGGGAGTCGAATACAGCTAAAAAATGTTTCATGATTTCAAATTATTTAAAAACAAACGGTAAATTTTCAATTTTGAGATAACACCAAATAAATGGTGAAAACCATTAATATTTTTCTTCTAAAATATTAACCCTTTAAAATAACTAAAGCGATTTTATAATTTTTAGATTCACTCTTTTCACTCGATAAAATTAAAAAAATATATATTGTTTTTATTTTCCTACCAAAATGTAGCTAAATTCTTTTGCATTGCATTGTCACAACTGTCACAACCTCGAACTTGTAAGGAAATAAATATTTACTAGACTAATCACGCATTCGTTAAAAAGCCTAGATTTTAAATGTCCAATTTTGCTGTCGTCGTGTATCCAACGTTAGGTAGAGAAACGGTCATTTGACGAGTTCGCTTATTTTACGATAGTTAATGCTGCTTCATTGCTGCTAAACCAGTTAAAAGTAAACAATTAGGAACTAAAATCTTCTTAAGTCGTTACTACTTTGACTAATATCGGTTAATAGTTAATTAGTAAGCGAGTTATTTTAAAGTATTTCTATTAGCTCAAACGATTCTTAAAATCAAAATAATCTAGGCAGTCTATTGAGAAAGGCCGAAGCTATTTGGGCCGACATTTTCGGCCCCTTTAGCACCCAGACTAAATGGGCCGAAATTTTCGGCCCTTTTAGCTGCCGTCCACAAAATTGCTATTTGGGCCGAAAGTTTCGGCCCATTTAGCTTCACGACTATTGTAAGCTAATTTGGCCGACAATTCTAAAATTTCTACATTTTGTCCCAAATAGCACTCTTTTGAAATATGGTTATTTGGGCCAACATTTTGTGAAAAATGAAATGTCGGCCCATTTAGCAACGCCAACTTGGGATATCTATTTGGGGCATTTTTTGAGATGAGAGGAACAGCGTATATTTATTTCGTAAATTTGTACTCCCTGCGTTCAAAAAGGACCACGCACATTTAACATGTATATGTGCTCTCCGCACACGAATCTGCCAGTGGATAAATCTGTTATATTTGAAGTGAATCGTAGTAGTTTACCGTGGATCACAGATTTTATTGGCCGATATATTTGAATGTCAACTGCTTTTGATTTTGTGGATTTTTGTTCTTTAACTTCTGAATAACGCGAACAGAAAGATGGGGTTCTTATTTCTGGTTCCGATATTTCTGTTGGTGGTGCGTCAAATGGAGGCTGTTATGCCGGACTCAGGCGGAAGTCGGATTGCTCTTAATGTCATTGATACGTAGTTGGTTAGTTATTGTTCTCGGCTAACGAACTATACCATTGTCGCCCAGTTGGCGATGGAAAAAAAGAGATATTTCCAGCCCCCATATGAATATAACGCGTACGGGAAATTGCTATTGCACCGTTTTGTATCCCTGTATCTAGCTACACAAGTGTCATGGTGAAAAGGAGGAGTTGGGAACCCCGAATGAAAAAGAAATACGAAAGGAGAATGAGACTACTATTAAAGCCTGTGCCATCTGGTTTTTATGATTTTTAAGTTTGAGTTTATTTCCGATTGGTGCGAGTTCATCTCGTAAACGGGTTTATTTTTATATCTGTTATAATTTTTTTTGAATTAATTCATCTTGATAAACCAAAACCATGTACTTGCCAATAGGTCCGAGCAAGAATGTATTGAAGTTACTAAGAATATTTCAGCATAGCATTAACCCCTGGTACCATCCTCGCAGCTTTTGTGGAGAAAGTTCGTCTGCATTTAAGGCGCATTCAAGGTCATATCATATAGCAAACTTGAATGGGAAAGCAGACGAATTTAAGCTACAAAGGCTGCGAGGATATGAATCAGAATCCTGTGGTCCAATATTCTTAGTAACTGTTATAATAGCTCACTAGATGGCGCCTAAAGCCTTATCATAGAGTGGGGGAACTGAGCTAAGGAGCGGGCAACTGGCTGCTCGACACTTGTAATCGCGCACCAGAACCGAACAGTATGTTATAAATAAAAACCTTTATTAATCTAAATTCAACTACCTTACCGCGTGAGTAAATTAAGTTTTTAGTAAATCAACGTTTTCCACCGCGTGCGCCATTATGTCGACTTCGTTTAAAAGTCCTCCTCAATTCGTTCCCGGCGTGGATCCCGCATCATCCTGGGCGGACTATAAAGAAGCGTATGAAATATATTCTGTCGCGGCTAATTTGGACGAGGGCTCTATCGCTAAACAAAGGGCCACGTTTCTACATATTTTAGGCCCTGAAGGGCTTCGCATTTATAAAACTTTACCCATCGCTGAGCAAGGTGACGATCGCACCGTTGCTGTGCTTTTCGCGGCTTTTGATGCCTATTACCAACCGTATAAAAATTTAACGTATCTGCGTTATTCATTTTTTCAAACAAAGCAGACCTCTTCTCAAGCCTTTGATAAGTTTTACACTGATTTAAAGACCAAGTCTCAGAACTGTGAGTTTAATGCTTTAACGAATTCTCTTATTGCAACTCAGATTGTCTGTGGTATTTCTAATGACAAACTCCGCAAAGACCTTCTGTCTATTCCTAATTTGTCGATGGAGGATGCTGTTCAGCGTTGCCAAGCCGACGAAATATCTACCAAACATGCTGGTCACATGGGTGCAACTCCCACTTCTCGTTCTGACGCAATACCGTCTGTGGAATCATCTCTTCACGCCCTGCATCGACAACGGTTTCAGGATCACTCCCGCCAACCTCCGCAACGGCCGTATCGCCAAGGCCCGCCTGCCGCCCGACAAGCGGTTCGTTTTTCTGCGCCTCACGTTGCATTCACCGCAGGACATAGTCTCCCAATTTCACACGGTTTTTGATACGATTGGAAAGCTTCCAGGACAACATCAAATTCAACTCAAAGACCATCCCACACCGGTCATCAGCGCCGCTCATCAGGTTCCCCATGCCTTTCGTGAACCGGTTCGGCTTGAATTGGACCGGATGGTACGCCTTGCTATTATTGTCCCTGTTACTGGCCCGTCTGAATGGGTCCACCCTATGGTGGTCACACCTAAACCTGATGGCTCTGTACGGGTCTGTCTTGACCCCCGCAAATTGAATGGTTCTGTGAAGCGCCAGCCATATCAAATACCATCTACTCAGGAAATATTTTCCTCCCTTAGTGGATGTACTGTCTTTACAGTTTTGGATGTACAGAGTGCTTTTTGGCATATCGCACTTACCGAAGAAAGCTCGCATTTATGTACTTTTGCCACGCCTTATGGACGTTTTCGATACCTGAGATACCCTAATGGGCTAGTTACTGGCTCGGGGGTCTGTCAACAAACTCTCCGCAGTATCTTTCCACAGAGTGAGTTCCCTGATGTCCACATATCCACAGATGATTTCCTTCTGGCCTCTCGGGATATGACTGCTCACAAGCTCCTCTTATACAAGGTGTTGTAGCGCGCCCATGAAGTCCATCTTTGTTTTGGCCGAAAGAAACTATCGCTGGCTACAAACCGTGCCAAATATGTTGGCCACATCATCACGACGGAAGGTGTGGAAGTCAACCCTGATCGTGTTGCCGCTATCTGCTCACTACCACCGCCAGCTGACAAGGCTGCCTTGCAGAAATTTCTGGGTATGATTAATTACATAACTCGTTTTCTTCCTGGGGTCAACGCTGATACGGTTCCTCTCCGTACTCTTCTTCGGAAGGATGCTATTTTTCAATGGGAGCCTGATCATCAGTCTCATTATGATTCCCTCAAACGCCTCGCCACCACTGCTCCTGTTTTGGCCTATTATGACCCGAAACAACCCATCACGCTCTCGGTGGATTCCAGCCAATACGGTATAGGGGCAGTTTTACTCCAAAATGGGCAACCTGTGGAATACGCTAGTACTTCCCTTACCCCTGCACAAGGGCGCTATGCCCAAATTGAAAAAGAACTGCTTGCTATCGTTTTCGCATGCGAACACTTCAACTTCTATGTTGCTGGCTCAAAATTTACCGTCGAAACAGATCACAATCCCCTTTTGGGCATCATCAAGAAACCACTTCATCTCTTATCACCTCGCCTTCAACGTCTATTAATGCGCCTTTTCCGCTACCAGCTGGATCTCATTTACGTTCCTGGCTCCCAACTCCACATTGCAGACGCATTGTCCAGGGCCCCACAAAAACACTCACTCATTAATACTGATCTCTTGGATGGTCCGTATACGGCTGTATATGCTGTATCTGTGCTTTCACCGGCTGCACACGCCAAATATGCACAAGCGACGGCCATGGATACGACCCTCCAACAGATCATCCAGTTCAACCAGTGTGGTTGGTCACGCCACTCGAAACAGATGTCGCCTTCCCTCAAGCCGTTTTGGCCTCATCACGCTGAATTACATCTACAAACTGATTTACTGTACAGGGGTGAATGTCTTGTTGTACCCAAATCTTTACAACTCGAAACCTTGACAACTATACACGGTTCCCATCAAGGTATCAACTCTTGCATTGCGAAGGCTAAACTTCATTTCTTTTGGCCAGGAATGACTGAGGACATAACAAGATTTGTCCAGGCGTGTGCTATCTGTGCCAATAGAGCTCGAGCCAATGCACCAATGCCAATGTTCCCCCATCCAGTACCGAACCTACCCTGGGAAACTGCAGGTACTGATTTGTTTCACGTTAAATCCCAAAACTTCATACTGCTTGTGGACTATTACTCAAAGTTCGTTGAGGCTAAAGAATTGCGCAATACAACCACTCAGAGCGTTATCAACTTCCTAGCTCCTCACTTTGCCCGTCATGGAGCTCCCCAGCGCCTGATTTCTGATAATGGCCCCCCATTTAATTCTGCAGGTTTCAAGGATTTCCTCGGACAATGGGGAGTGACCCATATCACATCATCCCCCCATTATCCCCAATCTAATGGCATGACGGAGCGCACTATACAAACACTAAAAAATTCTCTTCTCAAAGCTCAACAGGATGGCAAGGACCTATCTTTTGTCTTAATGGAGTATCGATCCACCCCTAAGGGCCTGCTTCCATCACCAGCGGAAATGTGCATGGGTCGGCGTATACGCACGCCTATCACCACCACCAGTGCTTCACTTCTCCCTCATTTTCCTATAAAAATGGACATCCAACAACTCCAACACCAACAGGATCACATGATCGCCACAGCTAATGAACACTCTAATAATAATTTGCAGCCCTTCCAACCCGGACAGAAAGTCCGATACTTGGAAAGCCATCGAAATTGGCTGCCGGCCATAATCATACAAGTTGGCCCAGAACCCCGTTCTTATCTCATACGCACAGACCGAGGACAAATTCTACGGCGAACTCGAGTCCATTTGAAACTGATGCACACACTCCCTGATACGCCTGCTGTTTTTGATCCTCCTACATTGCATGCCAGTCATGATCCTGCACCTAGCCTTGGCACCGCACCTCACCAACACATGGCTTCTACCTTGATTCTTCCTGCCACCAACGATCACCCTGATGATATCGATAACCCATTTCACATACATCCTCTTTTGCCAACCGAAACTACTGCACAACCGGCTGGAATCAATGAGGTCACTACACAACAACCCTTCTGGATACATCATCGTCCGCAAAACCGTGAAGCCACTAGCATGCCCCCACAGTTGCTCCAGCGAGAATATCTCCCCACCAGTATACCTGGCAACTCTCCTGTTGTCCCACTCCATCGACAAGATATGACACCTCCTAATTCCCTTCCAACGATTACTATGTCACCTACTCGCACTGGTCCACCAAATGAACGACCTGCCTTCCACTGTCCAGACCTGACAAATCCTGAGGTCCAGTGGCCTACCACTCGTTGTGGTCGACCAAATGTTCCTCCATCCCGCTATCAAACTTCCAGTGTTTTCCAGGGGAAGAAGAAGGATCCATGAGGAACTCTTAATTATATGAACTTTCGTGAAGAACTATTAATTCAATGAACTTTTAACTAATTAACACTGCAAACTCTTATAAATTTACCTTTTGATAGTCCTGCCAATTCTGTTAATGTTAACTATTTTATAAGTCCATAATATGGCAGTAACAATTTCTGTTAATTTAACTATTTAATAATCCCATTTAACTCATTTATATATTGATGACCATAATATTGTGTAGTTCTCCATAATATTGTGTAGTTCCTCTTATCCTAAAATCGTAAATCAATTGGAAAGGGAAAGATGTTATAATAGCTCACTAGATGGCGCCTAAAGCCTTATCATAGAGTGGGGGAACTGAGCTAAGGAGCGGGCAACTGGCTGCTCGACACTTGTAATCGCGCACCAGAACCGAACAGTATGTTATAAATAAAAACCTTTATTAATCTAAATTCATCTAAGTTATTTTCCAACATAACAGTAACTTCAATACATTCTTGGTCCGAGGTAATCGACATGAACTCGTTCCATCGCTATTTCAGTCCTTGGCCAATGAATCATCTGACGGTCGCTATTGATGATCGTTGTTTACATTCTGAGCAACATAATACTAGATTTGCGATGTCTGCGTCAAGTTTCGCCCACCAGATTATAGCTCTTGCAAGTCGCTTCGTCTTGGTAATACCGAGATGACCATCTTGTGGCTCATTGAGAATGATTCTATATGGAACTGCTCTTGAATAGAATTATGGATCCAGATTATAACGTTGAAGTCCATCCGTCTTTAATGAATTTCGGTTTATGCGTTAAGATTGGGTGAGGTTGCCCAACTTGAACGATGTCTTTGCAATGAAGTGGATATTTTTGTAATTCTTCGATCATCAGGATGTATTCTGTTGGTATTGGCGGAAGGGTATCGGTAAAGGTATATGGCTCATGGCGTCTGTATTATATGGAAAGGGTTATTTGCAAGCCCCATAAACGAATAAAAGACGTCAATTTGCTATTGCACGGCTCGTCGTTGATGCGTCGTTTGAAAATTATTGTTTCCTAACGTGATGTCAACGCTGCATCTACTTTTTATTATTTATATACGCGAATTATTTTTCCACACGTTGTTTTATGCCTAAATAATTTGTATATAGAAGGGTTGTACGAGATGATAAAACACGTTCCCCACTCAGTCTTTCAGTTGAGCTTATATTTTGTAAACAATTAGCTGAGTATATTTATTAAACTATTTTTATCCGCGTTTGAGTCTAGTTTCAGTGCTTGGGTCTAGTTTCATTACCCAATCTACAATTCAACTAAAAGACACAACAATGGCGACGAAAACCGATTGCGAGTTCAACTACTCCATTTAAAAGAAGATCACAGCAACAACTATGTTCCTGTTACTGTTCTCGTACGAGATGACTACTTTAATTCTACTGTTCCTGTTTCAGTTGAAGGCATCTACCATTACTACAACTAGTAATCATGGCTCTTACTGAAAACCCTCAACTTGTTGTCTCGTCTACAAGGAATTTTAAACAGTTCGATACATCAAGTGATCCATGGACATTATATGCGGAAGGAATGGAACTAAATTTGAAGGCTAAGAAAATCACAGACGATGACATGAATCTTTCGACATTCCTAAAGCTACTTAGAATTAAAACCTATGGCTAATTGAGAAGTCTGGTGAGTCCTGCCAAACCTACCGACAACACGTATGATGTTCTTGTCACTATTCTTAACAATAACTTCGATCCCGCACCTTCTGAAATAATCAAGCGGATCAATTTTCGTAGCCGAACTTTGATGTCTGGCCCGGTTTTGTAACTTCGGAACTAACCCAGACAACATGTTACGAGACCATTTCATAGATGGAATTGAGAACGAAGCTATACAAGGACGCTATCTTCTGGAATGAACGGCAACCTTTACACTGCAGAAAGCCATCGACATTGTAATCAGCGAGGAGGAAACAGCTAAGAACCTCTCGAGCCTTAATGACAAGTCCTCTTCTGCAACAGATTATCAAATCGAAGTCTATACACACATAAAAAAATACTGTCAAAAAACCAGCAAGAAGCTGGCAGCAGCTGACGCCATAACGATACTGTTACTTTTTGGTTGTAAATAACTTGGTGGAAATCACGGCAGTGTGGTCTCCTCAACTCGCCCCCGTGGGCAAAATCCGCCATCTTGGAAAATGCACGCCAAATTTAATGATGTAATCCAAATTTCTTTATGTAATTATCTGATTGGCTCGTGTTATAGCTTAAAATTTAGATTAGGACACCCCGCACGTTTGTTTTCTACGCGTCTTCAGGGCCGTATTTCCGCCTAGTCACACCTAGGCCTAGGCCTAGCGCCCATCCTTGGAAGAAGCCCTCCAGTGACCGTAAGTAAACGAAGGCATGAATCTATATATTATTATTCGTAATTTAAATTCGAGAAATTGCTAGGTTGAACTGCGTTGAAGATTTTGTTTTACAATTACCAAAATTTACGAAATTTTTCTAAAAAGGAGCCCAGACTCCTCATCTGCCTAGGGGCCCTGTGCGTCTTTAGCGTTATACAGCAAACCGGAAGCTCTCAAACATGCATTGAAACCGGGTAAATCGATATTGTTTCCACAAATTACAATTAAAGATTTTGTAAAATTGCGATGTTTAAATAGTACGAAGCGATCTTCTATCACACGTTTAAAGAAGAGTAAAAAAATCGACATATTGGAAAATGACGACCAAAATTATAAAAAAACTACATATTAACATACTGAGTAATACCATAAGTAACATAATACTATAAGTATGACACTTGCTATTCTCCCAATGATAAATTTCCTAATGATAGTCTGTCTCGGCAATGACCATATAAATAATTACATCCTAAGGACTGACAACTCTCCGCGAGTTGAATCGGAACACATTTTAAACTTTATTTTTGTTTCTGAAGGTAGTTTTGTTCGAATTTGAGACCCAAACGCGCTTTGGCTCGTATATACAGCCGTAAAGATAATCTTCAGACGAATTTCCGGTTTCGAATCCTCCGTTTACGCAATCACCCCACGACAGACCATCATAAATATCATTAACCGACGTCTGTCAGTGTCATACTTATTATGTTAGTTATAATATTATATTAAATGGTATATTTTATTTTTAATAATAAAAATATTTTGGTACGACCTTAAAGCAAAGAGTGTTTATGTAGTCTCAGGGGATTTTAGCGTATTTTACAATTGTTCTCTTTCTGTAAAATGAATAGCATCGCTCTTCGAATAGGAAAGCCCCAAAAGTTGTCATAATTGAGAAAAAAGGCCCCGTTGAAAATTCGTAGTTTTTAGGTTTGGCCTCGGGTTTGGCCCCGTTGGACGCATTTCATTTCGTAGTCTAGCTTACCTGCAAAAAGTTCCGATTCCTCGCCTGCTTTAATTTTTTGTTGATGTGCTTCGGTAAAGCTAAATTGTATCCAAAAAATTCGAAATTCGATTTCAAAGAACAAAATGAGCAGAAATGTTTAAAAAAATTAAGACTCGATGCAATTGAGTGAATTAACGACTACAGGCCAGCTCTAATCTAACGTACATAATCCCAGAGTGTTATAGAATTTAAGGAACGTGTGAAAAGTATGGGAGACGTCACACTGACACTACTCTATTTCCCTTTTTCTGTATTTCTGCTCGAAATACTTTAACCAAAGACCATTTACACCTGACTGCAACGAAGGAAGCCGTTGTTGTTAGGCTAGTGTCGCCGCTACCCCAACGCCACCATCGTTATTTAGAGGCAACTCTCGTCCACAAGGGAATTCGGGCTGAAAAAACGCGTTCACTTCGCGCTCCTCTCCCGACATTTTACTCGGTCGCGCCGCGAGTCCTGACCAATTTTCGCCCATTATTTACGGCGTCAAGAGAGAGAGCGCGAACCGTTCACCTCCTAAAGAAGGGGGATAAAAATAGGGGGGGGGGGGGGTTGCTACATGTTTGTGGATTAATATCGCGGATTTTCTCCACTTGGTGGTGTTTTGTAGCGGACACTCTGAAATCGGAGTTATAACGTTGGTATTGTAGTCCAGGTGTAAATGGTCTTAGCTTTAACACAGTAATAATAATCTAAACTACTAACGCCCGCCTTTCAGGTGGCAGATAGCTCACTTGTCACTCCCATAGGGGATCTCAAAGTTATGACGTCGAACTGCTGGTCCTCAACAACTTCAGCCATGATCTTTTGATCGGGCTGGAGTTCTGGTACACCAATGGATTGGACATAAACCAAACCGTCAGCTTCAACGATTTTACTGGGAATTTACCTGATCACATTTTCGAACATTCCTTCAAAGCTCGCTGTACCTCTGACGAGTCCTGAAATGGTCCTGGAAATCTGTATACCGAACGCATCGGATACTCTACTAATCGAAGCTGCACCTACAGCTTACGAACGCTTCGGGGTTCTTATTTGCAAGACTCTCACCGACTTCAGGAAAGGCGTGGCCCTCATTAGGGTGGCTAACCTCCATCATGCCACGGCGGGCCCACCTCGCCACGGTGCACTAAATCCTGGACCTTCACTTTATCGAGGAATCCGCTAACGGAGGCACGTCACATAACCTCCCGACAATTTGGACATCGGCGACCAACTAACAAGATCCGAGTTACACCAACTACGACTTGTTCTTGAAAAACATCACTCGGTTTCCTCACGTCACGATACAGACCTAGGCTGGACTTCACTCATAACCCACAATATCTGTACTGGTGACTCGGCTCCTGTACGGTCGCAGTCCTTCCGCAAATCTATAACGGAACGCGAAATACGGAAAAAGAAGTTGCGAAACTCTTAAAAGCAGACGTTATTCGCGAGTCCTGCATTCCTTGGGCAGCCCCAGTGATCCTCGTGAAGAAGCGGGATGGCTCCTGGCGCTTCTGTGTCGACTGGCGGAAACTAAACAAGGTCACCAAGAAAGACGTCCACTCATTGCCACGAATTGATGACGCCTTGGATAAATTAGCTGATTCCACACTTTTCACCACCCTAGACCTCGCATCGGGGTACTTTCAAGTCGAAGTTGCCAAGCCTGACAGGGAAAAAACAGCTTTCGTCACCCCAGATGGGGAATATGAATTCAATGTTCTGGGCATGGGCCTTTGTAATGCTCCAGGGACATTTCAAAAACTGATGTACAAAATGCTTGGTAGTCTGATGTGGCAATTCACCATTGCATATCTCGACGATATTGTCATATTTTCATCGAATTTCGCTGATCATCTGAGCCACTTGAATCGTAGATTAGTCCATTAGTTTGCAATTTTTAATGTTTAAGCTTAGTTTCTCTTTTCGGTCTACACACTCGGAACATAACGTCAAAAGAACGACAATTTTTGGATTAAAAAAACCTTAGGCTGCCGTTTATTGTGTGTTACAGCAATTGCCAGTGCAATTTCCAGTTTACTGTGGTTAGTCAAGATATCAGCGTCTTGCTGTAGTTATATACAGGGTGTTAACTAAAAAACGATACAGATCTAATTACTCAAAATGTGTTTTATGCAATAATTTGAAATTTGCAGGTTACATAGAGGGTGCAGGGGGACAAATGACAATGGAAATTTCAATGACCTTGAACAGGGTCTTCAAGGTCATTTAAATTTTACCTCGAGAACCGTTAGGATTAGAAGAATGGTTCCAATTAGAAATGTGTTCTACGTTTAATTTTAAGTCTAACCAGCTTTGGCCCGATCTAATTTGACCAATGGTAAGCCGAGCAATGTAAGACCAAAAGCCATAAGGTCGTGTGTGATATTATAATCATGACACGACATTTAAGGGCTTATAAATTCAAAACCAGATTTGGAGCTTATGATGACCTTGAAACATTAGTTCAAGGTCATAAAAAATTTATCTCGAGAACCATTAGGATTAGGAGAATGGTTCCAATTAGAAAAATGCCCGCCAAGGTTTTTAAGTCAAATTACCTTTTAACCGAGGTAAATAAACCAATAAGACTCCAAAATAAACGTTAAATAATTGATTTAAGACGTACCAAGTATTTTTATTAACTTTTTTGAGTTTAAATGTTTTAAACACAAAATAATCTAACTAGTAATTGAAATAAATTGAATGACTAATTAAGGTCATTACGAACTCTCCCACTCAGTTTAGAGTGTCACGACTATTTTCATCCGTTAAATCTGGTAGTTTTCGATTTATAAGCCCTTAAATGACGTGTCATGATTAGAATATCACACACGACCTAATGGTTTTTGGTCTAACATTTCTCGGCTTCCCATTGGTCAAATTAGATCGGGTCAAAGCTGGTTAGACTTAAAATTAAACGTAGAACCCATTTCTAAGTGGAACCATTTTTCTAATCCTAACGGTTCTCGAGGTAAAATTTGAATGACCTTGAATACCTGGTTCAAGGTCATTGAAATTTCCATTGTCATTTGTCCCCCTGCACCCTCTATGTAACCTGCAAATTTCAAATTCTTACATAAAACACATTTTGAGTAATTAGCTCTGTATCGTTTTTTAGTTAACACCCTGTATATGGAAGCTGTTTTAATAGTGACATCTTGTTGTAAAATAACAGTACGAAGAAATATATCATCATTAACGGTAAAGGCTCGTCAAACTGACGTCTCATATACTGTTTGTTCAAGAAACAGCTTAAATATGTAAAACAAAAAGCATTGCTTGTTGTTCTAGAAACATCAACAACAACTGTTTGTGGTTTTATGACAAGGAACGATACATTTGATAATAGCATGCGGTTAATGAGAAGATAGCGGCCACGGTTGGAAACAGTGCGCTATAAAGTTCGGAATATTAGAATGAACTATGATTTTACGTTAAGGTGAGGTGGTTCAGTGGTAAATTACGGTTGCTTAACAACTTACACGGGCAAACATGCGTTTTACACTAAATATTTATTTTAATTTAATACAAGGCTGAAATACAAACTGTCTTGGCTAGCTGGCGTTGGTGGTGACGTGGTAGAACATTTGTCTATCGTGTGGGAGATCCAGGGTTAGAATCCTATACTCGCATTTTCGTAAATCAATAGTTAAATTCACAGCTAAGGAAGTATTCTTTGGTTGCACGCTCGGCTCCTTAATATAACCCTTACGAACTGCGCATAAATGAACAGAATCCGTAGTTAAGTGGTTCAACACCGTCCGGTGTTTGTTTGTGCGTGCGAAATTCCCAAACCCCTGCGTCTATTTCTTGACTTTTGGGACGGACCGCGGTCTGAGGGTTATGTTAAACGTCTATAACCACCAAAAAGGGAAGGGCTGCTACCAAAAGGTCATGGAATAAGTTTTATAATCAAATTTAGTCGGTTTCGAACCCGATCCCACCTGCATATAATTATCGATTTCTCTACCACCGTGCCACCGGCGCTTGATGAACTATGCTTTTTTTGGGTTATTATAGCTTTAACCGCGGTAGTTATTTAATACTGAAAACTAAAATTTAAAATAATATATTAACTTTAAAATTAATTTCAATTTACAAATTTAATAAACATATGGTACGATCCAGGGATCGAACCCGTGTCACTACAGTAGGACACGGGTTCTCTAACAAGGTGATATTTTAGCCTCGGCGAACTTGTTCAAATTGCGAAAAGGATTTAAATTCCATAAGGTTTTTTTGCGAATTCGTGTTTTTGTGACGTGTCTGTATTTTATTTGTGACGCGAGGCTTCATCCTGACACACCCGAGTGATCTGACACAGCCACCGACAAAACTTTCCTATTGAAGGCAATGCTTCGCTTAATAATTTGAAAAACATTTAAACTTATTAATTATAACGACAATTTAAATATTTCAATTTAAATAATTTTATAAGATTTAGTATGATCTGAAAATCAAACCCGATCCGCTAACAAGGAGAGTACCCGAGGTGTTTATTGCCGATTTTGTTCAAAGTCGGGCGTAATGTAGATCTATATGAGATAGGAAATTTCCCAAAAGGAGACGTCGCACTACCCATTCGTTTTCACATTACGCCCGACTTTGAACAAAATCGGCAACAAACACCTCGGGTACTTTCCTTGTAAGTTAGTAGGCGAACATTCTACCAACGAGCCACTAACGCCTACCGAACTACCCTGATATTTTCGCCTTGCCGAAATTGTCTTCTTATTTAAATAGCGTTCCGTTAGTATAGTCTTGTAGAAGTAATTGACATAATCCAGTTTCTAAATAGTTGATGGCTCAGCCGGTATTCGGACCCACAATCCTTGATACAGTAGGCGAGCGCTTTACCCCTTTACCGCCGCTGAACGTAACGAGTTTAAACGAAATCATAAACATGGGTCCGACAAGAGGTAATATTGTCGCCTTGGCGACCTTGTTCCGAGTTTTTAGCTTTCAAAATGGCACTTATTTGGTAATGAAAGTTAGCATTATATTTTAAATTGAAGTACAATTAATTTTAATTTAAGTATTTAAATTTTAAATTATGGAATGATCTGGGGATCGATCCTGGGTCGCTACGGTAGTAGACCAGTAGCGGCGCTAAGGTTTTTTCACAGGTGGGCTAAGTATTTTGTGGCCCTTAGCGGGAACCTTGGATTAACCATATTTCGCAAAAGTGGTGTAACCGAAAACAAGTTGGCAAGCCAAAATATACCTATCCTCGGAAGAATTGACCCTAGTGGTATTAATTTCTCGAGATAACCCTTAAAGATATATCTCCGCAATTTAGAGTTATTTGTTAAAAATATTAACCCATTTCTATCCCGCCCGGTATAAAATTTTAATTATAATTAAAATAATTGAGACGAAACGACCAATTTTAATTTATTCAGAATATCATAAGTTAAGTAGTTACAACAGTAAGTTAGACGTACTATAACAATGCACAATTGAATTAAACCCTTTTACAGAACAAGTTTATCAGTTAAATATAATACGAAGCAAATTTTAATGAAATATCTACAGAGGCTTTTTGGAATTACTCGCTTACGAAATACTTGCCGCATCTTTAACGCTCATTTTATTTCAACACTCGCCCTTGATGAAGATACCGTAGATATCTGGTAGTGGACGACTCGTTCACTTCCTGTTGACGTTGTGACGCATACCACATGAAAAAGACCAATGCCGTCCAATTTCCAATATCATATAATGACTCGCACACCCAAGAAATCATTGACTGCGTTAGAAATCGTAGATATCCAAATATCCACACCAAATGTATTTACAAGAAGCAAAAACCTTACCATCAACAAAGCACAGAGAGCCACTTGACTAACCGCCAGCTTTTAAAGCAATTAACGTTAAATTATCTCCTTTGAATTAACAGAACTATATATAGGTCGTTAAGAAAGTGGACCACCCACAGGGTCTACCCTTTAACCCTCTAATCTCGGCTGACTGCGCTAAAACAAGATTTAACCTTTAAAAAATACCAGTTTAGGCCTTCATAAATTCATTAATAAAAAAAGACTTTATTACCTATTATGCTTACGATGCCTGTCTTAATTTCAGTGAATCTAAGCAGCTATCGGTGGTTCTGTGGTAGAGCGCTCGACTGCCAAGCCGAATGGTCTGGGTTCGAAACCTGGGTGGCGCATTTGTTTTTAATCAATAGAGAAACGCTAAATTAGAATTTCTTCGATGCAATAATTTCAATTTCAATTCTATTTCAATTAAACCAAAATTTCGTACTCTATTAAATACGCTTCCGATAAAGCTGAAGGTCTAATTTTCAATAAGGCGTAACAAGTGTCGGTGGTTCTGTGGTAGAACGTCCGCCTGTCAATCAGGAGGTCTCGGGTTCAAATCCCGCCCGATGCGATCGCAAATTGATACTAAGACGAATACCGTGTACAACTAGTGGAAACTCTGCCATTGGACGTTGAGAGGTAGCATTACACTCAGCACTCGGTCCGTCCCAAAGTCATTAAGAAGAAGTTGGAGAGAAAACGCCCATATAAACACAACAGACTCAACATGCACATCCATCAGAACACAAACACAACAAATTCAACGCTCACAACCTACGCATAAACATTACAAAAACCGTAATACACCAAACCGTCACGACGGTGAGCGAAAAAACACCATCCAAACCAAACCGCAAATGCATCCGTTAACGCTCACCGTCACACGGTGGTTTTGCCAACCCTTTGAGAAACTGCGTACGCAGTGATTACACTTTGCACCGAAAATGCGAACGCGTTCGCAGTCCTGACAGACAGACACACCCACAGACCCACCCACAGACAGACACGGTCGTTGTATAACCCCTCCTAGGGGACTTTGTCCCCTCGGAGAGGTAAAAACGAGAAGAGCAAGCAGCTCTCGTCACCTTTACTGGACCCCCTACTGACCTTATATCCGATCTGGAGGGGACACGAGCATGTCTGCGGTTTTTCCCTAAGTTCCCCTTTTCTTTTCTTTCTATTGTCCATTCAACTTTATCTCAATAGGACCTTGGCAGCATGACGTCACGCCGTACCTTTGGCCATGGCCGTCATGCTGGTATACCTTTTTTTCCAATTGTAAAAAGCATGGGTGACGTATTATCTACGTCATGCTGCCAAGTCCCTATTTCTGCTCCCTTCCTCCCGAATCTATCTCTTTATGGTCTACTATCTTCTTGAGTAAACGAATTGATTTTGAAATATTTTTGGTCCAGAAAAACGTTTCTTGGCAATAAATCCAATTTCACGGCGAATAACCGTAGAGTAATCGCACAGTTTGTAGTGTATCTGTCGTCCTTCAGTATTTGAAGACGCATAAATTTATTTAACAAATTTTGCGGGAATAATCTTCTTCCTAAATTTAGGTAAGGCTAATTTTGTTTACTTTCGTTACACTTTAATTAATTTGGGAGTATTTAGTGTATAATAAACCTCCTTCCGGAAGGAGTAAATAGTTAACGCTCGGTTTTCTTAGAACTTTCGCCTAACGAATAATACGGCTCTTGGACTTGTAGAAATGCAAGCGAACGGAAAATTAACAAGAATACGAGTAAAATTAGGCGTGTTCCCCACGCATCAAAAACAAGGTGTACACGCGCAATGTTTTTTTTGGGCAAAAAAACGCCAGCTAATTTTAAAATTTATATTGAAATATTAATGGCTTTACAGTTTTACAAATAATTATCTTATATTGTTGCAATATCAATTACGTGTTCAACACCGTTAAAGTGTCAATATTTTTGAGTGAAGGCGGTTTTTTATGAAGTCCTGGAATATTTTTTACAAGGTTATTGGCGTTGGGATTTTAAATTTAACATACAAATGGTTCATGACGGGGAAGCAATTTTGGCTATTCTTTAATATCTGGGACAACAATAGTAGAACTGATGAAGACGAGGTTTTATTGTTTAATCTATACTAAGTAAAAAAGAATATTGATACATTTTGATATTCCGTAGGGTATACGAAGATACAATTATTATTTGTAGAAGAAACTAATGAGTTTTGTCAATATTCATATTATTACTACCTCAATATTATTGGTTTTTGGCGTTTTGAGCACGTAGAGCAGGTGATGCACGTGCAATTTTTTGACCATTTTTTAGATTGTAGGCCAAAGTAGACGAATATTGGGAGATACCATAGGCCTCGTAGGGTTTTGGCCTAAAAAATTGAATCAATCTGTGGCTGGTTGTGTATTATATATAAAAAACTCGTAGCTTCTCTCGGCTTTATTGCTAAGAGTATTGTTGTTTAAGTTACGCTCTCGAGCACCTTGTGGGGCGTTCGGCTAAGCGAAAAGTATTGTATCTGCTAAGTTGCTTATTCGTATTGCTGATAGCGAACAGAATTAATCGTACAATTTCCCACCATATAGGCTATTCAAGTATACGGGACTGGGGGAATTAGGGGATTTTAAGGGTGGGGGGACACTTGAATATACGATTTTACGTTGTCGGCGGAGCGACAAAGGCCAATTTGCAACAAAAGGGAGTAAGAAACCAAAACAGGGTAAACGTTGTCGGTGGAGCCATCGGAGTCCTTTTGCGGTTAAGTTAAGTTAGGTTAAAAATCTGTATTATATAAGGTTTTCTTTAATAACAACGAAGTTTTAGTTTGCAATTTTTTTAATTTTTGTAGAAAAATACAATATTTATTTTAAACATTTTCTTTGTTCTCACGTTTGTTTGGATTATATTTATTATTACAGTTTTATCTTAGATTTTAAGCGACTTAATTTTTTATAATACACTTATAACGATAAGGCTTTTATAGGCAGCAATATTTCAGTTTAGAAACGCTAGAGACCTACCCGAAAAGAATCTAAAGACTTACCCGAAAAGCAACTGAAGACTTACCCGAAAAGAAGCAATTCGAATAAGCAAGTTCTGCAACTTAGCAGATACTATACTTTTCGCTTAGCCAAACGCCTCACAAGGTGCTCGAGCGTAACAGTAATAACAATACTCTTAGCCATAAGGCCGAGAGAAGCTACGGGTTTCCGTGGGAAATTTTTTTATATATAATACACAACCAGCCACAGATTGATTCAATTTTTTAGGCCAAGACCCTACGAGGCCTATGGTATCTCCCAATATTCGTCTACTTTGGCCTACAATCTAAAAAATGGTCAAAAAACTGCACGTGCATCACGTGCTATACGTGCTCAAAACGCCAAAAACCAATAATATTGAGGTATTAATAATATGAATATTGACAAAACTCATTAGTTTCTTCTACAAATAATAATTGTATCTTCGTATACCCTACGGAATATCAAAATGTATCAATATTCTTTTTTACTTAGTATAGATTAAACAATGAAACCTCGTCTTCATCAGTTCTACTATTGTTGTCCCAGATATTAAAGAATCCCCAAATGAACAGCTAGAAGGCGTTGCGCGAAGTCGAAATACGTGACGTTAATTTTCATTAAACTGTACTTATATTACCTTCGAGTCTCCCGTAACCTTTTAATTCGGATAGACTTATACTACAATATAGTTCCCTCGAAGACATTGAAGATCGCGGCAGGATTAATAAATACAAAGTACGAAAGTCTGTTTTTGGTGTGGGCTTGGTATTTCTATTTCCACCGAGTTAGTAAAGGCGCGACATAACCTTTATTTGCCATTTCCCCAATAACAAATTTTAGACCGTACATACATTTATCTAATTTTCGACTAAACAAAATTAATGGTTAACATCATAATTAACAAAAGTACGCCTCTGGATGCAATTGTTTAAGTGTCTGTTTCTAGGCAATAGCGACATAGTGTAATTTATGACGTCATCAAGAAACGGAAGTCACTCGCGGAAACGTGAAACGGTGGCAGAATTGCGCGAGCAAAACATTATTATAGGACTGAATATACGCCGGAAAAGGTTTACTGTCACTTTTTTACTCACTGGTGAAACAGACCTTAATTGAAGAATATTTTCTGGAGAAAAGGTACTATGGCACGTGTTACTTATGTCAACATGAATAGTTCCCATTTCAATAATGATTTGTTTTGTAGACGTAGTTTTTTTAAGGCAATAGTAGTTTCTTCCCCTTTAAAGTGCGAATTTCCGAGGGATGGTTTTTTCGGCGCTTGGAATTAATGATATATATTTTTTTAATATATAAATTTTTTTTAGTACATTTGTCGACATCACGGCAGAGGTGGACTTCCTGTGAAAGATTGTTCCTCGGCCGTTGTAGCAATATATTACCCCTCGTGTTATGCATTGGGATTTACTTACGGTATAACGACTAGCAGCCGCTGTTTCGACGGTTAGGAGCTAGTTTTGTTTTGAAAAAAAATGTAATTTGCTACTTTCTAGTAACTTGTTTGTTGACATACATCCGTTTTTTTTCTTTAAAGAAATCCGTAGTGGAGAAATGTCCGGCGGCCCGATCGGAAACGGGGATTAACCTTGTTTTGTACGAGACCTAAACGTACCGCCATATTATTCGTCATATTCGTATAGCATTTTGAAATCAAATAAAAAATAACGTTTGTCAAGGTCAAAGGTGCGCCAAATGATTTTACAAGGGGAATGTTTGTAGTTAAAGAATAATTATACGGATGGTTTTGTATTGAAAAGTATATCTGTAACTACATAGATATGATTAGAACGTGTAATAACTGTAACACTTCTTGTGAGATAATTGAGCAATATGTGCAGCATATGAGACTTCACCAGAATGTGGCAAAAATGCGATATCCATGTGGATACGTGAATTGTAACTCCATTTTCATAAATTATCATTCGCTTAAGAGTCATTGCGCGAGACAACACCGAAAAAGATCATTTAACGCCAGTGAAAATTTAAATGGTTTGGGTTCGACATTTTCCTTTAAATGCACTGTTCAGAATTGTCTCCTTCATTTTGAGCATTTCCCTAATTTTGTTAAACATCTAAAATCGCATATACAAAAAGGCACTGGTGTTTCCTGTCCTTTTAAGTGTAAATATGAAAAACCCTCTACAGTAATATCATCGTTTACATCGCATTTGACGCGAATTCATAAAGGAGCTAAAGAACCTCGGCAAAAAATAGCACTTATAGAACCCCCGCAACTGAATCCTCCTCCTGTAAAATCGAATGTCAAACCGGCGAACATATCGTACGATGGAAATATATTCGATTCCTCCCCCGATAACGGTAACCAGAGTGTTTTGGAAGAACCTGAAATATTATTTACAAGGAACTTGGGATTATTTTACCTGAGGTTAGAAGCCAAAAATTTAATTCCTGTTTCAACAATACAACGCATAATAGAAGAGTTTCAATCATTAAAAGAAATTGAGTTAGACTACATTGAGATAAAGTTGAAATCTAAGCTTAAGACTATGGGACTTAACGACGAAATACAGGCTGAACTTTTGAAAACGGTAAAAGAGTACGACCTCTTAAGTACAATAACAAAAAACAATTTTAAAACTGAATATCAGCGTAAAGAATTTAATAAGTCGTATCTAAATTATGTGTCTCCTGTTGGCATTTTATTAGGGTACCATGAAGGAAAAAAACTAGTTTATCATTATGTTTCCGTTAAAACCTCACTAAAGACCTTCATATCAAATAGGGAAGTAGCTAAATTGTTAAAATTTGAGAAACCTACGTATAAAAGAGGGTCAAACAGTTTACTTAAAGATATTACCGACGGCAAAGTTTACAATGACGTGAACTGTTTTTCTGAAAAATCCCTGAATTTGTTAATTTTCCAAGATGCTTTCCAAATTGTTAACCCTTTGGGTCCCGCTAAAAACAAGAACAAACTTATAGGTGTATATTACACTTTATTAAATATCCCTCCGGAAAAAAGATCGACCATAGATCACATTCAGTTAATTTCTCTTTGTAAGGAAATTGATATGAAGAAAGTAGGCGTGGTTAAATTTTTTAGTAAACTTATCGGTGATTTAAAAGACCTAGAAAATAGTGGTATGACGTTATTAAACGGAGAAAATGTACAGGTTCATCTTTTCGCCATAGTAGGAGACAATTTGGGTTCTAATGAAGTTGGAGGTTTTCCAGGTGTCATTTAGTAAAGGTAGAATTTGCCGATATTGCGAAATAGATTATGGGGATATTGAAACAGATATAATTTCTGAAAAGCGAACAGTTGATTTATATGATAATGCAGTAGAACAGTTATCCACCAATGAGAAAGAACTAATTAGAGGTATAAGATTCAATTCGCCATTTAATGTTTTAAAAAGCTTCCATGTATGTAATCCGGGTTTACCCCCGTGTTTAGCGCATGACCTTTTCGAAGGAATTGTATCGTATGATCTTCGTCTTTTTATAGACTATTGGGTAAAAGTAAAACAATGGTTGACATTAGAACATTTCAATTTTTTAGTTACTCATTTCAAAGTTGTTGGTAGAGACGTAAATAACAGGCCCTGTCCTCAAACTGTTGATACTAGAAAACTTACCGGAAATGCCTCTCAAAATTGGTGTTTGCTCCGATTTATTTCGTTTATTTTACGTGATAACATAAAAGACTACTCGGATCCAGTCTGGTCCCTATATTTGCAACTTAAAATGATTGTAGAACTCGTTTGTGCACCTATAATATCCAAAGATTTAGACGAATATAAAACGATGTTAAAAGAAATATTTCCAGACTACAAGTTAAAACCCAAACACCATTACGTCTTTGCTCATTATCCTGAATTATGTTTGGAGTTTGGTCCGTTAATACGCGTTGTTACATTAAGATTCGAAAGTAAAAACGGTTTTTTTTTAAAATGTGCCCGTCAAACCAAAAATTTCACCAACATAACGAAATCACTCGCGATCAAGCATCAAAAGCTTCAGGCTTACTTATCAAGTGGCTCGTATTTTGGACTAGAATTGGAGTTCGATATTCTTAGTGCCATTGCGTTTTCTCCCAAATATTTTTGCGACGTGAACGTTTCTAATGCAGCTGAAAAACACCACCTCAATGAATTAAATAGCTTATGTGGTACTAAACTTACATATTTGGGTACCGCATTTGAACTTGGACATTTTATCGTTATTTATAACACTGAATACACTTTAACATTTGGTAAAATTGAATCTTTAATAGTAAAATTGAATGAGGTGTATGTGTTAGTGGAGTTATTTTCCGCAGTGCTACATAAAAGGTCATTTAATTATGCATTAAATTCAATGAAGACTTCAACTATAATACCACTTAAAGAATCAAAAGACTTTTACCCTTTGAATTCCTACAAAATAAATGCAATTGACTATATCTCTTTAAAGCATCGAGTGTAACATGGCTGAAATTGTTTTATAAAAAAATTATGTCAAATAATCTCTACCTGTGAAGATCTTAAATTATGAAAATTTATTGTAATATTTACAGATGGAAAATGTTCAGCATATGGATTCTGATCTCGTTTCTTTGGAAATAAAAAAAGAGCTGGAGAAGCATTTACTCTTAGCTTTGCCTTTGTTATCGAACAATCCTGTAACTTTATGTCGACTTCTTGAGCGATTAATTAGTTTAGGCGTTGACTCGCCATCGGATTTCAATCTCATCAACGACAATGATATTGACATAAGTATTTTGAAACCCATACAAACTAGAAAACTTAAACAATATGTAGCCGTTGCCCCATTACCTGATCGCCTCAAAGATTCGGATGTCGATGAGCCAACGGATGTCGAAGAGCCAATGCAAGTTACACAAATTGATAATAGTCAAGAGTGTACTTTGCCGTCTGCGGTAAGCTTAATAACAAAAGTGAATAGATGGCAGTAAGCACTAGCGAAAAAGAGAGACGGGACCTGAAATATTAAATAGGCATTCACCCATTACCTTCCCCACCGCTCTTGCACCTTTTTATTTCGCTGTCGCCTCAGAGTATTTATTGTTTTTTGGCGCGAGCAGCATGGAAAGTAAAACATAACTGTTATTAACTTCACGATTAGCTGCCTATAAGCTACGTCAATTACATTCCTATAGTAGCATTAGTACTTTCGATTTCTAAATGAAATTAAGAAGTGGTTCATGCTTCCAGGCGGGAATTACTTTAAAAATTAGTTAAGAGGCCGTATTTTAACGTTAAATTTCGGTTGTCTTTTCACACGATTCTTAGGTTTCAACATGGTGATAAACGCCAAGAGTAAAGGCACCTAAACTCTTTTTAGTTTGGTTTAAAAAAGAGCAATATGTTACCGTTACTCCATTTTAGGAAATTAACATTTGTAGATAATGAGTTCGAACGCCAGTTCTTGGCAAAATTTTACCCCGCTAAAATTCCTGAAAAATTACGTCTCGCAAAAGCCGATAATAAGCGTTCTTCCATCTATTTTGTTTGTGCTGCAATCCATAACGCTACTTGGGCTGCGTTCAGTAACCTTCAACAAATTAAACGTCGTAACCGTTTTATTACTGTTATAATTATTCGACTTCCGGTGTAAGGAACCGTTTCACAACCGATTGAAAACAATTTAACCTGCTCTAGCTTCCAATCGGTTAATTTGTTGAGCAACGGTAACCTGAGTACCTGACATCACAGCGTGGTAAAAAGCAACGTAGCAGACGATAAAACGGGCTTATTTGTCTGCTATTGACAACGGAAAGTAAAAGCATTTAGTAAACTGTTCAACGGTCTCAACGGTTTTTATCCGTATTCTCCGTTGAGTCGTTACTGAACGCAGTCTTGGAATGATTAACCGCCGCCCCCTTGGCGCTGATCTAGGCGGGAACAAAATGGGCGGACCTTGTACGATCGGTTGACGCGCGAGGCTCTGAATTTTACCGCGCCGCGACGTCACTTAACCACGCCCCTTTTATTCCCCCACATCATACCAGGTGGAGATAATCATTCTATGTAGGGATATGAGTTCCTGGCATGTGATGAAAAGTGTAACCCTTTGTTTAAATTATGCAGAGTACTTCACACAGAAGAGATCCACACAGGTGGGTTGAACAATATAAGATCAGGTTAAGTGTATTCAGGAAAAGTGTTAAAACACAGCTTCTGTCGGGAAAACCGTTAAGTAAAAAGGCAAGGAAAAACGCTGTGCAAGATTTAATAGAAGACGTAAGAAAGTATTGCTCTAGGCCATTGGGTGCCGACCTTAAAGTTGTTGCTGAGCAATTATACAACGCCTATCCCGAAGCCATCACTGATAAAATTCATGGTGAAATTATCGGTTGCGGTTACGCGGGATTTGCACGCAAGCTCAAAGTAAGAATTGAGAATTTATCAAGAGATAAAGATAACAATATTGAACCTGACAGAAAATCATCAAAAACGAAGTATATTAAGAGGCCAGACTGTAACAATGAGAGCCCTGAAGAAAATGATACAACGACGGCCAAAAAATTACAAGATGAAATGAAAGATCTAGCACACGAAGAGCACCCAAACGTTGAGCTTGTGAAAAGCAAATTAAAGGACACATACGCCTTACAACGGAAAGATATAAACGAAGAACTACATGCTCAAATTTTGTTGCAAAATTGGCCATTTCTGTTCGAAACTTACGGAATTTTTACACACACTAAGCTGCTACTTGACAAAGATTTGCTTTTCCTTTTTGATGATTTTTTTGAAACAAGGGGGAGGAAAATTTAGGGATTTCTATCCAAATTTAAAAAAGAAACAAAAATTAGAGCCGTGATTGATAAGTTTGAGAAGTCTTCCGCAAAAAGTCAAAACACCGTGTCTTGTGTCATTTTATCGTTAATGAAG